>NC_061799.1:31804792-32459792 GCF_021462225.1 Girardinichthys multiradiatus | reverse complement strand
GTGCACATTTGAAAGTCACTTTATACAAAAAAATAAGCTTGGTTTAAAATGTTGCCACTGTTACGTGAGGTTCTCACAGGACAAGCACAAAGTGTAAAACGGAGTTCAGCTCATGAATGGGAAGTGGGGCATGGCTTTGTCCCGCCACTCACAGTAAGATTTAATCTCATTAAGGCCTCTCACTCTCACGGATGGCACCCTCAATACAGGATTAATGCTTAAGATATAAAATTCACAGCAGTGCAATTTAGACTTGCTTCATTCATCATGACCAGTGTTTTCCTAAGCATGACGGTCCAGTCAACTCAGCAAAGAAATAAAGCTAGCAAGCTTTAGCTCAAGTACGACCTCTTGCCCCCGGGACTCTGGCTTTTCCTCCAGCATTGCAGGCATGTTCTCAAGCGCATGGGACAGTCTGTTATTCTGTGGTAAATAATACACAAGATTCCTACTTAATCGATTCACGCAATAAGGTGTTGGCATTAATTTACCGCACCAGTCTACTTTTCAGAAATAAACTTGACTCTTTTCAGTTGGTAGAAAACAGGACGTGATGATCTGGGATCAAACACATCTCTGCTTTAATGGAGGATGTAAACAGAATTAGCAGTAGTGATGGAGATGGCATTTTGGCACAAACACAGGGCACAGAACAACACGTCAGGAAGAACGTGCTTGGATATTTTCAGCCTCTGAGAGCTCAGTTGTGAGAAGAGCGTGAAACACGTAATCCTTCTGTTTTTCCACCTCTCTCTGGCCGAGTGTGAGAACGACAGAGGATCTAAAGGGACAATCAAGTTCTGTTTTTTTTATAAACAATGGTTGGTTTGCGCACGTATTTTCCTTCCTCATCTTTTGCCTTCAGATTACTAAAATAATACCAGTTTCAGTAAAGCCAACTAAATGCAGTCCGGATGAGAATCAAGGATGCTTTTCTTTTAACAGCATCGGATCCAGAGATAAAGAGGAAGAAAGATAACAACCTAATTGTCTTTCCAGCTCCAGGATTGGCTTTTAATGGGCATTTATTTGTAAATATAACCTGTACAGTTTTAATATGATTCTACCATTAAAAAAGAAAAGTAAAGCAGCCTTTCAAAATATTTGCTGTGCTGAGAACAAATCAAAAAATTTGAAATAAGATGCTTGCTTTTCAGGATGAAGGTAGCTAAGTTCTGGATATAAATGTATGTAAAGATTATAATTGTATTTTTGCTACCATTACAATGGGTAATGTTACAGTAGTCCAACACTACATTTAAGACAATGCTTAAGTACATAAAAAACATAAAAACGGCTCTTGGTTGTTCAAAAATAATCATAAAATGTTCATCTAACTTAGAAAGTTTGATTGTTTCAGTGACTTGTACTTTAATAATTGTTTATTTTGTCAGAAATTACTTATAGTGCCTTGAACTAAAAACACATGTCTTCTGTCAGATCAGAAGTACAAACCTCAATGTCTTTTATTTGAGTTTTCTGTAATGGACCAACAACAAGTAGCACTGAACTGTGAAGTGAGTTTTTGAGTTATGTCTCTACCAGTTTTACACATCCAGTCCCTGAAGGTTTCCACTTTCCACCTTCCCTGTCCCTGCTGAAGAAAAGCATTCCCAGAGCATGACTGCCACCACCATGTTTCACAGGGGGCGGTGAGGTTCTCCACACATTACATTTTTCATGTAGTTCAAAAGCCCAAATTTGGTCTCATCTGGCCAGTGCACCTTCTTTCAAATATTCGCCTTGTCCCCAACATGGCGTCTGTAAACAGGGGACTTTTTATGGTTTTTGTTCAACAGTGGTTTCCATCTTGCTCTTTTTACATCAAGCCCAAAAGAGATTAGAGCACAACTACTAGCTGCTGCATGAGACATTTCACCAGAAACCATTGAGCTCAAAGGCCACAGTGCGAGTAAATCATAATCCAAAAATCACTGCTACTGCTTATAGGCACGAATCTACCTGTTGTTGCACTACTATACTACTTATTGGACCAATAAAGTTTTACTTTAAACAGTGTAGACACTATGCCTACCTTTTCATTGTACATTATGTTCCTCTGTGTTTGCTGTAGGGTTTTATGTCCTATTTCTCTCACCCTGTTATTACTAAATATTGTGGAATAGTAATGTTATAAACAGGTTTACTGTATTTGTTGGAATG
The DNA here is from genome assembly GCF_021462225.1 of Girardinichthys multiradiatus. Classification (NCBI taxonomy): domain Eukaryota; kingdom Metazoa; phylum Chordata; class Actinopteri; order Cyprinodontiformes; family Goodeidae; genus Girardinichthys; species Girardinichthys multiradiatus. Next base: position 32,457,629 of record NC_061799.1, on the reverse strand, counting down.
AAAAGTCATGAAAGATCTGTCTGTCTGTCTAGTCAGGTAGTGATGATCAATTGCTGTCCAGATTCTTTAAATAATGGTAAAATAAAACTTGCAAACATGCAACTAACAAATGATTTTTTTTATTCTGGGTGATTTTGATTATGACTCCCTGGGCTTGTGTGCCATCTCTCCCATGTCAAAAACTGCCATGGATTAATCTAAAGTCGAATAGGTGCATCCCCACCTTACTTTTCCAGTAGTCGATTTACATTTTGGATTACATTAAATTATGAGGAGCAATAGATCCAATTTTCCCATCACTTTCAGGAGTAGCTGGGTTGAAACTGAACGCGTTTCAGTGGGATCAGTTGGTGTTGGAATCCATTTAGCTCCAGTCCGTATTTCCCCTCAAGCCCTCCAGGCTCTCTGGCAGGGTTTGTTTACTGGCGGAGAGCCTGGGAAGACGGGGATCCTACAGGAGCTTGGAGACTCTACAATCTACCTGTGTTTGTGGAGGAAAAAAAAAAAAAAAACAACTTAAAACTGACATTTTTTTCTAATTATCTACATTCACGTGTAATTATTGTAGCAGATAGATCTGCAGAGTGTGAAGCCAACTTGGAGCGTCTTTCCTCTTTAATTTTTTTTTACTCCCAAACAGAAAGGAGAGAGTGGAGCCGCTTTCTGAGCTGCGACTAAGTCTGACTGTCAACCTTTTTCAGAGTCAAGGTCTCGGTGAAATCTCTGCAAGGCCTCAGGATGACTCCTGCAGCTGGTTAACTAACCTAAAAATATATCTCAATAAAAAAAAAAAAAAAAAAAAAAAGGGAATTAAATTGAACTCTTTCTTTTTTCTTTTTTGCTCCGTTTGGATTTTACGAAAGACCCGCTAACGTTACGCCACGCATGCCACGAATCCCTCTGAACTCTAAATAAAGGTCGGCTTTTTTTTCTTTTTTTTTTTTTTTTTTGGTGGTTTTCATTCATGCATCTTCATGCTTTTGAAAAACTACAAGGTGCAGTGAAACCAAGCGGATTATTTGTGACGTTTTTCGAAGTTCGAGCTGGTTGTGGAGGCTGCTGCTGAAAAGCAGCGGAAACTTGACTTGTGGCCTGAACCAGAGCGGAGCAGGCAGAGCTAGCTTCCCGAAGCTAGCAGCACCAACGGCTGCAACAAGCTAAACAAGCCTTCTTTTTAGACTCTCTTTTGCAGATGCGAGTTACCTCAGCTACATGTAGTCGAAACGTTCGAGTGACAACATAAATGCTCATGTATGCCGGTGTTTAGTTTGGGGAGATTTGCCACGGAGCGGCTAACTGTAGCCCCCGCAGCGTTAGCCTGTGTTTGACTGAACACGTTGGACACGTTCCTCCGCCCATCTTCCGGCATGCCTTTTATTTATTTTTGTTTACCTGTTGGCCCACGCTGCCAAACAAACCCCGCTTCCTGAGCGCATATCTCTTGCGGTTTGGACGGTTCACCCCCCACTTCGCACGGGATTATCGTTTATTTTGGCCGGAGCGGCGGTTGGATGGTGGCAGCTATGTGGCTCCGGACTTTGGGTTGTGTTTTGGCCGCGGTCTGCCTTGTGATGAGCTGTCACGGAGCGCATGGGGAAAGTAAGTAAAAACTATTATTTTTAGTTTAATTCGGTCAACGTCGAGTTATTTTGATGGTTTCTTTTCGCCTGAAAATGTTTTCGTTTTTTGTCCATCATTTTGTGAATGTATATTAAAAGAAGCAAAAGTTATGCACCAAACACATAACGCACAGATGCAGATTAACGATTGATTATAAACTAAAAGGCAGTTAGTTGTTGCGTAAGTTTAAAAAAACAAATACTGAAAAAAAGAAAAGACGTTTAACAAATCCCTATTTGCCCATATATTTTTTTTAAAATCACTTCTCAATCCTCATCTAAATAATTTTAGCGGTATTTGTTGGAATTTAAGACTATATGAACGAATGAGGTAAAATACACATCACCCTAAAACCTCTCTAGATTTGACATATATGAAAATAACATTTTGTGATACGTTTTATTCATTCTTTAGTGTGGTATGTCATTTTATTTTGGTTATTTTATTTGATGAATTTAAACATTGTAATAGACAGAATATTTCTATTCCCTCTCCTACTTTTCTTACAGAAACAAATTCGTTTAAAAATATTTAAAAATTAAATACAAATTGAAAAATTTGACTTGCCCCTTATCTGACAGATAAGCCCCAAGAACAAAGATACATTAATAAAAATGAAAATCCCACAGTCTGAAGTGGGGATTGCTGGTTAAGACTTTTAGACAAAGATTTGTTTTATTATTTTTATTTGAAAACTGTATTTTTCCTCATAAACTTTATTATTATTTATTAAGTTAAAATATATAATCAGTATACAGTACACTAGACTATCCATAATATAGCATTTGCATGATAAAGGTTGGTTATGATAACCCATAGTCTGAAATAACTCATGAAGTTTACAATTAAGCTGTTGTTATGTTAGTGTGTCCTGCAGAGAACCTCCTAAACAGTCTAACACAGTCTGTATCCTGTCCTAAGTTTGTGCTACTGCTCAAAAATCGTATTAGTGCAAGTGACAGTCTGTTAAGTTTTGTGCTCATAGGGAGGAGATGCACAGTTTGAAGGCCACTGGTAGGAAAGATCTGCTGTGGAGATCTGTGGTACATCCTGGTGGACTCAGAGAGGGTGTTTGGATGTATTTCAGCACTCAATAAATCATTTTACAGCCAGAAGAACAACTGTTTTGTTTTTTTTTTTTTTTAGAAATTATGTCTCATAAATAAAACCAGACCACAGAGATAAAAAGACTGTGATAGCCTCATAAATGAGGATAAAAATGAATAGCCTAATGTTTAACCAAAGTGGAGCCTGCTGGGCATGTAAGTTTGAGGCAAAACATTTTTAAATTATTGTTTCTACTTGGAAACTCACTGTTTAAATTATAGGTTTCCCCATAAAACACAATAAAATTATTACACTAGGACAATGTGCAGTGTATATTGTAATATTTCATTTTGAAATGTCCATCAAAGGTGTTTTTGCAACACAATTTCCTCTAATTCGTGTAACAGGCCACTAACTATTATATTAAACCCAAAAATGTGTATTTAGAATGTTTTTTTTTTTTTTTTTTACTTGTGTAAAAAACAATGCATGCAAATAAATACACATCATGCTCCTGAGGAGTGCAGGTACTCTGCTGCAGAATCCAGATTTCTTGTTTTGCTTGCGATGGTGGGTTAATAAAGGCATGCTAGCAGCAGCAGCAGTGGTGTTGCATGCAGTGAGTGCATTGAAGGGACAAAGGTTAACACTTATCGGCTGTGTGACTGTGCAGGAACTGTAAACACAATGTTTTGTCCCAATTAAGTAAGTCTGAGAATCGGGCAGCATTAGCCGCCTGTTGTTCTAGATGAAAAGCTTTTGGGTCGACGCTGCAGTCAGCGTAGGTATGCAACAATAAGTCCTCATTAACAGGTCCTGACAATCCCTTTGTGCTCACCAACTCAGGTGATGGGAATGAATGAATCCATCTGCACGTCTCCCAGAGACATTTTAATGTTTGCGCACACTTGCTGTTTTACACCATTAAGAGTCTTTACATAAAGCAAATATTAGTTCTTCTAAGGAAACACGTGGAACTACTTGCTGTTGTGCTTATTAACGGGGAACAATGTTGTAAATGTGACATAACCTGTGGAAATATTTTCTGAATTTGCCTGAAAACCCCAAACTGGTCCTGCTCCAGTCGGTCTGGCAGTAATTAGTTTTAAACGCCATGCTGTGAGATTCAGTCTTAAAGTATTTATTTTACGAGCTGCCAGATAATTAACACCCACTGAAAGCTATTTGTTCTTGTAATGAGACTCTTTTAGGTGGATTTTAATGGATTTGTTAATTTTAATTATCAATGGACAGGGGATGTTTAAGCATTTACTAAGCAAAAACAGTATTTTCCTTCTTGTGGTTTTGAATGTGTTGACAGCTGGAAAAAGTACCTGTCCTTCCATATTATATGTTGTGACATCATGATACACCCTTATGTTAAAATACTTTTGTTTTTCTATTTCTTAAGCATATAAAGAGCACTTAATAATTTCAGTGAGGGTAAGGGAGGCTCTTTTTTGCGCACTTGACAGCATGGTGTTGAAACTTGATTGCTTCAGAATGGTAGTTTTCCATAGGAGGCATTCTGAAGGGAAGGAAAGGCCCAGACCTCCTTATGCCTTCCTACAGATTAAAGAGATGAGTTGATTCAGGGACGTCTTCAAGCCAGTTTGAGCAAGAATCTTATCATGTAAAATTGTTTAAAAAAAACAAAACAGTAAGTTGTGTAATTGCATTGCCTTCTCGTCCCTCTCTCACTCTTCCCAGTCTTGAATGAACCACAGACGGGAAGAGTGGGCCTCACACCCGCTGGTTGTTCGCTGTCCAGCTCAGCTTGATGGAAAGTTTCACCTAATAATGGGAGCTTTTATTTAGTGGATGTAGGACTTTGTTTAATATACCTGGCATCGACCAGAAGGTCAAGAGCCGTTTCATCTATGTAACCACACTGGTTTTACGTCTTAACTTTTATATTATCAGTTAGTTCATATTAGGACTTTTTATGCTCTAAATCCTACTTGAACTTTAACCTGGCAAGATGTGAAAGATTAAGCCACAAACTCAAATGTATTTATTGGGGTTTTTATATGGTAGACCAACACAAAGTAGGCCACAGTTGGGAAGTGAGAGAAAATGGTGTGAGGGATTTACCCCCTCCCTAACAGGTGCTGTTTTTTGTACTTCCAATATTCTTATTTAGTTAGTAAATGTATTGCTTTTGTTGGGAGGAAGTAATTTGCTTTATTTAATATTTTGTTTTAATCATTCTCTCTTCTCTTTGAGGTCACCTAGTCTTGTGTTGCCATGGAAGCGCGCCCATGAGCAGTGCTGACAAGGACCTGGTGTTTTCAATCAGCCTCACTGGGAAAATCCATTGTTTGAGAGAGAGGGGAGATGTTTTCTGGATTTTGATTGGGCCCAGATTGTTAGTTTTGAAGTTGTTAGTTGTAATTATGTAAATATTTGTCTAGGAATATAGTTTAGTACAATGTAAATGTTGTCTCCACCCCTTAATTAGTCCGGGTAGGAGCCAATGCTTTAAAAGCCAGGTGGTTTAGATCAGGGGATGTCTTCCTCCTGTTGTTGTTATGTGTGTCATGCTGTGAACTGGAATGAAATGTTTGAAGAAATGAATAGAAAAGAAAATCAGAGCTCTACAATTTCTGGATTCTGTCCGATTTTCTTTTTTTTTATCGCAAACCAACAAATGGGTACATGGTTTTCTAAATCTTTACACATGCAAATGTGAAAGCTTTGCCTTCATATGTATCCAGAGACAATACATAAGAACCACCTTTCATTGCTAATGCAGCTGTTAGTCTTTTGGGGTATGTCTGTGGGGTGTGGCTTTGCACATCTACACACTGAAAGATTTGCTTCTTCTTCTCAGATGGATGGAATTTGTCAGCATTAATCCTCAAGTCTTGCCACAAACTCTCAATTAGAATTAACACTGGACTTTGACTGGGCCATTCTAACACATGAATATGCTTTGATGTAAACCACTCTATTGTAGCTCTTATGTGGCTGTATATTTAGCGGAGTACCTTCTTTGCTTTGTCCTCTTCATGACTTGTGGTTTACTTTAAATGGGATTACTTATGACTTTCTTTTCAACAATGGCTTCATTCTTGTCACTCCTCCAAAAGCCCATGGAGTGCACACCTTATACCTGTGCTGATGGAAGATTTTTTTTCTCACCCGTCCATCTCTGGAGCTCCTCCAGAGTTTAGTCTAGGTTAGACGGCCATGTCTTGGCAGGTTTGCAGTTGTGCCATAGTTTCAATCTTCAGATGATGAACTGAACTTCAAAGCCTGGGTCATTATTTTATAACCTAACCCTGCTTTCAACGTCTCCACAACCTCTCCTTTCTCCCTAACCTGTCTGTCTGGTGCTTTACCAGCTCTACATATCAAATGATTAAGTTGCTAATTGGGTGACTTCTAAAGGCAATTGGTTACACTGGATTTTATTCAAGGATGTCAGAGTAAAGGGGGCTGATGAAATATGCACGCTATGCTTCAAATATTTGTAAAAACAGTAAAGTAATTTATCATTTTCCCTCAATTTCACAGTTATGCTTTACTTTGTGTTGGGCCGTCGTGTGCAAACCCATAAAATACATGCAGGTTTGTGGCTGTAACGTGAGAGAGTGTGAAATAGTCTCAACAGTTTTGAATACATTTTCAAGGTGCTGTATGTCTGTATAAGAGATACCTCCAAAGTTCTTGCTGGTTTCCTACAGCCGATGGTGCTGTCCAAACTACAACTTTGTGTATATCTTTGTTAAGCAGCATTTTACCACATGAAATGCTTTGCAGCAGTTTACATGGGCTCCAATGGTTGTGTTGATTCTTGTGCTATAACACATCACTCCAACTGGAGTGTCAAACAGCAGGAGCTCGCAGAGAAGCCTCCGGTACCCTGTCGTTGAGCACCGCTCTCGTCGGAACGAGTCCCGTAATCAGGCAGCAACCTTACAGCCCTGATTCAGCTCCCCTTGGCAAGGAGTACAGTCATAAAGCGACGAAACTGCCATCATCACACTGCTGCTACACTCATAAACAGCCACTGTGTTCTCAGGTTCTAAATTCATAAGTAAATTTGACAGGGATACAAAAGAGGGAGTTTTGTCCTCAGACAAAACAATCACTGCTAAATCCAGGGTGACAGGTTCCTATTTAAAATTACGTGCTTTGTGATGGTTATGTGGCACACCCGCTATCTCATGCGTCCAGCAAGGGGAGGCTTGTTGTGTCAGATCTTTTACCTTTAACACAGTGCCTCTGTTGTGCTTGTTATTGTGCTCTCACACTTAAGAGGTAATTATTATCCCACTGCAAGTGTTGTCCTCAACACCCATGCAAAATCAAAGTTCTTTAAATGGCCATCAGGAGTGTGGATGATTACCCAGACATTAGCTGTTTCAGCACAACACTTGACATTTCAGTCTCAAATCACTGAACCGCCTCACGGCGTTTTCAGATTAGCACGTGTTGATCATCTCAAATAAGGAAAACGAGATAATGTGGTGGTGGAGGGGTATGTCGAAAGGGTTTTCTTGTGTTTTCTAGGTGGACAACTAAATGATCTTTGGTCCAGAGCCACATTATACACATTACACAAGCCCAAGAGTGAGTTTCATGATCTTTTTCACTTGCAACCATTGCAACCTAATGTAATTTCAGGGATCTTATTGTCTCTGGTTTAAACTTATTCTCTGTTTTATTTATAATTTACTTCGGTTCTGTTTCTTTATAGCACTAATTCACATCTCAAGACACAAATTATATCAAATCCAGTTTGGTTAAAGCTTAGTTCAAATCAGTTAAATTCATTCCAGTGCTACCAAATCATATCATCTAATGCAATCTGAATTATAAAACAATGGAGTCAAATTCAGTTTATCATTCAATGCCAGATAACGAAAGGTTATTTAAGGAAGCCCAGCTGATTGTGCTAAATTGTTGACTTTGCCTCCAAACATTAGGCCAATTGCAGCAAAACCAAGCTCAATATGCCACCTTGTTCAGTTTCTAACCATACTTTGTATAGGAAATTAAAACAACTAAATTTGATGGATTTCATAGCAGTTTTTATGTAGCCATCCAGAGATGGGGACTTGAGTGTGGGACTTGTACTCGAGTTGGTTGCACATACAGTGACTTCAGACTCTACTCGGACTTGCGATTTGAGGCTTGTGAAAAATGTTTTTTTTTTTTTTTTAATGTGTTGTGGGACAATATCATCTTTGTCTGATTGCCTGCCTGCTCTGTGTTATTATTTTCATTATAAGTAGTGGTGAAATAAAGCTACATGACCAACTGCGGGCGCTTGTGCAAACCGCAGCATCAGTGGGATAAAAATACAGGATGATGTGTCCACCACATGTAATTTCATGAAAACCCACCCAGAAAGGTTAGTCACTGCGTGATATGAAAGGTTGATGTTAGCATCTATGCTACAAACAAAACTAGCGCCACAGCGGTGCAAACATTAGTTCGGTACTAGTTGTTACTGCAGGGCTTTTTATGTCAGAATATTTATTATTCGTTTAAATTCTGTTTTTGTTTTCATTTTATAAAAGTTTTTGATTTTTATTTATATTCTTAGAAAAAGGCAGGATTTAGCTTTTTCTTTTTTTCACAGGCCTCATTTTTATTTTAAAATTAAAGTTAGCAAATGTTCACTGCTAAAACAAAATAATATTGTATCCACAAACATGTCAGTTTTGAAAGAAAATATTTTTGGAGAAAAATACAGCAAATAAATTTATCTATAAATTTGTTAGCTGTGTGTGCTTTTTTTGTGTGTATTTTTTTTTAATTTACCAGTTTAAGCTAATAATCGTACCTAGATATCACAATGCAGCTTTCTATGTAAACCATACAGCAAAAGTGTCATAGACCATTACAGCTATAAGTGATTTGCATTTTGACTACCGTGTCACTCAAATACTTATGACGTGGACTAACGTTTAAAGACTCGAGACTTGACTTGGACTTGAGATCAAAGACTCGACACTTGACTTGGACTTGCAAAAAATGAATTCTGAACATCTCTGGCTCCATCAATGGCTACTTCCACAAGAGAGAGAGAGAGTGAGACGACTGATGCGGACAAGAGCACTAAGCCACGAGATCTTTCTGTGGGAAAGCAAATATGGTGCACATGGTTAATGGCAGAAAAAACTCCATCAGTCGCTTTGTCCTGGGAAAAATGAAAGGTTTTATATAAGAAAAAGAAACGGGCAGACAAAGTAAATGGTACTAGTTTAACCAATAACCTCATCCAAGAAAGTGGCAAAGAGAAACAATCACTAGCAGGGAGTACGTTGGCAGAAAAACAAAGGGTACAACATTGTTTTATTTCATATAGCAAATACCAACAATATCTCCATCAATGGCTTTGTCCAGGAAAAAAAACAATACTAAACAGAAGCATTGGGGCCAGCAATACCTACTATTGGAAAGAACAACACAAAGTACAATTGGTTTAATAGCAGCAATAGATCAGGTAATGGCTCTTTCCAGCAAAGAGACACACCTAAATCAGCCAGAGGTATTTTCTATGTAAAAAAAGAGCAAATGGGCACACAGTTACTGACAGCAACTGCCTCGTCTTTGGCTTTGGTCAGAAAAAGTGACCGCTAAATACAGAAGCACTGAGCAAGGAATATTGCTCCACCAATGACCTGTTAAGGACAGCAGAGACAAACGCAGAGTACTGGACCAGGCCTTCGGTCTATGGAAAGAAAAATCAAAGCTGGAACACAAAGTTAATGGCAGCAATGATTGTAAATGATGCTTAAATAAAATACGAAATGACGGTAAGTAATTCCCTCAGGCAATTTTACCAGCTGCAATACAGGGTTAACTACATTTTTATAAAGTTCTTTAAATCAGGATGTTTAAACTTGTTTCAAAGTGTTTGGAGGGCAGTTCAAGATAGTGAGTATGAACACTTCAAGGATGTTTTTCAGTAGGGTTTATGTTCTGATCATTTCTATTCTTGGTGACAAAACAACAGAACAGTGAAACCTTAAAAGGGGAAGTGTTTCAATAACTCGGACTCCGTTTTTGTGTTCTTGCATGCGTATTGGGGCCTCACTTCTCTTCAGGGTCCCAACAGTAATAGGAAATATCTCTCTTAACAACCTGTAATCCTCCCAGCTCCCTCTACCCACATCTACTTAGGTCCTAAGATCAGAAATCATAATCAGATCCTGTTGAGGCTTGCACATGCAGTGAGACTGAGGGTTTGAACTGCTGAGATCAAAGTGAACAGCTGGTCTAGCTCAGCTTCTGCAGAGCCAACTGGTACACATAATTACAGTATTTCTGTTCCGAACCAATGCTTTAGCTCAAGTATAAGTAGACATTTTATCATCTTGGGTTTATGTGATGCTTTCACTGTTGCATTTGTCTACAGTTATGTGGACGGTAATGTGTCATAAGTCAGTTAGTTTATTTTTTGCATTATCTTAAGTGGAGCTGTATGAAACATGTCAGGATATTGTGCAGAATTGTGACATAAAGCTTGCGTAAACAGGGTCACAGAGGTCAGATCTAGTAGGTGGATTTTCTTTCCTTTCTCGCTCTCTAATGTGATCAAGCTCTATGGATTTCCTTTATGCCTCATTGACTTTGATTGCAACCTGATTATTGTGAACCAGACCAACTCCAAGCATCACCCACTAAAACCAAAAGAAGCACTGTGTAGTAAAGCTTTTAGAGCGATAAGCTGAGTTGATAAAGCAAAAAACATAATCTTCTTTTAATGAAAAAATTAGAATAATTTGTGTTGCTCTACCTTGTTAAAAGTCTAAACATTTATTGTACATCTACAGGCAAGTATGCACAATCTTTTAGGGATTTATTGTGGGTTTCTCTGTTAATCCTTGGTGGTTTGTTCATTGTCTCTGGACAAAGAGAAAGCCCTTTTAAAGATGGCAATTTTAGAAAAAGTGAATGCCATTTCCTTCATTCCTCATCATACACTAGAGATATTGATTTCAAAATTTCAAAATTTTAATCCCTTACACAATGGTTAGGTGATTGTTGTTTTTATTGGCATTTTTGTTTTAGTTTTGTTTGTTTTTTTACTATTTGATATTTACCATACCTACAATCATCAAAATTTGTCAGTAGCATTGATCCTGATCATATATATTTTCCCAACCCAAGTTGTAAGTTGTTAGATTTGTAGCACATAAAGACAACAATAAACAAACTCAGTTGTGCGTATTGTGTTTTAATTGACCAACGCAATGTAACAAACTTTGGCCGCACAAGGAATAAAGGGTTAAGAGAAGTACTAATCTTGAAGCTTATAATAAACGCATTAAATGCAAATTATTACCATTTCTGCAGCATATCACACCCTTGTTCTTTATCAGATTTTTACTAAAGTCAGAATAAAAAAACTGCTTCAGACAATTTGCATCTTTACCAAAAACATTCCCCGCTATTATAATCATGCAGAGACGTTTTGGCCCAACCTCTTTTTATTTTGTACCTGTAAACAAACCCTTTTGTACCCACCCACCCAACTGTTGCATATCAAAATGATGCACGGGCGGTATACAAACATCCTGCGGTGCATGGTTCCTTTTTTCTGAAAAGACTAAAACTGTAAATATATGAAAAGGGTAAAATGACCAGGACCCCAAAAAGTCCATCAATGGTTTATGCATAATAGATGATTATTTTTTCAGTGTTTTCAATACTTTTTATCTGCTTACCAAATTCTCCATGATATAAGATTAATTTAATGCAAATGCTGCATTAGAGGTTTTATTAGCAGGATTCTACATCCTGTGTGACTGTTTTATCTCTTTTTACAAATGTTATTTCTTGCTTACCCTATTTCAAGTGGAAAATCCAACTACGCCTTTGAGTAAATTTTACATGTTCCTTTCTCTTAGAGGTGAAGGCTCTTTGAGACTTTTGATGCCTGCAGTCAATAAAAGTCTCCCTCTAATGGATCTAATTGATTATTCAGAGCCCCTTGGCTGTTTTCAACCTCGTCTGGCTAAATTAGGGGATGTATGGAGACCTGGAGCTTGCCTTGTCACCATGGTAACCTTCGTATTGTCTTCCAGTCCGCTCACTGTAGGGAGCGTTTCATTTTAGGAAGGCACCTGGTTTATTTTGCTTAATGTGTGCCATATTGTCATTGCTTCGAGTTGTTGTTGTTTTTTTAAATGTTTTAGTTTAAACCCATTTCGGCCAAAGTTTTGTGGACATGCACGGAAACACTTCAGGCTTCGGACGCCTCTTTCTCTGCTGCCGCTCTGAAATTCCTCACTTGCACACCAGGACTGCCATGTTCCAGTTTGCAGCGTGAGCTTCTGTTGGCACAACTGCTGTGTATTATATTCTCTATTGGGAATGTGGTGCTAAAAATACAGAGCTGACCGAAAGTCTACACTGATAGGAGCTTGGACCCATCACCCTGTGATGATTCGCCTTTTTCCACTTGTACAAAACAGACTTTGAGAGAGAGAGGCTCCCTGAAGGTCATAAATGTTGAGGGATTTCGAGCAGATTGAATTTGTTGTTTTTAGGTGAATGTTTTGAGTGAAATGGAGCATAGCTTTTTCACATTTTGTCACAGATTTTATGTAATAGATCAACTCAATCTAACGCATTATTGTGAAACTGAAGGGCAAGGCTACATTTTGTTTTGAAAAGTTTTTACAAACAAAAATTCAAAAATCTGAAAAGTGTCTTGTGTCTTCTGTATTGAGCCCCCCTTCTGTCGGTACTTTGTAGAACCAGTCTGTGTCTTACCAGCTTTGCATATCTTGTGATTGATTTTTTTTTTTTTTTTACAATTTGCCTTTACAAAGTAGCTCCAGCCAAGTCACATTGAATGGAAAGCTTATATGAGCATATACTTTTGCTACTGATTCCTTATTGGAATTAGGACTTTGACTAGGCCATTCTAACACAAGGATATGCTTTGATTTAAACAACTCCATTGTAGGTCTAGTGGTTTGTTTAGGCTAGTTGCCCTGCTGGAAGGTGAACCTCCACCCTTCTCTCAAGTATTTTGCAGCTTTTAGGTTTTCTTCCAGGATCATATTTTTATCAAAGCGGAATATTTGAATCGGGAGCAAAAAGTTATTCTATTCCAAAAAAACTGAGTTGATCATGGAATCAATACATGGACAAGAACATGAACTTCAACATCAATGAGTATCAATACTTTGGTATCACACTATATTGTCAGAACAGCTGATGATCAATATATAAATAAGAATAAAAATTTAAGTTTAATGAGCTTGAGAATATGAGTATGTTAAGAATGTCTTGGTGTTGTCAGCTGAATCCCATATAATTGCTTGGCCATAAATAAAGCCCGTGTAGATAAGATCTTCATCTTTAGGAGGATTTAGGTCTTGTTCACTCGGCAGACGGTGTAAAAGGAGCTCCTTTTAGTTGTTGCAATTTTAACTCCATGTGGCTGCCAAGTTGGCCTGATGTGCTCAGCTTTTGCTGTGGGTTTGGCCATAAACACATCGGAGTACTCACCAGGCCACATACTTCCAGTTGTGTCCCCTCGTGGACTGGAAAACTGAATCTGGCTTGTGGCTTGAGTAACACTTGCAGAGGAAACAATCTCTATTGCCTTCATTGTTTATGTCGTGTCAGAGCGAACATGCTGAAGAGTTTTAGAGAGGAGAAAGTTGAGCTGATCTTTGCTACTTTTATAATTTGTTATACAGAACACCATAAGTGTTACATTTAGCAGAATGTTTATAGGCAATACTGGATGATATACAGAGTCAGAGTCAGTACAAAGGAAATCTCAGAAGAAATTATTTTTATTAATGTGGGATGAAGTCACAGCACCTGGACAGAACCCAAGCATGCATGGTTCCTGCTCGGGTTTCCAACCCAGGACCTTGTTGCTGCAAGGCAGCAGTCCTAAAATCTGTGACACAGTGCAGCCCATATGTGGATTAGAAGATGTGTTTAAAGAAGATGATGGACAAGCCAGGTAAAATTCGTCCATCCGTCTCTAGTGTTCTTCCATCCATCGTCTTTCAATGTTCCATCCATCCATTAATTTAAATGGCCATCCTTATCTTTTTCCATCCATTTTTTCCTTCCTTACAGCTTGGTTTTTAAGGTTCTATATATTTATTCTATTTAAGTTCCATCACTATAGCAATAACGGCCATGAATTCATAGTGAACATGTATGTTGGCATTTTAAGGTGGACAACAAATCTGAACATGTGAGTCTGGAGAAGTATAGGATTTTGTAATGAAATATTTGTAGGATTCTTCTTTTTTTGGTAATGTTACTCACTTTTGGAGCGTTTTCTTCATGAAAAATATTAAGGCTGTCTGGTAATGTGATTGTGTTAGAAGGGATTGTCAGATTCATAGTGGCTGGTTGCTGGATTATTATTATTTATTTTTAGTACAGTTGGAAATGATTGAAACAGAAAAAATGCAGCCAAACTGCGCAATAACACAGTTGAGGAATTCTCATCAAGCAGGATTTGTGTGTCTGGGTGACGACTGACAAAACTACAAATCTACAACTGGGGAAATACAGAAGCATTAGTTGACCTCACAGGCACATATTTTTAATACATTACCAAATGCTTTTTTGTTTTATGGTTGAGAGTTGCAGAGGAAGCTCCACAACACAGAGTAACCAGGGATGAACACAGCCTACTTGATGACAGCCCTCCATATTTGACAGTAGCTCACAGTCAGATATGTGGTTGCTAAACAAAATGTCATCTTCGATGGTCTGTTCTTTATCAGAGCCAGAGACACGACCACATGTTTGAGGATAAAATATCCCCTCTAATTATCCAAAGGTTATTTTTTTTTATATGCCTTCCTCCATGAGGTCTTGTCCTGTTTACAGAGCAGACTTCTGGTGAAATTCAGCAGACAATTGCACAAGAATAATGTACGTTTGGGGACAATGCTTAACTTTAACCTACTAAATAGATGGCAGTTCAGTTAACATTGCTTCACAAAGTGCTCCTTTATCCTTGTTTATGCCTATTTATAGCCAAATCTTGAGCAGTTCTAAAACAAATATTTCTACATTTGCTTGTTTTTTCAGTTTGTTCAAGCAAAGACATCCGCAACAATGCGACCAACCTGCGAATGCTTGAGAACTGTACTGTGATCGAAGGCCACCTGAAGATCTTACTCATGTTCGGCACCAAGCCCAAGGACTTCCAAGACCTCAGCTTCCCCAAGCTGAGAGTGGTCACCGACTATCTGCTGCTTTTTAGAGTTTACGGCCTGGAGAGCCTCAGCAGCCTCTTCCCCAACCTGACGGTCATCCGAGGCAACAACCTGTTCTTCAACTACGCCCTGGTGATATTCGAGATGCTCCAGCTGCGAGAGATTGGCCTCCATAGCTTGATGAATATCACCAGGGGCGCCGTGAGGATCGAGAAGAACCCAGATCTCTGCTATCTCTCCACCCTGGACTGGTCCAAGATCCTCGACTCGGTGGAGGACAACTACATCGTGGCCAACAAAAACGACAGGGAGTGCGGCGATGTCTGCCCCGGGGCGTCCATCGGAAAGACCACTTGTCCGTCCACGACGATCAACGGTCACTTCGGCGAACGCTGCTGGACACAGAACCACTGTCAAAGAAGTAAGCAGCCTTTTCTTATAGTTCAGGGTTAATATAAAGTCTTCAAAATCGTTATTTCTGTCTTGATCTGTTTGATTGTCAAGCTTTATATCATGGAGTTGAGAGAAAGGAGGTGAGGTGATTTGAGCATTTGAGACCCTAAAACATTGAATGGAAGACATTTTTTGCAAACTATACTATATTTGCTAGCTATCTGGAAGTAATAATTTCTTACTGCTATGTTATAAATCCAATATTTTAACTGTTAGAGAAGTGTTCATTCAACCGTGTAGTTATTTGGGAAGGTGCAGTTTGAAATAATGACATATCCTCATTTAGACTTCCAATCTTTTTTCCAAGAAAACATTCTTTTAACTGATTTTTGTCTTTATCAGTGATATAGTCCAGATCATTTTTCCCATGTAACTAACTGCCATCTTAATTTTGCATGTGTCTGTTTGGGAATAAGATGTTAGGCTGTTGCAGGGTATAAACCTACTCTTGTGGTACGTAAGCTGAATTCCTCTGCATCCACAGAGTACTGATCGATCAACCTGAAATTAGTCAGTCTGAGCTCAGCAGGTTGTCTGTTGGCCATTCAAAACATTTTATCATCATTCTCCTTGAATCCTTTCTCTCACTCAGTCTAAAAGTACTTAACTGCTTCCTACTGGATGTTGGAGATCTGTGCTTAAACATTTATTAGTCGGCCTTGTTTCTCCTCAAAAGACATTTTCTAACTTTGTTTTCCAGTTTATGAATAATAGTGGATTCAAGATGCTTCCTCTGCATGTTGTTGTCACTGTAAAGGCTGAATATGTCCCCAGAGAAATCGGTTTTAATCGAAATGCACGCATAGACAAAGCAAATTTTATTCCATAAACATATGTGGGGACAGGCGGTTCTGTATGTTTAATGCATATATTGCGAGTTATTTCCTTGGAGGTCATCTGACTCTTTCTTTCTGAATGTTTTTTTCCTTATAATAAATTTACAAACTTCTTTGGTTAAAAACAACTTTATGCTTGTATTTTATATTATACCAATTTTTAAATGCATTAAATGGTTTTTCATAGTTATGGGCTACATTTTGAAGCTCTTAAGATTTTAGTTGATCTTGTTCTGTTTAGACATCTTTAGCTGGATGGGCAGGATATTTCTGACTTTGTATACAGGTCCTTCTCAAAATATTAGCATATTGTGATAAAGTTCATTATTTTCCACAATGTAATGATGAAAATTTAACATTGATATATTTTAGATTCATTGCACACTAACTGAAATATTTCAGGTCTTTTATTGTCTTAATATGGATGATTTTGGCATACAGCTCATGAAAACCCAAAATTCCTATCTCACAAAATTAGCATATTTCATCCGACCAATAAAAGAAAAGTGTTTTTAATACAAAAAACGTCAACCTTCAAATAATCATGTACAGTTATGCACTCGATACTTGGTCGGGAATCCTTTGGCAGAAATGACTGCTTCAATGCGGCGTGGCATGGAGGCAATCAGCCTGTTGCACTGCTGAGGTCTTATGGAGGCCCAAGATGCTTCGATAGCGGCCTTTAGCTCATCCAGAGTGTTGGGTCTTGAGTCTCTCAACGTTCTCTTCACAATATCCCACAGATTCTCTATGGGGTTCAGGTCAGGAGAGTTGGCAGGCCAATTGAGCACAGTGATACCATGGTCAGTAAACCATTTACCAGTGGTTTTGACACTGTGAGCAGGTGCCAGGTCGTGCTGAAAAATGAAATCTTCATCTCCATAAAGCTTTTCAGCAGATGGAAGCATGAAGTGCTCCAAAATCTCCTGATAGCTAGCTGCATTGACCCTGCCCTTGATAAAACACAGTGGACCAACACCAGCAGCTGACACGGCACCCCAGACCATCACTGACTGTGGGTACTTGACACTGGACTTCTGGCATTTTGGCATTTCCTTCTCCCCAGTCTTCCTCCAGACTCTGGCACCTTGATTTCCGAATGACATGCAGAATTTGCTTTCATCCGAAAAAAGTACTTTGGACCACTGAGCAACAGTCCAGTGCTGCTTCTCTGTAGCCCAGGTCAGGCGCTTCTGCCGCTGTTTCTGGTTCAAAAGTGTGAATGCGGCACCTGTAGCCCCATTTCCTGCACACGCCTGTGCACGGTGGCTCTGGATGTTTCTACTCCAGACTCAGTCCACTGCTTCCGCAGGTCCCCCAAGGTCAGGAATCGGCCCTTCTCCACAATCTTCCTCAGGGTCCGGTCACCTCTTCTCGTTGTGCAGCGTTTTCTGCCACACCTTTTCCTTCCCACAGACTTCCCACTGAGGTGCCTTGATACAGCACTCTGGGAACAGCCTATTCGTTCAGAAATTTATTTCTGTGTCTTACCCTCTTGCTTGAGGGTGTCAATAGTGGCCTTCTGGACAGCAGTCAGGTCGGCAGTCTTACCCATGATTGGGGTTTTGAGTGATGAACCAAGCTGGGAGTTTTAAAGGCCTCAGGAATCTTTTGCAGGTGTTTAGAGTTAACTCGTTGATTCAGATGATTAGGTTCATAGCTCGTTTAGAGACCCTTTAAATGATATGCTAATTTTGTGAGATAGGAATTTTGGGTTTTCATGAGCTGTATGCCAAAATCATCCGTATTAAGACAATAAAAGACCTGAAATATTTCAGTTAGTGTGCAATGAATCTAAAATATATGAATGTTAAATTTTCATCATGACATTA
This sequence comes from Girardinichthys multiradiatus, assembly GCF_021462225.1. Classification (NCBI taxonomy): domain Eukaryota; kingdom Metazoa; phylum Chordata; class Actinopteri; order Cyprinodontiformes; family Goodeidae; genus Girardinichthys; species Girardinichthys multiradiatus. Next base: position 32,439,671 of record NC_061799.1, on the reverse strand, counting down.
TGGAAAATAATGAACTTTATCACAATATGCTAATATTTTGAGAAGGACCTGTAGATCTTGTCGTGTTGTCTCAAATAACATTGTCAAAAAAAATAAAAATAAAAAATTAAGAGTAAAAGGGGAAAAAAAACTGCTAAATGAATTTTTAGGAGCCTTTATTGTTTTTCTGCAGCTCTAACATGTCTTACGTTTACAGAAATCAGCTCCATTTGATTCAGGAAGATGATAAAGTGTCAAACTGAATGCCAATGTGTCACAAAAAGCTTGCAAGCGAAATTAAGACAAAATAGTTGTGTTGTTTTTGATGTATAAATGTCAGGGCTGTGTTGCGTTTGAACAAGTAGGCCAAGTTCTGTCAGTGCAGCTTGAACCCAGCTTCACACAGCGACACCTTGCCAGTCATTCTGTGATTTGCCTTCTCTCAGTAGGCTGCAGTGTTGACCTTTCTCATCTGAAACAGGTGTAGCAGTTTAACATCCAGGTATATTTATTTTTCTTTTCTGCTGCTGTGTTTACTGTAAACCAAAAAATCTAACGTCAAGCCGCTGAAAGGTTAAAACGTCGCCAAGAACCAAAACTTTTCTGTTTTTTTTTTTTATAATGTTTGAAATGTAGACACCTATAAGTATTCAGGGCTTTATTTGAACAGCTCGGTTTCTTGTTTAGAGTGACAACAACCAGAGTGGTTTCGTATTTGTCCCAGTTTATGAAAGTGAATCAAGTCCAGATGATGACGGGAAAGAGCTGCCCTCCAGTCATGGGGAGGCATTTTGCACAGGAGGGCCTGTGGTCCTGTGGTCTGGGACCTGCGGTTTTCTGCCTACTTTCACTAAAGCATGAAAGACCTGTTAAGCACCAGCTAGAACCACAGGACAGCTGCGAAGCATACTGTGTTCTCCTCTGATCTATGCTGTTGCTACTTTTTAGTACATCTGCTGCCTTGAAAAAAAAAAAAAACTGTTTTCAGTATAACAAGAAGTGAGAGTTACATGTTAAACTTCAGTAAATACTTCAGGACTGCTTCAGTAAATAAATTAGCACCTACTCAGACTGACACATCATTTTGCAAATATACCAACTCAAATTTAAGATGTTAGTATGGAAAAAAGAAACAAATATGTGGAAAAAAAATACTTGTTTTCAGGCTTTATTTGTTATCAAATTGCATACATTTTCCATCCATCCATCCATTCATCTACCTACATACCTGTAGCCTGACACCTGTTGCAATATCTTCTATAAACTCATTGATACTCATTTTTTAATATTGAAGCATTCATAACGCCTTGTTTTGTGAGTTGTTGGGTTTCGGTGGCCTCTTAAAATTGGACCATTGCTATGAATGAGTCAGGTTGGGTAAGGACAAGACCTTTACTCCATATGGAGGGTCCAAATTTACCCTCAGTACTTGTCACATGCCTCTCCGCCAGTCACAAGAGGGACTTTGATAGATCTCTTAGGGTCTCGTGTGTGTGTGTGGAAAAGAAACATGCATTATAAATCTCATGGGTACACAACCTCTGCATCAGTGCAGACAGAGGACAACCTTTGTTTAGTCTTGTTTCCAGGATACAGGGGAGTAACATTGTGGTGTAATCGTGGAAATGGTCACATCAGTCAGTCATCCCAGCTGTATTGGAAGGAAAAGTGCGGTGGCCGGTCATCATGCGGGCGAGAGGATGGGACCTGTTTTAGTGTAAACCTCGGCCAGCTTCTCCACTGACCTTGCAGCGGCTCCCACGCATAATATCCGACGCTGGCGCCGCAATTCGTTTCCACTCCAAACAATGGTGGTTGTAGAAGTTTGCCAAGTGTTCTCCTTAATTGTTTCCTGCCTTTGTTGGTCTGCTTCCCCTCTGAAGTTATGAATGGACACCGAGACCTAGAGTAAGGCCTTGGTAGTAAGACTAAAATACTGATGTGAGACCCCTGGAGGTCAGCAAGATAGGATTTAAACAAACTTGGCTGCTAAACAAGCAAACAGTGGGGAAAGATTTTTATGGAAATGTTAGAAACCTTTAACCTATAGCTGAATTTTCAGCACTGAGTGGTGTCTTTACAGGGCATCATACTTGCAGGATATACAAGTTGTAGCCTATTTTAGATATCCTCCTGGGGCATCATGGGTTTATTACTTGCTGTCTTGTAAAGCCTAACTCTGTAAGTTTTTGCTTTTAGCAACTACGGGAAGTTAATCATGTTCAAAGTAAAACACCGGATTTGGAAAATCCTGACTTCCAGAGATAAGAATTTCTGCAGTATTTATTTGCTGTCACTTTCTGACACAAACTGACAAACGTTTATTAAAGCATTACAACCTTTGTGATTTCTTACGCCCAAAGGCCAAACATAGCGACCTAAAGTACAAACATTTTATACCCCTGTTAAACTCCTGATTTGTGTTGTAGAAAAAAATAACTCAGAACGTTTTTCAGATATAATGAGGCAATGTTCCTGTACAGTGTGAGTGGAAAATGGATATACTACAGGGAAAAACAAATCTAAAATTTACTATTCCGTCTTCTTGAGTTCAGACGTAACGTGGCCAGGGGATGTGGCCTTGCTCTCTGCTCCATATAGCCGTAGGAAAGCTCCAGTCACTTCCACACTTATTCTGTTAGCTCATGATCTGTTTACCGTGGGGGGTGGGACGGGGGAAAACACAAAGACCACCAGAATATAAACATTTGAGCCAACTGTTGCGATAACAGCCAAAAAAGCAGCGTTGACACAAGATTTTTATTTTCTAGTGTTAGTTCAGATCTGAGGGTTGCAAATAAGTAAAGCTTTTCAGTTGAAGCTGCCGTTTATTTGAATTGCCCATGGCAACTCTGGAAATGCATACCAGCCAAATGCGTTGCCTACTTCTCACTCTTTGAACACCGCTGTTGCAGTTAAGTTAAGAGGCAACTTGATCTTCCAGTTTGGGACCATATAACCAAATGAGAAGCAGAGAAATCTAACTCTGTTCTTGATTCAGGTTTTTCTACTAATTTACAGCTGCAGAAATTTTGGCTGGTAATCAGTAATGCAAAAAGGGCACCAGACAAGATCAGACATATTCAAGTTGTAAAAATATGTGCTTCCTCCTTTTTCCCCACCCTAAACTTCAGTGGTGTGCACTATTCACAGTGCTTCTCTACAAGCGTTAAGCTACCCTCTCAGCCCCCTACACACACACACCACATAAGTCCTTTTCTTTAAGCTGACTTAACTGCTCTGGCACTCGCTCTTGTGGAGTTGCACTCTACCAACTCTCTCTATGCAGCTATTGCCTTGGAGCCTTTCCCATGGAATCCTAGACATTTCAGGCATTTGTTAAAGCTGAGCTGACAGGCGTTTCTCGACCGCTCACCACAGCCGTTTGGTTTCAAACGGATCGACAGGTCAGCTTAAAAGAAAAGCTGAAATCGGTATTGGCCAGGAAATTCCTAATCAGTGAATCTCCTGGTGTGCAATTTGTTTCTTATGAGTGTTTTTTTTACGAATCAAAATTAAAAACAAAGAGTCTGTTTAAAAAAAAATAGGTTTGAATAAGATCTTTAGTATTTTTTAGAGAATTTAATGAGAAAATCATGTTTCCTGAGCAGTCTGCAAAATACGAAAAGAAAATTGAGTTTTACTTCTATTTTGTAGAAGATAAAAATCTAATAAGACCAAATATGGGCAGAGATTTGTACATAAATTTATATTTGCATAACAATATTTATTAGTGATTTATTGTTTCCTTCACGGTTTGAATTTAACATTTTACCTATCAGGTTTTTGATTTTCAATCAAAAGCAGGCCCTTTAACTTGTATAGATCTGTAGAAAAAAAATCTAGAAATTTGATTCTGCAACAGTTAAAGTAAAATTTAAACCTTTTAAATGAAAAATAGGTGGGGACCCTGATAAAGGTTTTTCGTAAATGCAAAACGTGTATATTTTTGTACAGTTTTGGCCTAATTACTGCTCTGAGTCAATTGTTCTTTCACCAAATGTCATATTTTAGACTCTGTATACTCCAGTTAATGATCATTCGATTACTTAATTAGTTGACAATTATTTCAATAATCAATTAATCCAACTAATTGTTTCAGCCAAATTCCAGACGTTTGGATCCTCTGCAGTGGGCCGTGGTGGTCAGTTTATTCCACATGAATATTCAAAATTTTATTTTATTTTGCAAAACGTTTGTTTTAAAGGTGAATTCTGTCTTTTCTCTCATTGCCTAGCTACATTAGCAACTTTCTTTGTGCGGCAATGCTAAAATGAGAAACGAACACAAACGTTTAAGTAATGAACCTATTAGTTATTGATATCAGTGCAGTATCAGTGTGGTCATTATCAATATTAAAAAAACTGAATGGCAGTATTTGTTGTTTGTTATATTTGTTGGTTCTCATAAATGCATACTATGCAAGGCAATAATATATTTGGCGTCTCACTGTGGGACATGCCCATGCACAATCCAGTTTCCTAGTTGCTATAATTTACTGGTGTTCTCAGGGGTTACAGCTTCAATTGGCATGATCAGACTACACATACAGGGGATTACAAGAACTTACCCAAGGTAAATATTCACAGTATTGTGGAATAAAGTCTCAGTTGTTAGTATGACTTGCAGGATTTATTTCTGGTTTTGTTCAGCTGCAATAACTACTACAACCTTCAGCCATTTAAAAATGTGTTTAAATATATTTTTGGAATATCGGCCAATGATCCAGCTCTGGACAAAAATCAGTTATTCATGTGGTCCATTTGGGAAAGTTGGTAGCCAGCCCCAGACGAAAACATGCAAACTTGTTGTCCAGAAACTTTGCTTTGATCGATTTGAATGCTGGTGTCAATTCCCACTCTGCCATTCTAATCTGTTTCCCAGGTCAGAAAATATTATTGTAAAAGTAGACTGAAAAAAAAACCTTCCTGTTTACAAACCATATTTCCACTCCTCCCCTTATGCAGAAAAGGTTAAATGCAATGGAAAATATTTAAAATTAACCAAAGAACAGAACATTTGATGTTGCATTAGAAACAAATCAGTGTTTGATGTTGTTATGCCATCACAGTGGAGCATTAGGATAGCGATTATTTATTATTTAAACCTGGCGCTGTTATCCAGAAGGAAATGAAGATTCAAGGCCGCGGCGTGCGTCATTTGCCTGCCAAACAGTCGTTGTAATTGCCAATCAATGAGAACACGGTGTTTATCATTTCTATTCCGGTCACGGACAAACTGAATATCCTGCGTTTTGGATGACAGCGGCGTTTGGTCAACATTAAAAACAAAAAGTGCTTTTCCATGTTGTTGATGTGTTTTTGTTCTATTAGCCGGAGGCAGTAGCTGGTTAATGAAGTTGTTTACGGTTCCTGTGGCTCCCCGAGTCATCTTAACCAAGCCCTGCTGTTGCCGCCGTTGAGTCAGACCATCCAACAAGCGGTTACCTGGAAAAAAAAAACCTGGTTATCAGCCCCTGCGTCTATGAAGTCACTGCCTTTTTGGTTTCATGCTTGATCTCTCTTATTTTTCTTCCCTAAAGATGGGGATTTGATTATGTGAAAGTTGTTGATGCTGTTTTTTTATTCAATCTTTAATTTGACTTTGAGACACATTAAACGGTTTACAAAGTTTCTTCATCCTGTTCTCATCTTTCTTTAAAAAGTGGCCACAGTCAGATTTGGTAAATTGGGAAAAACTTCTTTTTTCAAGCCACTACTTTTACCTTCTAGTGATAATAACTTTCTTAACCCTGTAGATGTATAAAACTAGATTTTTACACTTCCCTGATCTCTTAATTTCATTCTTTTAGGACCTCTCACAGAGGTCCTAAATGTTTGGTTTAGCGTTGACATGGCTTGAGACGATGATGACCAAAGAAGAAGCTCCAAAATTAACACAATCAAGTTGACTACAATTTGGAGAAAGGTTTTATGGTCAAATGAGACAAAGATTGGGCTATTTGGCCACAGCGGCTTCAAGACAAGGCTTTCAAATCGAAGAACACTGTAATTGCTAAGTATAGAAGTGGCAGGATCATGCTGTGGGGTTTTGCTGATGTTGGAGGTGGTGCCTTGCACCAAGTGGAAAAAATATGAAGAAAGGATGACTACACACAAATTTGTTCAACTTCACCTAAAATCTTTGGCTAAATAATGAAACTTGGCTCAGTTGGATGTTCCAACAGAATAATGACCACAAACACAAACCAAAACTGCTTTTGTCATGAATGAAACAATACGCTTCGAGAATGGCCTTCTCAAAGCTCAGACCTGAACCAGAGGTCAGGTCAGTGCCAGGTTACCAACCAGTTTAATTAAGCTGTACCAGTTCTGCCCAGAATAGTAGGTAAATATTCATCCAGAAATATTTCAGGCTGTTGATGGCTATAAAAAGTGTGTAGATGAGTCACATTTAAACAAATATTATTGGGTGGTATGAATACATTTGAGCATGTATGCATAGGTTTGAGTCTGTTAATTAAAGAACATCCACAATTCTAGATTATAAAAATAATTGAAATTGTATGTTTGTTTAAGGTGTTATATTTGAACATAACATGCCTTTAGGACTTCATTACTCTGCAGTCAGTTTAAGTTCTTAAATAAAAACGGTTTCTCTAAGTTGGGCCTCCAGGTTGAGTTCTTCTAGGGTTTATTGTATGAGCAGAATAACCAAGAATTTAAGCATTTTATACAATAATGAAACTGCTCATCTGTCCTGTTACGATCTTGCTTTTTAGCCATCTCAATATACACTGCTAAAAAAAATAAAGGGAACACTTAATTAACATAATATAACTCCCAAGTAAATCAAACGTCTGTGAAATCAAACTGTCCACTTAGGAAGCAACACTGATTGACAATCAATTTCACATGTTGTGTAAATGAAATAGACAACAGGGGGAAATCTTTGGTGATTAGCAAGACACTCAATAAAGGAGTGGTTCTGCAGGTGGGGACCACAGACCACTTCTCAGTACTGATGCTTTCTGGCTGATGTTTTGGTCACTTTTGAATGTTGGTGGTGCTTTCACACTCGTGGTAGCATGAGACGGACTCTACAACCCACAGAAGTGGTTCAGGTAGTGCAGCTCATCCAGGATGGCACATCAATGTGAGCTGTGGCAAGAAGGTTTGCTGTGTCTGTCAGCGTAGTGTCCAGAGCCTGGAGGCGCTACCAGGAAACAGACCAGTACACCAGGAGACACGGAGGAGGCCGTAGGAGGGCAACAACCCAGCAGCAGGACCGCTACCTCCGCCTTTGTGCGAGGAGGAACAGGAGGAGCACTGCCAGAGCCCTGCAAAATGACCTCCAGCAGGCCACAAATGTGCACGTGTCTGCACAAACGGTTAGAAACCGACTCCATGAGGACGGTATGAGGGCCCGACGTCCACAAATGAGGGTTGTGCTCATAGCCCAACAACGTGCTGGATGGTTGGCGTTTGCCAGAGAACACCAGGATTGGCAAATTCTCCACTGGCACCCTGTGCTCTTCACAGATGAAAGCAGGTTCACACTGAGCACATGTGACAGACGTAACAGAGTCTGGAGACACCGTGGAGAGCGATCTGCTGCCTGCAACATCCTTCAGCATCACCGGTTTGGCAGTGGGTCAGTAATGATGTTGGGTGGCATTTCTTCGGAGGGACGCACGGCCCTCCATGTGCTCGCCAGAGGTAGCCTGACTGCCATTAGGTACCGAGATGAGATCCTCAGACCTCTTGTGAGACCGTATGCTGGTGCGGTTGGCCCTGGGTTCCTCCTAATGCAGGACAATGCTAGACCTCATGTGGCTGGAGTGTGTCAGCAGTTCCTGCAAGATGAAGACATTGAAGCTATGGACTGGCCCGCCCGTTCCCCAGACCTGAATCTGATTGAGCACATCTGGGACATCATGTCTCGCTCCATCCACCAACGTCACGTTGCACCACAGACTGTCCAGGAGTTGGCGGATGCTTTACTCCAGGTATGGGAGGAGATCCCTCAGGAGACCATCCGCCGTCTCATCAGGATCATGCCCAGGCGTTGTAGGGAGGTCATACAGGCACGTGGAGGCCACACACAATACTGAGCTTCATTTTGACTTGTTTTAAGGACATTACATCAAAGTTGGATCAGCCTGTAGTGTGTTTTTCCGCTTTATAATTTTGTGTGTGACTCCAAATCCAGGCCTCCATTGGTTAATGAATTTGATTTCATTGATGATTTTTGTGTGATTTTGTTGTCGGCACATTCAACTTTGTACAGAACAAAGTATTCAATGAGAATATTTCATTCATTCAGATCTAGGATGGGTTATTTGAGTGTTCCCTTTATTTTTTGGAGCAGTGTATATTAGGCATAATGTTATGTTTCAAACATTATCTACTCTTTGTACTCAAGTGGTTCTTCTGTCACTGGTTTAAACTTTTCGGCCATATGTTTCCCTAAAATATTTTTTCTTCTGGCCTTCAGCAAAAACTTTCTTTCATAAGCTAAATGCTACTCTTGTCATGGCCGTAGAATTTTAAATAGCAGCCAGCGCTCCACCATGTTCCTGTATGCCATGCTTTCGGATCCAAAGTGATCTCAACCCAGTATGCTGTCTTTTCATTGCTGCCCTACAAGGAAACTAAAAAAGGAAACTGGTCACAGAAACATTCTGGTTTGTGAAATTCTGAGACTCCTATTTTTTTGGCAGATATCCCAGAGTTTTAGTTTAGAGAAATGTTGACAGTTATCTAAGCTTGCACAAGTGGGTTGCTGTTTGTTTGCTGTTTTTAGATAACATTCTTTTTTGCAGATTTGTGTTTTGGCTGTTAAGCACTCTTTTCTGCCTTTTTTCCATGTCTCATCTTGGTGAAGCTCGATGCTTGTTGGCACACAGCACAGCTTTTTTTTTTTTTCACCTCCATATTGGCACGGTCCTAACAGGGTGTATTCGTCTCTGTCGCCTTGAGGCCTGGAGCGGTGTTGGTTTGTTGTTGCTGCCTGTTTTAAGGCCTCAAGGATTGGGGGTCTCGTTTTGCAGCTCTGCCCTGCCTCCACTCCCAGTGAAACCTCAGCTAATGCGATAAAGAGCAAGGCATTTTTGCAGCTTTGTTGCTCAGCTTTCATGTGATCCTGCTGTACTTTGGACAAACTGCATAACAAGAGATTGGTCAGGACCTGACCGGCGTCAGTGGAACCAGACTAGGAGGACAAGAGACAATAGATCCAAGTCCAACTGTCTTTTGAAAACGCCCATTGATTTATTGTTGCTTGGTGATTGTACCAATGGAAGATAAAGTATGAAGATGCTGACAAGGTCTTACTCAAATGGACTGATGCTGGAAAAAAAACACAACTATTCTCTTTAAACCTTTAGAGCTTCAGGCCTAACTACAATAACAATCCAAGAAGTTAGCATACATTTAAAGATTTGCATGTTTTAAAGGAAAAGATGAAAAATTCCCTCAAAAGACCACCTCCTCATTCAGAAAGGTCAAAGTTGGCTTGGGTTGGCCCTACTCTAGTTGGTCAATGGGGTCTCAACTGTTAAAATATTTCTGACAAGCACACAAGAAAATAAATCCATCTCCTTCTTTGTGGTCAGTCTTGTCATTAATTTCGGACCCCCTTAGGATGTAAGATGGTGAATATTTTTTCAGCAACACCTGGCAGAGTTATTTCAGCAGTACAGACAATGCTTATTGAGGTGAACAGTGGAAATAATTTGGAAAGTAAGGGGTTTTTAGTGGTTCTTTCGGAGGTTAAACTCCAGTAAAAAATCTGCAGATACCCATCTCTTCGTAACTGGTTCTCGTTTACCTCTGTTGAATTTGCTCAGTTGAAAAAAAAAATCTTTAAGATTTTGGAAAAAGAAATTCGCATCTACACAGGCTCTGGGATTACAACCATAAAGACCAGCTCCTTTTAGATCATAATCTCACAATGAACACACAACCACAAAACACTTTTGCCTTTAACATCATATTCAAAGCAATCACAAGCATGTGTGCTTTTAGAGCATGCCGCTAGGATTACTGAAATAAGGGGCGGGGCTTACTATGCTTCCTATTGCATCTGAACTAAAAGATTCTTTCACAGTTTTTTATAAATCTGGACTGCATCTAAAAATATGTGGTCAAACATGAGCTGGATATTTCTTCACTGGACAGAGATGCTTTAAAAACAACTTGAGGCTTATTAAACCCTTATTTTTTTGTGAAAATGTAAAAAAGGGAGTTTGTTAAAGCTTTGATATCATTAAGGCAAGGACATCATTGGCAAGTAATGAAATATTCAGTTAAGCTCAATATTATTCATGCCCCTGGCAAATTTTGATTTAAAGTTACCTTCAATAAACCAGTTTGTTTTGAATAGTTATTTCAATCATTTACATTATTTTTTCAATTTTATTTTAATAAAAATGGCATGTTAGAAATTATTTAGACACCTCCAAATAATCAGTGGAAAAATCTTTATTGGCATTACAGCCATAAAATCCTTCTTATATCCGATGGTAATTTAATGGTTTGTCTTTGCTGTTGAGCTCCTTATCTTTGAGGTTGAAAGGCCTCCCTTTCATCACCCTAATTTCCAGTCATCTCACCAGTAGGGATTGGTAATATGGACTTAAGCCTTTAGCACAAGATTTTGTGATATTTATTACTATACTGGTAATAGTGACACTCTTGTAGTTTTTGTAGTCTTGAGTGCAACTTTACCACTAAACTGTTATTCTACACTGATTACATATTCTTGAAATATCCAGAGTTTGGGATTTGTGAAGCTTTTACTTCATTAATGAAAATAAATAAGTTGAGGGCGCTGGGTTTTCCCAGAGATGTTGCCTAAATCTAGTCTCAACGTTTTGTCTGAACCCAATATTGTGTTTTGTCTCATCTTGTTAGCGGAATGTAAAATTTACTGCCTTTTTTTTAACTGTAAATGTGAAACAAATTCTGTCTAGATTTTAAGAAATCACATCAGATCCACCAAATGTTAATTGTCCACTCATAAATCGGATACACACATTCAGAAGAAACAAAACACCTTCCCATCCATTAAACTTTTTATCTAACTTTTAGATACTTCTGTAAATATTTCCGTATTTGAAACCATAAAAGCTCCTTAAGTTCTGGATGTGAGGAGAGATGATTAATCTATTGAGGCCTGGAAATGCTCGGCCTCATAATAACAAGCCATAATTGTTTTGGCATGAGTGTGACCCCGTTATTGTAGAACACCCTGTTCTCCCCAACATGAGGTTTCTTTTATTTACTGCAAGCATGCACAGGAAACAAAGACCTAAAGTCAGTGAATGAGTGCAGCTTGTGTTCCTGATCAGTAAAGGCAGTGAGATGCAAGCTTGCTTTCATTCAGCTCCGCCTTGTTTCTGTGTGATTCTTGTGGCACTTTCTCTGCTTACAGCTTCTCTCTTGCTCCCTGAAGGATTAGAGAAGGAAAACACAGGGTTAAAGTGAGTGTCTGTCTCCCTTGAATATAGGAGAGGCCAGTTGAATGGCTAGCTTCAGCAGCTAGTCTAGTCAACACATTGGCTAAGACTGAGGGTGGATCTGCTGCTGGGTCTGTGCTGTGGCACGGAGCACCGGCTGAGGATCGGGAGTCTGTCAGCAGCGAGCAGAGCTCCTCTTTGTGTGTGTGAACAAATATGCATGTGGGGAGACTTTCAGGAGCCGCTTTCCAAAGGAATATGAAGGGAAATATAGGCCTTCGCTTGTAAAGATTGCTGACAAAGATAAAAGGTGGTCATATCATTTGTTTTTGTGGGCCTGTTTTCACTGTGCCCCCTTTAGCCTCCTTCTCATGTTGCCATTCTCCTATTTCTGCTGCCCTTCGCAAACACATATTCCTCCTGCACTTCAGGCTCACCTCAGGTATTGGAAGAGGACAGCGGGTCTGTGTTATTTTGTCCGTCTAACGGTCAACTGCTAAGTCTGTTTATGACACACGTACCTACTGTCTGTGGAAATCACTTTTTAAATCGTAAAAACTTGTTGTTCCTTACACTGTTATTGTCTGAAAGACACCTGTATGCTCTGACATGTTGCCCGTCTCCGACCTCATTGCCTGGTTATCCCCCACTCATGCTGCGGGACGGATTTAATCTGGCTTTCGCTGACGAGAGGTTAATCTCCAGCGTTGAAGTTAGTCTGTGTATCCTTCAGCTACGCACAATTTGTCGTCACCTAGGGCCTAAACCCACCTGCAGATCAGTACGGCCTCATGGTTATGCTACAGGGTGGTTCAGTCCATCAAGATCTTAAAAGAAAAAGTCACACAAATGCCTTTTAAAAATGTAATCATCTTAATTTTAGGCTTTAAGTTACTTTAAATAAATCCAGATTTCTTTTGTTCAGTCCTAAAATGCAGTGCTATGAATGTACTTGCCTGTGATTTCTGTGTTGTTTTTTTCAGATATTCAAACTAATTTTTATATCGGGCAAAGATAACCTTTGTAGATCATAAAAGCGGTTATCATATTGGGATTTAATCTATTAGGGAAAAAGGCATCACAACCAACCCTGGCCCTATGTGAAGATATAATCCCCCCTTTGCTAAATTGCAGATTAAACGAAATTACCCACATTGTTTTTGGGTCAGCTTGGCCAGCCACACCCAGGCCTGACTAATGCCAGATCTGTAGAATCAAGAAATCACTTATATAGAACCTGTCTGACAACACAAAGTAGGCAAAAACAAGACCCCCAAAGAAACACATCATACCCCAAACTAAAGAAAAGACTTCACTTGTCCTGAAAATAGCCTCATTTGAGTCCTCTTCTCTCCATAACAGATTTCACACCTCTGTGAACAGGTTTGTTGTTTTTACAACCTGGTTGTGTTAGGGTATGGTGTGCTCATTGATCTTAAAAACTAAGATTTTCTGAGTGGTTTGTCACTGGTCAGGATGGACGAAGATGAAAAAAATAAGTGTATTATTGAAGGTGTGTAATCTTAACATCAGTGTCACATTTCAACAGCTTGAGACAAAGCGCTGTGCCGCAGTCTGGGGGTTCTTTGCATGATGACAGCAAGTTTCTGAAGAGTGTTGGAGGAGTCTGACAATGTTCAGAACCTTGATCAGAAACAGATCCTGGACTGTGGGTACAAAAACTCCAGTAACACTAGCTCCCCTCACTATTTTTTGCAGAGCTCTTTTGATCTATTAGACCCATTATTGTTTTTTGTGAATGTTAATTTTATTTTCACAAACTGAGATTCTACAAACCCTAATAAAAATAATACACAGACAATTTATTCACAGTATTTGAATGTTACAGTTCCTCTGAGCATTAAATGCCATTTGCAGTTTGTGTTTACTTACAGCCAGTGCTCCAGATAAATATGTGCCTTTTGTCGACTAGTGGTGGACCCCTGCTGTTTGTAGTCAGTATGCTTGTTGGCACATGACAAATGATCCTCCGGGCTACTGCCCAGTGCTGTGTGGCGTGATTTCCCTCCTGCTGGAAGAAAGATCTCACTGTACCACATGTCTGTGAATGTGGTGTCATTGTGCTGAGATTTTGTCATTTGCACAAAAATTATTACAAATAATTTAAAATGCATATTAGAAGGCTTCGTCTTCTGCTGCACATGTATTGCCTGTAACACCTAAAGCTTTCTTTGACTTGTGCCTGTGTGATTTCATCTGCTGAGCTAAACTGACCCTCTTCTCTTCCACACAGTGTGTCCCATTAACTGCACACTTCGGGCCTGCACCAAGGACGACGACTGCTGCCACTACCTGTGTCTTGGTGGCTGCCTGAGGCCCAACTCGCCCAGACACTGCGTGGCCTGTCGTGGCCTTCTACACGAGGACAGCTGCGTGGACCGCTGCCCAGAAAACTACTTCACCTACAAGGGCTGGCGCTGTGTCTCCCTTGCCTTCTGCCAGTATCTGCACAACAGGTGCAAGCAGGAAAAGAGCCCTGACTGCTACGAATACGTCATCCACAACGGTGCCTGCATCCCAGAGTGTCCCTCCGGCTATTCAATAGGCAACTCCTCCACGTAAGTGGACACTCAAGATGATCTGACTGGTTCTTGATGGCTTGGAGGGAAGATGGTTAATCAGTGAAGCGTGCATAATATGCCGCCGGAAAGCACAGCAAAGTATAAATAACATCTTATTCTGCACCTTTGCACAGTAACTCTGCTGTTTAACTCGAAATCTGGGCTCCTTCACACCGCCTGTTAAATGCTCAAAATGAAAATAGGTTTCAGGGTTTTGATGAATAACCAAAAAGAACAGAAGTGGAGCAGCAAATTCAAAATCCAGCAGTTAAATAAGCAAGAAAAAGAAAAAACGAAGCAGGGAACAAAAGAAGGGATGAAAGGAAGGAAGACAGGAAAGGAGTGATGGAAAAATGTAGGGGAAGAAAATGAAGGCAAAATAACAAAAAAGGAAAGATTGAAAAATGAAATTAAACAGAAACAGATCTAAAGAAGGAAAAAAGGGATGAAAAGATAGACAGAAGCAAGAAATGGAAGGAGGAAAGTTTGAAAAAGTAAAACAAAGATGGAAAAAGGAAACAATTTAAGGAGCAAGAAGAGGAAGGAAATGTGTCAAATTGGAAGGAAAAAGAATAAAACTAAAAAGAAAAGGGAGTAAAGGAAAGGTGGAAAGAGGAAAGAAAGAAGTAAAATGGAAGCAAGAAACAGTTTGCCAGTAACGGAGATTTGAGACTGGAATCGTATCCTGTGTCGCTGCGCTCTGAAACTCTTATTTGTATTGAATGCACCCCACAACAACACCTTTCATCTATGCTTGGCGTAGAGCTGCATGCAGCTCGGGTCAGTGAAGTCTGCCCTGTGTTGTGATTGGAATTTCTTAAACTTTGACCCTGATGCGCTGTAACGCAAACCTGCTCAGCCAATAGGGACAGGATATCAGTGAAACAGCTCCAGACCGAGCTGAGAGAAGGCAGTCAGTGTGGAAACAGATCTCTTTTACAAGCTCCACACACTGTTCTCTGGTTCACAGCGTCTCATCAGTTTTCTCTCCCATGTTGTTTCTCCTCCCCTCTCCTTCAGTAACAGATTTATCTCGATTGTTGGTTTTAGGGCCAGAAAAATATATTACCAAAGCTGATAGCCTAGCACCGAAAGCAAAGCTTGTTGCATTGAAAACCCAGCAGCAGAAAACACCTAACTCCCACAGCGAGCTTGACTCATGTTGCTTTCAGTCTGGAAGCCTCTTAATAGGGAATTAAGTCTGCAAATACAAATATTTAATTTTCCGTATTTATCAAGACCTGAAAAATACGTCAGTCAAGTTCCAGACCTTTCCAAACTTAATAGGAACCTTATAACAAAACACAGGGTTGACTTCACAAAATAAACAAAAGGAACTTTAAAAACTGTATTAAATATTACAATTTAAATTAGGGGTTTTTGCACACAAGCCTCTTTTTTTTTTCTTCTTCCTCTTAGATGTGTGAGAACCCAAACAGCTAGTCAGAGTGTTGCGGCCCAGCAGGAAGGCTGGCACATCTGTGTTTCTGAATTTGACTCAGTATTCCACATTTCAGCGTCGCTCTCTGCTTTGCCAGGTGCTGGTGTCTACATTGCAGCGATCGAGCTGTATGCAAATGCAGCCTCTGAGACGTGAAGTGTGCTTTCACTATTCACCGGATGTGTAATTTATAACCTGTTGTGATTAGAAGGTTACGGCTAGATCGTAGAGACAGTTGTTCCATAAGGGATGGTGCTGACCTCCCTGCTTTTCTTTTGTTGACACCTAGTTTGATTGTGAGATTATTAGTTTATGAGTGTGGCTGTGTAGGCCAAGACCAGAAAGCCAGTGGCTGAAAACCAGAGTGGAAAAGTATGAAGCATTTTTATCATCTAAATAATTATGGAAAACTAAAAATATTTCCAAACATAATTCCTGTATCATTGTTTGAAAGATCCATTCATCCATCCGTTCCTGCTTCGATCTATCCCTCTGTTCAGCCATTCAAACTGTTAATTTTTCCATCCAACCATGCAGTGTTTTTTTTTTTTGCCAGTTCCATATGTAAAGCCTGTTGAAATATCTGTCAACTAATGATTAACTTTAACTTTACAAGGCATTTCTCAACTTGTACAATGCCTAAACTGGTAATCTTGGTATCAACTAACAGAAAGGTCCTGGAGGATGGTGTGGATGTGAAAATTTGAGAGTAAATTATTCTGGACCTGAGTAAATGAGGTTTGGATGCCCAAGAAATAATTTCTGCCTAAAAAAAAAAAAACTCTTACTCTTGCTGTAAAGAAGGAAATAAACACAATAAATTGTAACTACAACATCTGAGTGACATCTGTAGCCAGTCTGGTGTCAACACAACAAGCAATTGAAAAGTTATACATGTTTAGACTTAAACAAATCCAGGCAGACCCCTACTGTGCCATTTTAGCACATTTGGGCACAGTTTGGCACAATTATTGAAATTTTGAATATATTCTTGAAATTGAAAATGTGGGTTGCCATTATATATTTGGTCATAAAACTATATATACAAACAAACTATAATGAAAAAGAGTAAATAGAGGAAATGAAAAAACAGTTCACTTTGAATCATGCCACACTGCAAAACAGTTCTTGGTCGTAAGTTGCATTTTGGCTATCTGCATGCTTATTTGCATGGCGTTTGAGCAGTGGTCAGTGGATATAAGAATGAAGTAGATACTTTTGTAGAGGAGTCTCAGATGAAGATCTGGACATATCACAAGTGTGCGTCAGTCTCAGAGTTAGTCAGCTATGAGTTAAAGATGCCAAGTCTCCTTGGAAGGGGACCCTCGGGCTTAAGAGATTAATTATACCATAAACATTTCCAAATGAACTCTGGACCGAAGAATTCCAGAAATTGGAGTCTGAGAAAGTCTAGAATTTTGACATGAAAAGTCATTCGGAAGTCTGGAAATCACAAAGGTTTTAACACCAGGGGAATTTGAAAGGCATTGAGAGATTACAGTCCATTTACTCAGACTAGAGCCGTCACTCTTCTGGCTTGCTGCAAGATAGACAGTTTTTCAATGAGCCGACTACAGCAGCAAAGTCGTGACAGGCCGTCAGTGAGAGCTATGACGAGAAAAAGCTCTGGCACTCTGGCTGCGGTGTTTGTGACGTTACGTGGGTTTAACCTTTATTAATCCACAGAGGATTTGCAGAGTACAAAATCTCCCATTTGAACAGTGTGCACCTTCACATCAAAAGAGTCACATGGTGCTTATTCACACCTGACAGGCGACTAGAGAGCAGACGGAGCTCCGGTGTCTTGCTTTAGCGCACGTAGCCGCTCAGTGGGGAGATTTGCTCTCTCTTTGCCAGGGAAATGAATCAACAAAGCCTGCACATCTGAACCTCCAGGCTACTGTCGACCTATAGTGAACCCATTTGGACTCACATCCACGGCTTTTAAGCTGTGACTCTCTCTGTTCCCCTTTTTTAGCTCCTCTCTTTGGCATTTCCATCCCTTTCGTTGGGATCAAAGTAAGCCTTGAAAAAGAAAGTGCTCTCAAGTGCTCTCCTTACAGTTACGAGTGTCTGTGCTAAAAGTGTGGATGTGGCACTAGAGAGTAAGGAAAAAAAGCAAAAAAGGGCAACGTATTTCAGGGTGGGGCTGCACAGTGGTTTAGTTGGTAGCACTGTTGCCTCGCAGCAAGAAGGTCCTGGGTTCGATTCTCGGCCGGGGGTCTTTCTGCATGGAGTTTGCATGTTCTCCCCGTGCATGCGTGGGTTCTCTCCGGGTACTCCAGCTTCCTCCCACAGTCCAAAGACATGCCTGTTAGGTTAATTGGTCTCTCTAAATTGACCTTAGGTGTGTGAATAAGTGTGTGTGTGGTTGTTTGTGTGTTGCCCTGCGATGGACTGGCGACCTTTCCAAGGTGTTCCCCACCTCCCGCCCATAGACTGCTGGAGATAGGCACCAGCTTCCCTGCGCCCCACTATGGAAGAAGCATTATAGAAAATGACAGACTGATATTTCAGGGTAGTTATGCACCAATATCAATAAGCCATGGTCAAAGCCTTTTATTTGCAAAATAGAAATGCTTATTTTCTCCCAGCCGTCTGGCATTTTTAAGAATTGCGTCACACGAGCTGCTTGTTTTTTTTGCTGTTGCTGGAATTGTTACTGTTGCAACACAGTTATGGTTCGCAGTGCATTGGGCTTCAGTTGCCACTCACTTCCGTTGTTACAACAGCACTTTCTTCTGTAACTTTCAAGCTTTTGCTTAATAAACATGTTGCACACATGCAGGACCTTGCAAAAGTATTCACACCCCATGAACCTAGCATCATCTTTGATTTTTGTGTGTGGTGCACATTTGTAATCACCTCCTTTACTCTGATACTGCTTAGTAAAATATACTTAGACCTAGCTAGTACATAGAGAGTTAGAGTTCAGCCCTAATTGTATAGGCTGCGCTCATTTGCACACAACAGTTTTCAGAATTTCTTTAGTAAAAACTTTTAAAATCCATCCATTTCTTTTCACAATTGTGTGTTGGTCTTTCATATAAAATACCAGTAAAATATGTTAAAGTTTGTGGTTGGAATAAAATGTGGGAGATGCAGTTAAAACAGCAGGATATGGCAAAATGTACAGTTATATTTTCAGACATATTGGATATTTTTATCCACGAGATCCAGAAACATACCCACTTAGCAGTACAGTGCAGATAAGCCTCAAGTTGATTAACCTTTAAAAGAAGAACTAGGATCAGTACATACGTCTAGGCTTAGGTTAGATTTTTATAAACTTCTTTATTTGCTTTTTTGGTTTTGTCTTAGGCTCAACTGCACTCCCTGTGCAGGGCCCTGTCCCAAAGTGTGTATGGGTCTGAAGACGGTGGACTCTGTCACTGCAGCCCAGGCTTTGAGAGGCTGCACCGTTCTCAATGGGAGCCTGGTCATCAACCTGCGAGGAGGAAGTGAGTATCTGCGGTCTGTTTGGTCGAGTCAGATTACAGCAGGCAACCCGTCAGTGCTGCAGAACAAAGCAAAGGGTTGTTGATTTTGTCCAGAGCAAGGAGGCTACATCAAGAGCATCCAGTCAAACAGCTAATAAACTAAAAGTGGTAAAGCACCTAATCTCCATTTGTTTGATTCAATGGTTTTAATTCCTCTAGATTACAAAAATGAAGGCAAACATCAGCTCTATGTCAGAAATATGTGCTAAATAAGAGAAAAGGAATTTAAACACTGCTTTCCACTTTTTGGGCGTGAAAGTTTAGAGACTTTCCTTTTGTTCTTTTGTTCTCTGTAGACAACATTGCAGCTGAGCTGGAGGCCAGCCTGGGGCAGCTGGAGGAGATCACTGGCTACCTGACAGTGCGACGTTCCTACGCTCTCGTATCCCTCTCATTTTTCCGCAAACTCCACCTAATTCGTGGAGAAGAACAGGAAGTCGGGTAATCCTCCCGCAGCCTTAACCATTTCAGAGCCTCCTCCTGTAATTATGAGTTAAAAGCAGCTAGTCTGACCTTTTCAAAATGTCGTTTTTTTGTGCTTTTGGTTTGACTTCTCAAAAATGTAAAGTTTAATCCAGAAATGATGGTGGAGGCTTTTTATTTAAAGCTCCGCGGTCAGGAATAGCCTTACAGTTTGATTCAAACATGCTCACGCAGTATCCATACATTGTTTTCCAGGAATTATTCATTTTATGCCCTGGACAACCAGAACCTTCGGCAGCTCTGGGACTGGTCCAAACACAAGCTGACCATCCTGCAGGGCCGTATGTTTTTTCACTACAACTCCAAGCTCTGCATGTCCGAGATCCACAAAATGGAGGAGGTGACGGGAACCAAGGAGCGGCGGGTCAAGAACGAAATCGCCTCCAAGACCAACGGAGACCAGGCCTCATGTAAGGAACCGAAGTTTGCAGACATGACAGTTGTAGCAGGAGTTACTGTAGGAACAGACGGCACAGACAGAGGGCTGGCAAAGTATCAAACGCAGTTATTGCTATAGAGGTCATTTCCTGACTTATGTTTGTAGATAACTTCCTGGAAACCTTTATACTGATTTTGTTTTAGTACGAACAAGCAGCACAGTGGAGAACAGTGATGCAAAACGTTTCCTTCCCCTTTTACCTTCTTCACACAGTAACATGTTGTAAAGACTAGCTTAAATGTATGTTACTCGGGTTTTATGGGATACACAAGCACTAATTAGTGCATAATTGGGAAGTTAAGACATAATGATACATGGTTTTCATCATTTTTCATAAATAAAATAAAAAGAGGGCAGTGCTTTTGTATTCCGCCCACTTGAGTCAAAACTTTGTAGAACAACCTTTCGCCGCAATTACATTGCTTTTTTTGGGCTGTGTCTCTAGCAGCTTTGCACAATAAAGAGTGAATATTTCCTGGTTCTCCTTGGTAAAAACAGTTTGAGCTGAATCAGATTAGATAGACAGTATCTTCAGACCAAAATGTTGAGGTCCTGCCACCAAACGTAGACCAGCTACCCTGTCACTGGTAAAGAAAAGCACCCAACAGCATGATGCTGCCACCTACGAGTTTCATCATGTGGTTTATGTATTCAGGTTGTTGTGCAGTGTTGGTTTTTGATGTTTGTTTCCACACATGTTGGCCAAATGTGCAGTTTTTGGCCTTCAACTCAGAGCACCTTCTTTCACACGTTTGGAGGCCAGATTTGTGAACGGCAAGGCTCATAGTTGTCCTGTCAACAGGGTTTCCCACCTAAACTGTGAGTCTCTGCAGCTCCTCCAGAGTTGCCATGAGCCTTCTTGACTGATTCTATGGAAAGTGCTCTCCTTGCCCATCCTGTCAGTTTAGGGGGACTGTCGTGTCTTGGTAGGTTTGCAGTTGGGCCATCATCTTTCCATTTTCAGATGATGAAACATCTCTGTGAGATGTTTAAAGCTTGAGATATTGTTTTATAACCTAATCCTGCTTTTCCCTGACCCCTTGCTGTGTTCCTTTCGTCTTCATGGTGCCGGTTGTTTACTAATGTTCTCCAACAAACCTCTGAGGCCTTTACAGAACTGCCAGAGTTAATTGCACAAAAGGTGGACTCTATTTACTAATTAGGTTACCTCTTAAGGCAATAGACTGCCTAGGGATGAGTACCGAATTCTGTACTTTTATAGGTACCGACCGCATTCCGTCTGTACTACCGAGTACCGATTCACGTAAAATCAAACGATACTATGTTTCGGTACCTAAACGCATCATTGTGACACGGAGGGAGTGGAAAAATGGCCAATTTTCCATGCCGGACATGAACACAGCATTGCACGCAAAAAAGGCTAATGACATCAGAAGCCGCTGATACCGTCAACAAAGCATGGCTGATAGAAAGCGCTCGAAAGTATGGCTCCACTTTCCAATATACGATGCAAATTAAGCTCGCTGCAATATTTGTGACGTGAAGTGCAAGACCAGCGGCGGGAATACTTTTATTCTGAGGAAGCACCTGGTTAAGCACCAGATTCCTTTCAGGGCTGAAGAGAGCAGCCTCAGATCTGCGGCTACAGCTCCTGCATTCAGCACCGTTAGCACACATCTGTTAGTGACTCGTCGTCTGCAACCAGCGACCTGGGAGAAGAAATGTTTGAAATAACTGAGATGTTACAATACAAAGAGCTGAATGTTGTTTTGATACATTCATTAAAGTTTATATATTGAGAAATAAATATGTTAAATTGAAAAATTCTGAGATTTTATTATTAAACAAATGAACATTTATTACCACATAAACACACACAAAAGTACCGAAAAACTGGTACCATTGAGTACCGATACGATACCCAGGTTCCGGGGATCTGTGCCGTATCGGTTGAAATGTAAAAGGTACCCATCACTAAGGCCGCCCAAGCTTTCTGTATTTTTGGAGGATAAGGTTGTTGTACCACATGTTGACCCATTAAAATATTTTGAATCTTGTGCTTGTAATGTTGCAAAATGTATACATATTAAAGGGGTGTGAATACTTTCGCAAGGCCCTAGGTTTAATCTGACAATTTAAGATTATTGTTGGTCTGCTGTTTCACTTCTAGATGTTTTATTATATAATACCAGCATATTTAATTCTAGTTTGACAAACGATTGAGCATAGAATATTCAAACTGTTTGAGTTTAAATAAAGATTAAACTTGTTTTGTTCTGCTGTCACTTTGACGACATCACCAGGATTGTTGGTTCCAGCTGGGTGAAGAAAAATACTCCTGAGATCTCTCAACAAAACACTCAGTCAGCGTTGAACCACACAGTTTTGACAATAATCCTGTTAAAGAAGTGCTGGACTTAAATAACAGGTTTTTGATCAGGTGTTAGCTGCCAAATCAGTTCATAAAAGATCATAACACTTTCTTTCTCCAGAGATCTCTATTTTTTTTATCAACATAATAAAAATAAAAAAAACTAGGACATATTGTCTGAACAATGATACTTGGACAAAATGACACTACTTTGCCTCACCATGTTGATACTATGCTTATGACGTGTTTATTTCAGGTTGTGCTGAAAGCACCTTTTCTATCTTTAATTTGGCCAGTCTTTATTCTCTTCTAACTTTCAAATATTTATTTGTTTGCACAAATCATTTAGTTTCTACCCTTTACTCGAACAAGCAATCACACCAGCTGTAAAGGTCACCAGGCAGATATGTATGTCAGGCCGTTACAGCAGAGGTACTCCAGGACAAGGCCTTTTCCTTTATTTTCTGCGATGTTGAAAGGCTTTATTGCTTAGTTTCTTCATTGTGTGTGTGCAAACATGCAAGCGCATAGCTGCATAGGAGACTTTAAGAAGAAGAATTATCCTAAATGTCTGCAGGAATGCTTTTTATACCTGCAAAAAGATATACATCTTGAACCTTGTAACATTTTGTCAGGTTATAACCACCAAATTGAGAAAATGAGACTTTTCTAAGAAATTATCACCTTTTGTGATGATTTTTCACTATAAATCATTTGGGTTTGGCCTTTATAAAAGCATACTAAAGGCAGTTTATATTTACTAAATTAACTAAAGTAATATAATCTATAGTGTCAGTTTTGGGGTAAAAGAAAATCAGTTAACTTATAATTGCCAGGTGGAAGGTGGACAAAGTGATTGAGTAGCTGTGATATATAAATCTTTTTCTATGGATATTTTCCAAATTATGAACTTGCTATCCGGGTGTTTTCATTTTGTAAACAGATTGTTGTATCTCATCCTTTGATCAGGCGAGAACCGCTTGCTAAAGTTCACCCAGGTCCGAACCATGAGCGATAAGATCGTTATCAAGTGGGAACCGTTTTGGCCTCCAGACTTCAGAGACCTGCTGGGCTTCATGGTGCTCTACAAAGAAGCGTAAGTTCTTCAGCTTCTTCAGTTCTTCAACAAATAAGGAAAAAGCTCAGCATTGGGGATTTGTGGTCAGTCCTAAAATCCGCTTCAGCCCCAAATTATGGAAGTAAATAAAGTTGTGTCCTACCTCCCTTCTTTGTGTCCTTCACTGGTTCCTTCCTTTCTTGTCTCCCTCCCTCCTTCATTCCTTTCCTTTATTCTGCCCCCCCCCCCTTTCTTCCTTGTGTAATGTCTTCATTCTTTCCACCCTTCCTTCATTTCCTTCCTTGTTTTCATCTTTATGTCACTTTTTTCAACCTAACAGACCTTTTCAGAACGTAACCGAGTTTGACGGCCAGGACGCCTGCGGCTCCAACAGCTGGGTGATTGCCGACGTCGACCCTCCGCGTCGAGCTACAGAAGCAGACAAAGATCAGATTGAGCCGGGACACCTCATCCTGCCTCTGAAGCCCTGGACGCAGTACGCCATCATGGTGAAAACGCAGCTCTCTGCGTCTGACGAGCACCAGGTCCACGGGGCCAAGAGCGAGATCATCTACGTTCGCACAAATGCCACCAGTAAGACTGATAAAAATGGCTCAGAGTTTATTCTAGTTAAGTCCTGTCATGATGTCATTCGTGTTAGATCAAATGGACGTGAAATAATTAGGCCACGATGAATAATTAGAAAACATTTTCCATCTTTCAATGTGACACATTACCTATAGAATTCAACTGAAAACAATTAAATCGGTTTGGGGGACAAGGTAAAACATCTCTGAGTTGGTGCTTCCTCGAACTACTGATTTATTTTCAACATTGAGTCATCTTTGGTTGTAGTTTATCAGCATGCCACATCTTCACATGTAATATATGCTCACTTCATCTTGCAAGAGTTCTCCAGATCTCTTGGATTATGAAGAAATTTATTGTCTCCACTGATTATCTGTCAGATTTACTTGCAGGCTCTAACTAGACCATTCTACAATATTAATTCTAGTGAATTTTTAATTTTGTTGATCAATGTCCACTTGAGAAAATTAAAATTTGCTTTTAATCTGTCTGTTTTGTATCAAAACAGACTTGCATTTGGAACTGTTTGTATTTCATCCACCTTCAAATTTAAACAAAGCAACCCCACAGCATGATTCTGCCACCACCATCTTACACGGTGGATACTGCTATGTTTTGGTGATGCACAGTCCTGTTATTTATTTGCCTTGATGTTATTTATAGCCATTTGTAAATTCAGATTCATCCCCTGTGACTTAAACCTATATATAATATGAAGAAATATTATATGCAGGATGTTCTCCTCACCATGTTTTCCTTGGGTGCCATTCCTACCTTCTAAAGGTAATTTCAATAATGCTAGCTTTAGTGGTTTTTTCTAGGTGTTTTCAAGCAATAAATGCATAATATTCCCTCAAAGAAAGACACTGATAATATAAGGAATGGTTTTTTTTATGACGTCATTTTATTTGTCAGTAGGTTACACACTAGGTTCTATTTTCAATGTCATATTTTATGAACTTTGAATGTCCCATTGAAGAAAATGTAAAAAACCTAAAAACAAAAATAAAATCTTTGTTCTTTCATTTAAAAACGAAACAAATTTCCCATAGCATGTACATAGAAGCAGACAATTTTTTTTCAAAGAGTCAGGTTGCTTTTGTGGCTCTAAATGGTAAAAATGGGCCTTAGGGTGTGTGAAGGTTGCTGACCCCTGCTGTAGGAAAATGTTTTCAGTCTCTTCTCAGCAACAAGAGCGGTACATGGATCAGTCTTTGTTACACTAAGCTTGTTTGTATTTGGGCAAGTGAAATGAGAACTCTGATTTTGAGTGAGCGTCGCTGGAGTGGTCCAATTTATTAGGAAATTAAATTGATACAAAAACAAAAATAGTTAGAAAAGATAAGTACTTTGCATTGTACAACTTTCACCATTTTTAGAATATTTTTAAATTGTCAGTGAACATCCCGCCCTGCATTAAAGACTGTTGGTGAGCCAAATTTTGCCATTCATGAATTGTGGTTGAAGGCCCCATGAAATTGTTGCAAGGGCTCCAAATGGCCCCTGGGCCACTCTTTGGACACACCTGAGTTACAGGGTTTGAGTCAGAAAATCCTCCTAGGATGGCCTAAACTTAAAGAATAAATGCTGCAGTTGAATCAGAAGATACTTCAGCAAAGTAGTAAGTGAGTGCAACCAGGAGGTTGTATCTTTTTATTTTACATTTTCTCCAAGCAACTGTGATTGTTTTTTAGTTGGATTTTAGAGGATATGTTTTAATTGAAATCATTTGTCATGGGTTCAATAGCAAACGTGGCATTTTAACAGGGGTGACTTTATTAATAATAAAATTCAGCTATTTGTAATATGTTTGTATCATTGACATCATAAAGTCAGTGTTTGTTGGTTGCACTGCTTAAAAAAATGCCCCTTACGCAACAACAAGGAAGAGGAAGAGAAATGCTTGTTTTTTTGCTTGGTTGAGGTGCTCCCTGACCTGACAGAGCTCCACCTCATGCAAGGTGTCTGCATCACTAACTCAGCCTCTCTTTCTCTGTAACTTCATGTCCTCTGCCACCCACAGAGTGTGCCTTGTGCAGCTCGGCCTAATTACAGACACTGTGACCTGTCTGGCTGTCTTCCTTTTAGACAAAATACATTTCCTTCCCTTCACACCGCATCAAACATGACATCCATCTCTCACACGAGACACATTTACAGCAGAGGCGCCTCAGCCAGCCAGCCGTGTCTGGCGAGCGTTGTTTTCTGCCCATTTGGCGACTGCTCCTTGTTCTTGCTCCGTCGCGTCTCACCAACATTCCTCATCGGAAGAGCAAAGCTGTCATTAAGTATAAACTGCTGCTGGTGAAACCATGCTGATAATGCTGTCGAACCAGCTTGTCGCATTGTCATTGAACAACATCATAACACAGTGACAATAAAGCTCAAACCCGTGGCGTTATGTACAACAATCATGTTATATATAATTAGCTACCCACGCACTCTTACCACAGCATCTATGAGAAACCTTTGTTCTTGGCAGTCATGGTCCAGATTTCCGAGAGCAGAAAGAAAAGGTTGCAAAATGAATTTGTCTCAAACCATATATGTATAAAGATGTGAAACAGAGATTAACAACTTTAAGTCTTTTGTTTTTTTTAATCCTGCCAGTATGCGCTTGTGATTAATCCCTCAGCTTTCATAAATCTCACACCAACTAAACTTCTACTCATGTGGAGTTTGTTGACAGTGATTGATATGAAAACCTGAGTTCTTCAAATGAACAAAAACCAAAACTAAATCTGTTCATAAGTAAGTTGGTAGTCTTACATAGGCTTTACCCATACATAAACAAAACAGGTCCATTGTGTACTGTGCCTTGCAAAAGTATTCATATCCCTTGAGGTTCTTCATATTTTATCACATTGCAACTACAAACTTTAATGTATTTTAGCTGGATTTGATGTGAAACACTAACATGGAGTTCGTAATACTAAAATAGAAGAACAATCATTCATGGTTTTCGGATTTTACAAATAAAGTCGTTCCAGCTTACTCAGACTGGATGGAGAGCATATGTGAACAGCAATTTTAACAACAAATTTAGTGCTACCCCAGATTCCAAATCTGGCTTAGGTCTGGACTTTGAATGGGCCACTGAACCAACATTGAGCCTCTTTTTATTTAGCTCTGTCCTTCTTCCTGTCACAGCTGAGAAAAAGCATCCCCATAGCATGATACTCCCACCACCGTGTTCAGAAGATCTGTAATGTTCGCTTTCCACTGCACCTAGCGTTTATCATGCTGACCAGACATTTCAACTCTTCTATGAAGGCTAGATTTGTGTAGTTTAAAATTAATAGATATCCTGTCAGCAGATTCTGCCAACTGAACTGTGAATCTCTGCAGCTCCTCTAGAGTTGCCATGGCCCTCTTGTCCACTTCTCTGATTAAGGCTGTGCCTGCCCGCCCTCTCTCAGTTTAGGTGGACAGCCATGTTTTTGTATGTTTGCAACTGTGGCATATTTAATTCTTATTACAAACAGTATGACTCTGTGTCTTAAATAAGTGACTTCTGAAGGCAATAGGTTGTTCTGGATTTTATTTAAAAATATCAGAGGAAAGAGGGCTGATGGAAATGCACGCCACAGTTTTCAAGCTTTTATGTGTAAAAATAAAAAATGTAAACCATGTATAATTTTTCTTCTGCTTCACAAATTGTTGAAACTTGGTCTTTCTTTCACAAATATTTAAATAAAGTACATTAAAGTTTGTTGCTGTAACATAGGATGTGGAAAGGTTCAAGGGATATGAATACTTTTGTGTTAAATGTGACCTTTCTTTTTCTCGCAGTAACCTGAAAGGCAAAGTGGATCGAAACTGCATTCTCTACTATCTATAACAAACAGCTATGATTTATCTGTAGGTTTGTACCAAAAGTGGCACGATTCCAATTAGGTCATCCCAAAATCGCTGATGAATGTGAATTTAGTAAATTTTTCTTGTAAACTACTGTTGTCTAAAATTCTTGAGAAAACCTTTACACCTCAGAAACCAGAAGCGGGGTATGATTAAGTAGAAGTATTTCTTTGCATAAAAACCTAATTTTTCAGAGTACCAGTGAGTAGTGTACAGGTGTGTTGAATGGTTCTTCCAGCCTCGAAATGTTTGTTCTGACTTTTTGACATTTTTAACCACCAAGTGGATGTTTTGCACCCGTTTTAAAGACCGAAGATTTTAAGTGATTTTCTATATTCTACTCGTAGTTTACTGTAAGGAAATGGGGTTGTGTGACTCCTGTACCTAATATCTACTTGCAGGAGGTCACAGAGTTATTTTGGAGTGATCAAGGACCAAATCTGTCATATTTCTTGAGAATAAACCAGTCCAAATGGGAATTATAAATGAAATAAAGGTTTTTGGACAGTAATATACAGGTCCTTCTCAAAAAATTAGCATATTGTGATAAAGTTCATTATTTTCTATAATGTAATAATGAAAATTTAACATTCATATATTTTAGATTCATTGCACACTAAATGACTTATTTCAGGTCTTTTATTGTCTTAATTCGGATGATTTTGGCATACAGCTCATGAAAACCCAAAATTCCTATCTCACAAAATTAGCATATTTCATCCGACCAATAAAAGAAAAGTGTTTTTAATACAAAAAACGTCAACCTTCAAATAATCATGTACAGTTATGCACTCAATACTTGGTCGGGAATCCTTTGGCAGAAATGACTGCTTCAATGCGGCGTGGCATGGAGGCAATCAGCCTGTGGCACTGCTGAGGTCTTATGGAGGCCCAGGATGCTTCGATAGCGGCCTTTAGCTCATCCAGAGTGTTGGGTCTTGAGTCTCTCAACGTTCTCTTCACAATATCCCACAGATTCTCTATGGGGTTCAGGTCAGGAGAGTTGGCAGGCCAATTGAGCACAGTGATACCATGGTCAGTAAACCATTTACCAGTGGTTTTGGCACTGTGAGCAGGTGCCAGGTCGTGCTGAAAAATGAAATCTTCATCTCCATAAAGCTTTTCAGCAGATGGAAGCATGAAGTGCTCCAAAATCTCCTGATAGCTAGCTGCATTGACCCTGCCCTTGATAAAACACAGTGGACCAACACCAGCAGCTGACACGGCACCCCAGACCATCACTGACTGTGGGTACTTGACACTGGACTTCTGGCATTTTGGCATTTCCTTCTCCCCAGTCTTCCTCCAGACTCTGGCACCTTGATTTCCGAATGACATGCAGAATTTGCTTTCATCCGAAAAAAGTACTTTGGACCACTGAGCAACAGTCCAGTGCTGCTTCTCTGTAGCCCAGGTCTGGGGAATGCGGCACCTGTAGCCCATTTCCTGCACACGCCTGTGCACGGTGGCTCTGGATGTTTCTACTCCAGACTCAGTCCACTGCTTCCGCAGGTCCCCCAAGGTCTGGAATCGGCCCTTCTCCACAATCTTCCTCAGGGTCCGGTCACCTCTTCTCGTTGTGCAGCGTTTTCTGCCACACTTTTTCCTTCCCACTGACTTCCCACTGAGGTGCCTTGATACAGCACTCTGGGAACAGCCTATTCGTTCAGAAATTTCTTTCTGTGTCTTACCCTCTTGCTTGAGGGTGTCAATAGTGGCCTTCTGGACAGCAGTCAGGTCGGCAGTCTTACCCATGATTGTGGTTTTGAGTGATGAACCAGGCTGGGAGTTTTAAAGGCCTCAGGAATCTTTTGCAGGTGTTTAGAGTTAACTCGTTGATTCAGATGATTAGGTTCATAGTTTGTTTAGAGACCCTTTTAATGATATGCTAATTTTGTGAGATAGGAATTTTGGGTTTTCATGAGCTGTATGCTAAAATCATCCGTATTAAGATAATAAAAGACCTGAAATATTTCAGTTAGTGTGCAATGAATCTAAAATGTATGAATGTTAAATTTTCATCATGACATTATGGAAAATAATGAACTTTATCACAATATGCTAATATTTTGAGAAGGACCTGTACAATCAAATCAAAATTACATTTTAGATTTGAGAATTTTCCTGACGTTAACTCAATCTTTTATGGAAATACTACTACAAAGTATGATTAGTAGTACATGGGTACAAAAAAGAATAAAGCAATGCATAGATGCAAAATGGGGGTCTGAATTTTTTCCATAATATAAGAAGCACAAAACCCTGTTATATACACATACATTCTTTACGTGTCCTCTATTGAGCATTAAATATTTTTTGTTCTTAACAGTTCTTTCTTCTCTGCAGAGCCCTCTGTACCACTGGACCCCATGTCTTCCTCCAATTCTTCCTCTCAGATCATCCTAAAGTGGAAACCACCCAACGATCCCAACGGGAACATCACTCACTACCTGGTCTTCTACCAGCGCCAGGCTGAGGCCAGCGAGCTCTACAAGTTTGACTACTGCCAGAAGGGTGAGACACTGTCAGTGGCTGGCTTTCTGGGTTCTGGTTCTGGTTCAGGAGAATATTTTTTGATAAGGTAGCTTTTTAGAACCTCTGATTGACACATAACTACAGCTGGATAGGAGTTAAATTCTTCCCCCATTGTAATGTGATTTCTGAAAAGTTAGGAAAAAATATTAATTTTACTCTTTTGAGACACGAAAGAGGAAAATTTTCTGTTTGCAATAGAAAAGAGCCGTGCTATTAATGCAGCACCCCTCATGTTTATATAGACACAAATTACAAAATCTTTTGATGGCGATAATACAAGTAAATATTGCGGTGACAATATCAATCGCGATATGTGTCCGTTATCTTATTTCCTCTTTTTCTCATCTGTGCTTCTGTCACTCGGTGACCTTTAGCATTTTGAGTCCAGTGTGAGCATCTGCTGCCGTAGGACTAATGTTACGTTAGCATGTAAAATGCAAGTTCCTCCCACTTGGAACATATAAGTCAACAATTATTGCACTTCAAACAGTCCTTTACGATATGAATTTTGCACACACTGATATTGCGATGATGATATATTTGCGATACATTTGGCTGCCATATGTTTGAGGTTTATCACTCTCTGAATTTTAATGGGATGCAGCTGTACAGAGAGCTGCAATTGTTTGCTTCTCCTCTGTGTGAATGTGATCAGGGAAACAAAATGAATCCCGCCCCTTAGACAGTCCAGACCCTTCACTGGCTCTGGCTCAGGTTCAAACACAGTTCAAACATTTATTTTTATTGAATCGTTTTAGGCGCAGCTTGGCTCACGTCAGCCTCTGGCCGTCAGCGCCGATCTGAGTTAGCACATTGATTCCATAATGCCTGCATGTCTATAGAGATTAGGGTCTGCAGGGAGGTCTTGTCAGAGGTAATTTATCTTTACTGCAAAGGTTGAAGACCTAGGATGACAATGACAGACAACCCCTGCAGGAGTGTGTGTGGATATGATGTATATGATGTTTATTGCACCTGTCATCTCTCTTTTTGCTCCCCGCTCTGCTTGTCCACCTGACACCAGGAATGAAGCTGCCGTCACGGGTGCCCACTCAGGTGGACAGTGAAGAGGAGCAGAAGTGGAACCAGACGGAGGAGCAGGGCCAAGGGAAGAAATGTTGTGCCTGCCCAAAAACTGACAAGGAGCTCAAGAAGGAGAAAGAAGACTCAGAGTACAGGAAAACCTTTGAAAACTACCTTCACAATGAAGTCTTTGAGATCAAGTAAGTCTAAGATATGTGTTTTTTTTATCTACAAAAATGATCAGGTCCATGTTTTTTTTCCTAAATGCACCTTAAAACGTTTGCCTTTTCCAGACGTTCGAGACAGCGGCGCTCTGTTATGGGCATCGCCAACAAGACGCAGCCCTTCCTCACCACCGCCGCTAGCCAGCCCGGGAGCACGGGCATCCCCGACAATGAGGATGAGAATAAGGAATATCCCAAGACCATGGTCTTCGTCCACGCCAAGGAGTCCACAGTCATTTCCAACCTGCGACACTTCACCAGCTACCAGATCGAGATCCACGCCTGCAACCACCCGACTGACCAGGCCCAATGCAGCATGGCGGCGTACGTCAGCGCCCGCACCATGCCTGAAGGTAAATGGCCTCCAAATGGTAACTTATGCACACTGCTATTCTACCTTGACACTACCCCTACTGTCATTCTGTCATGTTACAACTATAAACGTTAATGTACTTTATTGGGATTTCATATAAAAATTACTAAATTGTGCATAATTGTAAAATGAAAGGAAAAATATAAATGGTTTAAAATTGTACATTTTTATCTAGGCTGTCAGTCTTTACAGTCGAGCCCAGAATTATTCACACCACTGGCAGATCTGAAAATATTTTCTCCTAATCAAGAAATTTGTTTCTGAGAGAAAATGAGACAGGCCTCTGTCAAAGGTGATAAACTAGTGTAAAAGGAGTAAAGAATTATTTAAAAAATTTGGTTTTATTCACAATATGTTTAAAAAAGACACAAAAAAAATGTCATACCTTTTGAATATTTACTGGCCTTATGGCATGATTTGACCAATCATGGCTAAATCATGCCATTCTCACAAATGTTGAACAGCTTTTTGGATGTTTCTGCTGGTATTTAGACGATTTGCATTTGGTAATTAAACCTAAATCTGTCAGGTATATGAATGAGCTGCAGTCCTTTTGTAGTATGTCTGTACCAGCTTTGCGCATCTAGTAATTTAAATATTTGCTAAAATTCTTTGTTAAATAGCTCAAGCTTGGGCAGATTGAATTGACAAGTTATGTCACAGACTCTTGTTGGATTGAGATCTTTACTTTAACTAGACCATTCTAAGACATGAATATGCTTTGACCTGATCCAGGTGTAACTGAGTTCAGTCCCTGAAAGCAAATATTCTGCAAGATTTAGAGGCCTCCCTTCCCCAACACACCTAAATTGCATATAATAGCAGCTCAGTTTTCATTTGCTCAAGCTCCAAACAATTGGGAAAAACATTCCTACACAATATTAAAAACCCTAGAAATGTAAGCTTATGGTGTTATCCAGGTTTGTATGTTGGGACAAAAATAAACATTAGTGTATACTGACTTCGTCCCCCCTTTCTACAAGATAAAAATAATTTACCTAAACAACTGAAGTTTCCTTTGGCATACATGTAAAAGTGGCTGCCTGTGCTTATTTAGCACCAGAACATTTTGTTTTGACCCCTAAAGCACTGGTGCTAAAACTGGAAAACTGCAGCAGTCGTTGCACCAGCTGCAGTGCATGACCTAGAATAAAGAACCCCCCTCTTTTAAAGGGTGGCTGCATGATTGAGGACGCCAACCACTAACTGAATTGTTCTTAACACCATGTGTGAAAGGCTTTTCTTTTTGTCTGTTTTAATTCAAGTCAGAAACTATGAAAACACTAAGGTTTACCAGATATAAAAACTGGCCTGCATGCATCTGCTTCCTGGACATGCGTCACTCAGGTAGAGCGGGTCATCGTAACACGGTTGAACCTTAGGACCTTTGACAACTTAAGAAGGAGCTTGGATAATTAAAAGAAATGTTATTGGCTGTCATCTATGTTCTTAAACTTTTATGGTGTTTTTAAGCATGAGGGCTTTTGTTTATGTCTCAGAAACATCTATAATGTGAATATTGGAGCTGCAGGAGGTCAGGAAAATATGCAGTTTATATATATTTACAGAAAATTGCAATGACATTTTCCTGTCTCTTTTCTTACTTTGCCTTTACACGATTTCCCCACCCCTCTGAGTGAGCTTTAGCATCTCAGCCTCTGCAGATATACATCAGATGGGAAAGGGGTAGGCAGAGTCCATCCAGCAAGCTAAATATATTGTCCATATGCATGACTTGGAAGAATAATATTGCATCCCAGCTGTCGTTTGCGATTGCAATAATGCACAAGCTATATTGTGATGCGATGCAACATATGTTGCAGCCTTAGTAGACGTTAAAAAAGAGAAATTGGAAATTTGAGAAATACTGAACCTGGATGTGAAAAATGTATAGGGGCCTCAGTTCCAAACAGATTATTCTAAAAATCTTTGTTCCCGACAGATAAAGCTGATAACATCTTGGGTCCCATCAGTCATGAAGTTTCAGAAAGTACCGTGCACATACACTGGCAGGAGCCTGCATCTCCTAATGGCATCATTATCCTTTATGAGGTGTACTACAAGAGAGTGGGAGACGCTGAGGTAAGGACATACATCTGTAGTATATGTAGGCCACTCCAACACAGAGCACTGTTTTCTGTCTTATTCATGAAAAACTGTGACATTTAGCAACTAAGAATCTAGCAGCATAAAAATTAGCTTCATCCATAGAGCACAGCAAATTAGGAGAGACCTATTCTAGGTGATTTATTTGGAAATTTGATTGATAGTTGTTGTTTGAGCCATAATGGAGGAGTAATTTTAGTGCTGCACTGTGTTTTAGTGTCCGTGGAAACAAGTAAAAAACATAAGCTCTTCATCTTAGGGATTAATTCCAGCTTTTTCTGTTCAAAACATGTTTTCCCAGCAACATGTGTTGTTTTTCTACTGGGAAAACATCAAATGTGAATCATTTAAGTACAACATCGTGAAATATCAACATTTGAGTCATAATATTCATTTCAAATTCAGGGGAATAAATCTGATAACTTTGCACCTTCAGGAGCTGCCCCACTGCGTGTCGAGAAACATGTACAAAGCTTCCCGAGGCTGTAAGCTGAAGGTGATGCATCCTGGGAACTACTCGGTCAGGATCCGAGCTACTTCGCTGGCTGGAAACGGATCGTGGACAGAGCCCTCATACTTTTACGTCCAGGATCCCAGTAAGTGTCCACAGAAGAAAAACTGAGCTCAGAGATGATTTTACACACTGTACTGTAAATTAATGGTGCTGAAGAGGAGGGACAAACACACAGTTGTGTTTAAAATAGGAGCCGTGTCTTTAAAAAAGCTGAGTAAAGCTCAAAATGCTTGTAGCGTTATTGGGAACTTTATTATCCAAAGTGAAAACATGAAGAAAAGGATATATCAAATTAATTATGACCCTACAGAAAGAGAGGAATAATGAATATACAGAAAGAGAGGAATAATGAATATGTTTTGGTGGCATCTGATGAACTGTTCGTTGGACCTAGATCCAAAAATCTTGCTTTTATCGGCCCACAAAATGTGACTCTGTTTCTCTCAAACCAGTCAGTGTTTTTTTGGTAAATTGTAATCTCTTTGATACTTCATTGTTTTCTCTAATGGGGCTTTTGAGGGACTCCTGGATGAAAGGTTGGCTCTTCATATCCCTCTTCTAGTTGTTAAAGTACTTAAAGGTAGTGATAGACCATTTTTGCTCACCAGGAGCTTAATTCATTCAGAAGGTAGTTTTCTGTTATCTTCCACTTCTTCATGCTTTGGGTTCCCATTTGAAAGCACCTGAAGTCATTTTAGCTGATCAGCTTGTCGTTTTTCCCCCTCTGCAATCAACTTTTTAACCAATGTGTGCAATGACACATTTTACTCAGAGAAGAATGACCTATAACCATCTTGTACAATATGTGCTGCCTTCATCCTGCAATAATTGTGACCCGTTTGTTAATAGCATGAACGACCTCGTTGATTGAACTCTACACTGAACACATAATCAGCAGCGTGAATGCCAGAACTGTTGGTTTACGATTACTGCGATATGCCTACTAGTAAATTATTTGAACCAGTTAGTGACGTTGGACCGATATTATGTTGTATATATTCTTTCAACCATGCATTAAAAGCAACCAAATGTTCTGTTAAAAATACATACAGACGATGTGACCCAGGTTGTAAATATAAGGAATCAGCGAAAAATGGTGGTCGTCAAATCGGCAAGAATCAGTGTCGCAAAAATAGGCTTTACATTTTAATAAAGGTAATTGAAAAATAAAATTTTAATAAATATTTTTTGGGAGTTTAAAACGGCATCATTCATAAATCTTCAGAGGTTTTTTTCTTCTTGGGTGATTTCTTTCAAATTTCTTTGAATTAAAGAAATCATTCACCACAGACTTGGGTTTAGTATTATTATTAGTTTTACCTTCTAAAATGGGGGTAAATTCAGAGAATTTCAGATTCTTACCATGGTAGATACAATTTGAAAATTAAAAAGCAAAAAGTGCTGTTTATTGTACTTCCTGAAGTTCTCATCACTTGCTACTAGGGGTGGCCATTTATCATATTGTGTATCGCGAAGAAATTTCTTATCATGATAAGAATTTTGAATTATTGTGACGATACATTCCAATTAATGATGATGTTACTTGTACTGTTTTCTCCACAGTTTGTTCCATGAGAGCTTCCCTATATAAAATATGATTAAATTGCCTCTGTGTGCTGTTTAGTGACATGCAGTCACAAAATTACCTAAAACGGCCGAGAAGAATTTAAGAAAAGTTTTTATCATCCCTTTTATTGTTACCACAATAGTACTACAAAATATTTGTGATAAAATTTTAAGTCCATATTGTCCACTCCTACTTGGTAGAAAATCTATTTAGTTCCAACTTAATAATATCAAAGGTGTGTTGAATAGTTATGTTATCAAAAAAGTCCTAAAGATTTAGAAATAAATAAACCAGAACACTATTTTCTTTTAGGCATATCTAGGCATATTTTCTGTATAATCAGCAGGACGACACTAGAAATTTTAACAGTAGCAGAAGGTTGCATTCACAGCAGCTGCATCTGAATCATGTCTGAGTGTGTTTTCCTTTTCACCTGAATGTAACACAATGTGACCGGATGTTTTGAACAGGTGATCCTCTCTACGTCATGAAGATCATCATCGGGCCGATCATCTGCATTGTGCTGCTGCTGTTTGTAGCCGTGGCGGGATTCATCGTGTTCAAGAAGAGGTACGCAGCTCTCACATCCCATTCTTTCTCTTTTTTTATTATTATTACCAGTCTGATCTCTCAAGGTGTTTGTTCACTTACTTGCAGTCAAACCCAAGGACCTAGTGGACCCATTTACGCCTCTTCAAACCCCGAGTACCTCAGTGCTAATGACGGTAAGCAAAAAAGGTTGAGTCATTTCGTTAATGTCAGAGATGATGGATTTATGAAGGGATTTTAACACATTATTCAAAGGATCCCATTTACAAGGATGAGGGGAGCTGAAATTATCAACAGGTGCTTTCGGTTGGAGAGTTTCACTTCAACAAATCAGTTGATCCATAGACCATAAAAACACCTGACAGAGATGACGTTTTCAAACTCGTTGAATGAAGGAGGATTAAGTGGCGTGCGTCCTGTAAATAACTGTTACTAATTCATTAACTGCTGGATAGGATAGAGTTACAGGGTGAGAATATAAGAAGGAATCAGCAGCGCTTCCAAGTTCCTTGTTCTAAGAATAAGCACCGAGATCTCTGAAAATCTTAGTCTGGAGAAATCTTTGATTTTTTACACAGAAAAATGTGTTTGAACCCAGTTTTATGCCAAACCTTAACAAAAATGAAAAACCTCCAGCCATCAAACACAAGCTCCTTGAAGCACAAACTATTTAACGATTGTATTTGTATTTAAAATTATTGTTGGATCAATTTTTCAACTCAGATTTTTCTAAACATTCTGGAGAAGACATTTAAACATTTCATTGTCAGCAGTAAATCCCGAATGTTTCCACTGGAAAGCTTCCCGTTTGTAAATCATCCTCAGCTGATTTAATCTGTTTACATTTTTTGATGTTTTTAGTGCGTAGCAACATCGCCTGTCAGTAGCTTGCAGAACCTGACTATTTCCTAAATTTTATCTGTAACTAGATCATCAGTTAAAATCAAATAAACTGTGAAAATCCAGCATAATGGTGTCATGAAGGGTTGCTGTTTCAGGAAGGCTTCCAAACATCTGAACTCCAATCAAACAAGCCCAAGCTTCTGCTTCATACGACACTTCAAAGCCTCCTTGGAGAATTTGACATTAATTGTCTTAATAAAAGCTTGGAAGATGCTCTGGTCCAGCTTGTCCTGACCTGGTACCTTCTCTGACCTGCTTTCCTGTATGCCTGTAAACTGAAGGCTGTAAAAAAATAAAATGTGTTTGCAGTGTATGAGGAGGATGAGTGGGAGGTGCCCCGTGATAAGATCGCCATCCTGAGGGAACTGGGTCAGGGCTCCTTCGGCATGGTCTATGAAGGCATCGCTAAGGACATCGTGAAGGGCGAGGGGGAAACACACGTGGCAGTGAAGACAGTGAACGAGTCGGCCAGCCTGAGGGAGAGAATCGAGTTCCTGAACGAAGCTTCAGTCATGAAGGCCTTCAACTGCCACCATGTGGTAAAGAAAGACATTTGATCTGTTTAATATTAGTATTTAAAATGAGAGGCAATCTATGTGAAACTACAATATAATAAAACCTGTTTTTGTTGTCTCCTCTCAGGTACGCCTGCTGGGCGTGGTGTCAAAGGGCCAGCCAACCCTGGTGGTGATGGAGCTGATGACCCATGGAGACCTGAAGAGCTACCTGCGCTCTCTGCGGCCTGATGCTGAGGTAAACAGCGCAGCTGTTTCATTTTCTGGTTTTGTTTCTTCCTCTCAGTTCTGCATTTTCGTGGATAAAATAGTAACAGCACTCCCGGCCCGTGTTTTACAAATGCAAATCTTTCATGGTTCTTTTTTTTTATTTTGACCTCCTCATGAAAATATACTTTAAAGGCAAGAATGTAACACCAGAACCACCAACGAGAGTCTGGGAATCTACTGATGAGGTTTTTAGTAAATTAAGAGCCTGTGAGTGTTGGCGGATGTAAAACGTATGGACACAATTTAAAAGGGTAGATTCACCAACTATGCAAATATAGAGTCGGTCGGCTGTGATGTTGGCCCACATTCTTAGTTTCTACCATCAGTGCTATAAACACTTGTGGAAATGGGCGTGATGATGAAGGGCAGTCTTCGTTTACTTCCTGGCAGCCTTATAAGCATGCAGACTAGCTGTGTGCCGTACGTTCCTCACCGTCTGATCAGATATCTGTCTGCAGTACCGTTCTGTGGGAATCCTGAATGTAACTCTCTGGAAGAAAACCTACGGTTCTTTAGTGAAGCAAGACGAGGAACCGGTAATCTGATTGTCCTCCTAGAAAACTCACTTTGTAGTCTGTCTTTGACTTCACGAGTCTATCCTAACTTAGTCCTAAGTTTGGAAATGATGCCAATGTCCCCACTCTGAACAATAGTTTACAGTTGCCCTGCTAGGGCCCTAATCCTGAGGGGACAAATGTGGCATGCTAATGCCTGGAGCCCTTTTTGTCGGTTCGATGTTTGAGTCATACAGCTTTGACTCCCACACACTTGGTCACATTAGAAGCACAGAATACGAGTAAATAGCAACAGTTAGAATATTGCAGGGGATTTTGCCACAGTTTTGTGGGTTTTTAATTCACACATCTACAATCTTTACAAGCTGTACCTCATAGTAAAGCCAACAAATCAGGTTTCCAACAATATCAAATAAGGCAAAAATATGTATTATAAAAGGGAAGAAAGAACTGACTCAAATAATGTTTTCAAACTTATAGGGAAGATTTTTTTATTTAGTAAAATCCTTAAGAATTACTGACTCTCTAAATCAGTCAGCTCTGCTTCTGCCTATTTTATCTGCCTCTTCCGCTCCAGGAATGTTTCATTCTGAGCCACTGCCTGTCCTTAAACCTTAATTTTCTTAAGGCTTTATGTTGTGCAGCTTTGTTTCTGTGGTTTAATTTCTGTATGTGGAGAGATTACCTGGAATTGGCAGAGGATTGAGCTGCTGGATGTTGACAGAGGATTTAAGCGTTTACCTCTGGCGCCAGCTAGAGACATGTCAGGGAAACAAGACTGGTGTGATCCAAGGCCGCTGCTGGCTCAGTGCTGTCCAGACATTTAAAATCTGTCTAATTTCCCTCAGAATAACCCTGGGCGTCCGCCGCCCACTCTGAAAGAGATGATCCAAATGGCCGCCGAGATCGCCGATGGCATGGCTTACCTCAACGCCAAAAAGTTTGTCCATAGAGACCTGGCAGCCAGAAACTGCATGGTAGCTCACGATCTCACAGTCAAAATAGGAGGTAAGTTTTCAGCAGAACAGACGCTAAAGCCTTTTAGGTGTGGTTGTGCTTTCTGATGTTGCCCCCTGGTGGCTGCTTGAAGAGACACAGTCTCATGAGATCTGTGAAGCTTTTGGAAAATGTATCTAAAAGGCCCATACATCTACAACTCATTCCCATTTTTTGTCAGGTTACAACCATAAACATTAAAGTAATTTATTGGGATTTTATGCAATAGGCCAACATAAATTGCCGATAATTGTAAACTGGAAGGAAAATGCATGGTTTTCACACATCTACTGAAATCTTTGCCCGTTCTTTGCAAAATAGCTAAAACTTCTTGAGGTTAGATAGAGAGCATCTTTTAAGATTCATTTAGAAATCTTGCCACATAATCTCAATTAGGTTTAAATCTGGACTTTGACAGGGTCCTTATGGCAAACGAATGTGCTTTTATTTAAAGTATTCACTCTAGCTGTATATTTAGTGTTTTTATGAAAGATCCAGCAGAGCAACACCCCAGTCTTAGGTCTTCTTCAGCCTCTAGCAGGTTGTCATCCAAGCTCACTTTGTATTTTGCTCCATCTAACTTCCGCATGTACTCTGACCAGCTTTCCTATCCGTGGTGAGGAAAAGCAACCCCCCAGGATGACATCGCCACTTCTATTTTTCACTCTGGAGATGGTGTGTTCATGTAGTTCTTTCAGTCTTGGCCCAAAAGTTCCATTCTGATCTAATCTGTCCAGAACACCTTCATCCACATGGTTTCTGTGCCTATATGATCTGTGGCAAACTGAGCTGTGGATATCTGCAGCTCCTCTAGAGTTACTTTAGGCCTCTTAGCTGCTTCTCTCATTAACACTCTTCTCACCCAGCCTGTCAGTTTAGGTGGGCAGCGATATCTCGGTCGTCTTGCTTTCGCGCCATGCCAGCTCTATTTTCTGATGAGATGTCAAAGCTTGGGATATTGTTTTATGACTTAACACTGATTTAAACTTCTCCACAACTTAAATGCTTAAATAGAAACAGCTAGACTTCTTCCACCTCTCATCCAAAAGCCTTCTTCCGTTCCTAACCTGGGTTGGAAGTATCTGACCTGAGGCCTTCACAGAACAGCTGAGATTAAATCCAGTGCAGTTGGTTGCGATGGTTCTCATTTAAGGGTAGCATTTAAAGCATTATTCATTGTGTTCCCACTTCAGTTATGCACTACTGCCTGTTGGTCTATCACATAAAATCCTGATAAAATACTTGTGGATTTAACATGAGGAAAGCATGAACTGTTTCAAGGGCATGCAGGTA
The DNA here is from genome assembly GCF_021462225.1 of Girardinichthys multiradiatus. Classification (NCBI taxonomy): domain Eukaryota; kingdom Metazoa; phylum Chordata; class Actinopteri; order Cyprinodontiformes; family Goodeidae; genus Girardinichthys; species Girardinichthys multiradiatus. The sequence goes on along the minus strand of NC_061799.1, from coordinate 32,398,607 downwards.
GCAGTTTGCAGCCCAAATGAACAATTACAATTTTGGGGTAGTTTTTCTAACTTGTTTTTGTGTTGTAATGTTGCACTCAGCTTTTTAGGCCCATAAGCACCAGAGAATGTGACCAGAATCTTGACTAATTCAACAACCTGCTTGTGTTCAGCTATTGATAACACAGTACGTCTATAAAACAGGGCCACGTGGCCACCGGTTTTGATCCTCTGAGTGTAGTTAATCATTATTAACACTGATGTTATGAAGTATGACGTTGGGTATTTTCTTTCTTTATTTCTGGGCTATTTGAGATTTGTTTTACTGGGCTGAACAGTAGCAAAAAAGGGTTGGTATTAAAATGATTTGTAAAGCTCCAGTCACAGGTAACAGTATGAATAAAACATCTTTAAGAAGTAGATATAGTGATTCTGAGGAAACATCTTAGAAATCTGCGCATCCTGGACTGTGAGTCTGACAAACATCTTTCCTTCCTAGACTTTGGCATGACGAGGGACATCTATGAGACGGACTACTACAGGAAGGGAGGGAAGGGCCTGTTGCCTGTCAGGTGGATGGCACCTGAGTCTCTGAAGGACGGCGTCTTCACTGCGCATTCGGATTGCTGGTACGTAAAAACATGTTGCACAATCAGGAGCATCAAAAACAGACCAAATTAACAGCCCGTAAGCACATTACAAATGCACAGCAAGCCTTTTATCTGCTGTTTTTCAGCAGCACTGGCGTTGTTTGTGGTCTCGTCTCCCTGTCTCTTGCCTCTGAGTGTGTGCAGACAGATTTAGCCTGTCAGGTGTCTAATCAGCCTGTCCCCGATCTCTCCCCATCCATGTTTACCAGGTCGTTCGGAGTCGTGCTGTGGGAGATTAGCACCCTGGCCGAGCAGCCGTACCAGGGTCTGTCCAACGAGCAGGTCCTCAAGTTCGTCATGGACGGAGGCATCCTCGACCGTCCAGACAACTGCGCCGACAGACTGTAAGTTCACACGCAAAACCTGTTTTTAATTATTTATACTGTCCAAATCAAGGCAAGGCAACTATTTTTATTTTCTGCTTATTAAAGTGTGATTTTAATGTTTTTAGGCAAAACATTCAGAGCAGGAATGTCTTGCTAACACAGATCTGAGTCCATTAGAAAAACTGTCTCGTACTCTTAGGGTTCCTAAAAAGTTGGAAATGTGTTGAAATTTGTCTTGAGTATTTTCAAGGTCTGGACAAGTATGAATAAAGAAAAATGGAAGAGTAAAGAGTATGGAAAAGTATTTGCATTTTGAGACTTTATTCCCTATTCCTTTTTCTCTTTCTTTATTCCTGGTGTTCTTCCATGTCCTTTTTTTTTCATTTGCTTTTTCCTTTCTTTCCTCCTCATATCCTTCATTCCTTCCTTCCTTATATCCTTCTTTCCTTCCTTCCTTATATCCTTCTTTCCTTCCTTCCTTCCTTATATCCTTCTTTCCTTCCTTCCTTGCATCTTCATTCTTTTCCTTCCTTGGGTCCTCTTTTCCTTCTTAATGTTCTCCCTTCCTTGTTCCTTCTTTTATGTCTTTCCTTTTGTGTGTCCTTCCGTCCTTACTTCCTTGTGTCCTTCTTGCCTTTCTTTCCTTTATTCCTTTTCCTACTAAACCTATAGGAATCTGTAGAAACGTGTGAAAGAAAAAGCAGCTGAAAAAAACGACGTAATGATTGGAACGTCAAACTTGGGCATAAGTTCAGAGCACAATGTTCACCCAGGCAAAAACTAGTGCCAGCTTAATCTCCAGCTTGAATTTAGAACATGAAGTGAATATCAATGTGGCAGATTATTCAGTAATTAGGAGAAAGTAAGGAGAGCTTAATATATGGTGCAGGGTTTTAAGAGATTTAAAAGTTGTTAAGATGAATCATTGTTTACCACAGTTGATAAATGTGGTTAAAGAAATGGAAATTCTATTTTTCAAACATCGATGAGATCTCACTCTCCTTGTCTCCTCCCCCAGACACAACCTGATGCAGCTGTGCTGGCAGTACAACCCCAAAATGCGCCCCACCTTCCAGGAGATCATCGAGATGCTGAAGGATGACCTGCATCCCTCCTACCGGGAGGTCTCCTTCTTCTACAGCGAGGAGAACAAGCTCCCAGAGAGCGAGGACTTTGACCTGGACATGGAAAACATGGAGAGCATCCCCCTGGACCCGTCATCGTACTCCCAGAGGGAGCAGTGCTTGGACAGGGAAGAGGCCTCCTCTGTGGGTCTGAGGGGCAGCTACGAGGAGCATCACATCCCCTTCACGCACATGAACGGGGGAAAAACCAACGGACGGATACTGGCACTGCCACGGTCCAGCCCGTCGTAACACATCCCCCAACCCCCACGTTGATGCTATAGAATAAAGTCTATTTTTGTTCTCATTTTATATGTAGATCACACTTTTATCACTTTGTCCTCAGAAGCCCTTCAGCACATATCTCAGGACCTTTATTTTTCTCTCCAGATGCCACAAACACACACTACAGTGTGTCCACGCACGGACGCCACAAGACACTTTTTGTATTTAAGGATAAACCTCCTGCTTCTCTGTTCATGATTGTATTGCCAATGTTGTGCTAGACTGGGTGGATTTTGGATTCAACTGTGAAACAAACTCTTGACAAACAAGAAGGCTGCTAAAACTCACTGTCCCTCTTCCTTTCGTCCAGACTGCGTCCCTTTTCCCCTAATCAGTCCCTCGGGTTGCTACGTTCTGGGGAATAAAAAGTGACCTTCTCTTTTTTTGTCCGTGGCCTCCACAATTGTCGTGGGACTAAGACTTTGTATGCACGTGGATGAGCAACTGAAAATGAAAACGGACGGTCCAAAGATGGTCCATCCTGGAACAAACTCTGATCCACTGGAGAAGCTGGTTGAAGTGGCTTACCTCCTCACACTGCAGTATTCCAAAAATGGCACACAGGATAAGCGCAGAACCTCTCTTGGGTTCTGTTTTTTTTTTTATTTATTTACATGTATGTTGTTTTCCTCCCTCTTTCTCCCTCCTATGTATTTGAGTTTTCCCATTTACAGCTGAAGGATATTTAAACTGTTTTCAGAAACATGTTGGCAAACAGGTTCATCAGATTTACCAACAGCTGCTTTGTTGGTATATTTTAGTGGGTATAGAAGTAAAGAAATATAAATATATAAATCTTATATTGATGTTTTTGTACATAGATATGTTGTCATTCTTGAGGTATTTCCGGTTAGATAATGTTTTTACATGTTAGTCTCTTATGTTTATTTTTTTTTAATCCAGAGAATCATTTACTAATTAGCTTTTTTTTTGACTCATGATCAACCAACAGCACTTGGTCTTTTTACAGTGCGATGCCTGGAGAAGGAGTGTTTGGCATCCTCAGCTTTAAAATGTCTGCCCATCATATCAAGATCAAATAAAAATAGTGCTGTAAATAATGCAGCAAGGCGCATTTGTGACAAGCCTGTTTTTTTTAGACTGTATTGACAAAGGGTTTTGGTACACTTCATTTTACAAGGTCGGAGGGTAGCTCCTGCCTCAAGTGGGTGAGTCCAAATATCTTGGGGTCTTGTTCACGAGTGAGGGGAGAATGGAGCGGGAGATCCACAAACGGATCCTCCAGTTCTTTGTAGTACTTCCTGAAGAATTCCCGCCTCTCTGTTTGGTTTTTGTTTATTTCTTGGAGAAAAGTTGGTTCTCAAACACTGCTTCAAAAACACTCCCACCTGCCTGCTGCCATTCCCGAACAAGCTCTGCACTGGTGGCAACAAGATATCTTCGTACTTGCTAGACTTTTCTTGAAGTTCTCAGTGATTTAATAAATGGTTTATCTGGGGCCAGTCAAGCCCTATTAATGCAAAGTAATGTGACAGCACATGTTTCTATGTTGGCAAAAGAACCATGTTGCTCTTTTCAAGCACCCAATCTGCTCTTCTGATTCAATCATACTGAAAGCCTGATACCAACCGCCTGGTCAACACTTTTCCCCAGAGCTATTGATAAGATCATTGAAACAATGCGTGTCCTTTTGAGGTTTTGGTGATTAACTTAATTGAAGTGAGCAATTTTAAGATTTTATTGCCACCATCAAAACTGAAGCAATAAATGTGAAAAACAAGATTTCTCGTGGCCACCACAGTAAGTCATTTAAGCTACACGGTAGAATGGAGCGGGAGATCCACAGACGGATCTGTGCAACCCCTGCAGTAATGGGGGTGCTGTGCCGGTCCGTTATGGTGAAGAGAGAGCTGAGCCAAAAGCGAAGCTCTCGATTTACCGGTCGGTCTACGTTCCTACCCTCACCTATGGCCATGAACTTTGGGTCATGATCCTGGATACAAACAGCTGAAATGAGCTTCCTCCGCAGGGTGCCCAGGCAGACTTTCCTCAAGCAGAAGTGATGGTGTGACTTTTGGCACACTGTCTCGCAGTTGGCTTCAAAATTCAATTTGTCATCTAAACATAGATCTTTTATAAGATCTATAAAACTGATCTTTTATGACAGTGATTTTGTACCTTTGAGATTTTCTCCTAAAATGATTATAACTGTTCCAGATAACATGTAGATAAGTGTCTAAGAGTAAAAAAAATACTTGCTTACACTCTGATTACATTTTTAAACCATTTATCCAAATAAACTTAGAAAAATAAGCTTTCTAAATGTTCAGTTTTTAAACAAAACATTTAGCAAGCAAAACATTTACTAATGGGAAAATAATGTACTCTATTTAGCGAGGTTTATGAATGTAAAGACAATATACGGTGCTCTGGGAAGGGTACATGCTGCTGTTAAAATGCTGGGTTTTAATGAGTCATATCGTGAGATGAGGAAAAATGATCACATTTATTCCAAACATTTTCACAGAAAAACAAATCTGCTAAAAGGACAAAAATAAAAATTACAAAAATGTGCAATAATGTAGTTGCACTCTAAACTTCATATTTTGTTCTTTGGTAGGGGTCTCAGCATCAAACATCTGAACTTGTCAATATATGTCACCTCTACTTTGCAAAGTTCTCCACAACTCTCAGATTGCCAAGATATCTCCTGTTCACAGTCCTTTTTAAGTGACTCCATAGATTTGCTGTTAAATTTAGTTAAAAAACTTAAAATAACATCCCGAAAATTAATTATTTTGCTGATTTGGATGTATTATTGAACTTATTTAATGCAAAAAATTGAAATATATCTTCAACTTCAGCTTTTTACCTGACACATGAAGGACTAAAAACAAACTGATATTTGGAAGTATTAATAATTTTATCCACCCTGTTAAAAATCCAACTTCCATCAAAGGTTATCCCTACTTTGCAATGTAGAACAGTTCTTTGAGGATGTATTGATTATACTCTTTATTCATGAAAGTTACTTTAGGGAAAACTATGAGTGAGTTCAATTTATTAGATTAGAGCCAATAATGCATGTGAATGGACTGAGGATGCTTCCCTGTCAGCATGAGACAGGAATCTATTTCTGTTCTCCAACCAGTCCGTTTTCAGGTGATCCAACCGGTCCGTTTTCAGGTGATCCAACCAGTCTCAAGGTGGATTCATCTAAGAAAATATCTTTCCCCCAGTTCTTTGTAGTACTTCCTGAAGAATTCCCGCCTCTCTGTTTGGTTTTTGTTTATTTCTTGGAGAAAAGTTGGTTCTCAAACACTGCTTCAAAAACACTCCCACCTGCCTGCTGCCATTCCCGAACAAGCTCTGCACTGGTGGCAACAAGATATCTTCGTACTTGCTAGACTTTTCTTGAAGTTCTCAGTGATTTAATAAATGGTTTATCTGGGGCCAGTCAAGCCCTATTAATGCAAAGTAATGTGACAGCACATGTTTCTATGTTGGCAAAAGAACCATGTTGCTCTTTTCAAGCACCCAATCTGCTCTTCTGATTCAATCATACTGAAAGCCTGATACCAACCGCCTGGTCAACACTTTTCCCCAGAGCTATTGATAAGATCATTGAAACAATGCGTGTCCTTTTGAGGTTTTGGTGATTAACTTAATTGAAATGAGCGATTTTATTGCCACCATCCAAACTGAAGCAATAAATGTGAAAAACAAGATTTCTCGTGGCCACCACAGTAAGTCATTTAAGCTACACGGTAGAGCTACTTTTTCCGGCTGCTTCTTTTCCAGTGAAGAGTTACATCAGGATGGTTGTTTTCCAGGGGAGGAAATTATGTAAAAGAAGAAGCATGATTTCAAGCTTTTAATTTAATCTAATCTAAATGTCTGCACATTTTCATGTTTTAACATAAAAAAATGGCATGTAATTTGTTTTTAATTGTCAACAACTTTGGAAATCGAGCATGTCGAATAAATACACAGACGTCTTGCCACATTTCAATGTAAAGAGCGCTCTTTGACAAATTTGAGACTTGTGCCGCATTAAACAACCTAAGAGATTCACTCAGGTTGTATTCACACCAGGAAAGTCCTTTGGTCCGCTTGTTTGGTCCGCACCAAAAGCGAACTTTATTTTTTTCATTTGGTCCGGTTTGTTTTCACATTGTACTTTTTGCAAGTGAACTATTACTTGTAAACAAAGCCACGCGGGTCACGATCATTGTTCCCATTGGACAGAAATGACGGGGGCGGGACAGAGCACAGACCCGGACATTGAGGAAAACATCTGTAGACGTGCTGCGTGCAGCTCCTCTGATCTGCATATTTATGCCGTTATTAAAGCTGCAATATTGTTGTGAGGGTGAAGAGCAGCTCATTCAACACAGATGTTGAGACGGTCCATTTATAATTTTGGAACCCCGTCGGAGAATACGTGCTGAACGCCGACGTTCTCTACGTGCAACAAGCCAGTAGCGTTGCTAAGCAACCCACAGCTTGTCAGGTATGATTACCTTACAACACACACCTTTGCGTGGCTTTTTATGTCCAAAGAGACGTACGTTTTTGTAGTTGGTTCGGATCGGGGCCGGTTTGTATTCAGACCATAAGCGAACCGCACCAGAGTCCGTTTGGAAGCGGACCGAGACCACCTCAAAAAGTGGGTCTCGGTCCGGTTGTTTGGTCCGGACCAGGGTTCGTTTGAATGTATTTACACCTCCGCAAAAGATCCGGAACAAGGGGGGAAACGAACTCTGGTCCGTTTATAGCGTTTAAAGTGGCAAGTGTAAATACACCCTCAGAGAAGGACGGACTATTCAGAGAGAGAGAGGAGGCTGGGATTTCTTTTAAAACACTCCCTTCATCGTCCTGCCCCATTTTTTTTTTCATGATTTGTACACTTGTTTCTCCGAAGACATCTTCACTGTGTTTTCCTTCTATTTACTTAGAGCTGTTGAGAGATATAGACCGTTTTCTTACTTTCGCTTGGACGTGAACAGAAAGCTAGGTTTCGCCTTCGACGGGTCCTCCTGCTGCAGGGTTGTTCTGTCTTCAGGTACGGTTATGGGACTGTTTTTATGGGACTGTTTTTGGACCAGTTGTTGGGGAATTTGGGAAACGGTTGGTAGGAAGCTAACGCTGAAGAGCGGGGAGCTAGCTGTGAAAAACATAACCTCGCCTCTGTGTTTTAAGTTGAAAAGTGGGCTTAAAATCGAGTGCTTTTTCCTGTAAATATTTCTAAACTCAAAATGAGCTGGAGAAAACATTATTTAAACAGGCTCGTCTAATTTCACAGAGCGTCAGTGGTGGGGCAATGTCAGCTTTTAGAGTCCAACTTTTAACCGTTGGAAAACCGTTGAGCTACAGGTTTGCTAACATCACCTGCTGCCACTCCCGTTTTCCCTCTCATGCTTCGGATCTGTCCGCTGAGCTCATCTGACACCTTAGTCGGTGGGAAACGTAATGAATCCAGGTGAGATACTCTCACCTTGGCATTCCTAACATTCCCATTCCAGATTTAGCTCGTCACACCGTTTCCCCATCCCCTTTTATTAACTAATTCCTGCTGGTTGTGTCATCCTGATGTGAAGTACTGTGGCTTTTCTATGGAAATACATTTTTTTGGGATTGTATGTGGAAAAAACAACACAAAGTAATGGATCATTGTGGAAGGAAAAGGATACATGGTTTTCATTTACTTTAATAAATAGAAATCTGAATAGTGTGGCACGCAAATTTGTATGTCAGCCTTCTTTACCGACTGTGACACTCCTAAAATAAAATCCAGTGCAACCAGTTGTCTCCAGAGCTCACCTAATTAATATTAAAATGTAATTAGTCTACCTATATGTAGTTTAAACTCAGTATAAATGCAACTGTTCTGTGAGGGTCTCAGGTGTTTGTTAGAGAACATCAGTGATTAAACCACATCAAAAAGACGAAGGATAAAACCAGAAGGGTCAGGGGTAAAGTTGTTAAATAAAGTTAAATAATATTTGGGTTATAAAATAATATTCAAAGTTTCAACATCCTACAGAGCACTTTTCATCATCCAAAAATTAAGACTATGGCAAAACTGCAAACCTGCTGTCTTTCCAAACTGTTAATCTGGGCAATTAGAGCATTAATAAGAGAAGCAGCCAACTCTGGAGGAGCTGTAGAGATCCACAGCTCACATGGGAAAGATCCATTGACACGATTATTAATCATGCACTCCACAAATTTGACCTTTTGTGTATGAGTGGCAAGAAGAAAGACATTGTTGATAGAAAGCTATAAAACACCCTATTTGCAGTTTGCCACAAGTCATTTAGGGGACACACCAAACATGTGCTAGAAGTTGCTCTGGTCAGATGAGACCCAAATTGAACTACCTGGCCTACATGCAATAAGCTACGTGTGGAGAAAAGCTAATACTGTACAGCCTAAACACACCAAAACCAAAGTGAAATGTGGTGGTGGTATTACCATCCTGTGGTGATGCTTTTATCCAGAGCTGTATTTAAACTGGTCACAGTTGATTGGGAAAACAATGGAGCAAAATGCAACGCAGTCCTGGAAGAAAACCCAGTTTAAGGTTGCAGGGGACCAAGGTGGAGGTTCACCATCCAACAAGACAACAATCCTAAACATGGCTACAATACTAAAGTGGAATGGTTTAGATTAAGTCAGATTCGGGTGTTAGAATGGTCCAGTCAAAGTCCCGACCTAAATCCAAGTGAATCTTTGAGGCAAGAGTCAGAAATTAATGTTCACAGATGTTCACTGTCCATTATAACTTTATTTAACCTATTTTGCAAAGAGAACGAGGTCAAAATGTGTAAAGCTGGTTCAGACATGCCCCAAATGACTTGCTGTAATGTAGTGGAAGTAGTTCTACAAAGTATTGACTCAACAATACAAATGCATACAACACTTTAAGCAGTTTTATTTGTAAAATGATTTGAAAACGTATATCACTTTCCCTCCTTTTTGCTCATATGCACAGTTTGTAGTTGCAATGTGACAAAATATGAAAAGGTTCAAGGCATATGAATACTTACTTTAGTTCCTTAGAAGTAGTGAAGTTATACATATAATAATCTTCCAAATCCATATCATCTGTGAGATCAAAGAAAGTGCTGTCATTAAGTGACAGGAGGGGTATACCCTGTTTAGGTTTCTAGGCCTTAGTAAAGGGGCTTTACGTTTGTATTTGGATGTCGGGTGTTCCAAGATCCAATCAACGTGGCGCACCCTGAAGTTGGAACTTTAAGATGGAAAATATCCTTAACGCCATTCTCAAGATCCGATACGACTGCAGCGCATAAAAATGCAGAGAAAGTTGCAGTAACAAACTAACTGCATTTCTAAGTGAGCCTCATGAAGCTCATATCACTTAAAGTAATGGATAATATCTATCTGTTAACATCTTCCTTTGGGTTTTGGTGTCATTAAATGCTGAGAAATACATTATTGATTTGTATTGTTAATAATAGTGAGCCTGGTGACTGAGCACGACTATATTAATATCCCACTAACTTGCAGCTTGAAAACTAAGTCGGGTCTGACTCCATACCCAGATCAGTTCCAAATTCTGAGCCAAATGATATGCAGCATAATATTGTGTTCAGTTTGGACATGGAAGTTGAAATTTCCATGTTTTAGTCAACTGACTGGAAATCTGGAAGCTCCTCTTCAACCTTGACCTGAAAATCCAGCATGGCTGCCACCTAGCAAAATTAAATCATCCAAAGCTATAATAGAAAGGCCCCACCTGAGATTTGTGTTCTTCAAACTGTATCATACGAATAAACTAACCCCAGATACTACTGTGGTGGCCTTATTCTGAACATTTAGATGAAAAAAAAACATAAATTTCCCCCAAACTATAAGTCAGATTGTACCTCTGAATCGGCTGCAATTAGGAAGGACAATGCAACGTCAGCGGCTTTTAACGTAGAACCACAGGCCACTGCAAAGGGAGTAGATAACAGCTTTGCATACCAGTATTTGACACCTGTTGTTTACCTTTTAATTTCCGTGCAATCTGGCATGTTTGTGTAGTGGTTAGTACTGTTGCTGCACAACAACAAAGTTCCTGGTTCAAATCTTGGCTCTCGAGGCTTGTATGTCAGGATTTTGCCTCTTCCGCTTACACAGGTTTTCTTTTCTTAAACTTTAGTTATTTTCCTCCACATGCAAAACATGTATGATGGTTTTATTTTGTCATTCTAATTACTGTTGATGTAACTGTTTTTTAAATTCACAAAATATAATTTGTATTCTCAGATCTCTTAAAATCCTTAAGTTTTCTTTACAGCAAAATTGGATATTATGTGCTTGAAAGTCTGTATGAAAATTGAGTTGAGATAAATTGAAGTAGCTTACATATAAGTTACATATAAGTGTCTCTTTTTGTTGGCCACGTGATCTATTGAGTTTGACAGCAGCCTCGAGTTTTAGCTCCCTCACATGTCTGAACGGGATAAACCTGTTTTTGTTCTTTCAAGCAAGCCTTAATAATTTTTAATCATCTCGCTTGTTCCTTATTTTGTGGCAGCACCTGCCTGAGATTATAACATTATTCAATAAACATCTGTTTATTACTGTAAGAAAAATAATGAAGGTTCTCTGTGACTTTAGGTCGGGTGGGGGTGTGTCGTAAACTGATGGCTTTACCTCTGGACACTGACAGATGCTCAGTCTGCCACTCATTTAAAACCACATGTTCATTCAATCATCCAGAGGTTAATAAGTAACCTGTGGTTGAGGGTGTTAAAGGTGAAAGCAGCAGGAAATGTGCAAGATGTAACTGTTGAACCACTGATCTCATGTTTTGGTGCTTTGGGTTGTTAATTTTAAAAAAGAGCAGCTGTGATACAAATCATCCTGCAAGCTCTTCTCTGAAATGTTTCAGACGTTTTCTACCGCTAATTCCATAGTGGGTCGTGGGAAAGCTGGCGCCTATCTCCAGCAGTCTATGGGCGAGAGGCAGGGTACACCCTGGACAGGTTGCCAGTCCATCGCAGGGCAACACACAAACAACCACACACACACTTACACACCTAAGGGCAATTTAGAGACCAATCAACCTAACAGGCATGTATGTGGACTGTGGGAGGAAGCCGGAGTACCCGGTGAGAACCTACACATGCACGGGGAGAACATGCAAACTCCACGCAGAAAGATCCCTGGCCGGGAATCGAACCCAGGACCTTCTTGCTGCAAGGCAACAGTGCTACCAACTATGGAAAAATTTTATATATATATATAAAACGGGTGCGTTTTCACAGAGTTCAGTGAAATGGGCTTGTATTTTTTTTGTTTCCTCTTAACACACTACATTTCTCCTATTTCACCCAACACATTTCTGTACTAAGTTGTTATCCTTTGGGTTATGTTCAATGTTATACACATAAAAAAAAAAAAAAAAGAACATTGTTATGACTTTATTGTAGTTTTTTACATGTGCCCCATTTGTGTCCCAAGGGTCCTTAGTGTGAGTTTTTCTGGGGGATGCCGTAGAAAGTTGAACCATTTCCCTGTTGTTGCCTTTTGCAAGCTGTTGTGATTGTTGTGCTAACCAAACGCATAGCTGCTCATTCAGTGAGACTTTAAACCTAATTATCTTTCCCATTTCTGTTTAATGGATTTCGTGACATAAAGCTCTATGAATGGCTAACAGCCTTTATGGTTGTATTTTAGGATTACAATCAGAATAACCTCATTTAGTTGTTACTGTTTTCTCAGGGTTCACAGAGATTATCACTGATCGAAATGCTTCATCTGCAGCTGTTAAACGCAGTACCACTTGCTTTTTTCTATGTAATTCCTGGTTATGTGAATTTGTATTCAGTATTGGTAAAGCAGTCAATTTTCCTGTTCATTGTGATTCTTAAGGGAACATTTAGAAGGGTTAGGCAGACAAACAACTTACTCATTTGCATGTTCATCAGTATGCATGTATGTTTTCTAACTCTGTGAGTAAGGCCTCTTTCGGCATGATGCTGTTCTGTACACCAGACCTCTAAAGTTATTAGTTTGTTTAATACACAAATTCCTCCTTTTTATATGGTAATTTTCCTTCAGGTTGTTTCTGTTTTTTTGGTTTGTGTCACTATGACGGTAACTGTTACTTATTTATTTACGTGCACTCATTCGTCTGAGCTTACTGTGGTTATGACCATTGTCAGTGAAACTACTTTTTGCCAACGCCATGTTTTGGTTAGTTTTTTTTTTATTTCTTTCTTCCTCGGTCCGTCCTCTACAGGAGACTTGGCCGACTCGCTGGTCTTGTTTTTCCCTGGCGGGGTATGACTTGTCTTTCATGCTTCTTTGCTCCTTCTCCGCCCAGTTTACGAGGTGTGGCTGTCAGTAACAACAAGGGACCAAGCCAAACAACCACATTGTGGATAGGAACTTAGCTTGAAGCTCAGAGGGATGCTTTAAAAGAAGCCAAAATATTCCCAAAGGAAAATGGGCTCAGCCACATAGAAGTATAAAGATGTGTGTTTTCTTTACAATATATCTAATATTATACTTCTACTCTAACCCTGAGAAAACTCTCATGTATGCATGTACTGCCCTAAGCATTAGTACATGTATCAATGCTTTGCTGATTTACTGCAGGAGTTCTACAAAAGACCATCAACCTGTTTTAGAGGCGACTATAAAAAATGTCAGTGCATCTTTTTTCAATTTGGTTTCACATTGAAGACCTTATGATGAGCACAGTTTTTATATAAAAGTTTTAGGTAGACCATACTGTGGCCTTTAGTTGTCTTCAGAACAAAGTTTGATGTCATTTATTTTGAGGTAAATATGGACAAACTGTTGTAGAGCTAATCAGCACCAACAGCTTAAACAGTTAATTGCTCCAGCAAATAAAAAGTTTGCTTCTTCAGAACCGTCTCAAACAGAAATTTTAAGAATTCCCAGTACACACTGAAAACCACATAAAGCTGCTTCTTATGCTGCACTCCATTCTGTTCACCATTAGTTATTTACCCCCATAGTTATTGTGTATTTGTCATACTTAAATGTTTCAGGTAATTAAAGTTTAATATCAGACAATGATAACCTGAGAAAGTACAGTTTTCAAATGATGATTTAATTTATTAGAGGACAAAGCTATCCAAATGAGCCTAGATGAAAAGACAAGCCCCACCCCCACCTATGTTAAAGGGAACATTTTACAATTTTAAAACTTTACTTTTCACACTTAATTCATTCAGTTGTGGTCTATATAAAGTGGAACTGCAATGTTTTGGCCTGAAAGGAAAGGTGTATGGAATTATGTGGGTTAATACACCCAACAACCAAACCGTTGGAAAAACGTAAGAGATGATAGAGAAAACTGAACGGACTGAAAAATATGACCCAAACAGAATATAAAGATATCTACGCAGCACCTAGGGAGACTAAATTCAATATTTCGGCAATCCTACAGACTCCAAGTACACAACAAAATGTATTTAAGGGCTATAAAAGGGGATTTTTCCATGATATGTCCCCTTTAAGACATGAATTAACTAGCCACATTTAACTGCCAGGACGATAAGAATAAAAAAAATTACTTAAACAGAGGTATATGAATGAGTGTGTGCATGGTTGTTTGTGTGTTGCCCTGCGATGGACTGGCGACCTGTCCAGGGTGTACCCCGCCTCTCGCCCATAGACTGCTGGAGATAGGCACCAGCTTCCCGCGACCCACTGTGGAAGAAGTGGTAGAAAATGACTGATGACTGACTGACACTTAAACAGAACCTGTCTGACAACATGAAGTAGGCTAAAAGATCTCAAATAGCAACATGTTTCAACCAGAAATGAACAGTCATTGACCTCTATGAGCCTGAAGGGTTGACAAAGCCAAAGGACTCCAGTGAGCCACAGTCAGAGCCATCATCCATATATAGAAACGCATTGAGCAATAGTGAACCTACACAGCAGTGGCCAGCTTTTAAAAACTTCTTCACGAGCGCATCGAAAACGTATCCAGGTGGTCATAAAAGAACATAGAACAACATCTAAAGGACTGTAGGCCTCACCGTCCTCCGTTAAGTTCAGTGTTGAACAGTAAGAAAGAGACTGGGCAAACATGGCCAAAGAAGAGTTATAAAGCCAAAACTACTGCTAACCAGGAACAACAAAACATCTTCATGATCCCAAAGATGTTCCATGGAAAGCTGAGAGAAAAGTGGAACTTTTAGGAAGGTCTGAGAGCTGTTTCAGAAAAACATCATACCAACGATTAAACCATGGTGGGGATAGTGTGATGGCTTGGGACTGATCTGATTCCTCCAAAACTGGACTATTAGCCATAATTGACTTTTGTCCTGCAGGAGAAAATCCTGAAGTAGAATCTCCAGCCATTAGTTTCTGACCTCAAACTCAACTTCACTTGGGTTACGCGGTAAGACAAAGACCCAAACACAACTGCAAGTCTACCTCTTGCTGGCTTAAAAACAAATTAAAGTTTAGCAGTGGCCTAGTCAAAGTCGGGCTGAATTCAAACAATTCTGCAGTTTAACAGTGGCATAAATAAGTGCTTGAAGGCCGTCATTGAGGCCACGGGTGGAACAACCTGTTATTATATGCGGTTGTTACTTTTTCTCATAGAACCAGCTTGGTTTGAATATGTGTTCCCCTTATTAAATTAAACCATTTGAAAACATTTTTATGTATTTAAGGTTATCTTTTTCTGATATTGAAATTTGATCTGAAACATTTAAGTGCAACAAAAAAGAAAAAAACAGAAAAACATGTAAATGGGCAAAAACCTTTTTGGGGCCTTTTATCTGCTTTTGGTAAAACTAGGTAATGTACTTTTCTGCACTTTTGACTTTTAAACACTGCAGTAACATTCTCCTTCAAAGAGGTCTAGTACTGTGCGTGTGTGAAAGGGTTGTGGTCCAAATTGTCAGAAGTGTAAATAAGCAACTTTTTTTGAGACCTCAGCTAACTCCACGTTTAAAATGAAAGGCCGGATTATGAGATAAATACTAGAGGCCTTTCTGCTCGTTTTTTCCCAACTTTAATCCTGGAGCTTTCAACGTCGGGGTAAAAATGGAAAATGTATCTTTCAACCAATCACATCGTGCCAACATAAAGAATGTGTTTGTTGTTTTTTTTTTTTGACAAGCTGGAAAAGTCCAGCTTATGTTGTACTGCTGTCTAAAAGGTCAGAATGGTGGTACCTGGAAAGTTTGTGAGAAATCCCTGCCCTAGAGTGGTGACCAGTAGAGTGACATTGTCCCGCAACTCCTTTGGTCAAACGTTTGTGTGTTATTCTAGGTGTGTCTTACTTTGCTAAGCTACAGCTTTCCTGAATAACCTCTCTGCAAATAGGAAGCCTGAAAAAATTACAAACGGTATATAAACATTTTCGTGCTGTGCTTTGCTGCTGTTTTATCAGGTCAGTCAATCTAATTCAGCTTGTCAGGCCTTATGACATGTACAGACAAAAACACACAAAATCAACCCCCATACAAACTCAGTTTGAGATTAAACGCTCATTTTATTCTATATTTTGCTCCAGGATTTTATTTCATATCACCTTTTTCATTCCTGTATTTCTTTCTTTCAGTATTACTGTGGAAAGCTTGTGAAGAAAGGAAAGAAGCAAACAGTCACATGAGAAGGGTGAGTCATTTTGTCACAGTTGAAATTGGTTAAGAGCATTGACGAATATTAATAATTCATGTTTCTTATTGATTTTGCACCTTAATGTGCACTACCAATCACTTTTCTCATTCATGAGAAAGTGTGTCCAAACATTTGACTGGTTGTGTATGTCTGATTTTAAAGAAAAACCCCTGAATAATAAATAATGGTATTTCCTCAGTGTAAGACTAGTACATATTTGTCTGATCGCTGCTGTGCTGGGGTCATTTTCAGCTGTAACTTGCTACCACAGGTCAGCTATGGCCCTAGTTGTATTTTTCCCTTTCGGCTGGTCTCACGTCCGGATCGTTGTTACAGTCAAACCAGTTTCACATTAAACTAGGTTCCTTCTGCATCAGCTTGTTGCATTCTCCGCTCACAGTCCTCTTCCTGTGCCGCAGATAGTTTATCTAGTTTAAAAGTGGCAGGTAAATGATTTTTCCTCCTGTAAACAAACGTTTTAAAGGGAGTGATTACAGAAAACATAAGAAACGATGACATACCTAGTTTTTGTAGTTATGCATCTTTGTGTGACACCTTGAATAAACTATTGATCAATATTAATATGAATCACATGGGAGGGGTTGCATGGTCTGAGACATTTCACTGTCAAAAGGTGTTGTTAATTTTTAGGTTTCATATTTTTAAACAAATGTTACAAATATGATGTCTGATATTTTTTCATTTTAGCGTCTTTCTCCCTGTGTTGCTCACACTGTTGTTTTTGTCTCTGTTTGTTGTCCTGTCTCACAGCTCTGGGGAGAATATTTGTCCCCCCGCCTTCTAATGGCCACCCAGGCAGTTTCCATGGACCAGGTATGACTGTCAACCACCACAAAAATCCAACTCTCCACCAGCTTCTTCTTCATACAGAACAGCAAGCTTGAGGTTGGTTTAAAAAAAAAAAAAAAAAACTCGGTCTTTTTATCAGAAACACAGCATTTTCCTGTCCAGATTTAGCAGCCTGTGTTTTTCCATGTTTATTCTGGGCCGGGTGGACGTGTTGTCCATAACGATTGATTCTGAGTCACCTCTGATCCATTTCACATGATGGATCTTACTTTGCTTGACACTAAAAAACGTTTTACATGAAGCAACAGCACTAAAGCCCTGCAACAGTACTGAGAACCTTTTTTTTTTTTTTTTTCTTCTTCTTCTTCTGTTGGCTTGTTTTTGTGCTGCCGTCACATTTTAATTTACCTGATGAGCCATATCTCATCACATACCAACTAGACCCGGCGCGCTGCAGATGGATGAGCTTGACGGCCAGCGGGTGAAGCTTTTCACTGATGACCCTGGATTGTTGGCTCCTTCCTTGGCTGAGGCAATCAACCTAGAAGGTCAGTTGGTCGCCACCAGTGAGATGAAGGGGAGCGCTGATGAAAGATTCACTTTATTAAAATAGCTTCTGCAAGATCATTGGAACGTGCATAATAGAAAAAGTAAAGTTTGGAAGAATTGAAGGGATATTTTTACTGTTATGAGTTTAATTAACAGGGAGTCTGCAGAGAATAATTAGTTTTAAATATTATGTGGCAAACATAAAAACAGTTTACACTTTCTCTTTAATTAATTATCATTTTTGAGCATTTGTTTCTGTAGATAATAAATATTTTATCATCTTAACAAAGACATTTAAATTGTCTTACCACATTCTGATGTCTGTTTCTTTTTATTCTTTGGACATAAATTTGTTCGCTCTCAATCTTGAGAAAAATTTCATTTTCTTTTTAAAAATTAAAAGGAAAAAAAGTCATTTTTCTGCAATTTTTATTCTATGGTATAAATTTGTATGTCATCAGAAATTATATCCAAAGAAATAATCATGCAATTTTAAAATTTAGAGATGAATTCGTATGCACAGAGCATGATCTATATTTTTCTGCTTTCAGTCCTAACGTCTGTCTGTGTGTCACCAGACTGCCATTATGCTCAGCTGCAAGCTGATCTTGAGTGGGATGCCCACAATCTGGAGGCGGAGTCCTGGAGCTTGGCTGTGGACCAGAACTACCTGATGTCCATGAACAAAGAGGCTGGTAAAAGGCAGGACGTCATCTACGGTACGCTGAAACAGAAGTTGATCCAGAATGTGTGTAAACCGGGGTGTGTCTCATTTTCCTGGAAAGGAATCACCTGTCAAACTGTAACTGCCTCAAACAATCTTGCATTTGTTATAACCAAGTGTCATTTTAGGCTTTATGGTAATGCATACATTTCTACTTAGCATTTTGTAAACATCAGCTGCCTAATGTCTAACTCCTTGTCAATCTCCTAGAGTTGATCCAGACGGAGATGCACCATGTGCGCACCTTAAAAATCCTTTTCCACATCTACATGTACGAGCTGAAGCAGTCTCTTCTCGTAGACGATGCTTGGCTGGAAAAGCTCTTCCCCGGCGTGGAGGTTCTCCTCAGCCTCCACATGCACTTCTTTAACTTCCTCAAACTCCGTCAAAAGCAGAGTCAGGACGAGGAAAATCCAAATAACTTCTGCATCACGCAGCTGGGGGATATCCTCATCAATCAGGTAGTCTAAAGGAGTGTCCTAGAAATAGCCTTTCTCCTTTAGGTCACATTCAAATAAAGACACCAAGATCATCCAGGCAAAAGAACAAGTTTGGTCTATTAGCTGTAATTAGTACAAAATGTATTTTGTTTATGGTCTGCCTTTGCTTTTTACTGCTCGGCAGTTTCATGCTGTTTCTACTCACCTACTTATTTCCACCCTTATATCTTTCTGTGAATGTGCTGTTTACAAAATTAGGTGCCAATAGGGGTTTCTGGTGTGTCTGAAACATTTCAACACGACACCATGGATGTGGTTGCTCCATACACTTATATTTAATGATCTGATAATGGCATCCAGTTACCAGAGACTTTGTTTTGCTTTCTGCCAGTCTTCTGCTAAAAGAGAAAACAAGTAGAGATACACCAACTAGATTTTATGGTCGATGGTGCAGTCTGTGGTTTGACCTCCTGTTACAGATTTAATCTGATTTGGGTTATTCTTTAGGAATTATAAAATGGGAGTAAACAAGACCAACATTTAAAGCAGTCTTTGGCTTTCTTGTTGAAGTTAAAATAGTTTTCTCAAAAACAAAGCTGTTTCTCTCTCTGCATCACTGGAAAGATGACACAATAAATTCGTCGAGGTTGTTCATCTCCTTTACAAGACAGATTTTAGCCCCTTGACCTTTTTGTCATAAAATTGCAGCGTATCACAAGACATTTACAGGTTTAAACTAAAGGCCATTTCATTGGTGTCTGTAGAATTGCCTTTTAAACTGTATAACTTTGATCGAGCGTTTTGGGTTTCCTTCCACAAGCTTCTCACAATAGAATTTGAGTCCTCCTGACAGAACTGGTATAACTGGGTCAGGCTTCTAGTCACCTTGGTTACACAAACCTTTTCACCTCTGCCCACAAAGTTTATATGTGGCTGACATCAGAGCTTTGTGATGGTTAACCCAGAATGTTGACTCTATTGACCCTTTTGTCCTTAAACCCCTTTGTAATTAATTTGGCAGTATGCTTAGAGTCGTTGTTCACTTTGAAGATCCATCTGAGCCCAAACTTCAACCTTCTGGCTGATGTTTTGAGATGTTGCTTCAGTATTTATCCCCGTGATCCCATCTATTGTGTGAAGTTCATCATTGCCTGCAGAACCTCAAACATGATACACAGAATAATATTATAATAATGCAAGCCTCTGGTTTTGAGAATATGTTTTCCAGGTGGGCCAAGTCTGAGCTACACCTTGTTCATTCATAAATAAAATGTCTCCATATGTTTTATTGATTGTAAATCCGAAGCTTAAGGCGGAATCAGTAAGCTTCTCTCTTGTGTCAGTTTTCAGGTAATCTGGGAGAACAGATGATGGTGGTTTACAGCCATTTTTGCAGCCATCACAGCGAAGCTGTCAACTTCTACAAAGAACAGACGCAGAACAACAAGAAGCTGCAGATTCTGATTAGAGTAAGCATTCTGAAACCTTCACTCTTTTTTTCGGAAACGATAACCTTTGAACTCTCATCGAAAACGCTTCTAAAGTTTTGAAAGTGGGATTTGATTATTTTTCTCCTTTTGTTGTAAATGTGGTGAGGTCAGGGGAGAGTCTGCAGAGGGTGAGCTGAAATTAGGAAAGAAACGACAGATTTTAAGCAAGTTATTTTAAACATAGCATTGACACAAAATCCATCTATGATGCTTAAAATAGCCAACGTCTTCACAGATCAACAAGCCTACGGAGAGGTTGATCTAAGTGCAGTTTTAATACATAGTATATGAAGTAATACATTTTATGAGCTTGGTTAAAAACGGAAAATTGTTCACAGAAAATCGATCAGCTGCCTCTTGTGCGAAGATTAACAATTCCTGAATGCTTCTTGCTGGTGACTCAACGCATCACAAAATATCCCATCCTGCTTGAACGAATCATCCAGAACACAGATGGTAAGGAATCCCTTTTCATCCATTTTACCTGCTCCTGGTCCACATTCTGGGTTTCAGCGTCTGTAAAAACTAGAGACACACTAAGAAATTCGATGTTAACTGGAAAATAGTCGAAGTTCGGCTCAATCAGTCGGTCTGAAACTCAGAAATCACTTTTTTTTATTTGAGATCAGCATATATACCATTCTTAGTGTTACAAGGTCACACTTACAGCAACACTCTTCAGTGTGGATCATGTTACGGAGTGAATGTGGCTCACAATTAGCCATTACCAGTACTAGTAAGGTGTTTAAAATGAAGTCAGGAGAAGCATAGAGATATGAGAAACTATTTAAAAGAAAACTGTCTAATCTAAATATTTGAAGATCAGCTGTGCCAGGAAGGCTTGAAAAATCTATATTTTTATTGCTGTTCCTATATATCCTTTCATTTTATTCCCTAAAGAGAAATCAGAATTGGTGGAACCTGGTATTTGCTTGTCACAGTTTTACAAACACTGGAGATCAGAAATGGCCAACAACATCCTGGTCATCTTTTTTTTCTTTTATTTTGACATTAAACTCAGTAACTTATTTTGTGCCTCTTACAGCCGACACAGATGAGTGTAAACATCTGGAGAACGCTTTGGAGCTGATCAAGCACACCATCTCCCAGGTTAACACTCAGGTGAGTGAATATGACAAGATTGCCCGCATCAGAGAGATCAGCTATCGGCTGGAGCCAAAGACTCCGATCCGGCTGATGGATGACCAGTGGTTCCGTAGAGAGGATCTGATCCAGGGCAACAAGACGCTGCTGTATGAAGGAGCCCTTACCTGGAGGTCCTCTGGTAAACAGAAAGGTTTGTAATGTCTTTGTCTCTGCATCAGACTGAGCTTCTACTGATCTCTCCATTAATTATCAGTGATTACTCTAACTGGGTTCTATAGATAGAAAGACGTGTGTGTTTGTATGAAAAGGTGCCATTTTCAAGTTTGAGTGACAAAACTACTGTTTGTCCTACTGGTCTGTAGACTACTGTCCCTGACTGGGACAACATTTGCTTCTCTGATAGACTCAAGAGAGTCTGTTTTAAATAGTTATGTTAGAATAAAACATAATCTGTGTCTGTATAATTTTTATGCTAAGCTTTTCTTTTTTTTCCCCTGCAGCAATCCAGGCGGTGCTGCTGTCTGACATGCTCCTTCTGTTACAAGAGAAAGATCAGAAGCTTGTGTTAGCAGCCATGGTGAGTCCAAGTCAACCAAAACTGTACAGAGTAAAAAAAGATCATAACTGTCCGCATTATTTATCCCAGCAATCTTCTGTTTTAATTCAGAGGCAAACCTGAGGATGTTAAAAGGATGAAAAGAATGTTAAATCCCATAGCTCAACCAAGTCATATTATTGCATAATTCAATGTCATGGCAGCAGATTGGGTCACTACTTTAAGCTACAATGCCAAGGAAAGTCTTTCCTCCCTCAGATTTATTTGTTTCCGCTTTTTTCAGACTTTTAACGTTTTTAGGTGATCAAATCAATTTTAAAATCATAGATAACCCGAGTAAAGACAACTGAGGATTTAATCTAAGAAGCGACTTTTTTTATATTATGTTCTTTTTCTCAAATGCCGCGTTAGTTACACAATAATAATAATAAAATAATTAATAAAGGTTTCATGTTTGTCTGGCCAGTCCACGGAAAAACATCCATAAAAGATGTTTTTTTGAAACTGTAAGCCAAGCTTTTGTGTTCCATTTGCTCAGCGCTGGTTTTGGCCTTGGATGCCATTACTGCCCAGTCTCTTGCTGTTAAATCGGGAACACTGACTAACTGAGGCCTGCAGTGCTTTAGATGTTCTTCCTGGATAAGTTATCAGTGCGCTCTTGTATGTTGGTAGGTGGGCCACTTCTGAGAAGACCCCACTCTACCATGTATCTCCATTTGTGGGTTGTGGCTCTCACTGTGGTAATATTTTTGTCAGGTTCTATTCTAGTGATTTATTAAATCTACAGGTTAGCAGCAATCAGGTATGGGTGTAGCTTGTGAATTTTAACAAAATAAAATGTGCTCACAAAGTGAACTGAGGTCAATAAATAATGTTGCTGGATTGTCTCTTCTAGGATAACAAGCCACCGGTGATCTTCCTGCAGAGAGTGATCGTCAGGGAAGTGGCCCATGAGGAAAAAGGCATGTACATCATCTGTGCGTCTACCTCTGGTTTGGCCGGAATGTATGAGCTCCACACCGGCTCCAAAGATGAGTGCCAAACCTGGATTAACCTCATACGCGAGGCTGTGGATTGGTGAGCGGTTTGTGTCTAAATCAGAAGTGGTCGTATAATGGCGCGGAGCTGAAATGGTGTGCTATAAATTTAGATTTTAAGATTCGCTAAATAGAAAAGATTCCTCAGCCATAAGGTAAAATTATTCAGGATAAGTAATAAGTTGAACATGAAGAAATTTGAAATTAAAATATCAGATTTATGTTAGTGAGAAGGACTATAAATCAAAGTTTTGCTAACCAGATTAAATTTCGAGTATTTTTGTTTGGAAAGACAGCTATTGCTTGATTGTTGCTTTAAAATAAATGTCAGTGAAATTTCTGTGTTTCAGTTACAGAGATAATGAAATGCACAGTGAAATGATGGCTAAACTGCAGTGTTTTCAAGGTAAGACCCCTTAATCTGTGTCAGATTACACAGATCTTTGTGTAAACCCTGGTTACTTCTGTCACTGTAAATAATTGAACATCAGGTTAGTTCTATAATATTTGTTTTGTTTTTATAGAAAATCAGTTTTTACCTAGAGAGTAGGAAACTTCATGTTCATACTTTTCTTTTTCAGATCATTTCACAATTTTTATTTCAAGTTCCCACAAGACTTTTTCAATGCTGGTGGCATTTCTTTTTTAAATCTTCATTATTTTTTTTAGAAATGAAAAAATGCAAGATATTTAACTGAAAATAACTTTTCTGAAGATTGTAGCCAAAGCAGTTTTTATTATGTTCACGTTATGAAGATAATATAGGAGTCAGTCCTGGTGTTTACGTTCCACGGACCAACAGAGCTTCTGTTTGGTTCTGCTTTTCAGATTTGCTGCAGCAAAAAGACAACCAGATTAAGCAAAGTCTGGAAGAGAAGCAGCATGTCTTTGCCACACTTTATAATCATGTGGTGGGTCGGGAAGCCCCTTCCAGAGGGCTGCTTCTGCGAGGTGATTCTTCTGACCTCCAGCAGGGGGAGGCCTTGTTAAGTGGCGCCATTGAAGAGTGTAAGAGTGGAATGAAAAACAGTTGCTTATATAATACCAATAAAATGAACTCTTTAAATAAAGAGATTAAGGACTTTTTTTTATCTTGTCTGCAGTGGAGAAGTTGCAGAACCTGCTCTTTTTGAGGATTAAACACCTAGATGTTCCTGTGGAGGAGGAGACTGAGATACAGCAAAGTGTGATCAGGAGGGCAGAGACCTTTAAAGGAACATCTGATTACCCTGTAGCTAACAGCATGAAATGTGAGTTTATTTTATTTAGCATGGATGACAATTTTTAGACTTTCTGTTTAAAGGCCATTTACACCTAAAACTAGATATTTGTTGTACACTCACCACAGCAGTTTTTTTTTTTTTTTTGTTACATTAAATCAGATTTCGCTGTTTTTGATTAAAGTTGCCAGAATAATCAGAGATATATATATTTTTTTATTATTTTCTTAAAATTCTGAAGTTTGCATACATTTTCTTAGTATTTGTTGTAATTGCCTTTTAAACTGTTTGACTTTGGTTTAGCATTTTGGGTGTTCATTCCTGGTGATAGAACTAATGTAACTGGGTCAGGTTTGTAGGCCATCTTGCTCACATGAACTTTTCCAGCTCTGCCCACAACTGCCACTCTAAAACATTGACTTTGTTGTCCTTAAACCAGTTTGTAACACATTTAGAGGCATTATTGTGCGTGGCCCATTTGGAATAACCAAGCTTTAACTTCCTGGTCTTCAGATGTTGTTTCAACATTTCCTCCATAGTTTTCTCTGCTGGACTTAACAAAATAGATAGGCAGCCTCCTGCAGCCAAACACCTACATAAGATCATGCTGATACCTCACAGCTGGGATGGTGTTCTCAGGCTTGCAAGCTTCCCCCATTTTCTTCCAAATGTAACAATGGTCAATATGCTAAAATGGACGTCTCCAAAGTTAAGGTCTTTTTCCATCAGTATATTTTATGTTGCTTTTGGAATAATGACCTCTTCCTCGCTGAGCGGCTGTTCTGCTCAGGTTGCTACAGGACCGTAGATAACTACAATCTCTTAGCAGCTTCAGCCAGCATCTGCACGAGATCTTTTGCTTTTGTTCCAGGGTTGATGCACACAGTTTGCTCCAAGACATTTCCGTATCTGAGACACAAAACCTGTGTCCTTCCTAAACTGTTTTATGGCTGGACATTCCTATGGTGTTTATCCGTGCATCTAACGGGGCCCTCTTCAGGTATCTGGAAATTGTCCCCAAGGATGAAACCAGACTTAAGGAGGTCCACTGTTCTCCTCCTGTTATCTGACACACTGAGACGGTTGCTTTGCGATGTGACTGAAATACATCCACAGATGGATTAATGATGTGAATTAGCCTTTTTTAAGCTTACACAGCCATGATGTTACCGTATCGACTTTCCTAAATCTTTAGTTTATGTCAAACCTCTGAATGTTAAACATTCTCTAAAACATCCTCACATTATTTCGCATTCAGCAAATAGAAATAACTTTTGTAATCCTACTTGATCTAAAACAGGGAAAATGTAACATATGTGTTAAAACATACCTTGGAAATGTGCCTGTATCTATGTATGAATAACACACCAAGTGATTTTTATTTTGTTTTTTGGTTATTTGTAAAATCTGGTCAGATGAAGATGCAGCTGAGAAGGCAGAAGGCAGGTCAAGTAACTGTGACCACCTGCTCAAGAACTTGTCAATCTCTGAAGACCTGGAGAAGTCTGTAAGTTGGACACATGTAAAGGATCCAAGCTGGGGGTTCATCGTTTTATACACTGTCTTTTTCTCGTTTCAGGCAGACGATGAAAGTGAAACCCACCAACAGCTACACTGTAGTTCAACCTCCAGTATCTTCCCTAAGACTGCGGTAACTCCACCCACAAACACCGCCTTGCAAAAGTATTCATAGCTGTTCATCTTTTTTACGTTTCTTCTCATTACCACTACAAAAGTATTTTACTGGGAGATTACACAAAGGGCAGACACAACGTAGTGCATAAATATAAAGTGGAAGAAAAATATGTAGTTATCCATTTTTATTGTATTTTATTTCAAATTAAAAATTGATTTCTGGATCAATCTTCTATTGAAATGACAGCTTTTTCTTTGCAAAATGCCGCAGGCTGTGTCATTTTGGAGGAAGAGCTTCTTTGAACATTAACTTTGCCACAGATTGTTACTTGGATTAAAGGTCTAGATGTTGACAAGGCTGTTCTAACACATGAGGAAGATCTAAACCATTCAGTTGTAGCTCTGGCTGCATGTTGTCCGGCTGGAAGGTGAACCTCTGCACTAGTCTTATTTCTTTTGCAGCTTGTTTCATGCTTTTCTTCAAGGCTTCCAAGTCCCTGCTGAAGATAACTATTCCTACAGCACCACCACTGTGTTTCATGGTGGGTGATGGTGTTTTCACGGTGATGTGCAGCATTGGTTTTTGCCACTGTTGCTTGTAGACTGAATAGTCCAATCTCAGTCTCATGAGACCAAAGTGGTTCCTTCTATGTTTGCTGTATCTCCTAAATGGCTTCTGAAAAACTGAAAATAACACTTTTTATGGCTTTCTTTTTAACTATGGTTAATGGTAAATGGTCTGAACTTGTGTTGCGCTTTATCAAGCCCCAGAGACAATCAGTCATTCACTCATCCATACACACATTCACACACTGACAATGGTAATCTACAACTATGCTTTTCTACCTGCTCTAACTCCATAAAGAAAAGATCTTATCCATCGATCTTATCTACTTGTTTAACCTATTGTGCAAGTTTTGTTTCTTTTTAAAAAGTGAACAATAAAAGACTAAAGGAACTAAAGCAATGCTCTAAACATTTCATTTATATTTGAGAGCGCTACCTTGTGTGCAGTTGAAACAAGTTTGTATTGTTTCACAGGTATTGTTCAGTGTTTTTCAGTAAAATAAAATTGGAACATTGAAGGTGTATTGTGACCTTATAACACACGACGCTGTCAGTTATACAAAAAAAAAAAACGGTATTGGCCAAAATTGGAATCAGTAATCGTGATAGGCCAGAAATCTGCAATCGGTGCACCCCTAGTTACCATGGCCCCTGTGTTTGCTTCTCTGATTTCATTAGCTGGGCTGGATTTTATTTAGGGGGCTAAGTACGAAAGTATGCCACACATGTATCACTTTCCCTTTGCTTTACAGTTATGCACAACTTGTGTTGATCTGTCAAATCAAATGGTGATAAAAAAGGATTAGAAAGAATTCAAGAGAATATTTTTGCAAGGCACTGTTCAGCATTTTTTCTGTCAGCCCTTCTGTATCTGTTCACACACCAAAGTGATTCATTTCACTGCCACTTTATAGGTGTTTGATAGTGTTGAGATGCTCACACAGACGCTCTACAGCTTAAAAGTAAGTCATAAGCATCAGTTTGTTTTATTTTCCCAAGCTACACATGCTTTTATCTAAAAATCAAAGAATATCATTGTGTTTCTATTGTAAACCACATTTGCTTGTGCAGGCACTCATCGCCCAGCAGGACAGCAGGATTGAACTGCAGAGGGTCTTCCAGTCAAAGAGCAAGCTGCCCGTCCGTAGCAACAGCAGCGTGCTGCTTGAGCAGGAGAAGCACCGCAACCTGGAGAAGCAAAGGGAGGAGCTGGCTAAGCTGCACAAGCAGCAGGTACAGCATCAAGCGGAGCAGCAGCGCTGGGAAAAAGAAAAGGAGAAGCAGAGGATGCTGATTGAAGGTCAGGAAGCTGAGCTGCAGCAGCGACAGGAGGAGTGCAGGAAGATGGAGGCAGCGCTGAAAGAAGAAAATTTAGAGCTGAAAATGCTTCGGGAAACTTACCAAGAGGACTTGGAGAGACTGAGGGAGACCACAAGAAAACTGGATAGGGAAAAGGAGCAAGTTAATCGGGAAAAGGAACGTTTAGAGAAGATAAAGTCAAAGCTCATCCCCAATTATGACGATCCAACACGGGTGAGAAGAGAAAATCTGGTCTATCACGTTTTCTGGTATAATGAGCTTTATTCAGTGTTGTGTGCTTTTTGAAAGAGATTTCAATATCTTGTCTTCATCAAATTATCCTTTCTTTTCCCAGTCCTCTACGCTCTCTGCTTTCCCATCATTCAGGAGCACCACAGTAAACGGAGGTGGGACTCTGACCCAACCTTCAAACCCTCTTGTCTTCACTGGTAATTTTCCTGATCCAGCAGACACTCCTCCGCTGGTTCCACCCCGGAGGGAGAGCATCAGCCCTCGGCCGAACAAACAAAGGCTGCCCGTTCAGTTGATCAGCACCACCAACGAGGTGCAGAAACCCGCAGAGGTGCAGCAGAAGATTCCCAGGAAGCTGGCTGCCGAGGCCAAAGGAAAAGGAAAAACCTTGAAGGCGAAGCACTCCCACAAGAGGGCCCACAGTGCAGGTCAGAAACCTGGTAATAATTTATTGTGTTGTGTTTTAAACGTTTACGAATGTTTAAATTTAATTAATTACCAAATACATTTTCTTTACAGGGGCAGTTACTGACCCATAAGCTGCAAAAACATGCTGTCAGTCTCATTCTGGTATTTGTTTCTTCCTCCAGCCAACATAGACGTAAGCCAGGTGGTGCCGATCCGAGTGACAGGGAAGGACGGGGGCAGTTTAAAAACCCAAACAAACACCGGTCAAAGTAGGGTCTTAAATTCAGGTATGAACTTAGAGAAACCTTTCCTAAGTCTAAAACAGTTTGCACAAATACCGGCCGTGCCACAACCTCTGATATACACCAAACAACCAAACCGAACTTACCCAGCGTAGGCATACTTGAGCTTGGACTACAAAATCGCAGCGAGAAATAAATATGGCAGATACACGAAATTGTTCAGCCATGACATTATTTGGCTGTTCGGCAGCAAATATTGTGACGAAACGGTTCAAAAAACGTATCAGACGATAGAGAAAACTAACTGGTTGAAAAATATGACCCAAACAGAATATAAAGATGTCTATGCAGCATCTGGAGAGACTAAATTCAACTTTTCGGCACTCCTACAGACTCCAAGTACACAACAAAATGTATTTAAAGGTTAAAAAAGTGGATTTTGCATATGTCCCCTTTAAGTATTTGTATTTAAGTTCATCAGTTTAACTTGAGTCTTCTCTACATCACTGGATGTAATTTCACGTTTTGTTTGCTGCAGAGAACTACTTAAACATTTGTCTCCTCCCCTCAGATACCTTCAGGCCACCAGGATCTGGGCAAAATATGAAACCGTCTCAGTCGTTCATCGCACCAAAGTGGAACACCATGGAACTTCCTCCACCACCAGCACCACCTCCCTTTCCAAAAGACATACTTTCACAAGAGCAGGAGAAGATAATAGTTATTTAATGGAGAGCTTCGGGAGTCTGGATGTGTCCCTCAGCATGTAGGCTTACAGCACACAACACCAGGATGACCAGCAAGAGGACATTTTAATGCAGATGAAAAAGTGTTGCACATTTTTCAGAGACTCTTTGGGGAGAAAAAAATATCTAAAACGTTTTGCCTTTTTGTAAATGTAAAAAATATATATCTGTGTTTAACTGATAATTTTAATACACAAAAACTCTGCCCTAAAGTTTTTTTTAATTTTTATTTTAAATGAAAGTAAGTTTTCTTTAACTGTTCAGCACCCGACTCTTCAGCTTTCCTTTAATTTTAACTACAGTGATGTGTGTACAGCTTAGATTTAACAAGTTTACGTCTGTAAATATAAATGGGCCATATGATCTCCAGATTTCTTCTGTGCGTCTGCTTCTCACTTTGTGCACAGATCAGTCAGTCCTACTTGTTATTGAAAATGAACAAATCCATGTAAATAGAAGCAGATTTTGCAGACTGTACACACAGTATTGACCTGGGATATTTTAGCTTCCAACAAACCCGTCCGAGTTTATAACGACGCTGGTTCTGACTGGTGATGTTTCAGTTTAGTAAAACATCATGAAGTTTCTGGTGGAAACACAATAAAACATCAACTGGTTTTGTGTAAAATAGTCAACAAACTTCATCTGTACAATCATGCAATTAAAATGGTTTAAATCAAGAAGTCAAATCTGTTCAAAACTGCAAGTGCCTTCATGATGCTTCATGTTCATGTTTTAAGCGTCTTTACCTCTTCCATGATGTGGTAAATCTCAGTTACTTTATTTATGTTGTTTAATTGAACTTTTTAGGAGCATTAAAAACAAGTCTGTTTAGATAAATCTAAGAAAAGTTCTTGTTCTGTAAGAAAAAACTAATATATTATGAAGTTTAATGGAAAATGCACCTGACCATGTTTGTCCATCTAGGTATTGGTTCAATAACCATTCATCAACCAATACTCAGTGAATTTGTCTTTTATTCAACCGTTTATTTTTCCTTCCATCCATTCATCGTCAGTTCATCATTTGTTTATAATTCTCTTCTATTCAGTCTTGCTTACCTGCATTATTAATGTTTGTCCAATATCCAACCATTTAGTCTTTACTCCATATCTAAAGCCAATTATCCATCCATTCATTCTTACCTCCACCCATTTCAGTCACTCATCTGTTTTTCCGTACTTCAACTTGTCTGTCATGCATTTATTCATCCATCCTTCTAAATATCCATGCACCTTCCATTTATTTGTCCATCATTCATCTTGTCTAGCCATTTATCCTTTCATTTTGCCATCCATCCAGTTCTAATCGTTCATCTGTCGTCCATTTGTACAGCGGCTGTTCCTCTGTCAATCGGTGCTTTTGGAGCTATTTAAAGCCTGACCACTGTGGTAAAATCTTCTATGACTTCATGCATGGTGCAGCGGCTTTAAGCAGGGTTGCCTTGCAACAAGGATGTTCTGTTTCCAGCCTGGGTCTTTCTACATGTGTTCTCTCTAGATACTCCAGCTTCCTCCCGTGCGCCATGAAGATGCATATTGGCTTAAATGGTCTCTTTAATTTACCCTCAAATCTGTGAGGTTTGGTTGTTGTTTTTCCTTGTGTGTCTCTGTGTTGCTTTGCGAAAGTCCAGTTACCTCCCAGGAAATTTCCTGCCTCTGCCTGCTGGAGATCCAGGACACCAGCTTCTGGCGAACCTGCAAAGGTAAGCTGGTATAAAAATTGGAATGTTGGATTGTTTGTTCTTGTTTGGTCAAAAATGGATTGAGAAGTCTGTAAAAGTATAGATTTTTATTTTTTTTAATTGAGTGAACAACCACCAATCCTCTAATATGTTAAAGATTGTGCTGATCCTCATCCAAATTGCAAAGCACTAAAACCAATTCTGTTTGTTGTTTTGTACTGTCCACCAGGCCCTTACTCTCAATTTTTAGATCAGTTTTCAGACCTTTTATCTAATTTAGTGTTAAATACAGATAAGGTTATTATAGTAGGGGATTTTAACATTCATGTTGACACTGAAAGTGATAGCCTAAAATAGCATTTAATGCTATCTTAGACTCAATTGGCTTTGCTCAAAACATTAACAAACCTACCCACCTTTGTCTTCATTCTCTGGACCTTGTGCTGACATATGGCATTGAGTGTAAAGACATAATATTTTCTCATAATCCTGTCCTGTCTGACCATTTCTTAATAACCTTTGAGTTTAATTTAACCGAGTACTCCACACTTGAAAGAAAATGTAATTTTCGCCAAGCCAGAACAGCTTATTTCGCATCATTAATAGAAGAGAACAAGAATAATCCTAGGTTTCTCTTTAGTACAGTTGCTAAACTTACACAGAGTCATAGCTCTGTTAAGCCATCCATTCCCTTAGCTCTTAGCAGTCATGACTTTATGGGATTCTTCTTAAATAAAATTGATTCTATTAAAAAGAAAATCTTTGACATACTCCCGAAGATGATTACTTCATCCTCAGCAAGTGAGGCAACATTGGAAATAACTGAAGAACCTGATTTGTGTTTGGACTGTTTTGATCCTGTGGAGCTTCCTGAGTTATCAGAAATATTAGTTTCATCTAAACCTTCAACTTGTATGTTAGACCCAATCCCAACCAAATTATTTAAGGAAGTGTTCCCTCTGATTACCAGCCCCATTTTAGATATGATTAATCTATCTTTAGTAAATGGATATGTACCACAAGCTTTTAAGTTAGCTGTAATTAAACCTTTACTTAAGAAACCTTCGCTTGATCGAGATGACTTGAAATATTACAGACCTATATCCAATCTTCCATTCTTATCTAAAATTCTTGAGAAAATAGTTGCTAATCAAATGTGTGAGCATTTACACAGCAATGACCTGTTTGAAGAGTTTCAGTCAGGCTTCAGAGCTCATCATAGCACTGAAACAGCTCTGCTGAAAGTCACTAATGATATTCTTATGGCCTCAGATAATGGACTTGTGTCTGTACTGGTTCTGTTAGATCTCAGTGCTGCATTTGATAGTCGACCATAATATTCTCTAAGAAAGGTTGGAATATGCTGTAGGGATCAGGGGAACAGTGCTAGGCTGGTTTAAATCTTATCTGTCTAACAGATTCCAGTTTGTTCATGTAAATGATAAATCATCTTTAAACTCCAGGGTTAATTGTGGAGTACCACAGGGTTCAGTACTTGGGCCAATTCTCTTTACTATATATATGCTTCCAATAGGTCAAATTATCATGCAGCATAGGATACATTTTCACTGTTACGTTGATGTTACTCAGCTTTACTTATCCATAAATCCTGATGAACCCAACCAGTTAGATAGACTACAAGCATGTCTTGAAGATATAAAAACTTGGATTACTTTAAATTTTTTGCTTCTAAATTCAGACAAGACAGAAGTTGTCGTCTTTGGACCGGAGTCTTTAAAAAAGAAACTGCTTAGTCAATCACTTAACCTGGATGGCATTAAATTGACCTCCGGTAATAAAGTAAAAAACCTTGGTGTTATTTTTGACCAGGACATGTCATTTAAATCCTATATTAAACAGGTTTCTAGTATTTCCTTCTTTCATCTCCAGAACATTGCCAAAATTAGAAATATCCTATCCAGGAGTGACACTGAAAAACTAGTCCATGCATTTGTTACTCCAAGGTTGGACTATTGTAATTCTTTACTATCAGGATGGCCACAAAATGCAGTTAAAAGCCTTCAGCTGATTCAAAATGCCGCAGCAAGAGTTCTGATGAAAATTTAAAAGAGAGATCATATTTCTCCTATTTTAGCTTCCCTTCGTTGGCTCCAGAATAGAATTTTAAATTCTCCTCACATATAAAGCCCTTAATGGTCTAGCTCCATCATACATCAGAGATCTGATTGTTCCATATGTTACTAATAGAGCACTTTGTTCTCAGACTGCAGGTTTACTGGTGGTTCCTAGAGTCTCTAGAAGTAGAAAGGGAGGCAGATCCTTTAGTTATCAGGCTCCTCTCCTGTGGAACCAGCTCCCAGTTTTAGTCCGTGAGGCAGACACCCTGTCTACTTTTAAGGCTAGGCTTAAAACTTTCCTTTTTGATAAAGCTTATAGTTAGAGTGGCTTAGGTTATCCTGAGCTATCTCTGTAGTTATGCTGCTATAGGTTTAGGCTGCTGGAGGACATAAGACCAATTTCACCCTCTTCGCTACATTCTCACACTACTCTCCAATTTTGCATTATTTGCTGTTATTTAAGCTTTTAACGTTGTTCTCTCTCTTTTCTCTTCCTAGAAGCTACACCTGGCCTGGCTCTGTGTCAACCAGTGACACCTTTCTGGATAGTGGAATCATCCGAGCTTCTGCTGGCAACAACTTAATGCTCACCTTCTACCGATGATCCACATGGCCCTGTCTTTTAGTGTTTAACCCTTTCTCTCTCCTAGACATGGAAATTGACTGAGCTTTTACTGTAACTAATTATATGTGCTCTCTTTCAGACTCTAACATTAAAAACTGGCTCAGAGTTTATCTGTTCTTTCTTTCTAGGTGAAACGACTAAAGGAGCTACATCCATTAACATTTACTTTTGCCTCCCATAGAAAGTACTCCTGGATCAGTGCTTCTGTGTTCTTTTTGTGTCTCTGCTCTGTTCTCTGAAACCCCCAGTCGGTCATGGCAGATGGCCGCTCACAATGAGCCTGGTTCTGCTGGAGGTTTCTTCCTGTTAAAAGGGAGTTTTTCCTCTCCACTGTCGCTACATGCATGCTCAGTATGAGGGATTGCTGCAAAGTCAACACCAGTGACTGTCCACTGTCTCTACATGCTCATCCGGGAGGAGGGAATGCTGCAAGTCACTGACTGGATGCAATCTGCTGGGTTTCCTTAGATAGAAAAACCTTTTATCCAATTTGAATAAATAAATAACTTTGACTGCACTGTTCAATGATTAGGATTAATTGGAATGTATGAACCTGACTGTTGCGAAGCGCCTTGAGACGACATGTGTTGTGAATTGGCGCTATATAAATAAAACTGAATTGAATTGATCTGCAGCTGCCACAGAGGACTTTAAAACATGACAAAGACCCGCTTTTTTTGCATCAGTTGATTTCCTGAAAATTGGATTTAGTAGCTTTATGTCATTGTTTGCTGTCACCAGTGGGGAAAAAAATCATTGCTCCAAGTGTGTGCACTGCATTGGCTTTTTGAGAAAACCCTGAGGCAGACGGTGTGTTAGTCAATCAGACAAGCGGTCCAAAGTAAATAGAGACTCCCTCTGTCCTCTTTGAGGGACTGCTGAAGCCACAAGAGGCTCATTGTCAGGCTGATGTCCATCTTTGCAGAGACGTTGGACGGCTGGAAGATAAACATTCAGACCCAGAAACCACTGCAAACGTTTAGATACATACAGCACCTTCTAAGAATACTTCTACTCCAAGTTTTCACATTACAACTAAGAAAATGTAATTTATTTATTGGGATTTTACGTGATTGACCAACAGAATAGATCAGAGGAGAGAAAATGATGCATGGTTTTTAATTGTTTTATTTTCAGTATGAATTTGAGGATGGGCTACTTGTATGAAATTTAGTTTGACCACCTCCTGAAACACTCTTCAATCATCAAAATTGGAAACCTACCATTTAAGAAAATCACTGAGGTAACTTTAAGAAGAACATGGTAACTTTTAAAGGAGGTGAAGTGATCCACGGTTCAGGTAGAAGACTCATGTTGAAGGGATGTTAGTCATCCTGTCCACATATCTGGCCTTTATGGGAGAGTGGCAAGAAGGTCATTAAAGCCATAAACGTCTCATTTACAGATGCCCACATACACAGCAGCTGGTAGAGACACCCTCCAAAGAGTTGAAACTGAAGGCTTCAGTTTCAACTCTTCAACCCAAGTTGACTCCCAACGAAAGGATGTCACGCTTTTACTGGTAAATAAAATAATTTTATTTTCCACATGTATTGTTTTTCTTCCTCTTCAGTTATGCTCTTCTTTGTCTTGGTCTATTTAAAACCCCAATAAAATACAATGATGTCTGAGGTTGTAACAACCCAATGTTTGGTCACTAACAACACTAATGCAGGGAACAATAGAAAAGAAGGAAATCCAAAATTAAATACATTTTTTCTTTATTATATTTAACCATCAGAAGCATTAAAAACCACTTGGTGACAAAGTATACTGGTGAATCATGTCTTGTAAAAGTGACATCTCAGCTGCCCACATGAAATATATTTTTACCACAACTCAGTCTCTCACACATCCAACCACACACACACACACATGGTGGTTATTCAGCAATTAACCAGAATTAAGTTTATCCTCACTGACTGCTGGGATTTGATGTTTATTCTAACCTCAGGTCAGGAGTGGGGAATACTGTACACATTTCATTATTACCTTAGTTTCCACGTTGTAACACATTTTACAATAATTGATAAAACATACATTAGCAAAAAACTTATTGGTTTTAAATAAAAGTGCAACTAACACGACTGGTCCTATCCGATAAACTGCAGCACATTTGGAGTACAGTACTCCGTTGTTTTCATAAAGCAATTTTTACATGAGACACATTCTACCGCACCAGCATGGCCAGAGCCCAATCTTAGGATGACACGAGTGACCGGGAAAACAAAAACCGCAGCGGTGAGTGACATTTTGTACCGTCCTTTCCTAGTTTTGTAGAAAACATACAATGAAAACCATACCATGCAAAATAACATGTAACAAAATATGATGAATTTAAAAAAAAAAATGTCCCTGTGGAGAAATATAAACCCCAAGCTGAAGACTGGTAGCTTTGGGCTCAGTTGGTTTGAAAGGGTGTGTCAGCACTGCCGTTTATGATGTAATAGAAGAAATACAGACAATCAAGTCTCGGTATGCTTTCAATTAAGTTTCGGAACCCACAACATTCACAGGCAGTCTGCCAACTTCCCCCAAACAGCGACTGGTCGGTTTCACTTGTGTCACAGAACTTTCAGTCCTGCAAAATCTGAGACATAAAACCTTTTAGGCTTGTCTTTATATGTTACAACATCCTTCTCTGACCACAGGATTATTAGACCAGTAAAGCCCAGTTATACCAGTTTTTAGTACAGAAAAGGCATTTGGGTTCTTGAGTTTGGTGATGGTGTCGATTTAAAGAGCCAAAGACATTCAGAGTTGATCTTTGCAGCTCCCACCTCATCTGTTAGCTCTGCTTTGGTCATTTCACAAGAATTAGAAACATCACGTGACTCTGCTATAAGCTCTCATTTACAAGATCATTTTTTCTCAAAAAATGCTCCATTTACAGCTTTAAATGTTCATAACTACTAATAACTGAGATTTTTTTGTTATCTAAGTAGATGTGTAAAAGATTTTTGATATAATTTCAACTCAGCTGCCGTTGCTTGTGTCACTGGGCTTTTAGTAATAATATCTGGGTGTGAAAAGTCAGCAGTGTTTAAATACTTTACAGGTGCCACAGACTGCCGGACAGGACTTACAGATGTGGACAAATATGGTAACCAGAAGATGAAGTCTTGTCAAATATCTAAAGCCTTAAGATAAATTCATCTTGTATTGCAGTAGCATATTCTAACACAGAAAATTCAGAGGGCATTTATTCAGTGAAGAAGAGAAAATCTTGTGTTAATAATTGATTTTAACAAAATCAGGAATGGCACAATTTGCGGTACCTCTAGCATTAAAAATAAATAGAACTGTTTTGTTTTGTTTAATAATTTTTTTTAATCCAGGAATTTTTTATTAGTAAAGAGGCCATTTTTTACACCACCAGACTGGATGAAGACCCATATTTATCTTATCACACACAGCTAGGGACCTGCAGCAAAGAGTAGCATATTAGGGTCTCCATGACAACCATTTACATGCCAGTTGGTTGTTTGGCAGAGATGCCTTTTCTGTCCTACCTTTACAAAAGTAAACATGTGTGCCCTTGCACCTCTTGTTTACATGCAATCAATAGTTTTACGAGAAAAAAAAAAACAGATTTTATGTCTGGATATCCTGAAGGTTTTAAAAATGATGACCTAAAGGTTCACCTTGCACATGCCCCCTCTGGCTTTCTGTGCCAAAAACTGCAACAGTGGGAAAAGCTTCATGGGTTATTTCAAGTCCCTCTCACGTTGTCCCCACTGTGTCCCCAGTAAACTTCAAATCTACAATATGGAAGTTCATAACATGAAGTAAAACTGTTGAGGGAGATTTTTTTCAACCCGTGACTTGCTTAGCCATGTTCAGGAATCTTCTTTTCAATTTCAATGTAGGTTTGTTGATGTCATCGCCACCTGCTGGCACAGCTTTGGTGTTTTACGTTTTTATTGGAATCCAACAGAAAGTATTGATTCACATTTAGGCAAAAGTATCCAAAGTGGGCTAAATTGGGCCTCAAACTGATCTTTTTGACAACAAAACACTCCAGGTATGAAACAAAGAATGAATATTTGGAAAAGCGCCTACAGCACAGTGGAAAATCTGTGATGCTCTCGGCTTGCATCTCCTCCAGAGGTCATGGGAACCTTGTTAAAGTATTTTCAGTAAAAATATGTTAGAAAACTGAAAATCCACCGTCTCCCATCAGCCCCCAGGATTACCAGGAGGGTAATATTGGGGGCCAGGCAACTACAAGGGTGGCAGTAACTCTCATCAGTGAATTTGGTAATAATTACTTCTAAACATTTTTCCCCCCAAATGCTACTGCAATAAAAGTAGAATTTATTTGAAGTTGTTTTTCACACATCTTTTCCAGCTGTTTAAACGCATCTATATTTTTCACGGCCTCAATACACTTTCTATTGGCGAAACAAATTTAAATAAAATCGTCTGAGCAGTTCTTCCCTTTTGTATCAACAGTAAACAATAAATGACCTTAAATGTCCAATGACCGAGACACACCTCAGAAAAAAGCTAATTATGTAGTGAAACTAGAAAAGTACTAGTTGTTGGTTTTCTCTTCGCTCTCCTCCGGCGACTTGGGCGCTTCCTGAGGCGGCTGTGCGTCGGGCGTGTCTTCGCTCTGAGCGGTGGCTTCGGGGGTCTGCGGCTTGGGTTCGGGCGGGGGCCCTTCTGCCTGTGGCTCCGCGGTCTGTGTGGGGTTGATTGGTGCGAGGACTATGGGAGGCTGGAGGGGAGGAGCAGAAAATTTGTGTGTGAAATTAAAATGGCTGAAATGTGATCAGACTAAAACATGTAACGAGAACAGATACAGAGGACCTGGAGGTAAACGGGAAAGCATTTACAGTAATTCCTCTGAGACAATAAAATGCCACATTTCTGGAACTCTTTGTGCTGTGCATTGTCGTCAGAGATATTGCTGTTGATTGAAAAGCAGAAATCCCACAGAGTTTCACTTAGAGAAACATGCCAAGTCATTTCAGGATGAAGCTGATCTGCTACATGATCACTCGCTTCTCAACAGAAAATAAAAGCTCTTATTTCAGAGAAAAATAACAACAGAAAGAGAATTTAGGTGAGATAAGCATGATTTAATTAAAAGTAAAGTGCCAAGCCCAGATAGAATACCTGCAGTGACATTCACAGACAGCTGAGCCCTCAGCAGCAGACTACAGCACAGCCCCAGTCAAATAAAGGGCAGGGGAGGGACAGTGAAACACAAAGAGGCAGTGATGCTTACTCAACTTGTAATTCTACTTCACTCTGCATGTTTTTCTTTAATAGAACAGATTGTTTTCATTGTCTTTTGTCGCTTTCTCTTATTTTTTTAAAGTCTTTATGTTCTTCCGCAGGTAGGCAGTCATATCAAACTGGTATTCACCACAAATCCACTTCCAGTCCAGAACTGGCGCAGCTCTCTGCGCCAGAGCGCCACAACGAGGCTGGTGAGCAGAGTGCAAGGCACCAGGTAGAGCAGCGCCGGCTGGCCCATCTGCATCACGGCCAGGGCCACGAAGGTGATCAGCAGGCCGATGCCGTACGCTGACGGGAGGGGAGAGAAAGATCAATTTTAATGCAAACTAGTAGGACGGAAAAAAGGGGAAATTATTCTCTACAGGGTCCTGCAGAATGACTACGAATGTGTGTTTTAGAAGATAATTTGTGTCAAACTGTTTCCCATGATTGTTTTGCTAGTTTTCTTGCTTTTAGTGATGGTGGAGAAAACAGCTAAATCCCCATGCGTCATTCTTCTTTCACTTGACCATTATGCTGCTTCGTGTTTGTGTCGGATCACATAGAATCCCAAAAAAATGCATTTACGTTTGTGGCTGTAATGTGAGAAAAAGTGAAAGGAGCTGCACTGAGACACATTTGAAGCAATGCAGATTTATTTAAGAAGGGACTGCAGTAGATTTAGGCCTCCATGATGCATTAGATCCATCTGAAATACTCTGATTATGAAATAAAGCAGTTTCATCTTTCCCAACCCACCATAGTCCCTGCAGGAGCACTTACCGATTGTACAGGTCACAAAGTAGATCCTGGAGGACTGGGTTAAAATGTCAAATCTGTGACAGTATGCCACCAGCAGACCTGAAAGGGCAACAACAGAACAACTGTCTCCATGTCGTGGGTTAAAGCTAATGATCTGCTGTTAAAACATGAACAAAACAAAATGATACACCTGGTACTAAGATATCTCCAAAGCCCAGGAGGGAGAAGGGCCGGTCACAAAGAGCCAGAGGAGAGGAGTTTAACCTCGGCACTTTGAGCACCATGGGCAACTGAAGACACAAATATCAGAGTCAGTATTTGGTTCTTCTCTAAGATGAACCACAGAATCAGTGGGCTCACCTTTTCATGAGTGGCGGAGTCCGAGGGGCCGGCAGCGACCTCAACCATTATACTCTCCCCACTCTGCAAAAAGAACGCAGGAGGAGAATCACCGATAGAAACCTAAAACGCAGTCTGCATTTATTTCAGCTGAGACTCATCCTACCTTTGTGAAGAAGGGTGTAATAAATACAAAGAAAACATCGTAAACAAACAGGACCGACAGTAGTAAAGTGCAAGCCTGCAGGAGAGAGGGAGAAATATGAGGTACGTTGATGACTTATCTAAGCTGTTTTTATGGTTCATATCCGTCAGCTTTGCCTCACCTTGAATGTGGGCAGCCTGACTGTTTTGAGCATGTAGAGACAGAAGGCGATCCCCAGGGCGTCCTGCAACACCCACGCCCACCTGGAGGACACAGAGCAAGAATGTTCATCAGCAAGCACCATTGAAACATCCTGCCTGGGTTAAACTGTTGGCTTCAGACTCACTGGTCTTCGTTGCGAAACACCATCCAGACGATGCTGATGCTGATGCAGAGGGCCGACAGCAGCAGCGTGCGGATCTGCGGACGCTTGTGCAGGTACGGGAGGTTGTTCTCTGGGATCCTGTTTTTTTTTTTTTTTTTACACACACAAACATAATTTACATGTCAGTTAGCCTCCCTCTAACATTTACTGTAACTGCGAGAAAGTTTTTTTCACTGTTTAAGGTCTAAATACAGCCATTAAACAGTAAATTTAAACAGACAATTCATGCTAACACCTGTTTTTCTTAATAAATCACATGTATAATCTGTAAAAAAGTACATTTCTAAATACAAGAGAC
The DNA here is from genome assembly GCF_021462225.1 of Girardinichthys multiradiatus. Lineage (NCBI taxonomy): Eukaryota > Metazoa > Chordata > Actinopteri > Cyprinodontiformes > Goodeidae > Girardinichthys > Girardinichthys multiradiatus. The sequence goes on along the minus strand of NC_061799.1, from coordinate 32,358,021 downwards.
ACATTTTCTCACATTACAACCGCAAACTTTAAAGTCTTTTACAGTTATTTTATTTGATAGACCAACAGAAAGTACTGTGTAATTGTTCAAGGCTATGTTCCTTTTAAAAATCTTCCAAGACTTGTATTCTCCACTTTTTATCTGACGTCGAGCACATTTCAAATTTTGCGGCAACGGTAGACTGGCAAGATAAAAAACGTCTTCGGTCAAAGAAAGCCAAAAGTCCTACATCCAAAATGCTGTGTGTGATAGAAACCCAACACTTCTTCTCCACTGTGAAACATGATGATGGCAGCTTCATGGTGTCCGAATGAATTTCTTTAGCAGGGAAGTTGATGGGAACATTGATAGAGCTGAACAGGGCAATGCTGGAAGAAAACCTGTTAGAGGCTGAAAAAGTGTTGACACTGGGGCTGAGGTCCACCTTCCAGCAGGACAACGGCCCTAAACATTCAGCCAGAGCTACGATGGCATGATTTATATCAAAGCAGATTCACGTATTGGCATAGTCATGTGAATGGCCCAGTCAAATCCACCCACGAATATGTGGCATAAATATTAGGAATTATGTTTGGGGGAAAAGATGTTAATCTATAAATGTGCAAAGCTGTTAGAGACGTACACCAAAAGACTTGCAGCTGTACCAAAGTATTAACTCACAGGCGCTGAACAGTACAAATGCATGCCACACTTTTCAGATTTTCAAGAAATATAATGCATTTAGTGGTTTTAATGTAACAAAATGTGACTCTACTGCAATTAGAATTGTTTTGACAGTTTATAGATTATAGTCATTTATTGGGTAAGAAGCTTTCGTAAACATCTGTATGACCTCAGAGAAACATTGGCTCCTCAGCCGCTAATCCAAGCATTCTCACCTGCACTTGCAGAAAGGAAGCCTCCTGACAAAAGGCCACAGACAGCTGTAGAGGCCGACGGAAGAGGCCATGCAGAAGATGCCGATAACCCAAATGGCTGAACAAGAAGAAATCAGCAGAAGAGGCAAGCAGGGTAATTCATATGATGACGTGAAAACTAGGAAATGCACTTTCCAGCAGCAGCAACAGGTGCACCAATGTGATTCTATAGCGATACTTTTGAGTCTCTTTGCAAGCTCTCCCTGAGTTCCCTTGTTTATATAAAGTATGTGTGTCATACCCAGGTGGTCGTAGAAAAAGTAGAGGAGCACCAGCATGTTGCAGCACATGACCACGAACACACAGATCATGATGGGAGTGACGTCCACCGTCTCCTCGTCCTGCTTCTCCGCTCCGTCGTCTCGTTTATGCTTCATGTAACGCCTGCAGAATGTAAAACGAAATAAGACGGAGACGACTGCTGATTAAGGAAGTTCCAAGCTGAAGACTTCTTCTTTGACTAGAGCAGGGGTCAGCGACCTTTTTCTATTTAAACAGCCACTTTTGCTCCGTGCTGCTACAAAATAAAATGTCTCTAGAGTGGCAAAAAAATAGATTTCATAAACATGCACTAAATGAAAAGTTTTATTTTCAAAGGAAATTGAACAATGTTTTTTTCTTTATGCAGATTTTACCACAGAATGAATCATTGAACCATTACAAAACAAAATCCTCATGATGGCATCCTCATCAGAAATGGGGTCAGATTGGCTCACACCTGTGAGTCACTCATAGCTTTACATAAATAACACAGGCTGCATTTTTTTTTTTTTATCTATATGTGCAAAAATCCCACTTACTTCTTTCGATCTCTGCTGCCGGCCCAGTAACCTCCAGTGGCCACTGTTCCTACAGCCATCAAGAAGATTATGACCATGTTGTAGTCCAACACCGGCTCATTGGGTGCGTACATGGCAACAAACCTCCCTTTACCAAAGGTCTGTGCAGGTTAGAGACAACGAGATCATGTTAGCTAAATCTAATCGAACAAAAGCAAACAGCTCATTTTAAATTTGGACCAAAAATGCCACACATCTGGAAAATCATCTCAGTGGTCGACTCTTCACCTTGCTTATGTCCAACATATCAGAGTAGCTCAGCAGAGCTACGGGAATATCTATCTCTTCATACTGGGTCTTGTTTCCTGCGGGTGGCGTCTGTAAAAAACAAAACAAAAGACACATCATCATTAAAAGGGACCAGAATCTGTTTAACACACTGTAACGTTAAGTGTCTTACCAGCCTGTCTTTGCTGACAATGAGGAGACCCTTGGCACCATTAATCTGGGACAGGCGAACCTTTTCGTAGAAGGTGCAGTTGCCCCTCAGCACCATGGGGATGCGGTTTGGGAAGCCTCCCTCTGGGACCTCGGAGGGCGAGCACAGGACCGAAGATGTCAAGTCATGGATCTGGAGGCGAGACTGTGATGGAGAACGATTTACGAGATTATACAAAGCTGGAGAAAATGTTTTGTAGATTGAAGAAAATACATATAGGATGTAAAAGTTTAAATGTCCGAATTATTTTGGATTAATACGTTTTCTGTAATATGTTTGCTAGAATCAGAGATTTCCAACATTTGAAAAAAAAAAAAAAAAGCAACACAAAGAGTCCTATAATGTAACAGAAGTATATACATGCAGTGTTTTGCTTTCATTGCAGCTTTTAACAGGGTTTTTTAGATTGTGAATGTAGCTCTATTCATTAACTCTGAGCAGTTTCCTTGACCCTGCTGAAAGAAAGCAACCCCACAGCATGATACCTCACTTCAATTAACAGGTCAGTGCAGTAGTCTAGCTTTTATCATCTGAGGCTTATTTGTTAAGTCAAGGATTATCTTCATCATGATGCCCTAGAGAGGGTTATTCATGCTTTTATTACTTCTAAGACTGGACTACTGCAACTCCCTCTAAAGTAGGATTGACCAGTGTCTCCCTTGCCATCTTCAGCTGGTTCAGAAATCAGCTGTCTGTCTGCTGAGGACATGAACACATCACCCCAAATTGTCTAAATGGTCTGGCACCTCCTTAACTTATCCATACATCCCTAGTAGAGCTCTAAGATGTCAAGACTGGAAGCTCTTAGATGTTCAGCTAGTAACCAAGGGAGATGGAGCTTTTTCAGCTGCAGCTCCTTGGCTCTAAAACTGTCTCCTTCTTTCTGTGAGCTCTGCTGGAACTTGAAATGATTTCAAATTTATTTTAAAATGAATTGAATTTTAATAGATTTATAGTTTATCTGTTCTTTCTTTCTAGATGAAACAACTAAAGTACTTACAGGGGTTGGACAATGAAACTGAAACACCTGTCATTTTAGTGTGGGAGGTTTCATGGCTAAATTGGACCAGCCTGGTAACCAGTCTTCATTGATTGCACATTGCACCAGTAAGAGCAGAGTGTGAAGGTTCAATTAGCAGGGTAAGAGCACAGTTTTGCTCAAAATATTGAAATGCACACAACATTATGGGTGACATACCAGAGTTCAAAAGAGGACAAATTGTTGGTGCACGTCTTGCTGGCGCATCTGTGACCAAGACAGCAAGTCTTTGTGATGTATCAAGAGCCACGGTATCCAGGGTAACGTCAGCATACCACCAAGAAGGACGAACCACATCCAACAGGATTAACTGTGGACGCAAGAGGAAGCTGTCTGAAAGGGATGTTCAGATGCTAACCCGGATTGTATCCAAAAAACATAAAACCACGGCTGCCCAAATCACGGCAGAATTAAATGTGCACCTCAACTCTCCTGTTTCCACCAGAACTGTCCATCGGGAGCTCCACAAGGTCAATATACACGGCCGGGCTGCTATAGCCAAACCTTTGGTCACTCATGCCAATGCCAAACATCTGTTTCAATGGTGCAAGGAGCACAAATCTTGGGGTGTGGACAATGTGAAACATGTATTGTTCTCTGATGAGTCCACCTTTACTGTTTTCACCACATCCAGGAGAGTTACGGTGTGGAGAAGCCCCAAAGAACTTACCACCCAGACTGTTGCATGCCCAGAGTGAAGCATGGGGGTGGATCAGTGATGGTTTGGGCTGCCATATCATGGCATTCCCTTGGCCCAATACTTGTGCTAGATGGGCGCATCACTGCCAAGGACTACCGAACCATTCTTGAGGACCATGTGCATCCAATGGTTCAAACATTGTATCCTGAAGGCGGTGCCATGTATCAGGATGACAATGCACCAATACACACAGCAAGACTGGTGAAAGATTGGTTTGATGAACATGAAAGTGAAGTTGAACATCTCCCATGGCCTGCACAGTCACCAGATCTAAATATTATTGAGCCACTTTGGGGTGTTTTGGAGGAGCGAGTCAGGAAACGTTTTCCTCCACCAGTATCACGTAGTGACCTGGCCACTATCCTGCAAGAAGAATGGCTTAAAATCCCTCTGACCCCTGTGCAGGACTTGTATATGTCATTCCCAAGATGAATTGATGCTGTATTGGCCGCAAAAGGAGGCCCTACACCATATTAATAAATTACTGTGATCTAAAACCAGGTGTTTCAGTTTCATTGTCCAACCCCTGTACATCCATCAACATTTACTTTTCCTTCCCATAGAAAGTACTCCTGGATCAGTGCTTCTGTGTTCTCTTTGTGTCTCTGCTCTGTTCTCTCAAACCCCCAGTCGGTCGTGGCAGATGGCCGCTCACAATGAGCCTGGTTCTGCTGGAGGTTTCTTCCTGTTAAAAGGGAGTTTTTCCTCTCCACTGTCGCTACATGCATGCTCAGTATGAGGGATTGCTGCAAAGTCAACACCAGTGACTGTCCACTGTCTCTACATGCTCATCCAGGAGGAGTGACTGCTACAAGTCACTGACTGGATGCAATCTGCTGGGTTTCCTTAGATAGAAAAACCTTTTATCCAATTTGAATAAATAAATAACTTTGACTGCACTGTTCAATGATTAGGATTAATTGGAATGTATGAACCTGACTGTTGCGAAGCGCCTTGAGACGACATGTGTTGTGAATTGGCGCTATATAAATAAAACTGAATTGAATTGAATAATTCTTTTTAATAGAGTGCGAGACTAATAGTTTTCCAGTCAACATATTTTCCCACCTGAGCTGTGGATCTCAGCAGGTCCTCCAGAGTTACCATGGGCTTCTCAGTTGCTTCTCTGGTTAATTCAATTAAATTGAAGAATACTTTATTAATCCTAAAAGGAAATTAAATGTTGTTATAGCTCATATTATGAAGGTTTCCTCAAAGAGCCGTTGTAGATGCTGATGGCTGTGGGCAGGAAGGATCTCCTGTAGCGGTCTGTTTTACAGCAGATCTGAAGAACCCTCTGACTGAAGACACTCTGTTGTTGTAGGACAGTCTAATGAAGAGGATGCTCAGGGTTCTCCATAATGTTCTTCATTTTATGAAGAATCCTTATTTCCACAATGATCTCCAGAGGTTCCAGAGGAGTCCTCAGAACAGAGCCAGCCTTCTTTATCAGCTTGATGAGCTTTTTTAAGTCCCTGGCTCTGATGCTGCTTCGCCAGCAGATGATGGCCGAAGAGATCACACTCTCCACAACAGACTTATAGAAGATATGCAGCATCTTGCTGCAAACACCAAAGGACCTAAGCTTCCTCAAGAAGTACAGTCTGCTCTGTCCCTTCTTGTAGATGGCTTTACAGTTGCATCTCCACTCTAGTCTGTTGTCCAGGTGAACACCGAGGTATTTATACTCCTCCACAATCTTCACTTGTTCTTCCTTGATGGAAATTATGTTTGACCTATTCTTGTTTCTCTTAAAATCTACAATCATCTCCTTCGTTTTATTCACATTGCTCTCCTTGCTCAGCCCGTTTTTTACCCGATCAATAATAAACTAAGCAGGAAATATTTTAATTAAGCAAATAAAGTAGTCAGATTTTTTTGTTGGTGAATGATGTGTAAATCATTGTAGATCCAAAACTTTAAAAGTTTTATTCTCAGTTATAAGAACAGGATTTGGGTCACTCTTTCTTTAAAATCACGTTCTGTGTTTAGCCTAGATTAAAAATGAATTAAAAGCAGATTTGGGTGCACTAAAGTTGGCTTTTCAGTAAATGTCTGGATAGATATGGTCCTAGTTACTATGAAAGCGTGGTTATAAAAAGACACTTTCTGTTTTAATAGAATATAATAAAATAAAAAGTCTCAATCTGTGTCAACCACATGTGCTGAGGTGGCCAAATTTGTATCATTCTTGAATTAAAGTCAGGGGCCTTACATAATCAGTCCAGGGGACACAAATGGCCCCCGGGCCACATTTTGGACACCACTGGCTTAACGTAACCTTGTTATAAACTTCTCCTTCACCTTTGAGGCCTTCACAGATCAGCTGTATTAATACTGATATTACATTTTTAAAAGGCGGGTTTACTTGTTAGGTACCTTCTGAAGACATTTGGTTGCACTGGATTTTATTTAGACAGAGTATTTTTTTTGTCAGAGTAAAGAGGTGTGAATAAAAATGCTGGTCACACTTTTCAGATTTTTATTTGCAAAAAAATAAATAAATAAAATCACAAACCATGAATCCTTTCCTTCAACTTCACAATTCTGCACTGTATTGGTCCATCATATAAAACACAATGAAGTTCGTGGTAGTAACTTGACACAATGTGAAAACGTTTAAGTGTTTTTCCAAAGGATGTTGTGTGATGTAGTTATCATAAAACTAGTGAAAGGTTGCTTAGTATCACCAGGGGACTTACTGCTTTATTGAGGTCCTGAGGTAGACGTGCCCACTGTGAGTTGAAGAATATGCAGTAGTCCTTCCCATTGCTTTTGCCCTTATCACTGAAATGGGCCATGCCATACTCCCCCACCACCTATAGGATGATATAGATATCCAGCTATAGTAAAAGAGACGTTTGAACAGGATTTCTATACATTTTTCCCTGTCAAAATCCCATGCTCTTCAGGACACATTTACAGTTTGTAGTTTAGTTCTTACTGCATAAATGCAGAAATTCTCTTTTATTACAAGATTCATGTTTACACAGAGGTAAGGTTTTAAATATGGAACGTGCAGAAATAATATATATAATATATACGGAAATGATGGACAGCCAGATAGGTGGATGGACAAAACTATAGATGGATAGATACAACGTTTAGACAATAAGAAAGGTAAAAAAAAAAATTTTATACTTTCATAATTATGTGGGCCTGGAAATTACTTAAATCTTATATTTTTTCCTCAAATAGGGGTCCAATTTTGGGACCTACACTGACACCAGTCTCAAAGTTTCATCAAATGAATCAAGGCTCATCATTAAAAGGATTGAGGCCACAGAGGTTTGATTCTTGTATATAATTTCATATAATATACAATTTAAAATATAGGACACAAAAAGAAAGCTGCAAAAGAAGATACAGAGGTGTTTAAAAGCAGACAGTGAAATAATAATGATCCATCTGATTTGGAAAGGTTGATAAACATGTTACCTAGTTTTATAATTGCTTTCTAAAGGAAAAACAATTAATCTGAAAATATTTTCCTTTGGGCTCAGATTTCAGACACGCTGCCATTTTTAAAACCAACGACACGTTGTATAATAATCTCTATTCACTTCCTGATCATTATGTCTATGTTTTCTCTACAGAGATGCCGTGGATCAGCAGCAATCCTCCTTTATTATAATGTTTTATCCACCGGCGATCTGTGGGTTTCCACGGCCCACAGTGATCTCCGCAAGCTAACCTTAACATAGCATTGAAGCTAACGCAGAAAAAGACGTTACAATAACACTGCCCGTGTGTGTCAACTATGAGACGTGCTTAAACAGATGTGACGTTTTCGATGAAACAGATATAATCACTCTCACCTTCTGGATGAGGATAGCGACCCAAATCAGTGCTTCAGGAACCCTCATATCGCCGAGCTTGTTGTTGTTTCACCTATGAACCGGTCAGCTCAATCCCTTCAGCGGCTGTCTGATAAAGCCACGCCCATTTAGCTGTTAGCGGTTATTTCATTGGCTGGTTGCATCAAGAGGAAAAGGAGAGCGTAATTCTAATTGGATTAAATGGAAATTCGTGAAAAAAAGTTAATCATAGCGGTGGAAATATAATTTTGAAAAACGTGAAAGAGGCCATCGTTCATTACTAGTTTAATATGGGGTGAAAAACAAATTCCACTTCAGAGATTCATTTAAAAAATCTTGGCTTTCGTCATGCTACATAGTCCCTGGTGGTCTAGTGGTTAGGATTCGGCGCTCTCACCGCCGCGGCCCGGGTTCGATTCCCGGTCAGGGAACAAACGTTTTGACCCTCAACAGTGTTTTTAATTGTGAAAGGTATTTTGAAAAGGTCCAGGTTCCAAATTCTTTATCTATTCACTTTACTATTTCTTACTGTTTTATAGGTGCAACCACAACGCTAGAAAGCAATCAGAAAACGGAATACTTCAAAATAGAAGCAGTAGTAATTCTACGACTGACCTATCCAGCTATATCAATATTATTTCCTTTTCAGAGTTCAAAGTTGGGGCCCTCTTTAATGCTTGCTGTTGCATGCTCGATCTTGTTATTCAGACATGATGCGGTGGACTCTCAGCCTGATGTCATTCCATGTCTTTCCTTCTGGTGTATTTACCTGTGTCAAGTCCACGTCATTAGCGGAACATGAAGAATTTAAAACTTCACAATAAGGGTTTATACGCTCACAGGTAATTGAGAATTATTGAAAATTAAATTTATGATATTATCATATCGGCTTATCATTACAGAGCCAGCCCAAGTCATTGTCCGACTAATTTGCTGCTTTGTCCGACAGAGTTAGCATTTTTACACATGAAATAGATCCTAAAAGTTATCATGTTTTCAATGAAAAAATATTATTTTAAATACCTTTTATCAACAGATGCACAATATATCAAATAAAATATATCAAATTGTGAAGCGCTGCTACATCTGCTGGACTTTTGGCCCATTCTTCTCAGAAGCATTCTTTTTTTAGCCATCCAGAAGTAGACTCTGGATTATTATATTATTATTTTCTTGCTGCATTCATAAAGTGTGCTTGAGTTTTGGTCATAAACAGATAACTCATGAATCTGTTTAAGGTTATCCCACTGCATCTCAACTGGATTTTAAATCCAGACTTTGACTAGGCCACTGCAAAACATTCATTTAGTTTTTCATTCTTTCTTTTGGCTTTTTGAGACATTCAGAGGTGTACTGGTGTACTTGGGATCATTGTCTTCTTCCACAAGTAGTCTTGGTCTTAAGTACACACTCTAATACACTCTAGAAACTATTGTTAGTTTTATGCCAGATGTAACGGGATGCACCACTTCCACAAAATTCACATTTGTTTTGTCAACCCACAGAATATTTTTAAAAAGGTTTTTTGTGAGTGAGATGGGCCTTTTTGTTCTGTTTGGTCACTGATGGTTTTGGCCTTGAAACCGTCCCATGTGTGGCATTTTTTTTTTTCAAATCTCTTTGCAGTTTGCAGCCCCCTTTGTTGTTCTGTGGACTCATTGGACTAACATATGTGATAATTAAAAAAAATTGTAATAACTATATTTTTTTTAAAAAGGAACACTCGTATAAATGTATCAATAATGTATTAACTATGAAATGAATATCTACATGTGCAATTCATGAATTAGAACTTGATGTTAATGTGTTAAAATCTTCTGTAATTATTTCCGCATTCATTTATTCATTTCGTATTTCCTTTGCTACCCTCCATCATGAAATGATTTCAGCTCTTACTAGAGCTGGTGAAATAAAGCTCCACATTTCACTGGTTAACTTGCACAGCAACTTAAATGCAGACCAAACACATGGTTCATCATACTATAAATCCCGCCAAATAATTTTTGTAGGTCGGACTGACTGTAAAAATAAATTCACAATGTACTACCACACATGGCTAATAATTTAATAATGCTAAAATAATTAGTATTGCTATTGTATTATTATTATTATTATTAATGGTTTTCACATTTATTTTCTTAATTATGTGTTTTATAAATTATTGAAAAATTGAAATAATTGTTATGAATTCAGTGAGTTGGCTATTTATTTCAAAAATGCATTTATATATTTTTGTTAACTTAACATTGATATTTGCGAATAAGTCCCTTGTTTTATTTAGTTATATTTTATTTGTTTTTTTCTTGTTTTTTAATTATTTTATAGTATGTTGACATATTTTCATATTTGAACCTTCTATTATTTTCTGTGAATTTGAAAAAAAAAAATAAAAAAACAAAAGAATAAACTTGCTCAAGGCTCGAAAAACCTTTAGTTTGAAGGGGAAAACCGGAAGTTTTGTGTCTAGCCGTTAATGAGTTGAAGGTGCTAAACCGGGGAACTCACTCGGCTACTTGGATGAGGAATGAAGTACTTGTAGCCAACCGTTCCGTGAGTATCCATTATTGTAGTGTTTTCTCTTTTTATATGGTCATATATGTATTTTGCTGTCATAATTTACGTTTTAGTAGATTTTTAGAATCTTTAAACACATAAAATAACGAGAGCCTGTGTTTAAAGCTAGGTTATATACCGAGCTATAGCTAGCTGTCTTCCGTTGTCAGGGTTCGTGTTGTTTCCGCTTGTTAATGCTCGAAACTCCTTTAGTCATGAATAAAAGAATGGCATGTATGTGTTTTTATTTTATTTTATCGTGTGTGGTGTAATACGTTCGTTGCTTTGCTGTTTTATCAATTGTATTTCTCAGGAAAAGTCCGCCCCTTGCCTCTAACAAAAACGTGAGATTTTGTGTCTTCGATCAATGTCTTTTTTTTTTCTTTTTTTAAGAATTGCTTAAATTACGTGCAGAGTCAAGAAATAAAAGGTAAAGCATCTCAGCGTGAGAACGTTCCGGGGCCCTTTAATTGAGCAGGAGATGATCTCAGTAAGACTGGTATGCAGAGGTCTGACATCAGCCTCAAAGTGTCTGAAAACTAAAGCTGTTTTCACTAGGACCAAATAAGGAGGAGACGAGGCAGAGTAAGAAGAGCTGCAGAAGTCCTATGCTACGTTATAATGTAGGCTGTTATCCAAAATAGTGGCTTATTTCGGTTTCTGAAGCTTTTAGAGTCGCAGCGAAAAGTTAATCCATTCAGAGATGGAAACTCAAAATTCAGTTTTCAGAAAAAACTGCTGAAGGTGTCAACTTTGCTTTAATCCTAGCATTCATGTCCTCTGTGTTGTTGGCTGTGGGGCCTCATGTTCTTCTTGACAGTGCTATATAGAGTTTCTGTTGGAAATGGATCAGGCGAGTTTGTCGTCCAATCAAGCACTGTGATACCATGGCTATTAAACCACATGTTCCTTTACGTTTAGCATTGTGGGCAGGTCCCAGATCTTTCTGGGAAATAAGATCGGCATCACCATAAAGCTCAAAAGCAGATCAAAGCATGATGTCTGGTATATTGCTGTGCGGTCTTTGTACTTAAAACACAGTGGAACAACACCAGCAGATGATATTGCAGTGGAACTTCACAATGGACATCATGCGACATTTTCCTTCCACTCAACTTTCCATTACTATGCTTGAATAAGGCACTCTGTGAACAGCTGGCTTCATTGACTTTGTGGTTTACCCTCCTGGAGGCTGTCAGGTCAGCAGTCTTCGACATGACTGTGGGGGCCATGACATGACTAATAATTTTTAATTGGTCTTATTTAATATTCTACTTTTCAGGGAAATGGTATTTTCTTTAGCTGCAATTATCGAAATTAACAGAAATAAATGCTTTAAAATATATTTTGTAATGAATCTATGCAATATATAAGTTTTACTTTTTGAAATCAATTGCTGAAATCTATTAAGCTTGTTGATGATGCTATAAGTCGTTGATACGCACCTGTATAATTCCTTTTTCTGTCTTTTTACTTTGCAGGACGTCTGCAGGACTTCCTCCTCTCATCATTAGAGTCAGCACCATGGCTGGCTTCAGGCAGGAAGATGTTGAGCTCTATTATGAGATGGGAGAAGAGCTGGGCAGGTATGAACCACACTCACCCGACCGTTGGATTTTCATTACCGTAGCTTTTCATTACAAGTAGAGATGTAACCAAAACACTTAATGTTTCTCAAAATATGGCTTCCTCAGCCTGTATAGGTGAACTCAAGTGATCTGTTTCTTATGATAATAGGTGTATCTGGACCACGCAGAGTTTATTGATCTGTTAGGTGTCAACGTTAGGCTGCCAACAAGCCAAGATCATAACAAGGTTGCATCAGCAACATAAAATATAATTTAATGCACTTTTATGCTGCACTGGACACTTTTCCAGACGAGTCATCTATTTTTTCTTTTTTTTTTTTTAAAGAGATTGACCTACCTTCCTGCCTTGGCTAATTTCTTTCTGCAGTAATGCAGCAAAAAATGTGACGTCAGTGCCTCTCAGTCACTTTCCTCCTCTGCTGTGTTGGGCTGTTTCGAAACATTAGGACTCTGCTGGAGTGTTTGGGTTTGCTAAACCAAGCATGCATATATCAAAGTGGCAGTAAATAAACTATAATTCAGGGGAGGATCGTGCTGTCATATTTGTGCTTTGATTTTACTAGTTTTCTTTTTTTTCCCTCTTTTAAAAAATAACTTATGCTACAGCAATTAGGCGCATAAATTAGCATTGTTGTCACTTTTTTGTCTAATTTACACCGGGTCAAAACTATACATGTAGGCTCATATATATATATATATATATATATATATACTCCCGTTAATATTTGGAAAAAGTCCCTTAGCAGCTTGCAGAATAATCACCTAATTTCTGTGGGATTTGAAAAACTTCTGGCAAAATAACATTTGCTTATTGGGCAGAGTTAGTAAAGTTAAATTAAATTGCTTGAATTTTTATAGGGCTTTAGGACAGACCCAGTTTTCCAGCATAGTCCACAAAAAAATGGAGAGATTTGAGGGCAGGATCATTGTGGAAGGTTAACATAAGTTGTTAATCTATAAATTAATCTATCAGAGATGTGTGTTACAGATCATCACCATGTTAGAACATCCAAATGTGTCCAAGTTTCAACCCTTTATGGATACCTCTCATTTATTATTATTCCTTTCATTTTGTCAACAATGAAACAGCCACACAGCATGATGCTGCCACCACCATGCTTTCTTCTCATTGTGGGAGAATAGCTGAATCTTTGTCCCGTCTGATCATGAAACAAGGTTTTTGACATGTCCAACAGAAAATAGGCAAATTGCAGCTTCTTTCTAGGTTGGTGCTGTCTTAGTCTCAGGCTGGACAGCAACCTTGGTGTTCCAGCATCTCCATGTTTATGGAAGCTGGTTTGTTCTTAAACATCATAACCAGCTTTCTTTTAAGTTAGAGTGACAGTTTAGACACAGTTAGGTGTTCCAAATCAAACAGTGTTTGAAATGTTCACCTTAAGCTTTCTGAATGGCCTCCCCTAACCTCCTAACATGAACCCGGTTGAACAATTGTGAAAAATATTAAAAGCCAGAGCTCTTCCCTTTCTGATAAGAAGAGTAGTCAGATATCCAGAAAAACAGCGTGCTTGAAGCGGGTCAATTTATCGTTAAAGTGTGTGGTTGAGGTGCATCTGCCTAAAGATCATTTCCCCAAATCTTAGTGGGTGTGTTTGTATATAATTGAGTTTGTATGTATAATATTAACAGTATGAATTAGAGAACTTGTCCCCCCAAGTATTGCATTTAAAAATAGCTGAAGTTGTATGTTGGCTGATCATTCCACCCTTTGAACAAGAACAGCTCAAATGCATCATTAAAAGTAAAAAGAAAAATAATGACATTCATCTCCACCATGACAGCAAGTTGAAGGTGGTAAACTTCTTACTTGTACTTTAGTTCTGTTGATACATAAGTCGACTCTATTTCTTTAAGGCTCCTGAAAATTATGTCCAAGGATCAGTAAGGTGTTGATTTAACACAACTCTGGTCTTCCCTCTCTCCAGCGGACAGTTTGCCATCGTCCGGAAGTGCAAGGAGAAGAGCACGGGTGACGAGTACGCAGCCAAATTCATCAAGAAGCGCCGCCTGTCGTCCAGCCGGCGCGGGGTAAGCCGCGAGGAGATTGAGCGCGAGGTCAACATCCTGCGGGAAATCCAGCACAGCAACATCATCACCCTGCATGACATCTTCGAGAACAAGACGGACGTGATCCTGATCCTGGAGCTCGTGTCAGGTGGAGAGCTGTTCGACTTCCTGGCTGAGAAAGAGTCCCTGACCGAGGAGGAGGCCACGCAGTTCCTCAAGCAGATCCTGGACGGAGTCCACTACCTCCACTCCAAGCGCATCGCCCACTTTGATCTAAAGGTCAGCAGTCTGGCGGGAGGGGGGGGCAGTGGGAAACTAAACACTATTGAGGAGCTCAGGTGTTACGGTTCATAGAGGTTTAAATATACAAATTGAAACTAAGCACAAAAGTAAGACTGGAAAAAAAAAATGGATAATTTTTCTGGTTATCTGTTAAAACAATAGAGTCAAAGTGTGAAGGGTTTTAAAAACTCCTCTATATCAATGCTCCTACCTTCTCATCAATGTGTTTCAGAGTTCCCATGTAGTCTGGAAAAGAAGGGAAAAATGTGTCATCAGATTCAAGTTTTTTTTACTGCTGTGAAAAAGTATAAGAGAAAAAAAGACGGCGTGAAATATTTTGAATTTTCATCCCCTCTTCTACCCGTACCCCGTCTAAAGGTTTTAATCTGTGGCTCCATCTGTTCTTTCATCCATTAAGCTGTTTGTTTATCCATCGATCCATCCCAGTCTCCATTTATCAGTCTGTCCATCATTACTCCACCCATCCATTGGTTCATGCATCCACCTGTCTTTACTTCCAGTACATCTGCCTGTCTCTGGTTTTTGCAGATTTCATATTTAAAACTGGACCACTGTAGAAATACCTGCTATAAAGTAATACCTTTTTACATTTATAGTTTAGACATTAGCTAGAGAAGGACTGAGAACTCCGGAAATCTGAGTGGAAAAGTATGTATATATGGATAATGGTAACTGGCATTTTCATCCAAATTAGTAGGAATAAAATATGTTTCATAATTGGAGATCACTGCATGTTTATATGACTTTTTTTCTGTTTAAAAGAAGAATGTCTCCATGTTGCTTTAATTCTCGTAAAATGTCTTTTTTGGTTTAATCTTTCAGCCTGAGAATATCATGCTGCTGGATAAGAACGTTCCCAATCCCAGGATCAAGCTCATTGATTTTGGGATCGCTCACCAGATCAAAGCTGGAAACGAGTTCAAGAACATCTTTGGAACTCCAGAGTTTGTGGGTAAGGCCTCACAGCTGAGCTCAGTTCATGCAGGCCTCTGAGTTAAAACCTCGTAAATGGAAAATCTTTGCCTTCAAATCTCATCTGGTTGTAATTAAAGCTTTCATTCTTTCGTGCTTTTTACAGCGCCAGAAATAGTCAACTATGAGCCGCTCGGCTTGGAGGCAGACATGTGGTGAGGAGTCTTCCTCCCCCCTCATCTAAAGCTGTTTACCAGCCTGTCTGACAGTTTTCATTTATCTTTACTCATCTTTTCTTGTTTGCAGGAGTATCGGAGTGATCACATACATTCTGTGAGTAATGCTCCACATTGCAGCATTCAGTTGAATCATTTCTTAAGTCACATTAGATCTGACAGCAAAGCCTTTCTTTTTCCTGTTAGACTGAGCGGTGCGTCACCCTTCCTCGGCGAGACCAAACAGGAGACTTTGACCAACATTTCTGCTGTCAATTATGACTTTGACGAGGAGTATTTCAGCAACACCAGCGAGCTGGCCAAGGACTTTATACGCCGCCTGTTGGTCAAAGATCCAAAGTAAAGAAGCTAATGGATTCATGTTAAGTTAAGCAAATGCGTCTTCATCAACTTGATGTGTGATTTCTGTTTTTGTAGGAAGAGGATGACAATTGATGACAGTCTTGAGCATCCCTGGATTAAGGTGGGTATTTATTTCACCTTCCTCATTAACAGACATGGTCCTTAATCCCTAAGGTATTGCTCATATGTACAGACTTGTTTGATCTTAGTTTTTCAGGCAAGTTTAGGCTTCGTACCGTTTGAAAATAACGTTTATGCTTTTGCTTTATTGTAATTCCTTAAAGGTTTGTTCTCAGGTGGACAGATGCAGCATATAAAGGAAAAAGTTCTATTAATTTCCTTGTTCTGGTTACCAGAGGCCCAGTGTTTACGGGATGTTTCAGAGTCTCATTTAAAGTCCAGGGACCTTATCTCAGGGTTTCCCCACAAGCTGGAAAACTCATGAAATGTTTTCCAAGTCAGGATTAATTATGAAAATCAAACAAAAATTGTTTGGATTATTATTGTCTTAATACATCCATCCGTCTGTCAGCCCAGCCTTCGATTTGTCTGTTCCTCTGCCCATCATCCATCAGTTCCTTTCATCTGTTTTGAGTCTTGAAAAGCCTGGAATTCTGGCCTAAAAATGTGAAGGACCCCTGCTTTCTGTCACTGCCATCATTGATGGGCTGTGCTCTCGATTTCTGATCTTTGTTTTTTCTTCTCCAGGTGATTAAAAGGCGCAACGTGCGCCAGGAGGACAGGGATCACAAAACGGAGCGTCGGCGCCTGAAGACCACTCGGCTGAAGGAGTACACCATCAAGTCCCACTCCAGCATGCCTCCGAACAACACTTACGTGAACTTCGAGCGCTTCTCCCAGGTGCTTGAGGAGATTGCTGCAGCTGAAGAGGGCCTGAAGGAGCTGGAGCGCAATCAGCGCTCATGCCAAGAGGATGTAGCAGCACTGCTGTCCATCTATGAGGAGAAAGAGGGCTGGTACAAGGAGGAGAACCAGAGCATATCCGCCGACCTGAGCCACATCCGACAGGAGCTTCAGCGCACGCAGACCCAGCGAAGGAAGTGCCAGGAGGACGCCCGGCTCACCATGCAGTCTGCCAACAACCTCAAGCGCAAGTTCGGACGACTGGAAAACCGCTACGAGTCGCTGGCCGAGCAGGTGGCCTCTGAGGTCCGCTGGGTGGAGGAGCTGCTCAAGTCTATGTCCGCAGAGAGCGATGTGCTCGGATCTGGCAGCGTTCCCTGAGCTGAGCCGTCGTCCAGCGAAAGCATTTTCTCTCAAAAGCTTCATCCCGCCCTTCTGCTCTGCTTGTGCTCGGAGGAGATAAATGCATCAGTAACTTCCACGCGCTTTGCTGCTGCTGCATATTGGAAAAATCTTTCTCTACTTTTATTCCGATGGGGAGGACAAGAACCCGAGACAAACATGTTGAAGCCACTTTCACAGAAGAAGGCTCCATTCTGTTTTTATACATTAATTTATGATTTTAGATTTTTCAACGTACTGTAGTTCAGCTGTGGAAGGACATGAAAATGCTTTCCTTTTATTATTCTTTGCCTGTTTTATTATTTTAATAACCAGCTTTTTTCTTCTTCTTTTTTTACCCTTTCTTTTCCTGTAATGTGTCATCGGTCACTTTTATCAGAAATCTTCACAATATATGTTGATTATTAGATATCGGAGGGATTCAGGGGTATTTATTCATGCAGTTACATGCATGTTGGATTTAAATTGTCCCAGTTGTCTGCACAGAGTGTCGATGCAATAAAATATAAAGCCTCAGCACAGAAAATAAGAGCTTTAGGGTAACACTGTACTTTACATGTAGTTTGATTTGGCCTGCTAGCTACTGAAACAGACTAGATAGAATAGACTGGACTTCTATCTTTCGATCACATTCTGTTCTACATCTCATTGGTGCCAAATTATTTATTGGAGCAGGAAATACCTTGAAATACATTGAATGTTACAGTAGACCATTACCTGATTTGGGAATGTATAAATTAGCCTTTGCAGTGCCTGAAAACAGATCAACCTCATCTGGAGCATCCAGCTGCCATCATCTTAGTCATTTCAGTATCATACTTACAAAATGCTAATAAGTCTTAAAATGCAACATTTTTTTGCACAGTAGCCTTGTAAACCAAACGGTGTGCATGGAAACCTTCTTTCTGTACAAACAGTGTAGCTTCGCATTCATGCTGGTACACTTCAGACATTCCATCGATGGCTTTCCCATCCAGCCACCACATTCCCTGTGCATATTAGGAAGGGTAGTATTTTTCAGTAGAGAAATGTACTTGTTTGCACTTATAAAGCAATTTCAGAATCTATTTTAATCTGTATTCAGAGTTAAAAACTGCAAGTCTTTCTGCAACGGTTTCAAATAAAGGAATGTAAACAGATTGTTTCTGTTTGGGAATCGTTTTAATGTATTACTATGCACTTTCGGCTTGTGACCACAAGCTTCACTGTATTTTATGTGATAAAGCAACACATAGTAGAGCAAAATAGTGATGTTTCAAAGAAATATTTCACATTTTTCATTACAACATAGCTGATCTCCATTTATGTCCCATACACAAAACAAACGGGATTTCTCTGCAATCACACATCACCTTGCGTTGGTCTGTCACATAAAATCCCAATAAAATACATAGAATTTTTGTGGTAAAAACAAGAGAAATGTGAAAAGGTCCAACGGGGGTAAATATTTTCTGCGAGGCATTATATTACATACAAGTATTTTTTAAGAATATAAATGATGCAGCTAGTATTTTTTTATATTTGGGCTAGATTTGTCACGTTCTGTTCTTATTCACCCGCTGCAGTCCGTTTGGTAGGTTTCCATAATATTTTACATTACCTGTAACTATCACCAGTAGGTTTTACAGTGAAAAATAAAAGGAAGAAGGATAAAAGAACAAATCCAAGCACAGAGAAATCAACCTGAGATCAGTGCAGATGAAGACTGTAAACAGCGACCTCTAGTGGTTGTTTACTAAAATACAAGCGGTAGAATAAAATCCTAAATCTGCTTTCAACTGTCACATTTTATTTAGAGCCTTTACCCTTTTTTAATAAAGAGGCATAGAAACAATAAAAATAATAATTTATACCTGTCCCAAATAAAGATGTCACATTAACAATGAAAACAAAAGAACAAAGCAGATTAATTGTATGTTATTTTGACATGTGCACATGTATTCTGGCACCATGTTGCAAGATAAAACTTTAGATTTAAATGAACTTTTAATACTTTCTCCTTTTTTCTGTCCTTTGTTCTTTTCCACTTGAAAGGCATTCATTCAATCATTTAGTCTTTCATTCACCAATAACATTGTGGAGAATGGGGAACATCTTTGCCTTAAAAGAACATCCTTTCATTTTTTTTATCTTTAAACATATTTTAACATATTTAAATCTCTGTATATTTTTCCTAAAATACCTTTGCATGCATGAAATAGACCAATAGCTGTTAGTGAGATGAAACTTCAAAGGGGACATATCATGCTTTTAAATCCTTCCTTTTCAAACTTAAATCATTCAGTTGTCTATATAAAGTGGAAATGCAATGCTTTGGTATGAATTCCTTGTTATTGTAGCTCCACAGTCCCTCGTTAACACCCGGTTCTGAGGTTCGTCTGAGAGCAACATGTTTTGGTGCTGTCTCTTTAAATGCTACTGAGGCAATTAACACCCCTCCGACCCTCAAGGTCAAGGTGCGCTGCACTTTAACCCATTCGGCCATTTTTTGTAGTTTGATAACAGAGATACAAGTATCTAGCAGCACAGAAACAAGACAAAAATGGCAAAAAAACAATGCTAAACCGTTTATGTAATAATAATATTCAAAAAACTCCTCAAGGAGCTAAAAGCAGCACACAGCACTAACATAAGCAGAAGGCACGATGCTACTGCTATCAAAACAATGGCCAGGACGTCATATCAACACACAATAAATTCATGTCTAAAATAGTTTGTAGTCATTTTAACGTTATTTGCAGCTTACCGCTTTGCTGTCTGTTTTTTCCATAGACAGAAGGAACTGACTTCTTAATCAGATGAAGTCTTTCAGCAAATCCTTCTTGATACTGGCGGAGGTTGCTGAAGACCTTTTCCGTGAAGTGCTTCATGAAAATAAAGAGGAATTTCCTCACTGAAGTGGATACATTGCCATGAAAAATAAAATGTAACCAGGCACTTCAAAGAGGTTCTGATGCTGTGGGAGGGTGTAATTATTGTGTGGCTTTATACACCAAGGGTAGATATATTTAATTAGGGCAGCAAAGATATTATTAGAAAAGGCCACAAAGTCATACATCCATAACACAACAACCAAACATTTAGGCTTATCCTCTAGCAGTGTCACCCTACTTGAGCTTGGACTACAAAATCACAGTGAGAAATAAAAAACACAAAATTGATCAGCCATGACCTTATTTAGCTGCTCTGCAGCAAATACTATGACGTAACAGTTCAGAAAACATATCAGATGATAGATCAAACTGAACGGACTGAAAAATATGACCCAAACAGAGTAGAAAGATATCTACGCAGCACCTAGGGAGACTAAATTCAATATTTCTGCACTCCTACAGACTCCAAGTACACAACAAAATGTATTTAAGGGCTAAAAAAGTGGGTTTTGCATGACTTAACAAACACAAAACTCAGCTCCTTTGTTTTGGACCAGTGTTACAAACCGATCTGCATGAGCAAATGTTCTCTGGAGACTCCCCAGACTCCACTGGGCTGTCACAGCCTGCAGCCCTAACAGCCAGATCTCAGCACAGTGAGACATTTTGTGCAGTGAACAATGAATCTGAGTGGAAAGAGTGCAAATATTATGGAGCCACCATACATTTCTGTCTCAGCCATGCGGAGTGATAAAGAAGCAGGCACACCAACTTATGATCCGTGCAGCATAGCAGTCCTTGTGTATTCTCAAATCCTGCAAGAAGCAGCTGCAGGCAGTTAAGAGGTACAGATAGTCTGAGTGTATCAAAGACTTTCTGATGCTGGATGAAGGTCTTAGAGGGAAACTACGAGTGGATGACGCCTTTCACCAACACTGATGCAGCTCACAGTTTTTGTCCTTTTTTTTAGCCATGTGCCCCTGGCAGGTCATAAGTCAGCCCTCCAAGTCTCACTTTCCCCAGTTGTGTTTAAAGTCAACAAATATGAGTAAACTCCAAAACCATCAGCTATATGGTCACTAATTACAATCTTGTGACCCTTAAAGTATTGGTAGTACTTGGTTTTTACAGCCCTTCCCCCATACTGGTACCCCCAGGAAAGATATGTAAAAAGCTTAGAAATTAATTAATATTTTGTTGTCACTAGTGGAGCAGTTATAGGAAACCCTTTTCTCTTTTGTCAGTGGGAAAGTAGTTCTCTGACTATTCCTCTTTGCATATTCTATTCGACACTTCCCTTATGTTCTTCCTCTTCTGCTCACCCCACAGGTTTTCTATAAAATCTACATTTCTAAACCAAGGTGTTTATGGAAGAAGAATCATTTTGTATGCTGTGACTCTTTTCTGTGTTGATTTGGCCACATGCTTTGTCTCCTTATCCTTTTAAAAGACCCAATGATGCCCCAATTTCAGGTTTTATGGTAAAAACCTACAGATTTTTCTCTAAAATCTCCTAGTATTTAAATGTTTATGGTGCCTTGTGTTCTAACAAGGTCCCGAGGGCCTTTGGAAGGCAGACAAGCCCACAGCCTCACAGGTCCTCCACCATACTTAACAGTGGCCATAAGGTGTTTTTATACATGTTCATCCTTTGTTTCACACCAAACCCATGTGGAGTGTTATATTGTTTTTAATGCTGTGTAGATGTCTACACCAGCAAAACTTGATTATATGTAAAGGTTGGTATTTCTGCTAAAAGGTCACCCAAAATGCAGCACAATAGAACATAAAAAGGTGGATTGCATGGAAGAACAGGACTTGTAGATGTTTGTCTGGAAACTTTTGCATGTAGCTAGATAGGTTGACTCTGCACCTGTGGGAAGGAGGAGGAGGCTGAGGTTGCACCGTTGCAGCTGGGATATAAGTCTTGAGTATATGAGCAAACATGCCTGTGGTAGATAGGGCAGTAGATGATCGGGACTGGGTGTTGGAAACGACCAGCCTGTTCACAGGAAAATTGGTAAACTTGGTGTCATTCGATGCTGTGACAGTAACAGGCTTAAGCTGTCGGGCTTTGGGAGCTACCCTCAGGCTGTGGCCTGTTGGATGTCACAGAAATACAGGAGAGTGGTTGAGGTGAGAGAGAGCATGCTGCAGAGTTAGGAAGGACAAGACAGAGATGAAGATCAATGACTGAACATATCCACAGGTTATGTTTTTAAAGTCTACCTCATTCATCACAGAAAAAATACAAGAAACTGTAGATGAAGTCTTTTGAAAATATTTGATAACGTTTCATTTTAGCTGGTTTTACACTCTAAAATGTACTTTTCAGAAAAAAAGATGATGAATAGAAAATAACACCAGATATATGCTGTAAAATGATCCACATAAACACTCTCCACCATTAAAAACCCCAAACAATGGTTACTGAAGACATCAAGTAACATCTGATGATCTCACTTCTGCTGAGGCATCACTCAACTGGTTGTTGTTTATTTCACAGACTGCCGTCTTGGATAAGGAGGAAGTAGGGGGTGCAGAATGGGTGGTTGGCTTTATGATGATGATGGTATGAGGCGTAGCCAGAGCTCCGGCCAAACTGGGGTTCGGAGCCAGGATCTCCACTTGGGTATATTCAGTTATTTACAGTTGAATGGTGTGTGAACAGAACAGGTACCAGACTGACATACTGTAGATAAAAAGCCAGACTCTTAACTCATATTTAGATAAATGTACCCTCATTATCTTCTATACAATTAGGCAAGGTAACACAGTAATGATCTAAGATTTTTTTCCCCACTTACTATATTTTAAATTAAAAAATCTATAGGGTGTATAGAGTTAGTATTGTAACTTACTAATTAATTATGTGATTACTGAAAACATTGTTCTGTATAAATGTATAAATATCCTTTAGAAGATCTGGAACCTCTTTATGTGTGGTGCAGTGTACAAGAGGCGGAGTGGACCCTGCAAAGCTCCTAAGTCTATCAGAACCTGCCAAGAATTATGTTTTTATTTGTTTGTTTATTCGTTCAGGAGCGATTCGCCTGGATATGGATATCTGTCCAGAGTCTCTTTCTTCAGCTGAAGGGGTTTAACTCATGCAGCATTTAAGAACTGCCTGTGACATCTGAGCTGCAATAGTTTTTTTCTCTGAAAACTCAGATTATAGGCCGTTCAGATCCTAAAGAAGTCTTTACCTTAAAGATTCCAACATATTGACTTGATTGATCACCATGGTACTAACAAACGTTTTTTTTATTATTTATGGGTGTGAACAAATAAATGCAGTTGTTTTGTGTGTTTATTTATCATTATAAGGTATATTATGTGGATTCCATAAAGATTGGCTGTAAAATTAAATTATAATAATATGACTAGCAAGCATTTTATTGTAAAATACAGCCTATTTCTTAAACAATTACCAATCAACGCAATTATATTAATCTTATTGTCTATGCCCATTTTCATTTCTTTATCAAAGCACAACAAATGTACCAAGCTGCTATTAAAATCAAACTTAAAATAGCAGACACCTTTGTTGTTGGCCCATTCTGTTATTTCCGCGCCAGAGAGCCTGAAAGAGAGGAAGTCTCTTGAAAGCTTTAACTATTTCCGAGCTGATGTGTTGAACTCGAAGGCAGCACTGTGCGGCTGAGCGTTGTTGTTGGTACAGTCAGAGTGATGCTTAAACGATAGAAGTGGTTTTTTTTTGGATAAAGGTTATTTTAAAAGGCCGATTTTTAAATCGTATTTACTATACATCTTTAGGTACATGTAAGAGTTTAAATTATATATGTTTTTCGTGTCCGTTTGGGTGTTAAGGTTGGTTATCCGCCTCCCCGAACATTCCTACATTGGTTCGGTCCGTCGCTAGGCCTTTGCGGTAGGGAGTTGCTTGGCGGACCTGCAAGTTTTTATTTACTTTATAGGTTAATTTGATTTGGCCGAGGAAGCCCGGAACCTCTGTTTTCACCATCCTCTGACTCTGGGTCATTCCGTGTCGGGGGACTCTTGAATCTCAGTGTTTCGGGGCGTGGTGCACACCCACACCGCTGAAGAGGGAAGGGAGGTATCGGTGTCCGCGGCGGAGCTTATGATGCCGACGTTGCGGGACAGCACCATGTCCCACCCCGGAGAGAATTCCCACCAAGTCCGGGTCAAGGCTTATTATAAAGGGTAAGAACTCGACCTGTTTTCCATTGTGTATTCGGCCTAATTAATAAACTAGTACGGAAAGTTTTAAACTCGGAAAGCCAATCAGTTGGCTAGCGTTAGCTGAGTGAGCTAACGGCTGGCTAATGTTGGTCCTCTACCAGAGGGTTTCGGTAAACTTTGGGCAGCTGAAACTGTCCAGACGTCCTGTCAGCTTGAAGCCAGTGCCTCTGTGGAATGAAAGGAATGTGTCAGCAGAGACTGAAACATTCAAGAGCTTCAGTCGAGGGAAAATAGGTCTGCTTTAACACAGTTTGAAAGCTTTAACGCTACAGTGGCAGCTTAGCTTGCTAACAGTTGCTAACTTGAGTTGGCTGTCTCCAGCTGAGATTGATGAGGATTTGGCTTGTTGTTCAAGCGTTATTCGCTGTTTTCAAGTCACCAGATGTAACAAAGACAGCCTGTGTGATGTCTGACACTGAATGTAATAAAACGGAGTAGGTTTATTTAGCTTTTGGGCACAAGAGCCCATTATTTCCCTCTGTTTTTGTAAATGTGTTGGAGTGATGTTGTTTTTAATTAAGCTAATCTTGATTTAATTTACTCATAGTTTGGTTCTAACAGCTACACCGGTCTCTATGTAAGATTCTATGAAAGAGAAGAGCACAATTTAACATTTTATAGCCTAAAGGAGGCATCAGTTACATATCTTTGTCCCAGTTAAAGTACGTTAGCAGAGTCGTTTCAGATAAAAAAAAAAAAAAAAAACCTTTCAAATGATCAAAAAGATCACGTGTGTTGGTTAAAAATGAATATTATGATTTATTTCCCTCAGCCTACATTGAAACCTGTGAAAATTACAAATGTTTAATTTTCCACTTTTTAAATAATTTCAGTTGGTTAGTTAAGCATTTTTTTAAACCTGTAAAATAACAAAAATAAACTAAGTCACCCCCCACCCCCATGATAATAAATACCCATAAAGCACAGTGCAAAACAAGAGATCAGTAAACAAATGTATGATTGTTCTGCTTTATAGTGGTTCGAATAAATGTCAGTTATTTATCTTGTAGTAAAGCTGTAAATGGGGACAGCACAATATTGGGGAAAAGTGCGATACGCAATAATATTTGTGAGGGTTGTGATACTGATATGGCCTGCGGTAAGTAAAGAATAAATTAAAAAGTGTTACTTTCATTCTGCTTTAGGTTTAAAGCAAACACAGACCCTGGATAAATCCAGCTGCTAAAAAAAAAAATAAAATAAAACAACTTTGCTTTTTATTGCTACATAAAATGACAAATGTTAACAACTATATTAGGTGTGCAGAGAGGCTGGATGCGTGGTACTTAAATGATTAGCTAACACTTATTTAATCTGTGTGGTTCTTTGCGATAAGCACATTGTGAACAGTGATTTTGTTTTAACGATACATTTACGATGTGTTGTGCTGTCCTACTTGAAAACATTATCATGCTGACTATTCGGTTTGACAAATCCTACTCATCCTCAGACAAGTCAAACTCAAACATCAACAAGAATCCCTGACTACTTTGCAGGAGTAGGAATGGAAAAACGTAAACAAATGATATTGTTGGTACGTTTTTTTGCTAGACATGAGATGGGAATTCCTAAACTGCAACTGGTAATTTTGAAGGGTCATCAGCATGATCCTCAGTCAAGATAACTGGACCACAAATGGCAGCTGCAGATTTGCTGATTGTAACATATGTAACAGTACAATTTAATTAAAACAAACAAATGAGGATTTTATAACCCAACAGTAGCATTGCCTACATATTTTGGTCTCCGTTAAAGTGCTAAACAATAGTCAGAGGGTCGCTTCAGTAAATAACAGTAAATTAATTGTTTTATTAGTGAATGAACTTTTTGATCAAGTCATTCCTTAGACATTCTCCCCCAGCTGACTCTTTGACAGAGATAGTGTTTGGAAGCTTGAAAAACATGTCCTACGAGTCAGCCGGACCTTTTGTATTCTTCTCTGGGTGTTTGACACACCTAAAGAAAGCTATAATGTGTGCTAGTCATTGGGAGAAATCTCAAGTATTTATGACGTAGCCGTTGAGGAATCTTAACTATATTCCCAGCGACGAACATAGCTGAGTGCATTACAATTATCTGTACATTTTGCCTTTTCGATGCATAAAATAATAAGTCTTTAAAGATCCAAGCAGATATTCAGATCATATTCCACGTGAGCATCCGGGTGACTTTCCGTACCAGTCAGTCCCACACGTTTGATGACCGTGTCACCTTAGTAAGGGTTACATTTCCCAGTTTGACGGACATTTTACATCAGGAATAAAACAGGATGTGGACATTTTTTTGTTTTGTTTTAGCTTGTTGAGTTTTACCTATTAAAAAAGAACCACTGACAGGATGAAGGATGCGGTTAAATTATGCTTGAAGTTTGATTGTCAGATGTTCAGGTAAAATCTTGGCAGGTGTAAAAAGAAACAAAAATTTCCCCGCGCAGACATAATAAACAGATGTGAAGGTTGCTACAGCGTCACCATTTACCTTTATCCCCATTCTTGATGTCCAAATTAGGCGGTTGTTCATATGACATTTTCACGACATAACCTTGAGAAACGTTTAATCCTTTACAATAGAAATGTATAGCATGATTGATTTGCTTTTGTTTAAAACAGAGAAGCAACAATTATTCATACTACTGCCAAAATAATGCAACATATTGATTATTATATACATCCATTGTTACTATGATTTTTTTTCCAGTTGGCTTTAAGTACAAATATAGCCTAAACATCAGCTAAATGTGATATTAGCTCACTGTTGGTAGGAGTTTGTAAATAGTAACAGAAGTAGCTTGTAGAGCCTGTATTTCTCTGTGCTCCATACAGCCTAAACCTAGGGTCACTCCACCATTTTCTAAGGTTTTTCATAAAAATAACTTTAAGCTGTAGGTAAGGTATGACAAACATTTTTTAAGACATTGGTACCAGTAACCAGCTCATGCTTGGTAGAAATGTGTACAATTCAAACAGTTTGTTTTTTAAATCTTCCTTCCTAAAGGTTTTAGTCAGAATTAAATTTGCCGAGTAAAAAGGTGCAGAGTAAAAAGTTAATTTTACCAAATATCCTTATTTCAGGTGACTAATATCGGATTATTCCGTTTATCGTAATTTAAGAATTCCAGACCTGAAATACGGCTTTTATCTCAAGATTTTCAGGAAATGCTGTGAAAGTGTCCTTGAGCTCTTTTGTATGTAATTGTACCCTTATTGAGATGAAAATGTCCTGAAAGAAGACTCAACAACCGTAAAGAAATACTTATTTAGCTCAGAGAAAGCTTAAAGTTAGAAAAAGAGAGCACCCAATGTGATGCACGAACAGTGCAATAAAATAACTGTAGCAGAGGTTGCAAATACCTTTCTATTCTGTTTCATTTTAAATTTGCCAGAACCTTGTAATTTTTATTTTTTCCATTTATATTAATGGCAATAATCAACATCCTCAAGCCTGCAATTAACCTTTTGGGCGTGTTTGACCATTTATGTAAGTGTCCATTGCAGTAATATCCCCTTAATTTAAATTTATACAGTTAAGCCCCGAATTATTCATACCCCTTGTAGATTTGGGCAGATTTAAATATTTTTATTCAGTTTTTTTACCAGCATGTTTTTTGTTTTGTTTTGACTGGATGTAGTATTAACATATTGAAGTGGACCAGCCAGAGTCACAGGTTGGATCTAACCAGAGGATTTGTGGAGGAAGCTAGAGATTAGGGTCATGCCTAGGAGGCCCTTCAACCTTAAAGACTTGGAGCACATCAGCAAAGACAAATTGTCAAAATACCAGTGAAGACCGGCAAAAAGCCGGTCAGCAATTTTAAAAAGGGTTTAATTGCTGCAATGCTAAAAAAGATCTTTCCAGTGGTTGAGAAGGGTGTAAATAATTTTTGAATTGCCATTTTTGTGGCACTTATGCACAGTGATCAGCAGTGGGTACGACATGCATCAAAGGTCCTGAGGATGTTGAGGTCTGTTAGACTTCGTATATGTGGCGCCCACTCATATGCCGCACCACAAACAGCATTTTTGAAATAAAACGTGAATCAAAACAGAAATTACTTACAGGAAGACAAACAGTCATATAAAAAAAAATCGACGTATTAATAAATAGTTCATTTTTTCAGTTAATTGACGAAGTGAAACACATATAGATTGATCACACACAGACTGATGTGTTTAGGCTAATTATGTTTCTCTGCTTACAGCTAATGAAAACATGCCATTTAAGATTAGAATATGATTTCAGATCAATAAAAGAACACTTAATACAGGAAATGTGGTCTTATTGAAGAACATGTTTAATATTAGCCTAAAGGTTTTTATTCTCTAAAGGCTCTTTTAATCTGACGAATGAGCCTTGTCTGAACCCATATTCTAAGTATTGAATATGAAATTACAGGGCGACAGAAGACGGTTTTTATGCGTTTACTTTAAATAATAACAAGGTAACAAAGAATCGCTTTAATCAATTTCTACATATTCAACAGAACATTCCTATAAATAACTAGTTATTAAGCTCTTCATGTGTTTTATGTGTTTTTATGTTTTTCTGTTTGAAAAACGCTGACATTTTAGCGTGTCATGCGGGTGGTTGCGATATCTTCTCCGGCGCGGTCTGTCTACTGGCGGGAGTGTGTGTGTTCACGTGCCGTGTGGGTCTGCGATACAGAGAGCACAACATTGCAGAGGCACGTCCATGTTGAGGAAGAAATGATCATTTTTTGTTTCATAAGGACATCATAGACTTGTTTTATGAAGGAAAGGTAACCTTCAGTTCAGTAAAATGTTTTGAATATGTTCTAAATTGAAAAACGGAGAAAAAAAGGGAAACAATAGTGAACATCGTCTAGTTATGAAAATATTCAAGAGGGGTGAGAAGTATAAACCAATATTTATAATCTCACAGAACAGGAGAAACACTGCTGCATATATGCTTCTTTACCATTGTTTTATGAACTTTGAAGCGATCCTTTCTAGTAGTAAAAAACATCTTGGTTGAATGTAAATATTTTTGAACCCTATTCTGCCAGCGGTGTGAACAATCTACTTTTGTGGTGTTTTCATTCTGGTTTGCGTGTTCGCTCTCTGGCTTGTGGCAGCTTGTGCAGACTGGTGTCCGCTTGTAGCCGTCTCGGTCTGTCCCCGAACAGTCTTCTGCCCTCATAAAGACTACAAAGACCATCTGACTAGAAACCAGTGTGATGTTGGCAGCAGATTCACTCTTAAAAGTGATTTTATAGAAGAACACGCAACTGCCTTTTAGTTTGTTTTCTTTCTCCCCAAGTTATTCAAAAATCCATACACTGATAATTCTGATGATACAAAACTGAACAAAACACTTTGCCGTCATTCAGTACGTCCTGATGTAAATTATTCTCTCCGCAGTTTAGAAAGAATCGAGTTTTTGTTTTGTACAGTTTTAAACTGGGAAAAAAAAGGCTTTTTGAAGAACTTTAAGAAGAAAATTAAACAATTATAACATAATCTCGGCATACGCAGCTGCAAAGGTAGATTAACTATGAGTGCAATAAATATTCTGTGTATTAGAAAGGAATAAAAGTCCATTAGCACCCGTTCAACAGGCCCACATCTTTAGAGAAGTGATCATTTGCAGCCACACAGTGGGAGCAGGATTTTGAAATCAATTTCCGGGGCTTGGGGCAGTTGGGGGCACCACCACGTGCTCGGCTGTTTGCAGAACATTATTGTTTATTTGTGTAGTTATTGCTGCGGGTTTTGATAGGCCTGCAGAAACCCCAATGGCTCAAAGTAATACTTTCTGCAATGCCTGTAGTTAATACCCCGTGTTGGGCATGGAGTCCCTTTTAAACCCTGTTTCATCAGTCGGGTTGTTATGAGTCTGTGGTTTTGCACTAATTGAAAAGTTCTCCACCCTGAACAGAACAAGACAATTTATGTCCTAAAACAATGGACTCTTTGCAAAAAGGACGCACGTTTTGTTACTTGCAAATCAAGTCCCTTCCTGCATCAGATCAACTTCAAGATTCCTTCATGAAGCAGCGCTGCTTGCCAAGGTACAGAGATTGCACCAGCTTGATGGAGCAATTCAATTATTTTCCTCTTATCGAAGAAGTTGCTCTTTGTTACAGACTCCTGATTGCATCAGTGCTTAAAGGCACTGTTTTGTTTAAATAAAAAAAGTATTCCCCATCATGCTGTTTACTTATCTTCTGAAAAACCCCTCAAGCGTTTATTCACAGTCATGCAGCCATCCATCAGCCAATAACGCAGCAGTGTTTGCTTGTTTTCTGGA
Source organism: Girardinichthys multiradiatus (assembly GCF_021462225.1). Lineage (NCBI taxonomy): Eukaryota > Metazoa > Chordata > Actinopteri > Cyprinodontiformes > Goodeidae > Girardinichthys > Girardinichthys multiradiatus. Next base: position 32,327,679 of record NC_061799.1, on the reverse strand, counting down.
GCGCTCAAGCGTTGCATGTAGGAGTTTCCATGTTTTTGAGCTCATCTCTTGCATTGGCCAATTTTCTTGTCATAGTTTTGTGAGGAATTCATTTCCAACTGACAGCAGCACACTTTGAGTTGTAATCAGATGAATTTAGCTGATCAAACATTTTTAGTGATGATTGTATCAGTAACACTCACTTTGAATGGACTGAAACCAGCTCTGTTAAATGGTTTCTATAATATAATCAACAGAACATTTCTTGAAAATTAAGAGTCCTTCACTTTTGTTGAATTATTTCTCTCTGTTTCCCTTATTTGTTACTATAGCTGCTTTGTACTTGTGTTAAAAGCAGGAGCAAACTACAGGTGGCCATTTTTAATAATACGTTTAGCCATATTGCAAGATGTCAAGTAAATGCTTTGTGTTTTGAACATGCCTGAAATGCAGTTTGTTTTTCTCAGGAGCAACCTTGTCGACATGACTTGAATGGATTGTTTCTGTCTGGTGCTGTTGGCCTCCACATAGTGTCCGCTTGTTTAACACTGCAGGTGACCCATGTTGCCCAGAGACCACAGCATCCAGCGGTCCAGACTAGCAGAGTCTTGTTTCATTCTGAGGAACAGGATATCTAAAGCCAACCGAGCAAACTGCAATCTCTTCTTTGTAGTTTTGTCTTGCAAATGTTTGAGGATGATTTGTGTGAGTCATGCAAAGGTGTTACTTCTAGCTGCAGCATTGGCAAAGAGACCAATGGTGTTAAGAGGCACCCTGATCTCTCTTGAGTTCTCACCTTGAGGAATTGCTTCATGTGGGGCTGATGGGGCTGCCAAGTCCTGCTGACAGCAATCATGACGTTCAGAATATAACATTCTCCTCCCAGTCAATTCTTTGCCTCTTAATTTAACTGCACAGTAGGACGGCACTCAGTGGAGAAACACCTCGTCTACTTGGAATGCTGTGACTTGTTATTCATCAACATTCAAAAGATCCCATTTGTTCAACATACAGTTTTTGTGCTTTAGTCACCTTACTTACTTGGAACAACAAGTTAGTTTAGTATATTATTTTGTGGTCAGAGTCTATTAAAGTAAAAGTTGGCTAAAACTGTAATGTCTTTTGCATAATAAGGAAATTGCAGATCCCTGCAAAAGTACAAGCCGTCTAGTGGAAACAGCAAATGTGGAAAAAGGTGCTCTGGTAAGACGAGACCAAGATTTAACTTTTTCCTGACATGTAGTGTATGGAGAAAAACCGACGGTGCATTAAGCTGAACACACTTATTTCCAGGGTGAGACAGTATAGTGGCGGCATCATGCTGTGGGATGTGTTTCTTTAGCAAGGACAGCGAAGCTGGTAAGACTGACTTAATAGAAACATGGATGGGGATAAATAAAGGGCAATCCTGGAAGAAAATCGGGAACTGTATGATTTCTGTAATGCGGCTAACATAAATCGCAGCACTGACTTATATAATGGAGTCTACTGTATGCTAACAACCAAGTCATAAAATTAGCTCCAGGGCCTGAAATTCACTTTTTAAAATAGGGGGGGATTTATACACTTTCGGGGGGATGCAACTTATGACCCTGACAAAATGTCCTACTCATACCTCAGATTAATTGGCAGCTTTAATTTGTCACTTTCTCCTTTCTGAGTAGTCATCTTAGGTGGCTCTCTTGTCTCCACGCTGTTCCTTCTTCAGCTTTATTCATCTCTTTCCCATCTCTTTAGACAGGAGGTAAAGGAAGAAAAATATTTTAAGCATGGAAACTATCCATTCAACTGCTTTTGAGATTAACTTTAGATCTTAACATTGGTTAGTCTTACCTCACAATGATACTATTCTAACTGTCCCTTTTTAATCTTCTTTACTTGTCATCATAGCTTCATCTGTGGCTGTCTCTTATCTTTTGTCTCCATGCTTTACTCTTTTCCTGTTTTTGTACTTCTGTCTGCATTTCTCTTCATTGTAACAACTTTGTTGAAATACAATTTCTCTCAAGACTTCTGGCTTAGCTGCTTAGGGGCTTCGGATATTATCTGAACTATTTACATTTCTGTAATTTGTTTTATGTTCTTCCACTTTGAGTTGCATCTTTCATCCTTTTGGTGCCTCCTTCTAATCGGTCTCCATTCTCTCTTCTTGCCGTGGGTTCTCTCTTTCCAGAAAAAACAAAATATTTCAAAAACCTAATCTGCAAAAACAGACTTTGGTGACTTGGCATCATAACGTATCCAACTATATACATTGCTCCAACTTTTTTGTTCATCAGCTAAATCAGTGTAATGGTTCTTTTTGGTGGCTCGTTCCTCCAGGCTCTGCTCGATCCTCTGTCCTCTCTGTTCTCTGTCTTCTCTGCTTCATCTCTTTCCATTTGATTATAGCTCTTTTAAAATCAAACTGCTCTTGGGGTGGACCAAGTTCTGAAATCATCATCAGATTGGTGAGGTTTGTGTTATTAAGTGAATTTCTGAATCTTGTTTTTATCCTGTTTTGTGTGCTGAATCTACGTTCGCAAGACACACTTGCAATTGGTATGACCAGCGCTATCTTAATTAGCTTCTCCATTTCAGTGAATACACCATGTTTACTCAGGACAGCCTCTGCAAACTCTTGAAAGGAAAATAAGGCATAACGGTCACTGGAAACCATAATTTGCTTCAGCAATACAAACTCGGACCGAGCATCCGCTGCATTTACACTACTTGAGAAGTGGGCCAGTAGGTTGCCAAGTTTATCTGCACCATAGTGAGAAAAATTCTCAGACTGTTTTGCCACAATGGTGTTTTTTGGCTCCAGAACTGTGAACCATGACAAAATATCCAGTGTGTCAGAGGGAAATCTTCTGTCAATTTCTTTTATCAAGGATCCAACATACCTGCTCTTCATGTCATCAAAGGCTGGTTTTTGAGTGTGACAGTCAGAAACTTTGTCTCCTTTAAACTTGTTACCCTGTAGAGACCTGAAGAATCCTGCTTCTGAAGGGCCAGGGTGGACTATTAGTTCTCCCAGTGCTGCTTTGGTACTTTCAACCATTGGCTGGGCTGTGGAAAAGTCCAGATCTTCTCTTTGAAAATGTTTTGAGAGAAGGACCACATGCATCAGTATATCCTTCATCATGTGACAAAGGGCCACAAAGTTAAATTGTCTGACAGCTATCAATAGACCTTTGGCTTTGTCAGCATCCTGAGCATCAGAGGAAGCCATGTGCTCCAGTACATCTCTCAGGGATTTCAATGATCTGCACACAACTGAAACAGCACTGTGAATTGACAACCACCTCACTGTAAGTGGCTGAGTAAACTTCAGATGGGGTTCATCTAGCTGTTTCTGCACTTCATGCAGCTTGTTGCTTCTGACAGCAGAGTTACTGAAAAACACAAAAACTGATCTCAAATCCTGCTGAAACCTCTTCACCTGTGGCACAGAGCTGGCTGCATCAGTGGCAGCAAGTGCAAGACGATGAGCTGTACAGCTCACCAAATCTGAGTTATATAATTCTCTTAGTTTTTTAACAACTCCTTGAGGACACCCTGTCATAACAGCTGCTCCATCAGTGCAAACTGCTGTAAGTTGTTTTCCATCTAGAGGTTTCTCTGTCAACAGTTGTTTCACATCCTCAACAATAGTATCTGCTCTTCCATCAACTATTTCAGAATTCCTGAGCAGTTTTGTTTGAATCTTGTTGTCTTCAATGTACCTGACGTAGGTAATTAGTCGTTTTGTATTGCTAATGTCAGTAGATTCATCCAGTACTAATGAGAACACATGACTTCTTCTTACAGCATTGTCAACATCTTCTACAAGTGTACTTGCAATGGCTTGGTGCATTTCTAACAATCCTTTTTCATTTATGTAACTACCATAGCTTGATGTTTCTGTGTTAAGCTTTTTAAAAACGGGACACTCCATGTCTTTCATAAATTTAACCAGATGACAAAAGTTTGCTTTGGGTAATTCGTTTTCGGCAATAAAGTAAGCAGTTTTTAGAAGCCCCTTTGTTTCCTCGTCACACTGTGACTGCGCTTCTTCAATAGCTTTAGCCATCACGTTTTTTGCTGAATCTGTCTCGTGTTTTCTTTTCACTGCAGCTGTATGAGAAACGCCATCTGAGTGGCGGCGCAAAGTTGATGTTTTATAGCACCGGCTCATAAAAGGCACAGCACCCTACATTTTACAAATGGAACAGTTCATTTCACCATTATTATGTTCAAGCCATGGGTATATTTTGAGCCAGTTGGCTTGAAACTTGTCTTTGGATGGCTTCATAAAGTTACCAGCGCTACCTGTATGAGAATCCAGAGGTTTTGGGTCACTCCCGACATCACTGGCTTCAGCGCAGCCTCCAGCCGTGAGTTTTTCTTGAGGTGTTTTTTTGGGAGCGGGTTCCCCTTCAGCTGATGTAACATTCGATTTGTGTTTTAACCAACGGTCCATGTTTAACCGCACATTTACCTTAATCCTACAATTGTTGCAAGAGGGATAAAGCGAGAGCGGAGAGAGCTGGTATCCTGAGAGAAAAGGAGCACGCCCGATTGGCGCACGCGCCAAGTGACGGTGGTGCAAACGTCCACGTCCTTACATTTCGCTGATTCCATGCGGGAATGTCCCGCATTATAAGACCTATATTTGCGGCAATTAAAAATGTAATGCGCAATACCTGCAATCCCGCTGCAAATTTCAGGTCCTGAGCTCTATAGCCAATTAAGAGTCTCGCTTGATGTTAGCTTAGTGAAACACTCCAGAAATATGTTTTAATGAGTTTGGGGTTTTCTACTTTTTTAGTTCTGCTTTACAACTTGTCAAACTAGTTCTGCATTTGCTGTACCCTTAGCAGAGTCTGAGGAAGTTGCTAGAAGCACCTGAAAGCTGGCTAAAATGTAACTATAGTATTTATTGAGACTTGGCTCCGGTTACTTTTGACGCAGCTGAAAGGCTTTTTTTCCCCAGATGATCTGCTGTGTCTGCGTTTGAACCGTACTCTGTGATTGTGCGCGTTCTGTTGTCTGACGTGTTCAAAGCTGCAGGACAGAATGAAGAGCCTCTATGGTGGACCTGAAGGTGGGATCAGAGTGTTGTATCTAGTTGCCAGTCCCCCCTCCTTCCCCTCCCTGCCAGGCAGTGATTAACACCATCAGGAAAGAGGAAGCAGGTTAGAAAATAGAGGGAGGGAGAAGCGAGCATTAGGTCGACTCTTAACATGAGCGTGTTATTGCTCAGAGTGCTTTATTTGTTCTACATGCATGATTTCCAACCATCCAGCCATTTTAATATCTGCTGTGTGGAAGATTTATTACCAAGACAAGTTATTTCACATGCTCTCCATTATGGTGAAATTCGATTATAAGCTAATAAATCATTACCTGTTGTATATTTATGTGCTTATTGCGGGCATGGATTTACCCTTTACTGACCTTACATACTCTGTGCTCAGATTGGACGCTACATGTCCTTGAAAAAGTGTTAGTTTTTACCGTCCCCCTCTAAAGCTCTCAAGATGATGAAAAACAAACTCAGTCTTAATGATGGCAGTAAAGCCAGTAAGAGATCTTTCTCCTGGTGGTCATTCCAGATTTTCCAAGACAGATTTCACACAATATCCTTTTTTTATTCCCATCTGTTTGCTGAATTTGCTCATTTTAATCCCAGTCATTCTTGATGCCGCACTCAGCCATTTATAAAGTGTCGCCTGCAGACCTGTAAAAGCTTGCATGTACCACCCCCATCCTCTCTCTTATGGTTGTAAACTGTGGGAGCCTAGAGCGTTGCCATCAGATGACACCAGTCCTCCTGCTGTCATAGGGAAGTAAGAGATAAATGATTTCTTACTCGGGTTGATGCTTTAGTGTCAGTTTTATCTCTAGGAGGAGGTCTTAGTTTAGATTCTGTTAGATAATGGTTAATTTTATAGCAAACCTATTTTATCTTTCCTTATACTCATCTAATTTAGAGACTTTAAGACTTGTTTTTGGTGAGTTCCCATCAGAAGAACCTTCAAATTAAAACAGGGCGTTGCAACCTTTTACCACTTTTTGTCCCTAAGGTTGAAATTTGTTGTTCTGTCTGTATTTCATTGAATGAAGTTGAGAATTAGTAATTGGACCAAAGCGTCTTTGGATCCAGGAAAATATAGAATCTGTAGGATTTTCCCTGGATAAGTATGGAAAGAGACAATAGATGGAAAAATCTCTATATTTCCAGACTTTATCCTCCATCCTGTTGTCTAAACCACTGGTCGAATGCAAAGGTAGTTTTGGTACATCGCAAGACCAAAAAAATAAAATAAAATAAAAATCACCATCATCATTTATGACACCACCTTGATTTACGCCAGCTACTGGAAAACTAGCAGAGCCGACCAGTACTGAGTAGCCAGTTAGCCTCCAGTTTAATAATAATAAACTTAAGAAAGGGTTTAAAATGAGTGGAGGATCTGGACCCAGCAAGAAGCAAAAAACCTACAACTTCCATACAGTATGAGAGGAGGACGTTTTTTCCACAATGTCATACTCAAGGTGCGTTTGCCTCATCTGTCAGTCTTCTGTTGCTATTCCGAAGAATGGAAATGTGGAGCGGCGTTTTCGGACTGTTCATAAAAACCATGACATTCTGGAACCTACTTGCAGAGGAAAAATAGCCCAACATGAGGAAATGTGCTACCTCGTTGACTGCATTATTTGGCTCCACTTATTTATGCGAGTCAGCGTTTTCTGACATGAAGATGATAAAGTCCAAATATCGTTCCACCATGACTGATGATCATCTGGAAGCGTGCTTGAGGCTGGCTATTAGCAGTTATTTAACATGTTATGTGAAGAGATGTAAAGTCAGGTATCGTTTGTTTTTGTTTTTTTTATCAAACACAAATAGCTTAGATTTGGTCACATTTTATTTAAAGAATACACAACAAGAACAATAAAGAATACGCAATATATGAATAAAAAATATACATCAATTCAATTCAAAGATACTTTATTGATCCCCGAGGGGAAATTAGAATTCCAGTAAAACCCATCCAAACATACATCATGACACAAGACAAGGGGGGACGGGTCACCGAGGCTTTGCTGCCCACTCACAGGCGCTGCCCTTGCTAGATGAGATAAGAGGCCACATTAGGTAAGTAGAGGGAAAAAAATCATATTTCACACTTTATCCTTAGCAGGATACAGTTTGAGATTGCAAAAAACCTCAGCACAAAGAAGCAACAGTTGACAAAACAACATAATGCCGGGAACGGTGAAGGTGGTGTGAGGGGGTGCATATGTTTATCTTGAGCATGTGTGTGTGTGCTTGTGAGTGTGTGCAAGTAAGTCCATGAAGCACTGTCACAGAGGCCATTGTCCTTGATGGTACGTTGGAATGTTCATCAACTGGCCACAAAGTTCTGAGCAGGTCCACAGATGTTCTCAGGGAAGGGAGGGTGCAGAGGGAGCAGAGCGTCATGTTTACATAACTTCCAGGAGAAGTTGAAGATAGCCAGCCATCAAGGCTGTGCAGGGGTGCCAGATTCAGAAAAACAATAATTATTTGGGTTAGGCTGACTCTTAATTTTCCGTCAGCCTTGAGAGTCTCGCTGGTGCTTCTCAAAGGCGAATCCAAATAGCCAAATTCCTGGTCTTTCGCCAGATCCGAGCGAACAACTTTATCCAAGATTTATCCAATTTCACCCCTGAGTCCAGGAACCGCAACCTGCCTGCGATCCTAAGGATCACATCCAGTCTGCGATTCAACTCACGTAACATCTCAGTCTGAGTGTTGATCGCTCTGAAGATCCCATCACACATGCCAGGCAGCCTTACAATGGCCAGAACAGCTGCTGACACTCTCCGAATTTCTCGATATGCCAGGTAACCGCTGACTCCAAAAAGCAGAAATCCTGATATCAAACATCCAATTATATACATATCTTCCACATCCTCAACTGACATTATCGACAAACACACAATCCTCCACTTCTGCCAGGAGTCCATCGTGTATCCAGAGAAAAACCCCTGGTCTAAACCATCCATCCATCGATTGTTCTGAATGTTGTTTTTGGAGAGGTGTCATGAAAAATGTGTAACCCTGTCGATGGGACAGTGGGCCACAACTGGAATTGTATTTATAAAGCTATTGCTTCTGATTCATTGTATATTTACCGTGTGACTGTCTGTCTTGCTCTCTTTTTGCCTTTCTTGATCTTATTTCGCTGGTATTTCTTTCATTTTCGTCATGCTGGATAGATGAATAAATGCTGTGGTGATGAACTCGTAGACTGTGACTCACAGGCAGCAATGTATTTTCTTTGAGAGTCTGAAGCACAGATGATGGGAGTGTTTGAATGTTTTTCTTCAGTATGGGTGTGTGCTGCTGGTATAAAACATTAATAAATTACCTATGAAAAAGCCTAGCTTTGGTTGTTTTAAGCTCCTAAATGCTACCTGTTTCCGGGCCTAATGCCCAGACAAATGTTTTCATATCACTTTTACCCTCATTTTTTCAATTGTTCTCTGACATTTTAAACCAGATATGTTGCCCATAAATTCTGAATAAAGAAAAAGAGGATGGATAATGAGGTTTAATCTATTCAATAATTATTTTAGTTATCCTAACTGATTGCTTTAATATCTCTGAATAAAACCTTCATACTTAATACCACAGGATTTGTGCTGGCACTGTGCCCTGTCCAAAACCATAGATTTTATAAAATATGATATTATATTTATAGGTGAAAGCAGATATTTAAATACACTGTATTAAGATTTGTTCTCACTGTCTGGCATTTAATCAGACTAAACATTTCCATTTTAGTCTTGAGTCAGGATTACTGAAATTATTTCTATTCGCTAAATGTCAAAAAAAAAAAGCCAAAATCCAGATGTTGATGTCATGCTTCCAGTGGGTTAATCCTCATAAATGGAGACCCACCTGTGGATGTATTTTCAATTCAAAAATGCTTTAATAATCCCAAAAGGAAATTAAAAGTTGTTATAGCTCATATTATGAAGGTTTCCTCAAAGAGCTGTTGTAGATGCTGATGGCTGTGGACAGGAAGGATCTCCTGTAGCGCTCCGTCTTACAGCAGATCTGAAGAAGCCTCTGACTGAAGACACTCTGTTGTTGTAGGACAGTCTGATGAAGAGGATGCTCAGGATTCTCCATAATGTTCATTTTATGAAGAATCCGTCTTTCCACAATGATCTCCAGAGGTTCCAGAGGAGTCCCCACAACAGAGCCAGCCTTCTTTATCAGCTTGTTGAGCTTTTTTAAGTCCCTGGCTCTGATGCTGCTTCCCCAGCAGATGATGGCAGAAGAGATCACACTCTCCACAACAGACTTATAGAAGATATGCAGCATCTTGCTGGAAACACCAAAGGACCTAAGCTTCCTCAAGAAGTACAGTCTGCTCTGTCTCTTGTAGATGGCTTCACAGTTGGTTCTCCACTCTAGTCTGTTGTCCAGGTGAACACCGAGGTATTTATACTCCTCCACCACCTCCACTTCTTCTCCCATGATGGAAATAGTTTTTGACTTATTCCTGCTTCTCTTAAAATCTACCAATCATCTCCTTTGTTTTAGTCACGTTCAAAATGAGATGATTGTTTCCACACCATGCCACAAAGTGGTCCACCACCTTCCTGTACTCAGCTTCTTGTCCATCTCTGATCCACTCCACGACTGCAGAATCATCCGAGTATTTCTGCAGATGACAGGAGTCTGTCTTGTACTGGAAGTCTGAGGTGTACAGAGTGAAAAGGAATGGTGAGAGTACAGTCCCCTGTGGTGCTCCTGTGCTGCTGACTACTTGGTTAGACTCACAACCCTTCAGTCTCACAAACTGTGGTCTGTTTGTCAGGTAGTCTTTGATCCAGGAGATTATTGAGGCCTCCACCTGAGTCTTTTGGAGTTTCTGACAAAGCAAATCAGGTTGGATTGTATTAAATGCACTGGAGAAATCAAAGAACATGATCCTCACAGTGCTGCTGGCTTTGTCCAGATGACAGTGGGTTTGTTGAAGCAGGTGTATGATGGCATCTTCAACTCCAACTCCACAGCGATAAGCAAACTGATGGGGGTCCTGATGGTTTACTGTTTGGTTACTCAGGTGGGCCAACAGTAGTCTCTCTAGGACCTTCATGATGTGAGATGTCAGGGCAACAGGTCTATAGTCATTGAGGACTGATGGATGAGTTTTCTTTGGTACCAGAACAAGACGGGAGGTCTTCCACAACACCGGAACCTTCTTCTGGGCCAGGCTAAGGTTGAAGAGGTGCTGCAGAATCCCACAGAGCTGCTCTGCACAGGCCTTCAGGACTCTAGGGCTGACATGATCTGGACCTGCAGCCTTATTCCGATTCAGTCTCTCCAGTTGTCTCTTCACTTGACTTCTTGAGACACACAGGTGGAAGGGGGAAGCAAAGGAAGCATCAGCATCTTCTGATATGGTTGAAGGCAAACATGTAGAAGCAGAAGGGTCTAGGGCTGAGGTGGAAGATAAAAGGTTTGAGGTGTTACTGGACAGCTGTGGGTCCTGTGGGTCAAAGGAGGGTGGAATGTCTGTTTGGCTGTGAGCAGGAGAGGAGGATGCTGACCTTGTTTCTGAGCTGAACTTATTAAAGAATGTGTTTAGTTCATTGGCTCTGTCCAGACCTCCATCGGTCTGATCATCCTTCTGCTTGAAGCCTGTGATCTTCTTCATCCCTGTCCACACATCTCTGATATTGTTTTGCTGGAGCTTGCTCTCCAGCTTCTTCTTGTACACCTCCTTGCTGTCTCTTATCTTGACTTTAAGTTGCTTCTTTAAACTCCTCAATAATTTTCTGTCTCCCTCTCTGAAGGCTCTTTCTTTCTTGTTAAGCAGGTCCTTCAGGTCACTGGTGATCCAAGGTTTGTTATTGGGGAAGCATCTCACGGTTCTGGTGGGGATGATGTTATCCACACAGAAGTTTATATAGTTGGTTACACACTCAGTCATGGCACTGATGTCCTCTCCATGTGGCTGGCACAGTGCGTCCCAGTCTGTAGCCTCAAAGCAACCTTGCAGAGCTTCTTCAGCTTCCTGTGACCATTTTCTCACAGTCCTCTTTATTACAGGTTGCCTCTGAACAATGGGCTTATATTTCGAGCAGAGAAAAACAAGATTGTGATCTGATTTGCCTAGAGGAGGTCTTGCTGTAGAGATGTATGAGTCCTTGACATTTGCATAAAACAAATCCAACGTTTTGTTTTCTCTGGTAGAGCAGCTGACAAACTGTTGAAACATTAAGGACAATGCATCAAACCTATTACGTCTTTGTGTGACATCCTGTAAAATCTTAAATAAGTTGGGCAAGATTACCCGAAGAGCATAGAAAAGCATTTTATTTGGAGGGTGCAGAGCTGAAAAGGTGTGTGAGCATAGTGGCCTACAAACCAAACTGATACACCAATTCTGTCAGGAGGAATGGGCCAAAATTACAGCAAACTAAGAGAAGATTGTTTCATCTAATGCAAACAGTTTAAAAGGCCAGTCTACTAAATACTAGGAATGTGTATATATAAACTTGAATATGAAGAAAGTAAAAGATAAGCTCTGAAAAATGCTTTCTCTTTGGTCTGGCTGGTCTAGTTAGAGGTATTTTTATGCAGTTAAGTAAATATCTGGTAGTATTACTATGTTTTAACACTTTGTCACAACCAGAGAACCAGAGTTTGCCTGTTAGTGATCTAAATGTTTCTATCACGTTAAAGCAAACTTATTTAAGTTATTTTTTCCAAATTAAACGAACATTGGCAAACAATTGTTATTTTTATTTTTTTTAACTTTTGTCTATGCCAGCATTTATGCTGCAGCTGATCGCATGTACGTGATTGTGTTCAAAGCATTGCCATAAATCATAGTGTTTCCTTTTTTTTCTTGCAGGGACATCATGATCACACATTTTGAACCGTCCATCTCTTATGAGGGCCTGTATGGTGAGGTGAGGGACATGTGCTCAATGGACAATGACCAGCTCTTCACCATGAAGTGGATCGATGAGGAAGGTACGTTTGCCTTCCTCTGCAACAATGAGATTGCAACAACAGAAGCTGATGCTGCTGTTTTGATAAAGCCGATGTTTATGTAGGTTGTGGGCAAATTTGCTTGCAGGCGGCGCCAAGTGTTCATATAACCGCTAGTTTATCTAACGACACACATCCTTGTTCTCTGACTGAAGTGATGATTCTCTTCTAAGCTAAGAGGTGCACAGCTCTTGTATTCAGTTCTGTTAGTCAGGCAGCAATAAAGGCGTCTTAGGAAAGATTGAGCCATCAGATCGTTCAGCCCAGGAGAAGGTCAGCCTCCCAAAACTCATTAGACTCAGACTAACTCCCACTTGTAGCCTCCCTCATATAATTAGTGGAGTCATTAGTGTGTCAGCAATAAACGACACTTGGTGATCCTTCCTAAGTAAATAGTAAAGAGGCTGTCCTTACTACTGCCTTATTCATCAAAACCACTTTCATACATATGTGCTATGTGAGCTTTAGTCATTGTCATGAGGATCACAAATGTTTCCAAAATTATTCATTTACACGAAGAGCAACAAAATACAGGTACATATTATTAAATTAGAATATCATTGTTTTTTGTTTTTTTATTTCGGTAATTCAATAAAACAATTAAACAGTATAGATGCATTAACCACAGTGATCTAATTCAAGCATTTTTTTCCTGTTATTTTTGATGATTATAGCGTTCAGCTAACAGAAAATAATATTGCGTAAGACCAGTAAAAAAAGATGAATACAGAGTTATCAGCCTACTGAGAAGCATGTTCCTGTGCTATACAGTATATTCACTTGCTTCTATACTTTCCCTTCAGACTCTGGGACTTGATTTCCAAATAAAATGTAAATTTTAATTTAATCTAAATAGCAATCGAGTCCTTTCCTCCATAGATCAGAGTAGATTTTTTTTTCTCTCATTTATGAGTGCATTAAAATAAAATGGGACAGTTTCTGTCCATGTCCTGGATATGTTGGTGTCTTTCAAGTAGTGACTGAAGCCCCACTCCACGCCTTGTGAGTCTGAAAATGTGATCCCCTTTTTCTTGAGCAGATTTTCCCACCACAGCTTTTTCTTTCACTCAACTTTCTGTTAAAATACTTAGCAATCAAGTTTCAAGCCTTGCTCTCCTTGTAAAGGATGTCAATGTCTGTCTTCAGGACACTTGGTAGTCTTTCCCATGATTGTGTTGGCTATAAAATGATATTCGGCATAAAAATCTTTTTTACTGGTCCTATGTGGTATTTAAAATTTCTGAGAAAATAAATCTTGGATTTTTATTAAGTTTATGCCATAGAAAGAATAAATATAAAGAAACAATTGATCTCTATTACTCTGTGTATTATTATACAGGAGTGTCTTTTTTTAGTATTGAAATAACCTTTCAGTGATAATAATTTAAATGTACCTATAGCTGTTGTTTTGCCATTGTTGGAGAAAAAAAACTACCAGAAAATCATGTTTTTTTTTTTTTTATTCTCTAAGAGCAGCCGAGCTTTTCTTTCTCTGTTGTCTGTCCTACACAGCTGACTGACATTTCACACAAACTGTGGGTGGGGACATTGACTGCTGTTCTGCACTTTTTCTTGCACGTCACTATAACCAGTTTAAACCACAGAGGAGCAGTGTGTTGGGGAAAATCTATGGTTTCTTAAAAACAGTTCATCTCTGCTTCATAGCAGAAAAAAAATGTAGCAATAAGACAACAGAGGTGATTAAATGATTCATTCATTGCTGGCTGTGCATGCTTACTGTGTCCCTGTCCTAGTAAATAAGGAACACAGATCCTGAATTGTAATAAAAAGCAAAACAGGCGCCTGTTGAATGTCACATACTTGCAATTAGTCAAACATTAACGTACAGGCACAGTTTTTACAGTATGTGTCACAGTTTCTGTTCTTGTGCTAGTTACGCTATCAGCAGTTTGTCATCATGAGTTGCGCTCTGAGACTCAGTAGCTGTTGTGTCACCTGGCTTTTCCTGTTAGGGGAAAGTCAGGCGTCTGAATGTCTGAGTGGCATTTTTGACGTTTTCACCAAGTAAAATGAAACTGAAACATTTACTGCAGTCTGACACAAACACACTTGATTTTGTGAGATCCTTATACATACAACCCACTGTGCATCCTCCTGCCGCATATGATGAGTAACCTGGGGGATGTTTATTTCCTCAATACAGAAAGTGTTTCTAATGTTGAAAGATGTTGCTTTAAATCTGGACTGGACTGCCAGGGGGCTACAGATTTATGCACCAGTACTCGGTCTGCTTTGTTTGCTGGCATATACATTTTATGAGTCCACTGAGAGGCCGTGGAAAACATAAATGGTTAGCTGGAACTAGCTAAAAAAAAAATAGAAATAAGTACAATACTGAGAAACGCCCTGTGTAAACATTTTTCTTGGAGAGAAGCTGATGCCTGCCCCAAGCAGGAAGATTAACAAGAAAACGACCTCGGAGATGAGTGAAGCACAGATCCACCAAACTGTGAAGGTCACATCAGACGTTTATGAGTGCATTATTAAAAGTATTTTTTGTCTTTGATACATGGAGTTAAAATTTGCTTTGAAATATAGAGTTTTTATAAATCTGAAAAATGTACTTCATACTCAGGAGGCTCAGTCTTAAAAGCATCAGAACCACTCATTCATTATATGCATAAAGTTTGATGGTGATTAGAAACAGTTTCTGTTCTTCCCTTGTTGCCCAGAAAAATGTTTTGGGTGTGGAGTCAGAGCTTTAATGGTTGAACAGGAAGAAAAAACTTGAACCTAAGTTACAAACTGGCTCTGGAACCACTGTGGTTTTACTTAAAATGCTCCAATTACTGTGTGGTTTTATGTTATTAATCTTGAATGGTCTCTCGAATCTTCATTGGTCTCTTGAGCAATGTATGCGTATATACTAATATTATATCTCTGCTGTCATCAGGTGACCCCTGCACCGTGTCATCTCAGCTGGAATTGGAAGAAGCTCTTCGCCTTTATGAACTTAACAAAGACTCCGAGTTGACCATCCACAGTGAGTTTTACACTAACAAGATTTATAACCAGCCTAATGTACACACACACACACGTGCACACACACACACTTGGAGGATTTGTCTGAGTGGATGTTAGTCTGTCAGACTTCTTCTTTGTACAGAAACAAGTTAGTCAATTATTAAGCATCTGTACGTGTTCACATGTTGCCAATTTACCGCAGCGGGAGAGGAACTATATTGTTTCCAACTTGTGGCAGAGGAACACGCCTATTTAAGTCTTGATGGTAGGCCGTGCCATGCGACGCATGCATGAGGAGCGGGGAGGAGGAGAACACTCAAGTTAATCTTTTTAAATTTATTTCCTAAAAAACGTTGGAGAGCAAAATGGGAAATCAACTGTGGTGTTATCCCCTTGTACGGAAGCTCGTATGGGCCACACTCAAATTTATCTGCTGCTTTATGTGCACACTTCAAGTAAAGCATGTCGATACACACCCCCACCATCCGAAGACCAGATCCTAGGGGAAACACTACAGAGGATATAGACCCTCAACTTCACCCTGTTTCCAATAAGCTGCCAACATTTCCAACTCCCACTTGTTCCATAACAGTCAACCCTCAAAAGGTTAAAACGGCGCAACTTTGCTGATGTCTGCTCTGGTGGGCTCCTGGTCAGTTTACCTCTGCTGCGGGTCCGAATGGAAGTTGGGTACAACAGAACCAAAAGTGCAGAAGTACAAGAGAACTGTATGAAGTGTAGCTCTCTTTCTAATACCCTGAACAAACAGCCAAAATGTCATGTAGAAAATAGCTTCTTACACCTTTTGTGTAAGAAGCTCTGGCTCAGAACAGTGTTGTAATTAGTGCGACCTGGTCATGCTTAGGTATGGTTTAATCATGCTTGGGTAAAAGGTTAGATTAGTGACGTTGTTTGACCAGTAGACAATTCTGATCACCTGATTTACTATTTACACACGTGGACAAATTTGTTGGTACCCCTCGTTTAATGAAAGAAAAACCAACAATGGTCACAGAAATTACTTGAATCTGACAAAGGTAATAATGAATAAAAATTCTATGAAAATGAACAAATGAAAGTCAGACATTGCTTTTCAAACATGCTTCAACAGAATTATTTAACAAAATAAACTCATGAAGCAGGCCTGGACAAAAATGATGGTACCACTGAAAATAATGTGACCAAAGGGACATGTTAAACCAATGTGTGTCCATTAATTAGCATCACAGGTGTCTACATTCCTGTAATCAGTCAATGGGCCTATATGCAGGGCTACAGGTAGTCACTGTGCTGTTTGGTGACATGGTTTGTACCACACTCAACATGGACCAGAGGAAGCGAAGGAAAGAGTTGTCTAAGGAGATGAGAAAGTAAATTATAGACAAGCATGTTAAAGGTAAAGGTTATAAGACCATCTCCAAGCAGCTTCATGTTCCTGTGACCACACAGTTGCAGATATTATTCAGAAATGTAAGATCCATGGGGCTGTAGCCAACCTCCCTGGACGCGGCCGCAGGAGGAAAATTGATGACAAAACAAAGAGACGGATAATACGAACGGTAACAAAAGAGCCCAGAAAAACCTCTGAAGAGATTAAAGGTGAACTTCAAGCTCAAGGAACATCAGCGTCAGATCGCACCATCTGATGTTGTTTGAGGCAAAGTGGACTTAATGGGAGACCGAACACTGTCCCTACTGTGAAACATGGAGGAGGCTCCGTAATGTTCTGGGGCTGCTTTGCTGTATCTGGTACAGGGTGTCTTGTATCTCTGCAGGGTATAATGAAATCTCAAGAATATCAAGGGATTCTAGAGAGAAATGTGCTGCCCAATGTCAAAAAGATGGTCTCAGTCGCAGGTCATGGGTCTTACAGCAGGATAATGACCCAAAACACACAGCTAAAAACACCCAAGAATGGCTAAGAGGAAAACATTGGACTATTCTGAAGTGGCCTTCTATGAGCCCTGATCTAAATCCTGTTGAGCATCTTTGGAAGGAGCTGAAACATGTCGTCTGGAAAAGGCATCATTCAAACCTGAGACAACTGGAGCAGTTTGGTCATGAGGAGTGGTCCAAAATACCTGCTGAGAGGTGCAGAAATCTCATTGACAGTTATAGGAATCGTTTGATTGCAGTGATTGCCTTAAAAAGTTGTGCAACAAAATATTAAGTTAAGGGTACCATCATTTTTGTCCAGGCTTGTTTCATGAGTTTATTTTTAAAATAATTCTGTTGAAGCATGTTTGAATAGCAATGCCTGACGTTCATTTGTTCATTTTCATATA
Organism: Girardinichthys multiradiatus; assembly: GCF_021462225.1. Classification (NCBI taxonomy): domain Eukaryota; kingdom Metazoa; phylum Chordata; class Actinopteri; order Cyprinodontiformes; family Goodeidae; genus Girardinichthys; species Girardinichthys multiradiatus. The sequence goes on along the minus strand of NC_061799.1, from coordinate 32,310,399 downwards.
ATTTTCATTCATTGTTACCTTTGTCAGATTCAAGTTATTTCTGTGACCATTGTGGGTTTTTCTTTCATTAACCGAGGGGTACCTACAAATTTGTCCACGTGTGTACATGTCATGTCTAGTTTAATTTTTGTATTTGTAATTTAAGCTAAATTAGAGATATAGCTAAAATGTTTAAATTGAAAAAGTGGTCGCTGCTGGTAGTTTTAAATATGCGTTATTATATAAACATATAAACCAGAAATTTATCTGTGAATCACAATCAATGTGAAAATCTAGCGAGTGGGTTGTGGTTTCCTTGTCACTTTGCCTTTTCATGTCCCAGCATGTTATCTTTAGGACTATTTTTGAATGCGGACTGCAACATGAAGCATCAAAAGACTGTTAATGCTCCAGTGACCTGTAAAGACAACGTTACTTCCACTGTTGCTCATCGTCAAGCCTTAAAGCTAGTTTCCTTTACTATGTCTGAGCCTAATGTTCTTGACAAATGTTGTGGGGGTTAGTTCAGATACTGTTACGGGGTTAAGAGTTATACAGGTGGATGGCAGTATGTCATTTGGGGAAGGGAGGAACAGGGTCTGTGCTTCGTGTGAGGTTTTTAATCAAATCAGAGGTGTCGGGTCAAGAGTGCACTGGATGCCAAAGCGTTGGCAGAGGATGCATCGAGGTGGGTGGTGTTAACGGGGAAGATACGCTGGTCCCACGCCTGGGGACCACCCAGATCTGCTTGTTAGCAAGATGTGTCCCACGCCTCTCCTTTGACTCACTGCTGTAAGTGGCCTTTACAAAAGATGATTGTAGGTGTCTTTGTAAATTTCTCCAGGTAAGAAGCTTTTTCAGCCAGCAGTAAATGCTTATTAGGGCCACACTTCTGCAACACTAATTTATCTGAGCACTTCTACAGAGCTCTTTATCATTTATCGTTTACTTGCTCATTTTCCAACCAGCGCCGCTGATGCAGGAAGCAGAAAATGAAAAGCATCTGCATCATAAAGGTCTTGTATCTTTAGTGCTGTCTGATTACCTGAACGGTTAAGTTAAGTTGTGTTCTTTGCTTCTTTTCCAGTATTCCCATGTGTACCCGAGAAACCTGGCCTGCCTTGTCCAGGAGAGGACAGTGAGTTCAGCCCTTTTTTTTTTTTTTTTACGTTTAGACTTACTAAATTTGGATTTCTTTACTTGACAAGCTAAAATAAAGATTCTCAGGAATACATTTTAATTATTTTTTTAAATATCCCGAACAATTGTATGAACCATTATTAGAGTTTAGCTTCCATCTGAATGCAGAATTTTTCTTTATTCTAAATAAAAAGAATGAAGGGCTTTTTAGATTGATTTACATTCATTATATGATGCTTTTTGTCCTTGACTCGCCACGTCACCACTTTTTGTTTGTCCAACTTATTGATCATTTTTGTTTTTGTCTGGAGGATTTCTAGATAAATGCATACTAAGTTAAAGTGCCATTTCACTTGCTTTTCATTCGCTTTTTCTTTCTTTAGACACCCTTAGAAAAGAGTTCTGGTTCTTCGCTAATACAAATTATTCAGTTTTTATTTATTTATTTTATTGTTAAAAACTAAAAAAATGTGTCGTATCAAATAACATGTTTTTACAGAATTAGTATTGTGTGTGGAATAATCTATTCTAGATTTGACTAATCTGTTGTAGATTTTAAAATTTGTTAAACCTTAGTCTAAATTAGTCAAGATGTATAAGAAAATCAGTGAAATACATCTTTACCACTCTGCTAAATCAATAGTTAGCTTTAGTGTTGAGTTGTTTTCTTACTGTTAAACATAAAGATAATAAAACTCAACTAACTAAATGTTTTGCGCTTAAAACTGCTGGACAAAATCTAGAAATCTAAGTGTGATCAGTTTTACTTTTCTGTTACTGAAAAACAATCTTGCTACAACCTAAATAATATAATGGGTAATTTCTAAATGTGTTGCTTTTAACTGCTGAACTTTTAAAAACATTTCTCGCTCCAGTTGAATTGGAAATATTTAGGCATTTAAACCAGAATAAATAGTGCAGAGACACCAGTGTACATTCTGACACCAGTCTGTGTTTCTCCGTAGAGTCGATATATCGCCGTGGCGCCAGACGTTGGAGGAAGCTTTACTACGCGAGCGGTCACGCCTTTCAGGCCAAACGCTTCAACAGGGTGAGGCGGGATGCTGAGTTTAGTCTCAGGGCCTTATTTAATTTTTTTCCCCTACTCTATATTTGAGAAGTGGTGTATTTCTCGTATTTTACATGGCTATTTAACATTCCGATTCAGGTATTCAGTATATTTGCTGTGTCATGTACAACTTGGCAGCAGTCCGTTTACACATTTTGGACCTACGATTGAATAGAAACTTCTCTCAGATGTAATTTTCTGGTATATAAAACAAATAAAAGTATTTAGTGCTGACATACTTTTTTTTTTTTCTGTTGACCCTGCCATGCAGCGAGCGCACTGTGCCATCTGTACAGACCGAATCTGGGGTCTGGGGCGACAAGGCTACAAATGCATCAACTGCAAACTGCTGGTGCACAAGAAGTGCCATAAACTGGTCACAGTGGAGTGTGGCCGACCGATGATTCAGGTGAGGCGAGTCATTCCTGCTACTTGGGGGATCTGACCTTGATCAGCATGTGAATTTGCCAATACTTAATGGTGGAATCTGTCTAGGAACCAATTATGCCCGTCACATCATCGAGTCATCACGACCCGGCTGAACAGCAAGGTAACGCACACACCTTTTTTTCTACACTGTAGTTTTTTTTTTAGAAATATTGAGGTTATTCTAGACATCTGAAACATCCCCACAACGTTTAGATCTTGTTAAATCGAAACAGAGGATCAGAGACATGCAGTACTTGACGTCTTGAACACTTCCTCATCTCTACAGGCACAGCTCAGTTAATTAGATTAAATACATCCTTTACACAAATTTATAATAATAATTCAGCCAATGAAATCCTAAAAATCTTGTGTCTCAGAAAATTAGATTATCACATTAGACCAATTAAAAAATATAATATTCTAAAAAACAGAATTTGGGGTTTTTAGTAGCTGTAAGCCATGATCATTAAAATAAACATTTGAAATATACCACTGTGTAATTAAGCAATATAATATCAAAATTTTTGAAGTGAATCCCTGAAATAATCTTTTCTTGATATTCTAATTTGAGATACTTCTGTAGTATCTTCATTCTCAGTTTGTAAATTTGGCTTTTGCAGAGCTATGTGTTCAGTATTGAGAGGCTTCACAGAAACGCATTTGAGGGCTGGAAAATCCAATGTTTAACTTTGAAAATCTTCAATATTCCTGATTCTAGAACACAAACAGGGGTTACCTCTAGTTGTTTGTGTTATCCCATAATTAAACATGTTCTTTATGTTGTTTTTTTTTTTTGTGATGACATGGAAAGAGATTATCTATGTTTTTAATTCTGAGCTAAAATAATCTAACCTTGTATTAAAAATAGAAGAATGTAAGCATCTGGTGGGATTTCAGAGCCTTCAGGCAGCCATTGGCGTCAGAAGCTCAAAATGAATAAACTCACAGAGCTCGGGGCTCATTGAAAGGGCTTGATTTGAGAAGAAATTCATCTTTCATTTCCCCCGTCCATTTAAAGAGGTTGAAAGATAATAAGGAGACTAAAAAGTGAATTATGTTACCAGAATAAATTTGTCAACTGTAACTTGCTAACTAGATTTAAAAACCCCTTCAACCTGGGCTGAAAACTGACCCGTTGCTTTCTGAGGTTTATTTGGAGAACCAGATTGAAGCCTAGTCGGGTGGTTGAGAAGTTGACTGAAGTGAGACCGTTTGGGGTTGTTGAGAAGCAGTTGGGCTTCCTGCCTGGCCGTGCTGTGGAGTGCAGGCATAAAAACATTGAAATATATCACAAATAGAGGAGGGTTTTCTTTTGTTTTAATGTAAAAAAAAAAAAAAAGTAGAACAGTTTTTTGTTTTAACCACACAGTGAGAAATTTCCCAGGCACCGCAGTGAGCTGTGAACAAAATGTGTGACCGTCTCTCACCTATTTTATCTCCTCCTCTTCTCTTCTCTCCTACTTTTTTCTCCCCTCCTGCCACCCCTTCTCCTTATGTCTGTCTGTCACTCTGTCTGCCACTTTCTTCACTTGTCTTCCTCACTTTTTTTTTCTCGTTTCAGGCCCTCAGACTAAAGACTCCAGTCGAAGCTTGAATTACGATGGAGAGGAGAAAGAGGTGCGAGAGAAATCTGTTGATTGTCACTCACACGACAACTTGTCATTTTGACAGGAGATAATTTTGAACATCTTTAGGGACTTAAATTGTGAAGAAAAATTAGTCTAATCTGTAATTAAGGTAGGATTGTAGTCTCCTTGTTAATGTTGTGCATTTTGTTTACTCACTGCGGTTCTGATAGAGCGTGCAGACGTAGGCGCCCTTGCACCGCTTTGGGTATTGATTTCCTTTTGTGGAGCTAATTAAGTAACCTTTTATCACAGCTCTCAGCAACAGTGGCTGATTAATGGCTTGAGTTGGAGTTAGGGGTTACTGTAGTTTGGATCAACCAGTGGGGCTTAAGATGAGTAAAGAATAAATTAAGTTGGGGAATTTTATGGAGATACGAGGGAGATGTAGTCGACAGTTTCCATGAGAAGGACGGAGGTCGAAATGGTTTACTACTGAGATGATTACTGGAATGGAGAAATAGATTGGTGAGGAAATGATGAAGGTGGGAGCCATGTTTACAGAGAAATATGACTGTAATACAAGTGCCTAACCTAATGCAAGCTGCATGGTGGTTTTTAATAGACACATAGAAGTCATTACTAAGATTTACTCTCAAAAAGTTGCTCTGGGAGCTGCTGCAATCTCATTTACAAAGTTACCCAAAGGAAATCATCTTCCTGTCCAAACCAAATCATCAGCTCTGTCAATAGTTCACAGATGAAATTAGATTGAGAAAGGTAGATGGATCGAAATTATTTATATCCAATTGTCTCAGTTGACTTTGTAATCATCACATTAGGTTGTTTACTGTTTTGAATGATGTGATTTAACCCCCCCCAGGCACGGAGCAGCAGAGACATGGGGAAGTCTCCCACCAGCATGGGCCTGGCGGACTTTGATCTGATGCGGGTGATCGGCAGAGGCAGCTACGCCAAGGTGCTGCTGGTGCAGCTAAAGAAGACGGAGCGCATCTACGCCATGAAGGTCGTCAAGAAGGAGCTCGTCAACGACGACGAGGTATTTCATTCAGGAGGGTTTTTTTTTTTGGTTTTAACATTGTACTTATGGACGTTTGTTTTATTCCAATTAGTGTATAATAAGGAAAATTAGGTTTCTTAACCTAATTTTTACTGAGAATGTCGCAAATAAGATGCATCAAAACCCCAACACGCCAACAATAACATGACTACATAAAAAAACAAAACAGTTCTCAAATGATGCTTGTATTTATTGGGAAAAGACCGTGTCCTTGTTAGATCGCAGATTAACTGTAATTAACCATGTTTTTAGACAGTTTAGTTTCACTGACCACACCCAGCCCTGATTACATCCAGACCTTTAGGGTCAAGAAATCACCTAAATAGTCTGACAACGTGAAGTAGGTTTCAAAAATTAACACATTTTGCCCCGATTTAAAGAAGTTTAAATACAGATGGGAAAGATGTATTAAGCCATTTCTAAGGTGTTGGAACCTTCTCAGGAGTGGCCAACCTGCCAAAATTATTCCAAGAGCTCATCAGTGGCTCATCCAGGAAGTGACTAGAACCCAGAACAACATCTGAAGCTCTGCAGGCCTCAGTTAAATTTAGTATTCATGACTTAACAAGAAAGGAGATGGGGCAAAAGTTGTATTCAACCATGCATTCTGCTCTCTGCCAGAAAGTCCTGCAGAGAAATGTGCGTCCATAAATTTGTGACTTTAAACTGAAGGACACAAAACATTTTTGGAACGGTACTTTCCTTCCGTTCATAGGTATGCATTCCTGTGTGCTGGTGTGTCATATAATATCCTGATATATTATATTTAAGTGAGTGGTTTTAATGTGGTAAAATGTGAAAGGGTTCAAGTGATACTAATGCTTTTGCCAGGCACTGTATTCTCCAGTCCAAGTTATTCATTAACCATTTGGCCTTTTATGTAGTTTTTTGTATTCCTAAAAGTGAAGTGTTGCATATTACTTATTCACAACTCGTTTAGTATTGTGATAAACCATCACAAGACGGGTGTCGAGGGAGAAATTCTACATTTACGATTTCAAAACCAAAATTAACTTTAAAAAAAAATGATTTATCAGTGAAGTTTTCCTTTTAAAGCCTTTATACATAATTAACTGATTGAAAGGAAGCTGTTATTTATTGCGTAATGAACATCTGTCTCGTGCGTTTGATCATTCGTCTTCAGCATCTTGCCTGAAACACTTAGTTAACTTGACAAACCTCTTAAAAGCCATCAGTCTTTCTAAGAAGGTGTAGATAAACCATCATGTCATCAGAAATTGATCTGCCAACACATGTAGCAGCACAGGCGGCAGCAACAGGAGTAGTTTGCCTTGATTAGACGCACTTAGCATGATTGACAAATTGACAAGCGCCTCTTGATCAATGCTGAAGTGTTCAGCTGTCCCTGGCCTGATAGCGTGAACAACATCCGTGTCCAGATGTATTGTCTTCCAAACATCGATAGAGTCCTCCTGCCACTTTTCTTACCTCAGCCTTTTTTGTCACGCAGCTGGCCACCTTCCATACAACCGAACCTGAAACTTTGTTGCATGGTCGATGGGGCTATCTGCTCACTCAGCTTTTATTAGCTCAAGGATACTATGTCACAATGATCTCTGATTGACATTTGGCTGTGTCTTTGTGTGTTTCTCTTCCAGGACATCGATTGGGTCCAAACAGAAAAGCACGTCTTTGAGCAGGCCTCTAATCATCCGTTCCTGGTCGGCCTCCACTCCTGTTTCCAGACAGATAGCAGGTGAGATTGCTTCTATCGTCTGAGAGTCATCTTTGACCCTTCAGTCTGCATTGGTTGCGAAAACCACTTTTATTCTTCATCAACTCTCACAAGTTGATTATAGAACAAACAGCTTTAAACATCTCATTAAACATTGTTCAACCATTCATTACAAACTTCAAAGTGCATAAGACAAATTGAAACGTCCCAAGACATGCCAATTGACCTAAGTGACAGGTTGGGCATGGAGAGCTTTAAGTACAGAAACAGGAAAGAGAACTCTGGAGAGGCTGCTGAGATCTTCAGCTCAGTTGGGAGAATGTTGACCGGACAAAGATTAATTTTGCACTCCAAAAATCTTAGAGAAGTTGCAAGACCATTGCTGAAAAAAAGCTATTAGAAGTCCCTTTTCTCCAGTTTGCTGCTAGCCTAAATGCACCATGAAATACGGTGGTGGCAGCATTATGCTGTGGGGAGGGTGTTTTGAGCAGGGACAGGGAAGCTGGTCAGCTGGATTGAGCTAAATACCGGGTAATCCTACATGAAAATCTGTTCGAAGCTGCAAAATACATCAAACTGGAGTAGAGTTTCACTTTCTAGCAGGACAATGACCATGAGGACTAATTCATACCTCCCAGTCTGCACTACTGCCCGCTGGACCTTAAAACCTGTGTCTAATAAATGCCTGTCCCCTAGTGTCCACTAGGATTCTTTATGGACATCCACCTACAGCTTGGATACTTGTGGCGGGTCTGTGTGCGCTGACGGGTTTAATAATAGTCTCAGTCTAACATTCAGCAGAGAAAGAAACTGATGAGTCAGATCTTGAGCAAAACAACAACAAAGATTTTTATTTGTAAACGGTTTTGAAAACTATCTCTCTTTTTCCTTTTCTACTATATGTAATACTCTCTTGGACAAAATCAGACAAAATACCAATTAAACAATTTTAAGCTCGTAGGGTGACAAAATGAAATCCTTTCATTAGAGGAAACTTTAGGTTGCATGGTTTTTAGGTAGATAATGACAATTATTAATAATTTTTTACTGTGTCTGGTGTACATGTTGCTGACACTGTAAAAACATAACTAGTCCTGCAGCTAACAATTATTTTAGTGATCGAGTATTCTGTGGATTATTCTGACAATTAATTGAGTAATCAGATGCAAAAATTGGCACATTCTGCAGATCCTTCATTTAACTAAAGCTTATTTTATGAGTAATAGAAATACATTAAAGAGCAAATGCAAGTAAACCAATTCAATTCATTCTTTTAAAAAAATATTCCTTGGCATGGCTAAAAATGCAATAACCAGGGTTCCTGCAGATCCTTAAAAAGTCCTAATAGGCATTGATTTCATCAATCTAAAAATAAGGCCCTAATTGGTATTAAAATGTCTTAAATCAATCTTTCAGAGGTCTTAAAAATGTTAACACATCTTACATAGGATTCTATGATTGTAATTCGTCTCAAATATAAAAATAATAGGTAAGATTTATTATTTTTTAAATAATTTATCGCTGATCCTGATAGCGGAATCAATAAAGGAAATGTTGCTGCGGCTGGGACGATCAGAGCAGATGCATGTCGTTCATGTAGCTCTAGCAGCATGGAAAAAAGTCTAAATTCAACGAAAATTGGATGTCCAATCAAATTTTTTCTGCATGGCTGAAACCAGTACAAGGGCCAGGAAATGTTTCAAACTCGGCATGATGGGAATCAAGGCAATGGAGTCACGCATGCGCAGCGTGAAACACAAAGCGTCAAAATCAAGTTCATAACAAACAGCAGGTATTTTCCAGTTCTGTTCCACTCTCGTCTCTGCAATGCCTCCACTACCATCTCCGATATTGACAGTGACAGCAGCACCACATTTCCGGACAGTGTCCGACGGAACGAACTAGATGTTCAAACTTGGAGATAAATATACACTACAGGTCAAACGTTTGAGATACACTTCTAACTTAATGGGTCTCTTTATTTTCATGACTGTTCACATTGTAGATTCTCATTAAAGGCAATAAACTATGAATGAACACATGGAATTATGGAGAAACAAAAAGTGTAAAATAACTCTAAACATTTTTATGTTTCATGAGGTGGTCACCTGAAAGAACTTCCCAGAGGTTCATTGAGAGGCGGCCAAAGGTTAATATTTCAGTCATCACAGCAAAGGGCGGCTACTTTAGAGAATCTAAAATATAAAATAGTTATCTCACAATTTTTCGTTTGCTACATAATTCTATATGTGTTTATTCATAGTTTTGATGCCTTCACTGAGAAAATCTACATACAATGGAAATAATCATAAACATAAAGACAACCATTAAATTAGAAAGTGTGTCTAACATTTTTGACTGGTAATGTAAATAGATAATAGATATAAATATAAATAAAAAATATAAATAGATATACATTTCTAACTTTTACACTGGACCAAAAAGTCATGTTTTATGTTAAAATAAACATTTAGGTGAAATGGTCGCTAACTGGGGTTGCTTTTTTTCCATTTGTGTTTGTTGTGAAGTTGGTCTTAACTTTTTATTTCAAGTAGCATTACAAAGGTCTTGAATTTAACTTGCCTTAAGCGGTAGGAATCCTGAATAACATAGCATCTTTTTAGTGTACACTTAAACATTTGAAGCAAAGGATGCATCTGCAGCTAGAAACTGTTCAAACATCAAAATGTCAAAAGCTCGGCCCTTTCTGGTTGATTTAACGTCAGTACAGCTGCTTCTGTGCTGAAAACGGTCAGACAAAAATGGCCTTTTGTATCCTGGCATTTTTTGGAGATTTTCTTTTACATTAAAAGCATAACATTATCCATATAAAATTGAACCTTGTAACCACCAAGTTACACTTTCTTGTTTTATAAGTGCAAAAACAGACAAGAAATCCAAAAAGATTACATGTTATATATCAAAACGGTAAATTTAAATTCAGGTTTATTAACACTGCCTTTTTAAATATCAAACCTTACTTTCAGTTTCCTTATGAATTACTACACGTTGCAGAATAGTTTGCACAGATCTTAACCTGTGGAGGGGCGTTTCCTGCTCAGGTGTTGCTGCATCGAGAAACATTTTCAGTCGTTTTCTCGGGCGCCTTTATTTGCCCCTCGCCGTCTCCCTCCATAGCTGATAATGTCGCTTGGCATCCACATATCAGCATCGTAGGCTATCATTACTGGAAATTGGAGCGCTGTGAGACAAAAATAACCACCAGGCTGGAGCACAGTGCGCCGAATAGTTGAAAAGAATTGAACAAATCCACGAGGCGGATAATTTGCCTCGAGGAATTTTAGTATCCGTGGTACTCGAGTCTTTAGAGGAATCGTTTCAGACCAAAACATAAAAGATCTTTAGAGTTTGAAAGAGTCATGTAGAGAAACCATTCTGTCATACCAGCTTTTACCCAGATAACAAAACGATGTTGATGTTTCTAAATGACACTTGGGGGTATTTCTGCATCTAGCATTTCATTGACTAGCATCACTGGGCCTATTTGTCAACAAATTAGTGAGGTCACAGTTTAGGACATGGAAGATTCCCATTATAAAAACATATTTAGAACTTCTACTAGGGCTGCAACTAACAATTATTTTGCTAATCGATTAATATGTCGACTTTTTTTGATTAATCGATTAATAATCGGATAGCAAAAGGTGCGTAATAGTAGATTTCTTACAGAATTTGAACCAGATGAAGCTAAAACTATGCCACTTCAGGAGTTTTGGATAGAGTATAAATTTACAAAGAAGGTTTTTCTTCTTAAATGCAAAATATATATATTTTTTGTAAAATTTTGGTTTAATTACTGCTCTGAGTGGGTTGTTCTTTCAGCAAATGGCATGTTTTTATAGTCTGTATAGTCCAGTTAACAATTATTCGATTACTAAATTAGTTTACGATTATTTGAATAATCGATTAATCCGATTAATAGTTTGAGCCCTAACGACCACCCAGCCAGTAGCCACCAAATAAACATATTAACATTAAAAATGTATTCTTTCCTCAGGCTGTTCTTTGTTATTGAATATGTAAATGGGGGTGACCTCATGTTCCACATGCAAAGACAAAGAAAACTCCCAGAAGAACACGCCAGGTAAAAACTCAGTCCCCTTTCTCTCGTTTGTTTTTAAAAGCAAAAAAGACACAATCTTGACCACTCGTTGTTTTTCTGTGATTACAGATTCTACTCGGCAGAGATCAGTCTGGCACTCAACTACCTCCATGAGCGGGGAATCATCTACAGAGACCTGAAGCTTGACAACGTACTGCTGGACTCTGAGGGACACATCAAACTTACAGATTACGGCATGTGCAAGGTGTGATTGTCGCATTAACGTGTGAACTAATGATGCCGCGATGCACTTTAGTGAAAAGCACGTGCAGACGTGTCGGTTCACTTTCTGTTTTTGCAGGAGGGTTTGAGACCTGGAGATACAACAAGTACTTTCTGTGGTACCCCTAATTACATCGCTCCGGAAATACTTAGAGGAGAGGATTATGGTAAGGATTACAACAGGGAGGCACTTACCAGAAACGCTATCCGATGATTGCCCATGAAACGTTACAGAGGAGTTATGATGAGATGTCTGAAATGATGCTTTCAGTTATAATGCTGGCGGCTGTAGCTGAGCTGGACATTTATCTGTCATGTGTGAGCTTCCGAAATGTTACGAAGACAAACAAGATGAAATGAATGTAGAGCATCTTAAAAAAACAACAACAAAACCTTGACAACAATAAATTGGTCAAACTAAAGTAGACACATTTAATTGGGGAAACTTTTAAACTTACTCAAAGGCAAGGGAGCTTTATAAAACACCGTGGCGAAACTCTGCACATATGACTCAAGTCTAACGGGTTACGTTTACAGCAAAGGTTGCATGTAGTTTCAGCTGCTCGGTTAAAAGTCACTTTGTTCCACTGAAATCCACAGCTATAATTATCAACACATAAAACAATAAAATAAAAATAGGAAAAGCTCCCTGGTAACTAAAGTGGTACCATAGCGACAACTCACTTTGCATTAAAAAAAGGCTTTATTTTAAAAAAAAAAACTATAGTAGTTTTAAAGCACAGATTTTCATCATGTCACAGAAACGGTTATTTAAATAAAAATAATGATTTCTTTTAATTTTTCCCTGAATTGTCTCTTGTGGTGGTTTACCTGAATGCTCTGCTTGGTAACAACCATGCTCTTAATGCTAAGATGAGTCTCAGTGGCTGACTTTGAAAACACTTTACAGAAAATGCAGCAATTTGACTGAACAGCATTTAGTTTCAACGTGAGAATCCACTTTGAAAAGCCTGCACAATGGCTCAGAATTACCCAAGCCATCTCTAACTGTTGGCATTCATTTAAAAGGGAAGTTCAAACCAAATACAAGAGCTTATTTCACAAACCTGAAAAGCACAAAAAAAAAAACTCTCGGGGTGGAAAAAGTATTTAAAAAGTATTTTCTGGCCCTTGTGAAAAGGAGATGGAAATGAAAATTGTAATAGGGCTGCACGCCATGTTGGAAATGAATTATTCCAGTAACATCAGTGTTACTGGAATAATTTCTCGAAGGACATTTTAAAATGTACTTTATATGCCAAGTTTAATTAGTTTGCACTTTGCTTGAATTTATTCATTGTGTTGAATGGAGTCTTAGAATAGTAGATGCTAAAGGCCACAGAGACAGCTGGAAACATTATAATATCAGATGAGAAAGAGAAAAAAATAAATAAGGAATGAAAAACCTTGTCGGAGGTAAATGTAGGTTTTATTGAGGTTGAATGCTTTTTTTTGGCCTTTGTCAACTGGCTTCCCAGTTACATTTATGCCAGAGTCAAAAAACACTATACAAGTAGATACAAGGTATATTAGGCTTACATGAGTTAGTTATTAAGTTGAATAATTTAGTTTTCTTTGGTTCTAAATTTCCTGTCCCAATCTAGGTTTATTTATGAAGCTATTCAGGGGCAAAGTGGGATTATATCCATTTTAAATGGTGTTAAAATGTCTTGAATTAAACCCTGAAATATACAGAAATCAAGTCTTTCTGCTTTACAATTTGAATCTCTAATGGACAGTGTACGTCTTTCAGGGTTCAGCGTGGACTGGTGGGCGCTGGGCGTGTTGATGTTCGAGATGATGGCGGGCCGGTCGCCGTTCGACATCGTTGGTAGCTCCGACAACCCAGACCAAAACACAGAAGACTACCTCTTTCAAGGTATAACTCGCAGAGATGCACACAGCTAAGATTTATAGTCGGAGGAAAAAAACTGCTGGGCTGAAGAATCCAACACCTTTTTATTGACACCTTTATAACGGCTTCTGCCGGTGCCAGCCACATGCCATCTGTTGCTGGGAAATGTGTGAAAGTATGTGTTTTCCCTTTTATTCCATCGTTAAATATGCTCCCAGAATGTGTTTTAGTTCTTAGAATAGCCAGCGAGATGTTGGATCTGCAGAATAATGCATAATTCAAGACATGTTGTCACAACACGGCTCACAGAGCTGCTGTATAGGCAGCATGTTCAGCACTTGGAGTCCGAGCTGCAACAGTGTCAATAACCTGTCATCTCAGTGTGAGTAAAGTGTGTCTATCTCAACATCTTTCCTTTCTCCACCTCTCTTTTTTTGCTGCAGTTATATTGGAAAAACAGATCAGAATCCCACGCTCATTGTCAGTCAAGGCTGCCAGCGTTCTGAAAGGATTCCTCAACAAGGTATGAGGGGATTAAACGGGCTGTGATCAGTGTTAAACAGAGTCTGCTCCTACTGGGAATTACATTAATATATCCCTATTCCATCTCTTCGTGTCTTCTATTTGCTTTTTCTAGGTCTAACTCAATTTGCTGTTCATTCTCTTTTAGCTGTGATTATTTTAATTTTTCTCTTAATACATAAAGAAAGCCTGTATGAACTTTAATATGTGTTAAGAGATTCTAACTGTATGAAAACCTTGATTTTTGTATAGATAATTAGTCAGGCTGTTTGCTCAGGTAACAAATTAGCCCCTCATAGCTTGGCAGCTGTAGTTTTAAAACAGAGTTACCTTAATAAATGTGCTGGGTGACGCTTCCTTATTTTACACACGTCTGTCAGGGTAGGAAATATTTCCAAACTAAATTGGTCTTTCGTGTAACTGTAGCAGGTTTTTATCATGATCCCAACTGTCAGTGAGTGGCAATATGTGGGGGAGGGGCAGCACTGCATTACTCTATATCAGGGGTTCCCAAACTTTTCAGCCTGTGACCCCTAAAATAACAGTGCCAGAGACCGGCGACCCCATAAAAATACATAAAATTGTGACACTCTATATTTAATTATAAAATATAGAGTGATATAATTATATTTATTTTTTAATAAATTTATTTTTAAAATGACATTTTATTATTTAATTTCATCATATATTATTCAATTATTTAATGGGACATTTCATGGCACATTTATTTATTTCATGGGACATTCACATTTATTCATTTTATGATTAAGTGATATAATTCATATTAATATTAGCTTGTTTAAAAGCTCAACAAGCTGATAAAAAAGGCTGGTTCTGTTCTGGGGACTCCTCTGGAACCTCTGGAGATCATTGTAGAAAGACGGATTCTTCATAAAATGAAGAACATTATTGAGAACCCTGAGCATCCTCTTCATCAGACTGTTGTACAACAACAGAGTGTCTTCAGTCAGAGGCTTCTTCAGATCTGCTGTAAGACGGAGCGCTACAGGAGATCCTTCCTACCCACAGTCATCAGCATCTACAACGGCTCTTTGAAGAAACCCTCATAATGAACTGCAACAACATTTAATTTCCTTTTGGGATTAATAAAGTATTTTTGGATTGAATCGCCAAGAAAGTTATCTTCTGCAATTCAGGCATGAAACGCTCATAACCTTTTAACAGAACCTCCCTTTAAAAATCCTGAACTATCCCTTTAAAATGGCTGCTCTTTGTAGGAGGTAAGGCTGTTCAGCTGCTGTCAATCTAGGAAATGGACCCTGTGTGTATCTTTGCTATTGGAGAGGTTGTTCTGGTGTTATTTTTGTTTTGCTGGTGTCAGAGTTGGTCACAGAGCTACTAATATTTTCCATAAACTCCTGACAGACATGACGATGCACTCACTGTGTTTGATAGGTGGTGGCTCATCTTAAATGACTATTAGCACACCGGTTGTTCTTTACTAGATGTGCTCAGTTCAAACTAAAATAGTTGCCTCATCACCTGACAGAGTGAATGACAGTAATATCACTTAAAATAGACCAATAAATACTTTATGGCTAATTTGTCTCTAAACATACATGATCCAAACCAGTTGATGGACATGGGTAATCTCTCAGTTTAAAAGGTGGCTTCAGATTTATTAAAAGGCTTCATTTCTTTGGCCTTCATCTGTTCTCATATCCTGTCACTCTCTCCTCCTTCTGGCTGGACATGTTGTCTCAACCTCCTGCTGTCATCTCCCACCGTCTCTCATCCTCCTCTCACCTTCCCTCTCACAGGATCCCAAGGAGCGTCTGGGGTGCCACCCTCAGACAGGCTTCGCAGACATCAACGGCCATCCGTTCTTCCGAAACGTCGACTGGGACCTTGTGAGTGATTTCACTGTCATCGTCTCTTCTCCCTCTGCCTTGTTTTGCTTAAGACTTTGCCTCATTATTTACATCTGCAGAGGGATCTTAATGCATTAGACGTGTTTAGTTATTTCAGTAACTAAATTCAGAAAGTAAATCTCAGGAATTTATTATATGCGGTGATATATTTCAAGCATATATTTTTGTTCATTTTGAGGATTCAAGCTTCTGAAAACCCCAAATTTGAATATGGTCGCCTTTCTAAAATAATGGCGCGAGTCATTTTTTGCCTAAATAATCTCCTCATGATGTTGGCTACCTCTTGTAAAATTGTCTAAACCCTCCTTTGAGGAGGTTATGCTATCCCATCTTTGTTATATAATGGCCCAGGTCAACTTAAACAGTTTTACAGGTTTTTAAAGCTTGACAAAATGACATAGGCCATTATTTTAGGAGGGTAACGATGTAGAATAAGACCAATAAAAGTGATTTGTAATATAAAGATTTTTTTCTGTGTTATGGCCTACACAACCATTTAATACCTCCACTAGGAGGTTAAACCCAAAAATATGTGCTGTATAAAAGCATATTAATAGGTGGTTTAGTGGAAGGAAAAGGTGTGGGTGAGCGGTGGTACCATGATCATTAAACCTGCTATTGGTTCTTTTGGTAGTGTGGGCAGGTACCCAGTCCGGCTGGAAAATGAAATCTTTATTTTCATAAAGTTCGTCAGAAGAGGGGAACATGCTCTGAAATGTCCTGGTAGACTGGAGTTTGGACTTGAGAAAACACAGTGGACCGCTACCAATGGATGACATAAGTCACCAAATCATCGCTGGCTGTGGAAACCTCACGCTGGACCTCAAGCAACGTAGACTCTGTGCTTCTCCACTTGTCCTTCACACTCCAGACCTTGATTTCCCAATGAAATTCAAAATGATTTTCGTCTGAAGAGGGAACTTTAAGCAATACTTCAGTTGTTTTTCCTCTTAGTCTAAGGAGAAATCTTCTCTTGTTGTCTGTGGTTCAGAATTTACTTAAATCGAGGGATGTTCTCTGAAGGAGAAACACCAGATCAAGTTTCTTTCAACTTGAACTTACCGTGAGGTGAGCCATATATACCTGTTAAATACCCGGAAAGAGCTATTTCTGCTTTTATTACATCTCGACTGAACTACTGCAACGCTCTGTGTTTTGTTTTGGATCAGTTATCTCTCCAGCATCCCCAGCAGCTCATCTTGTCTGCCACTTTGAGGGGTGAACACTTCGCTCCAACTTTGGCTTCTCCTCATCGGCTTCCGTCTGTTTCCGGATTGAAATTCAGATTTTATTTCTTACTTTTAAAGTTTCAAATGGTTTAGCCCCATCTTTTCTAACTGATCTCCTGAACATCTGAACACCATGAAGTCCACTTCCGTCAACCAGCCAGTTTCTCTTATATGTTCCATGTTCCAGATTGAAATGTGAAGATTGATCATTTGGACTTTAAGTTATTCGGGGTGCTCTTAGTCCATATTTTTATATTGTAACTGAAATTTATTTTATTCCATCTCATATTGTTTTTATTTACTTTTAGTTCGACAGTGAAGCACTTTAATATGTTATATAAACAAACGAAACAATGACAGCGGTAACCCAAGTCCTGGCTGCATCTCTGTGCTGGCTCTTGAAGCTTAGACTCCAGCTGCACTCCATGCCTTGTGAATCTCTTAAATGAGCTTTCCTTCCACTAAACTTTCTAATTACGCTAAGTAAGCAGTCATGATTTGGAGGGCCATAACAGTTTTACCTTCCATTCAACTTTCCATTAAGGTGTTGAATGCAGCACGCTGTAAACAGCCGGCTTCGTTAGCAGCACATTTTTGTGTCTGACCCTCGGCTAATTTGAATCAAACATTTCTGTATTAAAAATATTTGTTGATTTTATTTAATATTCAACTTTTGTTTTTAATCAAAATTAAAAGAAAATAAATGCTTGAAATTAACCAGTCTATATCATAAATCTATATGTATCACTTTTTGAACTAAATGAATGAACCCTTCCACCATATTAAAGTTTGTGATGCGACTATATTGTGTTTTTCTTTTCCTGCCTTTTTAGAAGGTAGGACATAGACAGCTGAGCTCTTCTTGGGGTCACGCTCTTCCTGTCATGCTCTGCAGGTTTAGCTGCAGTGTAAAAGCGAATTGTTATCAGCTATGGAGTGAGACTCATGTCCTTGTTTAGACCAGTCAGAGGGTAACAAACATGTTCGGGGGGAGGTTAAACTGACAACAGCAGATAGGATGAGTCACATGGGCTGAGATTGGCTCAAGCCACAGATGGAAAACATATCAGAGGAGACGGACCATATAGAGCTAAAATGTGCAGTTCTAGTTTTCTGGATCATCAGTGAATCATGTTTTACTTCAGTGTGAAACTCTGAACTGCGCACTAAGTCTACAGTTTTCAGAGATACTATTCTTACTTCCACTGAAGTTGTGGTTCCTCATCTTGGTCAGTGATACTAAAACCCAACGTTTGACTTATTTCACAAGGTTTCCAAATACTTATGTTTATCTGCTTTTTGATTGTGAATATTTTTCCCTTCTAAAACATATCAAAGTTGGTTCTGAATGTGGAACGAAGGTCAGGGAATCAGCAACTCACCTGTTAGGAGTTTCAAAATCACCTGTAAGAATACGAGTGAAACTGAATCTACAACCAGAAATACACAAATATTTTTAAGACTTCCTGTTCTCAGTTTCAGCGATGAATGAGATGTTGTCTAAGAGTGAGATTTCCGTTTTCTGACACCATCCGCTGTAAAATGAGACTGAGTCCCAGCAGAGTCAAAACTCAGTCGTTGACAGAAATAATTTCATATGAATTTGTAATAATTTCTGGTAGAAATTCTTTTAACGGTGACATATAAAAAGTTTATTAAATTGTCAAGAGCAAAATACAGTCTACACTTAATAATACCCCTCACCCCTGTGAATATTCGTAGTAGCATATACTAAATCATTCACGTCTGTACTTCTTAATCTGTTCCCGTTGAAGGATCAGGCACATTTTCTGTCCAAAGCTAGACTTACATGTGCCCAGGAATAAAAAACAGACAGGCTAGCTCAGCAGGGATCACCATGACCTCTTTTTTTTCCCTGTTTGGTCTGGAGCAGAGACCCAGCAGTTGGTCAGAGTGTCTGGACAGATCAGCTTGCACTCCCTCCTCCACCCAGCTTTGACCGTCCTGACACAAACCTGAAACTCTGCCCTACTGTTAACCTGCAGGCCTGCAGGGGGAGCTCTTGTGGGCTTGCAATCAGTCGCTGGTCCAAGTGGGACGCAGATGAAGGCTTATTTAGTTACTGGTACATAATGTAGTCAAAAATAATGGATTCATGCAGGTCTTAGTCACTGTTCAAGATGTGGGCAGTGCCTTGCAAAAAATATTCATACCCCTTTAACACTTTGTGTCACATTAAAACCACAAACTTCAGTGTCTAATTACTAAATTGGTGATTTAATCTCTGTATAAACAGAGCTGTTCTGTGAGAACCTCAGAAGTTTGAACGTTAGTGAACAAACAGCATCATGAAGACCAAGGAGCACAGCAGAGAGATCAGGCATGAACCTGTGGAGAAGTTTAATGCTGAGTTAGGTTATAAAATAAAATCCCACGCTTTGAACATCATATCTTTGGAGGAGCTGCAGCAATCCACAGCTCAGCTGGGAGAATACGTCGTCAGGACAACTATTGGTCTCGCACTCCACAAATATAACATTGATGGAAGAAGTCTCATTGGCTATTAGCTGCAAGCCATGTGATTTGAATGTGCTCTGGTCAACCTTTTGTTCTAACACATCACAACCTCCTGAACTCGTCGTGAATCATGACTGTGGCAGCATCATTCTGTGGGGATTCTTATCGTCGGCGGGTACAGGGAGCCTGATCGGAGTTGCTGCAAAGATGGATGGAGCTTAATACTCTGTTACCTTTGAAGAAAACCTGTTACAGGCTGCAAAAGGTCAGGGCAAAGGGCAGAGGTTGGCCTTCCAGCAGCTCTAAACATGCAGCCAGAGCTACAATGGAATGGTAATGGTCTGAATTTATAAAGCCCTTTCCAGTCATATCGATCACACTCACAAACTCACACACAGGCAAACAACAATTCACAGATCGGTAGGCAACTAGACATTCTGTGCCTTGCCAAGTGGCACAATTACATGTGGCAGGAGGAAGCTGGAATCAAACCTACAACTTCTGTATTGCAAGACAATTACTCTATTCACTGAGCCACAGTCACCTCAAAATGATTTGGATCAAAGCATATTCATGTGTTGGATGGCCTAGTCAAAGTCCAACTCCCACAAATGCGACTGAGAATCAGTAGAAAAGCTTGAAAATTGATGTTTGCAGATGATCTGACTGAGCTTGAGCTATTTTGCAAGGAATAATGACAGACATACTCCAGTAGACTTGCAGCTGTAATGGCAATGAAAGCTGGCTCTACCACATTGACTCAGGATCAGCTGAAAACAAATACCACACTTTTTAGATTTCTGTTGCAAGAAAATACTCCACATTTATGTACTACATTGTGTTGGTATAGCACGTAATATCACAACAAATTACATTGAAGTTTGTGGTTGTACTGAAATAAAATGGGGAAAATGACTAACATTTAAAGCAGCTTGTTTCCAGGGTGAAAGTCAGCCAGTCCAGTTACTTAATCATCAAAGCATTTAAATGAATAAACCCTGGAGCTTCTTTTTCATTTGTTCTTGTTTTCCTGTAATTGCAGCTGGAGCAGAAGCAGGTGGTCCCGCCGTTCAAACCCAACATCTCAGGGGAATTTGGGCTGGACAACTTCGACGCCCAGTTCACCAATGAGCCCATCCAGCTCACGCCCGATGACGAGTAACTTCTCTTCCTCTTCCCTTTGCCTCAGCATGCAGCTCCTTTTCTCCTCTGAGCGTTTGAACTCACCTCTTTTATCCGTCTGTCTCGTTTTAGGGACATCGTCAGGAAGATCGACCAGTCGGAGTTTGAAGGGTTCGAGTACATCAACCCTCTCCTGATGTCTGCGGAGGAGTGTGTGTGAGAGACGTTGAGATCTGCTTCTGTTGAACGCCACCCACCTGCAAACACACACACACACACACACTCACACTTACACGCGTGTTTACGCGGCGTCTCCTTGCTGCATGGTCACGAGACAACCCAGCAGCAACATCAACCTTTTGTTCGAGGGCCACACAAGTAGGACGCTTTTTTTTGCCAAAACCAGTCTCACACTCTGCCATTTATAACCTCTTGCCCTTAAGCCTACTTTGTTTATCAATAATTTTTTATACCATGTAAATCTGCTGTGATCAGTTCTCTCGTCTGGGCCGACTTTATTGCGGCTGAAAAGTTCTTCCAAGGTTGCTGACGGACTGAGCATCCATTCCTTTAAGCCGACGGGTCACTTCCAATGCAGATTTTATTTGTGTGTATAATAAACTACTATTGAGGATGAACACTAGACGAGGCCTTTTTAGCTTCACGCCACATTTGGACAGAAATTACTTATTAGTTCTGTCTAGAACAACAGTAATCATCATAACACTATTGTTTAAAAAAAAAAAAAAAGATAAAAATCTATATATTTTCTTATATTTTATTTTGGACTCTATAAAGGTGTTACACATCAAGCCTGTGTATAAGAACCAGACGAGTACTGGTTCTGGAAAACAAGAGCTTCAGGTCCCTTCTCCCAGAATGAAGGAAATGAAACACTAATAGTGAGTTAATGCTGTGAATGAAAGCGCTGTGGGAGCTGGAGGAATAGCACAAAGCACCTGGAGGCCGTAGCACAGGTTTACTGTTGCCGGGCAGATTTTCCTTTAAATACACGTTCATACAGGACCAAAAACAGTTTCCTGGTACTTGTTAGGTGGTACAGTATGCATAAGGAAGATGTGCTGTCCTAGGTCATAGAATTTATATATTCAGATTTTTCTTTTTTCAACATTTTTTTTAATACAATGCCTTTCTGAAACCTGCGCTCTTTATTGTTTATTGTATTTTCTTTCATTCCATGTGCATCCTTTTCCTGTAAAATCAGACTCGCATTGTTGAGCAGTTTTGATCCTAAAATGTGGCTTTAACACTGTCAACGGAGCCCGAGATCTAATTTTGGAGGTATTTTAACAAATGAATGTAATGACACTAAGCAGAAAGTGGAGGAAAGCATTCATTTGTTACAGTTTAGCTTTATTGTTGCTTTTCTGTTAATATGATTTAATTGAGTTTTCTTTTATCACTAAATTGATTCTAAAATGTTAACGGGGGGACAGTGTAAACACTACTATTTGTATGCGTTGTACTTTGCAGATGTTTTACCATCCGCTGGACTTTATTATTAGTGTTCAAAGAAGAAAAAAATGCAGATGGTGAAATAAACATTTTATTTCTCTCTTTGTGGTAATAAGTGTTTGTGTCAGTGTGAGTCTCTCGTTTGCATATAAACCTGCAATGCCTTACAAAAGTAACCCTACGTGCTTTTTGACATGCTCGTCATGATTCCACAACATAATTCGATGTATTTTAGCAAAAATGTACGTAAAAAAATGTGCATTTATTAAATAATACTCCAGTCCTCATTTGGCATGTGCAGTAGTTACAGATTTGGAAACAGAGCCGGTCTAAGTTTTTCCAGATGCCTTAACATGTGTGAAATGGTGGTATATCACACTCAGTTTTAGCGCTGTGGTTTGGTGTGTTTTTCTTTTAACCTACAAGGATTAGGACTACTAATAAAGCAGCTCAAGGTGATTTCTTTTTTTTTATACTCAAATTTCCAAAATGCTGTAAAAACCGCTGCAAAACATTTAGAAATTAGTCTGTAAAAGTATGGAATTTTGAAATGAAGCATTTCCAGGAACCATGTTGTGAGATGGAAGGAAAAACTAACAGAAACCTGATGTGTTGCATGCATTTGTTTTCCGCCTTACTGAGTCAGTTCTTTAGTTCCAGCTTCTGCAGCAACTGCACGTTTTTTGGGGGATTTCTCTACCTTTGCAAATTTCGAGACAGAAATTTTTGCTAGTCCTCTGGCAGAATATTTCAAGCTCGAGCTTTGACTAGACCATTCTAATCCATGAATACGCTTTGATCAAAAGTGTTCCACTGTAACTCTGGCTGTGTGTTTAAGGATCATTTTACCCTGCCTGAGTCAAGTCTTCTGCAGCCTCCAACAGGGTTTCTACCAGAATTGTCATCTTATTAGCTCCACTCATCCTCCAATCATTTCTGACCAGCTTCCCTGTCTCTGGTGAAGAAAAGCATCCCCACATCATGATGCCGACACCACCATGTGTCACCATAGGAACGATAAATTCAGAGCAGTTTGAATTGTTAGTTTTATGCAACAGACATTTGTATCTTGGCAAAATGCTTAATTTTGGTGTCATCTGACCAGATGCTGCTCTGTTTCTTTTATGGCTCTCTAGGGATAAAGTTTTCTGGTTCCGACATTGGTTGATTGCAAAAATAATAGTTAACCAGTTGTTCTCTACCCTGCTCCACAATGCCCCCTCTCCTTGCTGCCACACACCTGACTAAAATAACTGGGTGATTACCGGGCTGCAGCGGCACTTGATGGCATGCAAAGAAGGAGATGCAATCATTTGAACCAGGTGTGCTTGAACAGACCCATTTAAAACATGCAGGACAGGGACCCCTGAGGACTACGGTTGGGAACCACTGAACTAAACGGTTCTCTGAGAGATTTAAAGCTTTGCTTTTTTTTTTTATAACATATCCCTGATTTAAACTTCTCCACAAAGTGTTGTATTGCATGATCATCCTGTTGTTCGTTCATTTATAGTCTCCTTAAACTGCTTAGACCTTTACAGAGCAGTTGTATTTATTTGTGAAGTTACACAGAGGTGAACTCTATTAAATTGATGGCTTCTGAAGGTGGCTTGTGCTGGATTTTATTTTAGGGTATTTGAACATTTTGGTGTTAATACTCTTCAGATTTCTGTGTAAAATAAAAAAAAAACAAGCTTTCCCTTCTATTTCACAGATCTGCCCTTTATGCTTTCTTGCATAATAAAATGAAATACATGGAAATTGTTCAAGCAGCATCAAGAGAGTTATTCCAGCTCCTTGATGCTGTCATTTTAAATGACACTTGATCTCTTGTAGCTCTTAGCAGAGGAATGTATTGTTAAAACACTCAAATATTTATTTGACAGTGTAACAAAAATTGACCATACAAAAATATGGAGAAAGGGCAAAGTTCATTACAAAAAGAATGTAATTCAACATGGGTCTTGTGATGTCATTAAAAAGCAGAGACCCTTAATGCCAACCAACCAGATCTCTCCTTTGATGTGTTGGTTTACTGCCACTGTTTCACAGCAACACCGGCAGCTTTGTGTGGTTCTAATTTTCTGTTTGGGCAAATGTCCCCATGAGCCCCACACTGGACCACCGCAGGCCAACGTTTCAGGACGATACTGCAACAAACCTGTTCAGCTTGGTAGAAATCTGAGACCACTGATGGGTTCTAGTGGTTGTTGCTTGAATTTTCATAAAATCCTCTGGAGGCTGATGTAAGAAGTGGTGCCTTTCTGTTCAGGTGAAGAGAGCATTTTAAAAACTCGAAGGCTATTTTTAAGTTCTTCTGATGCTTGAGTTTGTTACGAATTGTATTAGCTAACTAACTGACACATTCCTGAGGGACATAAAGGACCCTGAACAAATTCAGAGCAAAGGTTAGTCCCCAACCCAAATACCGACCCGCCCACAGGCCTGGCGAGCATTATTTAGAAAGCCGCAAGGTACCTCTGGAGAAGCTGCAGGGAGCCATAGCTCAGGTGGGAGAATATGTCCTCAGGATAACTTATAGTTATCTAACTTTCATGAAAGTAAAAAAAACCCTTTGTTGAAAGAAAGTCATGTAGACACAAAGACGTAGATTAATCTTTTTAGCCTTTATGCAAAATTTGTAGACCAAATGTGCACATCACCCTGAACACAGCATTCCTGTGATGTAACAAGGTGATGGCAGCATCATGCTATGGGGATGCAAGGAAGCTGGATGAAGCTAAAACAGGGCAGTCCTGGAATATAACATTTTAGAGGCTACAGCTGCAACTGGGCCAGAAGTTCACCTTCCAACGGGACAGTGGCATCTAAGACCCAGGCCTAAATCCAAATAAAAATCTGTGGAAATAGAAAATGCTCACAGATGTTCTCCTTCAAAGCTGACTGAGCTTGTGCTGCTTTACGCAGAGGAATAGGCATATATTTCAGTCTGTAGTTGTGCAAAGCTGGTGGGGACATGCCACAAAACACTTGCAGCTGTAATTACAGCTACATGAGGTCCTTCTAAGTATTGACTACATTAAAAATGCATGCCAAACATTTATATTATTATTTGGGGGAAAAAATGAACACCGTGGGTCCTCAACACACTATGCAAATATGCTTCGTGATGATCACATACCATTCCCAAACAATGCATCGACCACTGCAAAATGTGTAGAGGTCAACTCAGGAAGAAAATAAATGCCCTCTGTAATGTCACTTCATTTATTAGGTGTTGAGACATTTTCACTACAATAGCAAAAAGATGGTTAGTAAAGGCTTGACCTTTGTTTCTTTTGAGATACTGTACATATGTAGAAATATACTGAAATGTAGCTTTATTTGTAAAGATTTTTTACTTAATTTTTGTAATAACTCAGGTTGCATCAGTTATCTATTGACATACCGTAGAGGACAAGCTTTACAAGCTAGCTGTGCTAAAATTAGACATCAGTCCCAGTGCAAAGATAGAACCTAAGCTCTCCCCTGTGTGGCCGTCCTGGAGTGACAGGAATTAGACTGGATGTGTTAAGCCGGAGCTGTTCCTCTGGGGCTCCCTGTATTTCCTCCGCTCACATGACTTCTGCCAGGTTGTTTTTTTTTTCCAGAGGCCTTTTCGTCTTGCTAGGGTGAAAAGGTCAGTGATGCAGTGCTGCTTCACTCTGCCCTGACTCCATGCTGAGTGTTAAAAGGTGAAAAGGGTGCCATGGAAGTGATAATACATGTCAGAAGTAATAAACCCAACTGATTTGTGAGATGCAATAACTAACTCGCTACAACCCCATTCGAGAGGCTTGATCCCTCGTTCTGCTTCCAGTGACCTGCTGCATGTCGTCTTGACTGAACCAGATTTCGCAGGTAATGACCCCTTCTTTGTACCGACTAAATGAGACCAAGCACTGCTGCATGCAGGGACGAGGATAAATGCCTCGGCATAATTCTGTATTCCCTCGACACCGTGTTTGACTTTGCTGCTGTGCCCTCTCCGGTTGAGAACAAGGAAGTGCCTCCCCCAGGCACGGGGGGCTCCACATCACCCTGTGGAAGACACAGGCAAGACAAACCTTGTTTAATTAATGATGTAAAACGGAGGAGGGACTGAGGAAAAAACATCCTGCCCTAATTTCACGTATCTTGTTGGGTGTTTTAGTCGGTCCCAAAAGGGATTAATTAACCAGCAGAAGACACAAACTCAGAGTTAAATGCCATCCCTTAGTAAAACACACATGCTGCAGTGTCACATGGTGCTCTGCTTGGCACAGCCATGGCTCTGCGTTTTAGGGCTGCTCTTGACTGTAGAGTTACTGAGAGATCTCAAACATCTGCTGTCCACTCCAGCCTCCCTGTAAGGTAGCTGCAGTATCTGTGATGCAATGGAGGCGCCTTGGCTAAAAGCTGAAGAGAAACCTTCGTTTCATGAGCACCACTTACAGAACACCTCTGCAGTGTGTACAAATGAGTGGTGCTGACAAAAACAGGGATCAATGAGGGCTCAGTGTTGAGAAACATAAAGACACCTGACGGATACAGTGCTGTGGGTTTTTTACCGACGTCCACTTTTGCCTCATCGGTCCAGAAGATATTTACCCAAAAGTTTTGGGTATGTATACTTTCTGTCAAACTTGAGACGGGCCTTAATGTTCTTTTTGGTTAGTGGTGGTTTTCACCTTAAAGCTCTCCCATGGAGGTCATTTTTGCCCAGACTTTTTCCTATTGACTTTACTGAAATAAGTGAGGACTACACTACTTTATAAGTTGCTTTTGGTTCTTTGTCATCTGTTCTTAAATTTCTTTAGATTAGGCCATGATGTGTTGTTTTTTTAAGATCTTTTGGCCTACGTCATATTGTCAGTAAGGTTCTAATGATTCTACAGGTCTTGCAGTAATTGAGCATTTAAGTGTATGTGTTTTGGGGGTGATTTTTCTAAACTGATGCTTTAAATATGTAATCCATGACCTAAGGTAAGGTGTACTTTATTGTTCCACAGAGGAAATTTGGTTACAGCCTCTGCATCACATCAATTACAACATCAATCAATTGAACATCAAATATTCACACTTTACAACAGATGCTACACAACTGACAATATTATACACAGTTTCAAGCACGGATCTCTGCATGACACAAAGTGTAGCTTAGACAGAAATTAGCCAAAACATATGGGAAGTTTATCAGAATATAAAGAAATAAAGGCTAAGGAAAATATATAGAAATTGAGTAACAGCAGCACACCTGAATAGAAAAAACACCATCATACAGAATTTTAAAACCAGATCACTGTTTCATGTTATGTAAACTTCTGATGGAAGATATATTAAACATAAAATCAACCTTCGGCCATGATCATCTTGATCCCAAGACCTAAATCCTGTTAAAAACGTGTGTGGTGAGGTGAAGAGGAGAGATCCAGGACTCTGGAGAATCTAGAACAGCAGCTCCAAAAGTTGTTGTTGTTGTGATCTGTTTTTATTCTAAAAAGTCAGCAAAAACAACACAACATGACTTGGTTAATAATGTTTTCAAATTTCATTGAGGATTTTAACCTCTTGGGGCAGTAAACAAAGAAGTGTAGGGTCAGAAATCAGGCGTTCATGGCGAAATGGTATAACAGGACAAAAAACTGAACCTAGAACTGTTATTCTCTGGGTCTGAAGCTAAAATGTTGATGAACTACTGATCCTGAGGCATCGGTCAACCTTGAGATGGTTGTACAGACATTACTGTGAGAATATGGCATTGCAGTAAAATATTGGTTTATTTTAAGTGTTTTTGCACACCTTTACAAGTAAGGAGGACACTCTAGTAGTTTAATTTTTATTTAGCATTAAGGAATTAAATGGAAAAATTTGTCAAAAAACGTATCCTTGAATATATTCTGTAATCAGCTAAAAACAATTAGGTCAAACTGTATGTTGCAGCATGTTGGAAACCCCGCTTGTCTCATTTCTGTCTGCTCTCAGCAACACTCCTCTCACCCAGCTCAGTTAGTCATTTTCTGTAAGAGATGTCAGTAACCATAGATGGTTTTAGTATAAAGACTCTGACTCCTGGGGTTTTGTTTTCTCACAGGATGTGTAGCTTCAAACAATAAATAGAACAATATGTTGTTCCAGGGTCACACACAGTGGTAGCGCTGACCTTTTAGATATAGAATCTAAATGTAATGTAGGTCATTTAAGTCAAATGGTGCCACAGGGTTTCAATAAGCTCTAGTATATCAGACAGATAACAGAAAAACAGGACAAATCGACGGCTAGAGATGAGAAACAAAACATGCTGTCTTCAGGAAGTGAGCAAATGTAATGTTTTAAATGAAGCAATTTCCTTTGTGAACTTTATCACACCTCTGTCTTAAGTCTGTCTTAAGTGCTAATTGTATTCTATAAGACTGGCACCCAGATGTGCAATAGAGACATGTTTAACCCCACCATAATGCAGCTGTATTTAAAGAAATAAAGTTTGTTGTTTATGATGATAAAACACTATTAGATGCTTACTTTTTTTCAAGCCTGATAGATGACTCACTTAAAAAAAAAAGAAAAAAAAGTTAAATAAAATTGGCAAATAATTTTAATCCAAAATGTTAATTAAATTTTTTTATTTTATTTTATTGTTTCATTCTGAGAAACACAAAAAATCTATTGTGCATTTCATGTGAAAACATTGCTTTTGGTTGTTGGAAAACGGTAAGCAACATTTACAACAATCATTTTGCAAAATGCTTTTTCTTTCTTATTTATTTATTTGGTGTTGAAATAATTTGCGTGCAATGCACGAATATTTAGTCGGTTGCAGTTTGCTATTTGTGCCACCAGATGTCACTATAAGTAACAAACAGAAGCATTAGCTGGTTTGGTATCAGTTAAACCGTAACTGTTTCTTCAGTCAATACTGACTCTGTGTCATAGAAAATGAGAATAACCTTCCAAATTTACCGCAAACCTACCAATACATGACCTTCGATTTAAACTGACAGGCTGGACAGGAGAGCTTTAATCAGCCAAGAGGCTCATGTAAACTGTGGAGGAGCTACAGACATCCACAGCTCAGGTGGTATAATCTGTTAATGGGACAATTATTAGTAGTGCACTCCATAAATCTGGCCTTTATGAAAATTCGACAGAAGGAAAAACAATTGTTGAAAGAAAGCCATAGGAAGTCCGGTTTTTAATGTGCCATACCAGTGGTTCCCAACCCTAGTCTTCAGGGACAAATGTCCTGCATGCTTTAAAATGATTGCATTACCTTCTCTGAATGCCATTAAGTCCTACAGAAGCTGGTAATCCCACATTCATTTAGTGTGGCAGCAGGGAAATACCTAAAACAGGTGAGACAGTTGGCCCAGAGGACCAGGGTTCAGGACATTGTGCAATAAGCCATGAAAAGGACACAGCAGACATTAAATTAAGCTCTCTAGCCTATATGCAAAATACTATATATGGAGGAAAACTTAGCATACGCATCACCCTGAACACACTCTTCCAGTCCTAAAACATAGTGGTGGCAACATCATGCTGTGGGGAAGCTTTTCTTCAGCGGGGACAGCGAAGGTCATCAAAGCTGATGAGAAGGTGTTCGTTGTCCTCCAGCAGGACAACAACCCTAAATGTACAGCCAGAGCTACATTGGAATGGATTAAATCAAAGCATACCAATGTGCTCGAATGGCCTAGCGAAAGTGCAGACCTAAGTCCAACTGAGAATCTATGGCAAATGAAAATGTATGCTCACAGACCTTTTTTTAATCTTTTTTTGGATTCTGCGCTCCGTCACATTAGGAGAGCTACTTAATGAAGAATCTGACACTTCTTCAAGATCAAACCAGAAGCATCCCGTTGACTGCCCCAAACCGACTGATGCTTCAGGGTCTGTGGTGAAGGTGTGTGACCTCAGACAATCAGTTCAGCAAGCATCATTACCTCGAAATCATGCATAGATCCACCGAATGACCCAAGACACATTTCAATATCTACCATTGATCTAATACAAGATGTATGAAAACGACCAGCGTCTCCTGGGACCATTTAGTACTAAGTCCAATAACATTTAGGACGACTCTCGGCTAATGGAGAGTCTTGTGAATGCACCAGTCTGCCACACTTTGTCTACAAGTCCCAGCTCCCCCACTTCCATCCTCCTCATCCCTCAGCCTTTTTTTTTTTGCTTTAAACCCTCAATGAACAATCAGCACAGTTTACATTATTGCACATATGAGATTAATTTACTCCCTGCAGAACACAGAGTGATGTTATTACAGGAAAATCAATGTCCCTCTTGTTGTTCTCTGGGGCTGGACAGGGTGTATGCACATCTGCTCTCATAATACAACTGCTGACCTTGCTGTCAGGGAGTGAGGCAAAGAGAGATTGCGGTGAAAAAGCTGACCGACCCATTGGCTGCGTTGTTTATCAAAGCTTTATCAAGCCGCTCGGCCCACTTGCAGACTTGTGACACCAGACTGTGGGTCAACCAGCCAGCCAGGGTGCACCTCAGCTGAAAAAACGTCGGCACATGTCGACGGAGGATGACAACCTTCTAAGATTACAGTGTTTTCTTAGTTTTAAGAGTGCAATGTTGTACTTACCTCCTCTTCAAAGAACAAAATATCCAATATAATAACTAAAATGTATTTCTATCCCCTTCACACACAGATTTTCATTAATTTCTTTCATCTCTGAAATTACAATAGACCTCCTGGGTGACCTTTTGACCTCTGGTGGAGGACATGTCCATATGTTGGGTGGGGGAGGAGGAGCTCTGGGACAGAAAGACTCCCTTTAACCTAGTGAGCGTGTCCTCTTTTGTCCTCTCGTTTTTCTGTGAACTCAATGGGAAGTCAAGAAAACAGAGAGCAAATGCTTACCAAAAACATGTAGAGGGAAGAAATGGTATGACATCCTGTTTAAAAATGCAAGAAATCCATTGCAAATATGTAAAATCCAAATTTATCAAGATTTTAGAACAAATTTCTTTTCATTTAGGCTTCATGTTAAATGATATATGATATTCAGAATACTTTATCTGTTCTGTATTTTTGACATTTGTGTTTAGCCCTTGTTTTTGGTCTATCTGTTTGAAAAGACTTGGAAAAGTAATCATACCCCTTGAACTTTTTTTTCCCATTTTGTCATGTTACATGTTACCAACACAAAATAAATCCATAATTGTTCACCAGGAGGATTTATTTTTTGTTTGCAAATAAAAATCTGTAAAGTGTGGCTGGGATTTGTGTTCAGCCCAACTGAGTTCATTCTTTGTAGAACCAACTTTTGCTCCAGTTACAGCTGCAGATTAAACCTTTACCCCATCATCAGATCTTTTGCAGATTCCAACCAGCTTTCGCCCTTCAGGATTGCCTTGCGTTTTGCTCAATCCACGTTCTCATCCATGCCTTCAAAAATGAGCCTCTGGCAAACTGCAAGAAGCCCAAGAAGCAATGGCTTTCTTCTCACCACTTGCTCATAAAGGTCAGATTTGTGGAGTGCAGTATTAATAGTTGTCTTGTCGACAACACCTCCCCCCTAAGCTGTGGATCTCTGCAGCTCCTCCAGAGTTACCAAGGGGCTCTTGGCTTATTCTCTTCTCTGAATAATACACTCTTTGCCATGTCAGCTACTTTTTGTGGATGGTCATGTCTTGGTAGGTTTGCAATTGGGCCATACTTTTTACTTTTTTTGGATTATGGATTAAACATTTCCGTCAAACAAACAAAAAAAAAAACAGCTGTATTTTATAGGAAAATTTAATTAAACACAAGGGAACTCTATGAGCTAATATGGCATCTTCTGAAGACAATTTGTTGCAGAGGGCAATCAGACTAAAAGGGACTTTATATATATATATATACATATATATATATATATATATATATATATATTATATAGTCAGTCGTTCAGTCAGTCAGTCATTTTCTACCGCTGATTCCATAGTGGGTCTCGGGGGAGCTGGTGCCTATCTCCAGCAGTCTATGGGCGAGAGGCAGGGTACACCCTGGACAGGTCGCCAGTCCATCGCAGGGCAACACACAAACAACCACGCACACACTCATTCATACACCTAAGGGCAATTTTGAGAGACCAATTAACCTAACAGGCATGTCTTTGGGCTGTGGGAGGAAGCCGGAGCACCCGGTGAGAACCCACGCATGCACAGGGAGAACATGCAAACTCCATGCAGAAAGAGCCCCAGCTGGGAATCGAACCCAGGACCTTCTTGCTGCAAGGCAACAGTGCTACCAACTGCATATATATATATATCTATATATTCATGCAACAACATAAAACATGTTATTTATTGGTGTTTTACATTGAATCATAATAAAATACATTGATGTTTAAGAATGTAAATATGAAAAAAAATTAAAAATTTTAAGTCATGGGAATTCTTTGTCAAGACACTGTCCATCAAATTTAAACAGACTGGGTCTCACTGAGGCTAAAACACTAAAATAAATAATAATAAAATAAACCTTTTTGGATTAGAGCGGCTGGGATGAGGATCAGCTCCTCCAAGTCCGAGGCCATGTTTCTCGACCGGAAAAGGGTGGCTTGTCCTCTTCAGGTTGGAGGGGAGTTCCTGCCTCAAGTGGAGGAGTTTAAGTATCTCGGGGTCTTGTTCACGAGTGAGGAAAGAATGGAGCGGGAGATCAACAGATGGATCGGTGCGGCTGCCACAGTAATGGGGGCGCTGTGCCGGTCCGTTGTGGTGAAGAGAGAGCTGAGCCGAAAAGCAAAGCTCTCGATTTACCGTTCGGTTTACGTTCCTACCCTCACCTATGGTCATGAACTTTGGGTCATGACTGAAAGAACGAGATCCTGGATATAAGCGGCTGAAATAAGCTTCCTCCGTAGGGTGGCTGGGCACTCCCTTAGAGATAGGGTGAGGAGCTCGGCCATCCGGGAGGGGCTCGGAGTAGAGCCGCTGCTCCTCCACATCGAGAGGAGCCAGTAGAGGTGGCTCGGGCATCTATACCGGATGCCTCCTGGACGCCTTCCTCGGGAGGTGTTCCAAGCACGTCCCACCGGGAGGAGTCCCAGGGGACGGCCCAGGACACGCTGGAGGGACTATGTCTCTCGACTGGCCTGGGAACGCCTTGGGCTCCACCCGGAGGAGCTGGAGGAGGTGTCTGGGGAGAGGGACGTCTGGACGTCTGCTGAGTCTGCTGCCCCCGTGACCCGGTCCCGGAGAAGCAGAAGACGACGAGTACGAGTACGAGGATTAGAACCCACACAAAACTGTGGCAACATATGCTGCATCTGAATTGCCTTGGAAATCACACCTAGATGCTGGGAATTATCTCACACCTGAGTTGGGTTTTAGCTCCTTCCAGATGCAAGTTGGAAAACCAGTTGGATTTGCTAATTCTTGTGGTGCTAACTTCTATTAACAATACAATCTAATAGCTCGTACTCGTACTCGTCGTCTTCCGCTTATCCGGGACCGGGTCGTGGGGGCAGCAGACTCAGCAGAGACGCCCAGACGTCCCTCTCTCCAGACACCTCTTCCAGCTCCTCCGGGTGGAGCCCAAGGCGTTCCCAGGCCAGCCAAGAAACATACTCCCTCCAGCGTGTCCTGGGCCGTCCCCTGGGCCTCCTCCCGGTGGGACGTGCCTGGAACACCTCCCGAGGAAGGCGTCCAGGAGGCATCCGGTATAGATGCCCGAGCCACCTCAACTGGCTCCTCTCGATGTGGAGGAGCAGCGGCTCTACTCCGAGCTCCTCCCGGATGGCCGAGCTCCTCACCCTATCTCTAAGGGAGTGCCCGGTCACCCTACGGAGGAAGCTCATTTCAGCCGCTTGTATCCGGGATCTCGTTCTTTCAGTCATGACCCAAAGTTCATGACCATAGGTGAGGGTAGGAACGTAGACCGACCGGTAAATCGAGAGCTTTGCTTTTCGGCTCAGCTCTCTCTTCACCACAACGGACCGGCCCAGCGCCCCCATTACTGTGGCAGCCGCACCGATCCGTCTGTCGATCTCCCGCTCCATTCTTCCCTCACTCGTGAACAAGACCCCGAGATACTTAAACTCCTCCACTTGAGGCAGGAACTCCCCTCCAACCTGAAGAGGACAAGCCACCCTTTTCCGGTCGAGTACCATGGCCTCGGACTTGGAGGAACTGATAATAATATAATAATTATTATTATTGTTAATAATATTATTGCTACTTACTACATATATATACTTATATGAACATCAGTACCCATATAAAAACTGAACTTAGGCTTGCTGGGAGATGCATGCGCACTGGTTGGCAGAAACCAGGAGACAACTGTAAAATCAGAACTAAGAACTGCTAAATACTGCCTTTAGAAAGCATTTCTTTGCAAAAATCAAATGTTAGAAATAAGCTACTGTACAGCACGTTTCCTAATACATTTGCAAAGAGGGTAAGTTCTGAGAATATATGTTAAAAAAAGGACATTTCATTATTTAATCCACAACACATGACTTTATACACAGGACACTCTGAATATGGATACGTCGGATATTATAATTATTTTTTGTCTGAGCTGTAAGAATTGCTGTGACACATGAATGAATATGTTTAAAGCTATAGCTACACCTAGCAAAAGCTATATAAACTACTTCTAGTTATAGTGACCAGGATTTATAATTACTGTTCGCTTCAGCTAAAAAAATAGAAAATTGTCTGATTTGAAGATTACCTGAGTGGATTTCATATCCTATTTTAAATATTAATAACACACACAGATAGTTAATGTCCCCAACCAACTCCACATGCTCTGGACAGGGGGCTGCTTCACAGCTAAGTACATAATTATTAAACAAATGAAAATATGTATAAAAAAAAATAAGTCTGTCGGATGCAACTGTGATCTGAGGTTTTCCACAATTTTGCTAATCACTGATGTCTTTGCAGTGAATAACTTTCTAGCACCCTATTTTTAAATTTTCTTTTCTTTAGGAAAAACATAAAAAAAAAAAAAACGATTTCCTAACAAACATTGGTGTGGAATCAACATCTTTTCAGCATTTTGTATGCAGCATTTTACATTAGCTTCATGCTCTTCTTTTTGGTGTTATTTTATTTTACCAGAGACTATGTTCTTTTTTTTTTTTTTTTTTTTTTTTTTTTGCAGATTTTTGTTTGTTTGTTTTCAAATCAAACCACACATTTTAACTTTGGCTACAGCAACAAAGCAAAATGAAACTCCTGAAATTCTTAAATGACTTGACGTTTTTTTTTTTGTGTGTGTTTGTATGGTGCCCCCCCAAAAAAAAAACTTTCTGGAAGCGCCCCTGGTGATTTTCTCTCCTCCGCTGTTGCTGGAGGGGGGGAAAAAAAATCCCTTGTCTCAGACCGTGCAGACAGACAAGAGGACCGACAGACTAGAGACACCCCCGCATAGTTTCCGTCAGCCGGGTGACGTCTCCGCCTCTCAGCCCGTGTGCAGTGTGACGTTACGGGCTGTAGTGGAGCCTCTATCTGCATCTTGTTGACGGTTCGCCAGGCTTTTCCAGTGCTGAGAAGACCCCGGAGCGGAGAGGACGACGCGGACGTCGTTCAGGCAAGTGTTGCTTACTAAAAATAGCAATAATAAAAGAAAATGTTTTTGTTTTTTCAACATATCGGTTAAAGACGGGGCTGTTGTGGCGGATGACAGTTTGTGATTAACGGTTAAATTGTTCCGTTGAGCCGCTGCGAACGGAGACGGTGAAGCTAATCTCCTTTAGCCTGCTGTATCGCTCTCCATCGGGGGGTTTAGCCCGCTGGAATATTAGCGCTGGGTTCACCTTCTTATCGGTCATTATGCCGAGGTAGCTCGTCCTAAAAAAAAACTCCCTGTGTGAGTCGGTCGAAGCGGGCACCGGTCAGTCAGCCGGTGGCTGAACGGAATCCCAGTCAATCAGCTTCGGGTACATCCAGTTTAATTCAGCCTGTCCAGGCTCCAGTAGGAATAATCGGGATTTTTACTCATTCCCAATCAGACTTTTTTTTTCTCCACTCATTCATTTCTCCTTACTGCTTTAAAAGACATTTTATTAATGGATGTGGTTTTTAAAACACAACTTCACGCTCAAAATGTGTAATATTAACAGTCTGATTTCCGACCGCAGCTGCGTCCAATAAACGCCGCGGTCGGAAACCCAAACGTCTCCTCAGCAGATCGGCGTGTGCCAGACCAGACTGTAGCGTAGACAGTGAATGTCATTATCAGCACTGTCTGCATACCAGAGCCGAGCCAGCAGAGGGGAGCTACAGACTGGGGAGGAGGAGGGGGAAGAGCAGGGGCATTACGCGGTGTCCTTGCAGCAAAAAAATCATACTGGAAGTGGAGGGATGACATTAAGGAGATCAAGTTTACGTTTTTTTTTGTTGTTTTTTTTTTTTTTGTGACGTTGCACGTTATTTAATGAAGCTCTGCCTCCCTCTGCGATTTCTGTCATAAATAAAAACGACAAGGCTGAAGCTGGCATCCGATTCGCAGCTCGACTACAGGACTTATTTCACCGCATTAAACGAATCTGGTCAAGCTTGAACCTGAAAGGGGCGATTTTAAGGCTTCTTGTTTAGATGCTGCCTGTCTTCTCAGGTGGATTACAGTTTTGGAAATATAATCCAATTCCCCAGACAGGTCAAATTTGGAAGGGATTATATGACGCTAATCACAGATGATCTAAAATACAGTTTGAAAAACTTGTTTCCAATGCTGTTCAAGATCGGTCTTCAAGGGCCAATGTCCTACATGGTTTAGATGTCTCCTTGGTTCAACACACCTGAATCAAATGAAAGGTTTAAAACCAGGTCTTGATGACATGCTGAGGAGCTAAGCAGCCATTTCAATCAGTTTAGTTGGAGCAGGGCTACATCTAAAACATGAAGGTCACCGGGCCCTAAGGACTGGAGCTGGGCACCCCTGCTTTAGTCATTTAATCAAAACCAAAAAGTGGCGATTATCAGGCTATTTTAAGAGATCTGCTCAAATGAGATACTCTATAAAATACAGTTTGTGATTTGCTAAACCTCGTTTCTATTCAAAACCTCTAAGTAAAAGTAAAAAAAAAAAAAAAACCTTGCAAATTTGAGTCATTTTTTTGCATCCCCAGACAGACACTATAAAGTACAGTTTTTGGGTTGCAAAACCTCTATCATGTGTCTAAAAAAATAAATAAAAACAAAAATTGGCAGTTTTAAGATTTTATTTTTGAAAACTACAATACCTAGACAGGTCAAACCTGGACAGAAATACTCCCACTAAAAAAATTATTCTTAAAAAATAAAGATTGTTGTTTGTGAAACCTCGGTTCTGTCCGTAAAAAAAAATCAAAAAGCCAATTTTTTAATTCACATTAGACGGATCCAACCTGGACAAATGTAATAACAAGATTAGCAGATTCTTTAAAATACAGTTTGTGATGTTTAAATCCTTCATTTTTGGGAAAACTCAAAAAAAAAATTTTTTTTAATTGAAGGCTTTTCTACGCCTCTTGACCCCATTAGGTGAAGACCAGCCCAAAAGCATGGAGATGAAGAAGCAAAAAATTGCTCTCTTCCAGCTCAGGTTTGCCCAGATAAATTTGAAGCTTTCAAAGAGCCCTTCAGTCAAGTACCTACTTGAAAGCTGCAAATCGGATGCCAACTTCAGTGTCATCAAAGGAATCCTGAGTAGGTGGCTCAATGTAGCCCACAAATCAACCAGCTAAGACAAAGCGGGGGAGAAATAACAGATGTAAACCCATAACTTGTGGGAAATTAATTGAATTTGGATCGTTACTGATTTTAAAAACAATAAAGGTGTAATGCCTTGTCCTCTATGTTGCTGCAGTTTCCATAAGTTAATTTGTGGAACCCAGATTGCTATTGTTTACCTTGATACTGATATAAAAAAATAGTTTTGGGGGACTTGTTGGTACTCCATATAATGCTGCATGTCTGGGTTGGAGGAGCAAAGAGAGAGAAGAGTCAGGCTGCTTTTATCAATTGTTTTTCATGGGATTGCTGACCAAAGTGTGACCGCATGGGAAGCGGCTCTTTCATTTGCAAAATGAGATGTTTTTCTCAGCCATTGTGTGTCAGCCTTCCACATGAACAATGTAATGAGCGAAAGACGCAGGGAGACGGAGGATTTCACCCAGTCACGTCTTGGCAAACTGGTTTGTTAAAATTCTCACTTTGCGCTTTAGAGTTTACATCAGGCAGCCCACCCTTTGGTGGAAGTTTCTCCTGTGTGAAGTGTGTTGATGGCCTTTTGGTTCAGTGGACCATGCTGGCGGCCTCTGACCTCTGCAACCCAAAGCGGGGGCTGCATAAAACATTACATTCTTAATGGGTGTTTCATGCTCTGTAACAGTTTTAATTACTTTTTTTTAATGATCTTTTACTTCAGGAGGAGAATGTACAGTGCCTCGGAGGCATAAAACGCCCCGTAAACGTTTTGAAATGTTGTATATTGACATCTACAAACCTCAGTGTATTTATTAGAATTTTATGTTGGAGGCCAAAACAAAATGGGGCAACTGTGAGGCGAAAGGAAAATGATATGTTGTTAATCAAATACTTTTACCATTGAAATTTTGAAAAGTGTGGCTTGCATATCTATTTAGCCCCTTTTGCTCTGATACCCTTAAATTAAATCTGGTGTGATTAATTTTCCTCAGAAGTCACCTAATTAGAGTCCAAATGTGTGTATTTTAATGTCAGTATTATTACAGCTTTTTTGTGAAGACCACCAGTGGTTAGGTAGAGTAAGTGGTGGTGGTAGCATCTTCCTTTGGGCATATGTTTCTTGACCTTGGACAGGAAAACATGACTAAGCTTACTGTGTTAGTCTATCACATAAAATCCCAGTAAACTACATTAAAGTTTATGGTTTTAACATAAAACGCTTAAGGTATATAAAAACTTTGGAAGGCAGTGCATAGATTAAAGTTTTTTGTTTTCTAAATTCCATTTAAAAAAATTTTTTTCCTGTTTAGACAGCGGATCAAGAACCTACAAAACGTACGGAACCATCATGCATGTGTCAAGCTACCAGGAGACTTGTGTCATTTAGAAAAGACTTGAGGTGGGAAAAAGGAAAACAAGGAACAGACAACAGAAGAGAAAGCGGAGGACAAGAATTCCCGGACTTGGACATGGCCAGCACCCAGACCAGTCTGAAAACCCCTTTTAAAGACTTGATCTCATTTAAGGGTAACATGAAGAGGCTGTACAGGGAGCGAATGGAGGATGCGCCCATCAAGAAGCGAGTGATGGCGGAGATCAATCTGAAGAGGCGCGGCTTGGACTGCCTCCCGAAAACTCCTAAAGTAAAGAAGGAGCAGACGGAAGATCTGAACCGTGAGGCTGAGATGGACATGGAGAGCCGGAGCGAACTGCACATTGTGGGCTCGGCTAAAGCGCTGGACCTGAGTCCTGGTCTCAAACACACGCTGGCCCAGTTTACCCTCAGCAGCCAGAGCTCCCTCGGAGGCCCGGCTGCATTCTCAGCCCGTACGGGGCATGAGCATTCCCCTATTGGGATGCCCCCCCTGCCCTCCCCGCCTGTTTTGGGAGGGGGCCCCCTTCTGGTTCCCTGCGACAGCTCCACTGAACTCACCCACTCTCTGTTGGAAGGAGAGTCCATCTCCTGCTTTGTCGTTGGGGGCGAGAAGCGGCTCTGCCTGCCTCAGGTGTTAAACTCGGTGCTCCGGGACTTCTCACTGCAGCAGATCAATACTGTGTGTGACGAGCTCTACGTCTACTGCTCTCGCTGTGATGCCGAGCAGCTGCACATCCTCAAGGTGCTGGGCATTCTGCCGTTTAATGCACCTTCCTGCGGCCTCATCACGCTGACGGATGCACAGCGGCTGTGCAACGCCCTCCTGCGTCCAGGGGCCACCCTGCCCACTGATCCCAGTGGAAAGCTGTTGGCCCCGGGCCTGCTGAAGGAGAATGAGGCTAGCTTCCAGGTGGAGCACCAGTGTCTGGGCAAGTGTCAGGGCCTCTTCGTGCCCCAGTTCTACACCCAGCCCGAGGCCCACTGCATCCAGTGTGTTGAATGCCAGCTGCTGTTTTCGCCACAGAAGTTCGTCATGCATTCACACAAGTCACCTGATAAGAGGACCTGCCACTGGGGCTTTGATTCGGCCAAATGGCCCTGCTACCTACAGCTAGCCAGGAAGTACCAGGGGACCCCTGAGGAGCCCAGACTGAAGCAGCTCCTGAATGAGGTCAAAGAGAAGTTCCACTATCAGCTGAAGAGTTCCCTTGACAAAGTAAGTGTACTTCTTTGTAACCCCTGGTGTCAGTTGTTTGTGGCATTGTTTGTGTTGCATGCAATGCAATCTATATGACTGCTAATAAGTAGAGATGTACCAATCAGATTTCTTTGTCTGATTTCTCTTTAAGAAATAGGTTTTAACATCTCTTTGGCTCCTCTTAAGGTTTCATTTTAAAACTGACACTGTACAATTGTTACTTTGAGGCTTTTTTACTCAGTAAAATCTTCCACTGTGAAGATTGTATTGCTAAAACAGCTGTTTTTATGTGTGGGAATGTATATATCGACTCCAAAAGGGCGTCAACCTTCCCAAATCCACCTATCAGACAGATTAGAAGCTCAAAACATAAGGCACCACCAACTTTGCTACATTACACTTAGCCTTCCTGTTTTCTGCTGTGAGTCTCACTCTGTTAACTTGCTGCAGCCAGAGTATGCTGCAGATATGTCTTGAAACATTATAAAAGTATACTTCTCTTAAACATAGCTTCTTACATATTTGTAAGAACTAAGTAGTGGTTAGTTTTAAGTAACAGTAATGAAGTACTGAGTAGCGCTATAAATAGGGTCACATTGCATCTTCTTCACTCTGAAGCAGCATCTACACTAAAGACTTTTTGTTACGGGGATTTGGTATAGTTAATTGATCGGAGTGAATATTTCTGGCTGTCTTTGGTATCTTATTTTAGCCGTATGCATGTGTGTTCCCTAGAGAATGTGGATGTTTACCTAAAATGGCTAAATCCAGTCTTCTTCCATGAGTACCAACGTCCGCACCGAAGAGTGTAGTTGTTACTGCAACCTGGTTAGATGACACCTGATCGATGACCAAAAAACGGTTGGGCCTTAGAATATCTGATCGGGTCGGTCAAGGTGAAAAGGATCAGGTTCTGGTAACTAACCTACTTCTCAGATTATCTCTACCAATAGGCAATTAATTTTCTTTTCTGGCTGGTATGTTTTTCTGCAGTGTGGACTATTTGTTGCTTATTTACTAGGCTGAAGCACACTGCCTTATGGTGGGTGTTCTTTAAACCAGTATTGACCTAGAGTGCATCTGAGTCCTGGGACACGTGGTGACATCTGCCTCACCAGGTCTGATCAGACCTTCGTTAGTCCTGCAGGCCACAGCTGAGGAGGAAGTGCATCATTTGTCCCTTCAGGGGTCACCTGGAGGTCAGGGTGAATGGCACTCAACAAAAGGTTTGGTGTAGGACGTTCAGGGATATTACATACATGCCAGCAGCTGAATAAAAATGCTGTTCGAGTTTGCTTTCAGATAACTAGAATTTCTCATTTCACACATGCCTTTGCAGTGTAAAAAAACAATTTAGAGATTTTATATCCAATTTTTCTGTTGTTTAGCAACCAGGGAATAATTGTTTCTTGGAAAAGGAAAATAGCTTTTGTGGGCAGTGCCCCTTCACCTGGAGGCCAACCTGAAACTGAAATTGAATTTCTTCAGCTCAGCTATGAGGCTCTGAATTGCTTGATAGTTTTCCTTATTCTCTGTCTTCTTGCTGTGGGGGAAAAAACACGTCAATATATGATCAAAGCCACAAGGCCAGCAAGTCTATAAAAAAGTCAACAGCCGCTGAGGGAAAAGCTGTAGATTTTCTCTCCCTGCCATAAATTGGTTTATGTCTCCTGACCTGCCTTTGACCACGGTGGGACCCCCCCTTGTATTGTTTCTGTCTGTTTGCTGAGCTTTATTCACGCTTTGATGCACAAATGCAGATATTTTTTCCCCTTTGAGTAAAAGCAAAACCAACAAACCTCAATAACATGGTTTATTTGTCACTTTTCCTAACAAAGCAGCGGCTTATTTGCATGACTGGAGTATAGAGATGGACTCCAAAGCAAACACACAAGTGTTTGTGTATGTGAAATAGACAAATGATTATCCTCTTCCGTGTCTGGTTGACTTGGAGCGTGTGGATGTGGCGGAAGCGCTGTCTGCTGTCTCGTCTCGCATTCTGACCGCATTCCTGTCTTGCCCCTTCCCGAATCCTCCGACTTGGAGGTTACAGCCGTAACTTCTCAGAGGAAAGGAGACGTTTGACCGCAGCGGAAATGCACACAGCGAACAACAATGGACCCAGACGACAAGAGCACCAAAGCATCTGTAATGTCATGTTGGATAATAGGTCCTAACATCTTGGTGTGTGTCAGTTTTTTTTAAATTTATCAGACGTTGTCGCTCTATATTCGTGTGTGTGTGTGTAAAGAGCAGATAATTGGAGGCCAGTGTGACACACTTTTCGTCTCTCTGTCTCACACTTTGTCAGTCTCTCTGGAGCCAGCGTCTCACCACAGTTCGCTGTGCTGTCTTGTCTCTGAGGTGATTTCCACTCTCTTTCTCCTTAACGTCAATGCTGGTGACGATGTTTTACCCAACCGAGCCTTTTGCACACTTTAGTTTCGTTAGAAACCCACAGGATCATTTGTTGCCGCTCCTGGCAACGATGCTGAAAAAAGCCTTTAAAGAAATATCAAGGTCTATTGCAGTAACATAACATTTAAATAGAAAAAAGAAGAAATAATAAAAATGTAGTTTTCAGTTTGAGTACATTTATTCAGTTGGTAAAAAATCCAATTTTAAGAGAGAATTGTTTTCATCTAAATCATATGTGGCGTAATTGTAGGTACCCTAACAGTCTGTTTTAAATTAAGGTAACTGAAGCATTTTTAAATGTATTCCTACTCTTTTCCATTCGGTTTTACCGAGAACATCAGACCGAAGTCCATTTCTTTTGGCCACTAGGCTGGAAGAAGACCTGTATTTATCTTTCTCCAGCACACAGTGACCAAGATGGTAATGAAGGCAAAGAGTGGCATCTTGGGGTCACCAAGTCTCCATAATAAACATTACTACTGCCAGCTACTGGGATTCAAAACTATCGCTGCGTGCTTTGGTTAGATTAGACTGAGACTAAGCTTTTTGGCAACAACCACTTAGGCTTGCTTTGGGGGAAAACCAATGGTGGATATGTGGAAAGGAACTTCATGCCCACTGTTAAGTATGGTGTAGGACCCATGTTGCTGTGGGCCTCTCTTAACTCTAACTCAAGCAAGGTTCCCAGAGACTCGACCAGAAAATTGAAAATGGGATTCATGGCTGCAAATTCGGTGCCACATTAAAGGGTCATTTCATCTTTTTTACTAGATCAGAGACACAGTTTGAGCTTTTCAGGAACAATCACTCCAGCTGGGTGTGGCATAAAACACATGCTGTATATGTGAAAAACACCCAATACCCATTGTTAGGTATGGTGGTGGACCTGTGGTAGTGTGGGTCTGTTTCTCCTACAAACACCCTGGAAACCTTTTTACAACAAATGGCATCAACTATTTGAAATCCCTTGATATTTTAAATAAAAATGCTGGTGGACTAGAAAACCTAAAATGTACCATCATCCATTAGTAGGATAATGATCCAAAGCAACACAGAAATGGTTCCCCGTACACTGTCAACATTGTACTGGGTTGGATTTTTCAGTGAGAATATACTGCTGCAATAAATAGTTTATTTTATGCTTTTTACATGTCATTACCAGAGATGCCAAAAAAAACTCTTATGTACAAGTGAACATGTTCCTAGAGAGATCCCTGCTTGGAAATAGTGCAGGAAGCAGGTGATTTTTCGCAATAACGGATCATGACACGTCACCCGCCTCTGAGAGCGGATGTATGAATGCATAAAAGGTCAATAGTTTGAGAACAAGGTGACCTTGCATCGTCCTGTTTCACTGAGTTACAACACAGGCCTTCCCCTGCAAGTACAGTCAGGTTTCTGTTTGTGTATGTGCGTAAATGAGAGCATGTGAGCCCGTAGAGGAAGCGAGGAGGACATGTCTCTCAACCCCGAACATCCTCCAGACTCTTGGTGTCCAGCCGCCTCCACTTCACTGGCTGCGTGACTCATTTTTTCCACATCCTAGTGGATGTGAGCAGAAGGCCAGCAAGGCAGCGCGCACAGCAACGCATGCTTTTTAAATGGAAAAATTGGCTCGCATCTCTGCATGTTGGTCCTGACCTCTGTCATGGAGCACCTTTTCCCTTGAGCCGCTATTGACACAGCGTCAATGTGCACATTTACTAGCAGTT
Source organism: Girardinichthys multiradiatus (assembly GCF_021462225.1). Classification (NCBI taxonomy): domain Eukaryota; kingdom Metazoa; phylum Chordata; class Actinopteri; order Cyprinodontiformes; family Goodeidae; genus Girardinichthys; species Girardinichthys multiradiatus. The sequence continues at coordinate 32,266,185 of NC_061799.1, read as the reverse complement.
TGGCTCTCACCAGAGGGTGACCAGAAGAGACCCAGACGAGAACAGCCCTCTGGAAGGTTTTTCTTTCTCCTCTGGCTACAAAGTCCCACATCCTGTTGGGAGTGTTTGGTTTAAGTTGGTGCATTTAAAAACTCCAGGACCTGCGCTCCGTAAATGGCGCCCTGTGTTTGGAGGCCCGGCTGCCCTGTCTGCAGATCTCTGCTGTGTAAATAAAATTTGCTTGACGGACGCCACGAACAGACGGCAACAGCAAGCTGAAGTTTTTTTAAACAGATTATTTAGGTGCTCCACAAACAATGGGCCCATGAGTCTGTGACAGTCGCTTGTACTCCACAGTCAGACATCAGGTGCCTTCATATTTGTTTTTCTTTCCTTTATTTGGTTTCCAAAGAAGACGGGAAGTAACAAAACAAGTCGAGATTCGATGATAGCTTTTTCCCACCTTGTGAAACTTTGCTACATCAGTCATCGGTTTTAGCCGAGTTGCGGGATTCAAAACATCTAAAAATAAAACGACACGCATTCTGCACAGCTTTATTTTACAGTTTAAAAGTAATCAAGCTATATAAAAAAATTTTTTAAAAAAGTTCCCATATTTTCAGTTTTAACCCTGATACGTGAGGCGTATCTTTACATCGTCTGCAAACACAACCCCTAACATGTGTTGCATATTTGCCCCGGCCTTGTTTTGCAGCGTCTAGCTGGCCCAGAGTCAGAGGACTCAGACGGAGGGAACAGCCTTCCCTCTGTCTGTCTCCCCCAGCCGGGCTGACAAAGAGGCTGCGGCACAGACGGCAGACAGCTGCATCTCTCTCTGGCTTCCTCTGTTTGCTATTTGGAAACCAGTGACTTCATTATCACAGAGCAGCGCAGCTGTACTCCCTGGCTGGATCCTCTGCAGCCTGCTCTGTCTGTCATGCTCATATCTAATTGGATTCTTGCAAACATGCTAATTAGGGCAAGGGTCGCAATGAGACTCTCACGGTATGATAACCTTGACTAAAATATCACAGTATTTACACAAAGATTGAAGACTAAAATGTATAAAATTATCAAATAAATTTTTTCTCAGCATTAAAGCTTCAGTTGGTCTTGCTGCTCCAAAAAGTATTCCCTTTAAGTAGTCAGTATATGTCTTTGAGTGGACACCATGGAGTTAGCAGCTTAACAGACACTTATAGCGTGCCACCTTTGGTTTTAAAACCTTAGAGTGACAGGTTGGCGCTTGTTTGCTTCCACACCTTGACTGTCTCTTTTTTTTTCTTTCTTTGTGACCAGAAATATTTCCAGACAGACGAATTTGTCTTTTTTGTTTTTTTCTCTAAAACTGACTAAACCCGAGTTGGTAGTGCAAGCTATAGTTCATAACCTGACTGGTAAAACATGGGCTTTTTGGGTTTTAGACCTTATCACTGTCTGGGCCTGAGCAGGCTTAAAGTCAAGTCGTGTTGGTCCTTTTCTTTGAGTTCATACCCTGAAAGATTTTGTCTGCCAACATTGTTTGCAAACATTCGCTCACCTTCCTCCCTAGTCCACATCGTATCACTGAATCCTCCCAGGCCCCAATCAGCTAACAGTAAGCGGTCAAACCACCTGATAAGTTGATCGTTACATAAGCAATAAGACCACTTGTGTGCGTCTGCGAGGCGGATGGGAGAAAAGGCCGGCGGTTATTGATCATGTCTGCAGCTCTGATGGATGTGGCAATGTGCAGATGACACGAAATAAAGAAGGAAGTAGAGAAGAGGAGTGAAATGTCAAGATATGGTTACAGTGGTGTGGGGATGACATAAGAAAAGTTGAATAAAATGTAAAAGAATGGAGGGAAAGAGTCAGGGTTAAGAGAAATATCCCTAACTCATACTAAACACGGAGCTGCTTTTTTTGAATGTTGCTGCAGAGAAACCTATAATCTGAACCGACTGTAGTTCGCTGGGTAGGAGTGTTCATGGTTGGTGTGTATAACCATGCTGCCTATTGTAAAGGACTGAGTGGGGCCACTCAAGGTGGGAGGAGCTGAGATGAGGGGCCCTCTGGTGTGTCACCATCAGGTCAGCGCCAGTATTACAGAGCTGTAATTGGACTGCATTTCGCTGGAGGAATGCCAAAGTCATTATTTCTGAGTCTTTGTCTTAAATAGACAATAATATTCTAGGGTTTTAGGTTTCACATGCTCAGGGGCCTCAGCCACAGTTCATGTCTTTACATGGATTAGTCCTGCATCAACTAACAGTCTCTACATTACACAAAAAATGGAGCACACCTCGGGCACAGCAAGTTCGGGTTTTACTCTTTCCCACCTCCCCAGCTGAAGAGGACGATCACTTGGTACCAAAGTGGACATGGAGCAGTTACCAGTATCAAAGTACACACAGGTTTTAGAAAGTTATGGGTTCTAAGCCTCTAAATGTTTAAACTGTACAGAAGGTATGGATGCACTAATCAGGCTTTTCTTGACTGAGACAGATTTCCAGTTGTCTTGATAGTCTGATGCGCCAGTATTTATTTTTCTGTGCAGGAGGTTTTCGGTATGGAGGTGTGAATCCAAAAATGAAGGAATTGCAAGATTATCGCAATTTGATCAGATATTTACTAATCTCACAAATGTGCACCAACCAATGTTATCTGTCTGTTTCTAGACCTAAACTGAATCAATACAAAATAAATCAGAATTTAATGTATTTGGTTCTGATCTTTGACCAACAAATCAATCATGCTGATTGGTTGTCGCATCTCTACTCGCAATGATTTTACCCCATGTGGACCAATTGTCTGACAGGAATTAGGTTCAGCAAAAAGTGAAAGTTATCCCTCCACATTTTACATAATTATATTTTCTATTATGAAATTCCAAAGCTTTCAAGACTCATAGTTCTCATTTTTATTAATTCTAGGCATTTGAGTGCTAAACATTTAACTAAGACATCCTTGTACAGCATCCAGGTCTTTTTAGGTGCATGTTCATATAACAAAAAAATGAAGTGGGCTTCAGATTTGGCTGAAATTGGCAATTTTATTGCTTATTTTTGGCATCTGGACCAACTTTAGACCAGCTCCATTTAAGATTTCATAACACTTTTGAGTTGTCAGGTCAGAACTATATAGCCCTGCACTAAAAACAAACTGTAAAGTGTAGTTTGTACTTTACTAATACTTTGGGAAATATGAATAAAAAAGCGGTTTTAATTAAAGATGCACCGATTGTCTTGGCTGAGACCAATCTTACTGATTTTCATTGATGTCGGAGCTTTTTGTCCAAGGACTGTACCACATTATGGAGGGAGAATGTACCAGGTGGTTCTATGATAGATGTAGCATTTTTATATGCAACAGACAATGAAAGAATTGCAAAAGTTTCCTCAATTATGCATCAAAGTACATGCTTTTCATTGAGGAGTTTGTAGACTTAATACGCTGGAAGTTTTGATGTATTTACTAAGTGGTAAAAAAATCAGAATTTTCAGAACAATAGTCTGATCCCTGTCTGATTGGTTAATGCATCTTTATTTAAATGTATGTATCAAAGTCAAAATAAGTATAAAAAAAATCTTTTTTTTAAACTTTTTTTTTTTTTGCAGCACTAGTGGCCTCCTTTATTTTCCATTTTCCGACAGTAGGTAGACAGGAAAGAGGGCAAAGAGAAGAGGACCCATTCTGCAAACGTCACTGGGTCTGGGACTCAAACCCGGGGCAGCCGCATCGAGGACTATAGCCTCACCACATGGTCGCATGCTTAACCCCTACACTAGCAGCACTGCACCAAAAGAAAAATGATATCTTTATAGTTAGATCATGTTATACATCTTTGTTTTAAATGTTTTGTAGTGTGGCATGTTTACTAACGGTTATACCGTCAGAGTCTCATAGCGGTCACTGCTTAGACAGAAGTGAGTTTACTTCTGAGCAGCAGAGATGGCTCTGTCTGTACACAGGAGCCTCTGCCAGGTCCACCAACAGTCATAGACTAAACAAACCTGCCAAGCTCCTCCCAGTCGTCCTTCAGGCTTTAAAAGTGTCCCAGACTGACAGCTTGTTTGCATGTTTGCCTCGCTCCGTCTCTCTTCCCCTCGGGGCACCAGACCAGTCTGTTGCTTCTAAGGAAAACCAGGCTGATAACAAGTGAAATCAGCAGTTCTATGTAATGAGCTACATGCCCAAACAAGACTGAAATGCATCTAACTGGCTCGCCTCGGTTGTTTTCCATGAGACCGGAGTAATGACTCTCCGTATTAATTAATCGACGCGTTGATGAGGAGATTAGCCGTCCACTGTCTGGTTTCCATGGGAGACAGCCATAGGAGCAGGTCGGTGTGTGCAGCAGCATAGGGAAATGTAGTGTAAAGGGCCTGTGGGAGGCTGTCAGAATGCGGGTGTTGTGTGCAAGCAGAGTGGGTGCGTTTGCATTTGAAAGGCTCCTCCCTGTGGGAACAGTGATTAATAAACTGAGAAAGCCAAAGCTATACATATGGAAAACCCATATGTACAGCACCCAGCACTCACTCATACACCTATACAGCTTTCCAACTCCCTGTCGTGTTTTACCTCCCATCTCCCAGACAAGCAGATAAACAGGATATCATGAGCCCCGCTGGGCTGCCGCGCTGCACATCCATAACACATTAAGACCAGCCACCACACTGATCAATTATGCATGTTGCAAACCCTGGTAAATCAGGGGAAAGAGACGGCCGCTTTATTAAAATGAATCCGCATCCATCCACTTTGCCGCTAATTTATTAACCTGTGTGGTAATGCCTTGTGATCTCATCATGGAAATAATTCAGCTTGCAATGTTTGAGATTAGTTGGTCGCAGTCTTCTAGTCAGACGCCCACACATGTTTTAATAACCCACAGTGGCAGCCGAGTTAAGTGTTGCCATGATCTGTTGTTCGTTTCAACCTCAAGTCTAGACGGCAAATCAAAAGAGAAAGCACAGCCCAGCTCGAACCTGCTAAACCTGGTTTGTGTGCCTGTGAGTCTCACCTTTGCTCCACTAACTTCAAACACCTCCCAACTGTTTTCTTCCCCTTCCACCGCCATAAGTGTCTTTACCCCATAGATCCTTATCTCACAAGGGGCTCTGAGTGAGTTGCTCGAGGCGAAACTGTAAAGTTAACAACGAGGAAGCAGGCTGGATGAGTGAGGCTGAAAAAAGGGACATTTTGCACTTTTGGCCCACTCTTTTATTACTTTCAGTCCCTCCTGTTGCCAAATGCTGATGTGTTTATCTCACTGTTAATCCCACCTGCATCTATGCATGGGAATCATCTGTCTCACTGATATGTCTTTAGGCAGACTCGGGAACGTACACGGATATGCACTGTTTTCTTTCGCCTCATATCCCTCCGGAGCTCGAAGCAGCTCAACTAGTTGCTGTAATTAGAGGCTTGGTTCTGCATCTCCCTCTAGATCAACTTTGCACACTCAACTAAAAGGTTTTTGACCTCTGCATGCATCCATGTAAATGGTAATGGCTTATGCAAACCTAGTGGGAATTGTTCCGCAAACTGACATTGCAATGACAGCTCCAAGTCTTTTTGAGTATGTTGCTGCCAGCTTTGCACGTCTAGAGACTGACATGTTTTAATATTCTTCTTTTTAAAGTAGCCCCAGCTCAGGCAGATTGGAGGAAATCCAGGCAATTGTTAGACATGAACATGCTTTGATCTAAACCATCTCATTGTAGCCGTGGCTGTGTTCAGGGTTGGTGTCCTGCTGGAAGGTGAACGTCTGCCCCAGTCAAGTGTTTTGGAGCCACTAATAGATATTGAGTTCTGATGTTTTGTGTTAGTTTTCCGCCAGCCATAGTGATCTTAAATTACACAGAGGTTTACTAATGGTGCCATCTGAAGGTAGCAATGGATTCTATTTAGGGGCATCAGAGTAAAGGGGGCTCAGTATGGAATAGAACTGTTAGGAAAACATGTATCCTTCTCCTTCAACATCATAATCATGTGCTGCTTTCTGTTGGTCTATCACATAGACCAACAAAGTAAAATACACTCGAGACAAAATGTGAAAAAGTTGCAAAGCACTGTAGAGTAAGCAACATTTGTTGTTTGTTGCCTTCGCTGCAGCAGGAATTAAAACAGCCTTGCTGCTAGGAAGACTTGGCCCTCAACAGAGTCTTATTACCCTTGACTTTATCCTTCAGAAAGTGCAGTGTCGCCTTGTAATTTTTACAATCTGGTTACAGTTTAACCAGTTCCTGTGACATGTGCACATTGTAACGCCAGACATCTAATTCGTCATTGCTATCAAAATTACCCGGCTGAGACACATCCTGATCCCTGATGAGGCCATTTCTTCATAAGAGTGACTCATGTTGAAGGGGATCTAGCAGTCAGTCTAACGATGCAGATTTTTTTGGCAGGGTTGCCTTTTTTTGTCAGCTGCTCTGGAAGACAGCCATCGCCGCCTCGTTTTTTGTTCAGTAAGGGTGTGCACCTTATGGGAGATGAAATGTTCTCGTCATTAACGTGACGTTTAAATGCCAAGATGTTTCTTCCCAAGCGAGATGGCCCACCGGTTGTCACAGTCTTGCAGGAACGCTGCAGATGTCACAAACCGATTCTCTTCCTAAAGGCAATCAAAGGTTCACGCAGTCAGACAAGCAAACATAAAATGCAGCCTCCAGCAGATACTTCCTCCCCCTCCTTCACCCGATCACCCACCACTCCAGCGCTGTCCTGCTGCGTGAGTCACGGCGCCCCATCCGTGCTGCGGTCTGCGCTCTACTCATCAGCGTCACGGTGGAGCCAGGAGAAAGATTTATTACCGCGCTGGTCTCTCACTCAGTCCGTTTGATCTTTGCCCAGGTGTATTCACTTAGTGCTCTGACTCAGGCCATAACGAGATTTTTCCAAAGGCGAACGGGCTTCTCCTGCTCTGTCTGTTGTGCTTTCCAGACTGTTAATGGAGGATTAAATCAGCTGTGCGTGTTTCAATTTTAATGCGAAGCACTGAGAAAAAAACCCTTTCAGAAATGTTGTTTAGCTCATGACATAGTAAGTGATGGGTTTTTATTGTGGTAGCTGGGTGTTTGTGTGTGTGTCTGAGGGAGAGACAGACAGTTAAGCCACAAAGATCTGGACGCCGAAGCCATGTTGCCCATCCAAGGAGCAGCAGTGGAGGCTTCAACAAGCCGCTGCATGTAATATGTATGAGCCCCGAGCTCCTGGCAGAACAGCCACAGAACCCAGAGCCTGTTTGAATTCAACAGCCTTTCTTCCCATGTGGCTGTGATCGATATCACCCTGCGGGGCATGTTTGCCAGGTGGGAACTTCTCTTTGTAGCACTGTGACTGTATTTTGGGTCTATATCTCCTTAAACTCTACATTTTTCCGCTCACCCCTCCTTTTACTCTCCTGCGGCCTCATCTCTGGCTGTGACAGCTTGGACATTAATGCAGCTTTCCACGTTACAGCAGAACTGTTACCAAACTGCTGATTGATTGCCATAAACAAGCTCCAGTTAGGAAACCCGCGCTAAAATCTCTATATTTATCCAAGGATCAATATAATTGGAGATGCACCAATTAGAATGTTGTTACCAGTCTCTAGTTTTTGTAAAGCTTTGATTTACCGATACAGATGCTAGCCAGCTCATTTCTCTTTAAGAACTATGGAGCAAAGGTGACTTGATGTGACATGTGTTCAAAGGCAGTTACTGTAAAACAGGTTTTTACCCACAAAGTTATTCTTAAGCTGTCCCCTATATTAGCAATTACTTGGTTATTGCAACTAACATCACTAAAAGGGCAATAAGATTTACAAAAGCTGCCAGCATTTCCAAATCCATTATGTTCCATAGCAGACACAGGTTAAAAGCTCAAATGTATTAAACAAAGCAACTTGGCTGTACTTTATTCAGCCTTCCTGTTATCTCCTGTAACTCCTGCTCTCCAGTAATGCATCTTGGCTAAATAGTTTTGTTCTAAGTAGCTCCTTACATCTCTGTACCTCCTTTGACTTCATTTTAAGTATCTCTTTGACACTTTGAATATTCCTCCCTCAGTAACCGCTTCCACCATGAAGAACGTTCTTGTTGTGACCTGGAAATTCTTAATGTTTGTTCACTGATTGGAAAAAGATTTGATGTTTGATTTTCCAACCAGTCGGCCACCAGTCAGGGAAGATGAAGCTGAAAAATGATGAACTGATTCCTCTGCAATAATTCGGCATTAATTACATGTAATTAGAGATTATGGAAAGCATGTTTAACAACTGAGCAGCTCTTTGAATTAGACTTTTTCAGGCCTTTTTTAGTGGATGCTGTGTAAATTTTGTTTTGCCTTGAAAGCAAATCGGGCTGTGTCTCCATTTTGTGTTTTTCTCTTTCTGTAGTGATAGCAGTACATTGCTGGCTTGCTGACAGCCTCTCTCAGCTTTCAGTCTGCTTAGCAACGCTCATCCTCTCCACGGCTCCCTCGCTCGCCTCTTGTCTCCAAGCGCCCGGAGTTTTTTCATCCGTTCGAATAGTAAGCCAGGCTCCCTTGCGCAGAAAACCAGACAACCAATTTCGAATGCGATTGTTAAACCAGCACCCTACCTTCGACGAGCACAACTGCAAGCATTTGTGGGGAATTATTCCAGTTGGTTTGTAAAGATCTGGCATCTCTTTCAGAAACATACAAGCTGTGTGCACAGTGTCCCACTTACAGCTTGGATGATGAGTACAGTCATCGGCAGACAAGACAAGGGCCCACTAGCCTCATTCTGAGTCCATGTGTCCTCCTGGGAGCATGAAAGTGTGTCTACTCGTGTCTGTATTTGTTTGCTTGCAGTAAACTGCGTCATCCTCCCACGTTGCTGTTTGATGGAGCCATTGTTTGATAGGATGTCTGTTTACTCATGTGTGTGCATGCATCTCCTTCTGTCTTTGGGGCCAGTTTGATCACGCAGGTGAGCCCTGACTGCTTTGGTAATTAATGATCTCTGCACTGGGGCACTGGAGAAGGAAAAGTGGTGCTTGCACATTTCTGCACATGAGCAGTGCGGTCTAAGACTATCCTCTATACTGCATGGTTGATGCTTCTTTAATGGCTCTGACTGACTCAGATATTCATGTTGAGTACATATGCATGTGACCCAGGCTGTCAGTGTTGATTTAAGGCTTGTGCTTAATTATATCACTTCCCTCCATGCTTATTGTCACCCCTGGTAAAGATCTATAAAAAATGTTTCAGTGCCTTTAATTTAATCTCAATCTGAAAATGTGGTCTACTTCTTGGGACCCATCTCACTTACATGAATGGGAGGCACTCCTGTCTTTCCCATTTTGATGGGTATCTAAAAGAAATGGGTCACAAGAAAGTATAATTATTCCACAACCAAGATGTTTTCAAATTGAAGATTAGATTTTTCAAAGTGAGATAACATTACTGCAATTAGTTTAAAACTTTTTAATAATCGTCATCAGTGGTGCTAATAATTAGACCTGGGTAGAGAAATTGGACTAATTGTTTTCTAATAATGTGGCAATCAGAGGTACTGAATAAAGTGTTAATATCACCAAAACTAACGTTGCATACAATTTCACAACTCTGAATCATTTTTGCTTTCTAACTGAGGCTATAAGAGTATTATGAGCAATATATGCTGTCTGCACAGGGCTATTAGTCACAGCGCCGAAGACACATGATTTGAAGTGTGACATAATTCAGTTGTATTTCTTGCCTATGAGGTGATGTCTGCAGGGAATGTACATCAAACACAATGTCATCACTGCCCAGTGACTAAAGAACGGGGAGATTTGAAAATTTGGATTGTATTTATGCTCAATTCTCTGCTTTTTAAAGCAATATCCTAAACTGACTTTTTCAAGCTGTCTAGGCAAAATCTGGACTTTTTAATTCATTTTGACTAAGCGTAGAAAGTACAGTAGTATACCTAATTTAATTTAAGCATTCTGAAAGATAAAAAAAAAAGTGAATTTCTATTTTATTTCTGTATGGCAACATTGCAGCATATGTTTTATAAGAGCTGAGTAGAGACTCGGGATGTTCTTTGCGATCCCCCAGAATGAACTGGAAAGTGTCATCTGGGCTTCCTTACTGGACCGGTTTGCTCCAACAATCCAGTCTGAGATAAGTACAGGTCCTTCTCAAAATATTAGCATATTGTGATAAAGTTCATTATTTTCCATAATGTCATGATTAAAATTTAACATTCATATATTTTAGATTCATTGCACACTAACTGAAATATTTCAGGTCTTTTATTGTCTTAATACGGATGATTTTGGCATACAGCTCATGAAAACCCAAAATTCCTATCTCACAAAATTAGCATATCATTAAAAGGGTCTCTAAACGAGCTATGAACCTAATCATCTGAATCAACGAGTTAACTCTAAACACCTGCAAAAGATTCCTGAGGCCTTTAAAACTCCCAGCCTGGTTCATCACTCAAAACCCCAATCATGGGTAAGACTGCCGACCTGACTGCTGTCCAGAAGGCCACTATTGACACCCTCAAGCAAGAGGGTAAGACACAGAAAGAAATTTCTGAACGAATAGGCTGTTCCCAGAGTGCTGTATCAAGGCACCTCAGTGGGAAGTCTGTGGGAAGGAAAAAGTGTGGCAGAAAACGCTGCACAACGAGAAGAGGTGACCGGACCCTGAGGAAGATTGTGGAGAAGGGCCGATTCCAGACCTTGGGGGACCTGCGGAAGCAGTGGACTGAGTCTGGAGTAGAAACATCCAGAGCCACCGTGCACAGGCGTGTGCAGGAAATGGGCTACAGGTGCCGCATTCCCAAATGCTCAAGACCCAACACTCTGGATGAGCTAAAGGCCGCTATCGAAGCATCCTGGGCCTCCATAAGACCTCAGCAGTGCCACAGGCTGATTGCCTCCATGCCACGCCGCATTGAAGCAGTCATTTCTGCAAAAGGATTCCCGACCAAGTATTGAGTGCATAACTGTACATGATTATTTGAAGGTTGACGTTTTTTGTATTAAAAACACTTTTCTTTTATTGGTCGGATGAAATATGCTAATTTTGTGAGATAGGAATTTTGGGTTTTCATGAGCTGTATGCCAAAATCATCTGTATTAAGACAATAAAAGACCTGAAATATTTCAGTTAGTGTGCAATGAATCTAAAATATATGAATGTTAAATTTTCATCATGACATTATGGAAAATAATGAACTTAATCACAATATGCTAATATTTTGAGAAGGACCTGTATAAGCCAATGAATGGATGGAGTGAGAACCCACTATCAAATGCGCGCTCATTCAGAAACCCAAAATGGGCCATTTCACTGCCTTTTTTTAGCCTCAAGAGCTCTTTAAATCAACATTTTTAACTGGACTTGTGGAAGCACCAATACATCGGACAGAATCAACCAATTGTCCCTAGATAAGATCTGCATCAAAGCTAAGAGCTTGTACTATAAACTATAGTCTATAAAATCAAAGTGTTTATAATGAGCAGATGCCAAAAATCAGAAATAAGAAAGAAAATATCCTGTTTCCCTTACATTGTAAACAACGTTCCACAGTTTGTGGACGATGAACAATATATAAGACCTGTCTAATGTACAATGATTTTAAGGGTAAATGATTTGTTCTCAAATGTTTAGTGTTTTAAAAATATTTGCATAAACAAATATGATCGAGTCTGACCCATAATCGGCAGGTCACACACTGAGAATTTTGATTAAAACTAAGACCTGCCACCAGAATTGGTCTTAAAACGCATCAACCACCAGGATGTACTTTAATGGACTAATAAAAATTCAGGTAAAGGTTGGGGACATGTACTCTGATGCATAAAGGGAATATTAGTGTAATTTCTTCATTTTATGTTGCATTTAAAACTACTGACCCTATTGAAGAACCTGCGGCACAATTTTCTCTTTTTTTTGGGTTGTAGTCCGTTGAAGGAGGGGAAAAGAATTGGGTTAGGCCATGGACTAGCCTTCGCCTGGGATCCAGTTGTGAAATGCAATGAAGATGAATAGAAGGATAGAAAAATTGATAAAAGTATAATTATCCTCCAAAAAAACTCAGTGTGGGTTTGTAAATCAAACCTCTGTGTGCCATGTTGCGGCAGCAGCTGGATTGGGTAAACTGTTAGGCGTAGATTGCTCATTTTCCGGCAAAGACTCCCATGATTGTATCCCATTAGTTTTAGCCATCAAACCCTGGTTGTGCACATTGTAAAATGGCCGACTGGAACTCTGGCCGTGCAGAAGGGAGGAAAGGAGGGTGGGGGAAAACCCACATGTGCCTGTCTGACCGTCTAGACGCAGGGGCCATGTGTTGCAGAAAACGTCCTCGGGCCGGAAGCCAAAACAAGTTGGGAATGTACCTGTCCTCAGCTGCTCTCTGTTTGAATGTGTGTGAAAGTAAAGCTTGTTCATGAATAACCCGACTGATGCTTATCAGTGTGTTCATCTGGCTCTGATCTTTCACTTTGTATGTGGAAAAAAGGTGGAACAGATATGTGTGTCTGAATGAAAGGACAGACAGAAAGTCACATGCTGGCTGTTTGTCTTGGCTCTGCCTTTTTTAAAATTATTATTAATTTATAGTTCCAATTTCTGTCTCCTGTTTGTGCAACCATCCACCTGTCAGATATCTCCTTTGTTTCCATGCCTCTTATCTGTCCATGCTAGACTGAACCAAAAGAAAAACAAGTTGAGCAATCACGTCCTGTGCACCAACACCAGAGACCGCGATTGACAAGTGACCTCTTTTCCATTCTTCCAGGAATGAGTCAAGATCTGAACACAAAGACCTAAAATAAAGTCCACTTGTTTAATTTCGCAGAGCTCATCTGAGAACCTGCAGTACAAACACAAGCAAACAAACAGCAAAAACAGAAAAAAAGGTATACTGGTTTGATTGCCCCACTTTACGGCCCGCTTCCCCTGTGGCTTTTTATCGATTTGGCTGCTGAAACAAAGTGTGGCTCTCAGTCTGTGGATAAACGGCTTACTGGATTAAAACCCTTCACATAAAGGTCTCTAGTGTCCTCCCTGTGCGGTGTGTCAAGTGGGACCCCTCCAGCGTAGCCACCCCCAAAATCTGAGCACTTAATTTCTCAAAGAGACCAGCAGAGGCGTAAATGTGTGCATCATCCCCCAAAATGTCACTGTGTTTGTGTTTTTTGCGAAATAAAACCAGGAAGTAGATGTAAGTGCGTATCACCAGTTTGATCCTTGACACCACTAATAACTGCAGCAGTACAGGATGTGGTTTAGAAACAGACAGACAGGGTGTGACTGTCTCAGTACTTGTGCAACCCCTCCTCCCCGACTGACTGAAGCAGATAGGCACCCAAATAAAGACTATTCACTTCCTCCTGCCAGAGGGGGAAAGAAACAACGAAGAGCAGGCTAACGGCTGGCGCTCTAAGTGGTCAGAGGGGTTTATAGTGGCATGGTTGGGTTTGTGGTTCCTTCTAGGAATTTGTATCAGTTTTAATACCCCAACCGCCGATGTGTAGGTATGAATAGAGGTGAAAATGATTCAGCCTAACAGTTTTTGAGGGATTTAAACTACAAACATAAACAGGTCTACTGGTTTGGGATGAAAGGTCAGACCTAACCTTTATTACACCCTTGATTAGACTTACTGCCTGGCTTGTCAAGACTTGTTGCGTTTGTCTGTGTGTTTTATATTTATGGTCAAGGTTTTATTGCTTACTGTACGGTCAGTGGCCTGATTGCTGGTAATAAACGGAGAATAATGAGAACAGAAAATTGTCTATGAACAGTTTTCTCTGTTATTCATTACTTGGTTTCAGCCTCTTTGTTTATACAGTATTCGTACTCCTAAAGTTCATTACATTTGGCACATCGAAGTCACAAACTTTAATGTGTTTTTGGGCTTTTTGTGTGATAGACCAACAGGAAGTCCAACATAATAGAGTAGAAGGAAATGATACAAGTTTTCAGAAAGCCATAAGAAGGATTGTTTGTATTTTGGTGAAAACCATGTAGGAGGGCGCTGCAAGCTTTTATAATGTGGTGCTCTGGACAGATGAGATCAAAATGACACGTTTCGGCCAAAGTACGAAATGCTCTGCGTGTTCTCAACATGACCCTAACTACATCCCGATGGTTAAACATGGTGGTGGCTGCATCGTGCTCTGAGGATGGTTTTCTTCAGCAGGGACAGGAATAGAGTGGATGGAGCTACATGCATAACGATCCTGGAAGAAAACCTGTTGGAGGCTGCAAACGTGACTTGAGACTGGTTCAAAACTGGTTTAAATCTGCAGCCAGAGCTACAAAGATGAAAAAATGTTAATGTTACAATGACCTAGTCAAAGTCTAGACCTAAATCTAACTGAGAAGCTGTGGTAGCATTTTAAACTCAGTATTCACAAACACACTCCATCCAAACTGACTGATTTGCGATTTTTCAAAGAATGATGGGAAAGAATTTCAGTCTCTGGGTGTGCAAAACTTGTTTTTGCTTCTGCTTCACATACATGTTATTTTGTGTTGGTCTATCACTTAAAATCCCAGTAAAATATACTGGTTTGTGGCTGTAGCCTGGCGAAAATTGAAATAGTTTATGCGTACCTATACAAGGTACTATGAATGAGTTGGAAAGCTTCCTCTGACATTACTAATGTCTGAAATGAATGCTCCAACTAGGAGCGACTATGTTAAATTATTTAAAATGGCGCACACAGCACTTTACAGCATGCATGTGTGTTCATTATGCATGTAAGGAGACGTCATGTGTATTTATAGCCAAGAGTCAACTTGAAGTATGTCTGTTGCACTTAGACGGCAGTCATCTGGAGGCTCCACGTGACTCTCTGAGAAGAGCCTGACCTCAGACCTGGCTGCGCTCTCTGTATGGCAGTGTAGCAGTCTGTGTCGATGGCACCTTTAACGGACGAACAGGACTCTAAGAATAGACTCATGACAGAGTAGAAACTCATCTTCCCCTTCTGGTTGTCCGTCGATCACGCTTGTATGCTCTGCAGCAAAGAAACAAGGGCAGCCATTTTTTTCTTAAAGTTAAAATCCTTCACCTCATGCAGAAATCAGTTGATATGTTGAGATGATAATGCTTGTGCAGAAGCAGAACAATTAATTACGCAATCCTATCCGTGTGGCAGGTTTGCATATCTATCCTTTAAATTGTCTAAAGCTACAACAAACCGAGCTAGAAACAGCTTTTTTAAGGTTATAGCATACACTAAAATGTTCCCTTGATTTAAAATGCTTTTAGCTACAAAATTCAGGTTAAAGAGAGAGAAAACCCAGATGCTGTTAGTGTTGCTGGTGCAAGTTAAACCTCTGCGCTTTGATGGAAGAAGCACAGATGTCGCTTTTACTCTGTTCACAGTGATGTAGAGTCGTGGATGTGTGTAGTACCCTGGCACTGTTATTGTCTGATCTAACAGCACTCCAAAAACAGCATTTTTTTGACACATTAGTGCATCTGCTGCAGAAATGTCACATGTTGACGCCAACGGTCGGAGGACTGAACTGAGGCGTTGGAAGTGGGTCACTGTGGGGAGTTCACATGGCTGTTTGTGTCTAGAGCGGAGTGCTCCGAGGTGCTGTGTGAGCGTAGCTGCAGCAGCAGGCAGACTGCTGGTGATTAGGAACAACAGGGCAGAGTTCAGCTGAGCGAGTGCGTGGAATGCTAATCCACATTGTCATAAGGCGAGCCACGGCCTGACAAAGGGTTGTTTGTGAGCAAGTCTGCCTCTGTGTGCGCCTGGGTCACAGGAACGTCTCAAATAAGAGAGGTGCTTCATTAGTGCAGACTAACACCAAGGAGTAGCCGGATATCTGTGCGACTTAAGTAATGTGGAGTTGTGTTGACATGTGAGAACGTTGGCACACACGCACGTTCATTAAGGAACAGAAAGCAGCAGTGATAATGAGCCTGGGTGTGTGCTTGTGTGGGTGGTGCGTGTGAAGCTGTCAGGTGAGTGGAAATTACTGAGAGACGAGCAGTGGAGACAAATGAGTAAATGTGTACTGTGTTAAAATCAACAAAGATACCTCAAGTTTTTAAATGATGATTTCACTCAGCGGAGAACGAGCTATCCAAACCAGCCTGACCCTAAGTGAATAACTGTGATTAACAGCATATCTTATTAGCCATGCCCAGGCCTGATTACCGCCAGACAGGTAGAATCAAGAAATCAATTAAATAGAACCTGAACATGAAGAACATGAAGTAGACCATAAGATCTCAAAAAGCAACACCTCATGACCAGGTTTAAAGAAATTCAAGAACAGATGAGATTGATATCTATCCGTCTGTATGGGAACCATTAGTTCAGCTCGGAAGCAGAAAATCCTGAAGGTCCAAGCCATCAGCTTTAAACCGTACACTTAAGTTTAGGCGGCTGGAAAATCATACAAAGCACACCAGAAAGTCAATCTGTGACATGACCTAAAACAGGACATTAAGGCTCTGAAGCCCCTGCAAATGAGCCTGAATTGAAACAATTCTGCAAAGCTTGCTCATTAAAAATGTGAACGATTGATTGCCAGTCGTTGCCGCCAAAGATGAATTAAAAGCAGAAGAATCTGTAAGATGCAGATGTTTTTTCATGGCACTGTATGTCCAAAGCATGAAACTTAATCCCAACGTTTCCCAACATCTATCACAGTCAACTCTTTCTAATTGGTCCGCACCGATGTAGCACAAAGTAGATAAGTAGTCTCAGTAATGGAGCCTCTCCTGTTGTGGGGTGAAGCAGATGAAAGACCCCTGAGAGACCTGGAGTTAATGTTCAGTCCAATGTCCCCCCTCTACTCACCTCCCCCCTGTCAGCGAGAAGGCACATCCACCACTGCAGCGTTTTTTCCTTGTTTTTTTTTTTTTTTTTTTGCTCAACTCTCCATCTTTACTCCCTCCTTCCCTCCATCTTTTCGGTATCCCGTCATCCCATCCTCCCTCTCCAAACCCCTTCACTCACCCCCTCCCTTCAGTGCTACAGTGCTTCCTTCTGAGCAGGGAAAAAAGGAAAAACCACCAACCATATGCGCTCGGGAACGGACGAGCCCCCTCCTTTATGCACGCACAGAGGCACCTGGCTACACATCCAGCTCCAGCCTTCTTGCATTTGCATTTTCATTCAGCCATGGCCTTGTAAATAAGGGACAATCCCCTGCTTGGCCTGCACTAGAGACCACACACAAATTAGTACTAGTTGTTTGTTTCTTCGCGTTTTAACATAGACGTGTTCAGATATAAAGCTGTTTAAAATCTCTGTAGAGGAGCTCAATTTACAGTGAAATGAAACAAGGAAATCAGCTTCCGTTTTACGAGGCAGGGTTTCTGTTTGATAGATGTTGAACAAGGTTTGAGCTCCTGGATGTGCATAGCAGGTAGTAAATGATAGTGTTTTCCAAATTGGATAAAACAGACAAGAGAGAATTATGATAATGTCTGAGAGGAATGCTGCCGGATGCTGCTACTGTAGCTGCTAGACTGCAGCTCGTATAAATGAAAAGCAGCCAGGACCTGGGTGCCACATTCATTTGCACGTATTCTTCCCAGCTTCTGTAATGACTGCATCAATGTGGAGGAAAATCTTTTACTCCAGCTGTTGAAAAGCTGTCTCTTCATCGTAAATGGCTTTAAAAGGCTAAGAAGTCAATTATTGATGCTTTCCACAACCGTGTTTTATTTTCCTCCTCCTCCCCACTTCATCCTTGTCTCGCTGCCAGAGCTCCTCGCTCCTCTGGTGTATCCGAGCTACCGGCCCATTTGCTTCAGAGTGCTTGTGTGTTGTGAGGCTGCCGCAGATAAGCATCAACTGTGTCAGTTCGCGGCCTCTCGCTGAAAAACACACGCAGAAGCAGAAAGGTGAAGACACAACCAGAGATGGGAGCATTTCCAGAATACATCTGCAGGGCTAATGTATGTCTGTGCTTTGAAGCGAGAGGTTGACTCCAGCTGTGCCGCATGTCTGCACAGAAGCACCTGACAACAAGACATGTCGCCTGTCTGCAAGGCTTTTGCTTGTGTTTTATTTATAGGCTTTCCCTTACTTTATCCATTCCAATGCGCTGTATCACAGCGAGGCTAGAACTTCTTTCATAAAAATGCTACAGTTTTGTAGTATTTACGCAAAACTTCAAAACAATAATGTTTAACATTGTCCCTTTGGTTATATTTAAGAGAGCAAGCTACACTTATTCCTATTGCTGCTAAAATAATATAACATATTAATCATGTATTTATATTTATTTTGACAGAGGCTTAATTTAGGGCTAGTTTTTAAGTGCCAGACTTTCCACCATACCGTCAGTCTCTTCCTACCAAGAAGACGGACACATTTTTCTTTCTTGTGAGTAAAAACAGTTCTTTCAGTTAGCTGACTGCAGTAACACAGCAACATGTGGGGGAGGGAGCAGTAACTTACTTTATGTTCCATTCAGCCAGAGAAAACTCTGTTCATTCTGGCTCTATCTTGGGCCCCATAAAGGAATTTTAGCCGTAGAATGGCCCGACTAAAGATTTTAACGTTTTTGAAACCCTAGCTTTATAAAAACTGGCACCCTCCTAGTCTAGACCAACCGATCCTCCACGAGCTTCTGGAGGAAGAGGGCTATAAGAAGTACCAACCGCTGCCTGTGAGCCTCTAGACTTGTTTAGTCTTGCACAAAGTGGGTGAGGAAAAAGTGTTGGAGGATAATTCAGCCAGCTGACTGGCTGTGCACAGCGTCAGGCGAGGCATTATTATACAGCTGAGGAAAACTCCAGTCACTCTGGCTCTTTCCTTGGTATCTCATTAAGGAATTTAAACTTTAGGAACAGTATGATGGAAAACTGTCTTTTTAAATCGGCTGTATCCTGCTTCTTTGACCGCTGCTCACTTTTAAATCTGAGCATTCAGTGTTTTCCTTTTATTAATGAAAGCACGAGGAGTCTATTCAGTGCTTGTTCGTCGTTTTATGGCAGCACTGGATCATGTTTGTTTGTTAATTCACCCGCCGTCTCTCTCTTCATGTGTTTCAGAAGTTGGGAGAGGAAGAGGAGAGCCAGCTGAGGAAGTCCTCAATGGAAATTTACTCCGTTTCTGATAAGTTAGCTGATGCAGAGCCTATGAGAAAGGTCAGTTGGTGCCCCCTGCCCCCAATCATCATCTAGTACACACCCCCTAAGGTCCACTCTAAGGGTCATGACCCTCACCTCTACTCTTCTTCACACCCTGTGTTCACTAATTTGTGGCGGCACCCTCTTCTCCTATCTCCCTCTCTCCCTCCCACACACTAAATCCACTGACGCCCATCGGCCCAGGTGATGCCTGATGGGTAATCCCTCACTCATGTGTTACATGTATGCATGCATACTAGATAATGGCTCCGATAGAGCGATGTGCAGTATAGCATATTCCCATTTCCCTCTGCTGTTTCTCTCTGTGTGTTGATCCGATCTGCACTAGTTTTCTTCACAGATCAGTGACTTAGTGTAGAACATCTGTAACCATAATAGTGCTTCAGTAAGACAGTGTTTTTTTGTCATATTTATGCTGGTCTTTTTGTTTTGTCCCTTTCCCACAGGGGAAACCACCCCAACCTGGCCTGGTGTTCAACCGTCTCTTCACGGACATCAAGGAGGAGCCAGGACACCCCACCCTGGTCCATCCCAGGTACTGCAACTCACCTGCGACACAATCTGAAGTCTAATATTTGCCCATCTGTATAATATTGCTTATTTTACTTTTATTAAGACACGATACAGTCAAAACTGTAAGCATATAATTAGTTTCTGCAGTGACTTCAGTGCCATTTTCCCCCCAGATGTCATAATACAGCCGCCCCATGTCTGACCTGGTCTGGTCTTGGTTTCTTCTTCTCTGCTTCTCCTTCCATCAGCCTCTAGTTGCTCCAGAGTCTGTTTAGATTGAGCTCCATTTTAGCTAACACTAATCTCTCCCAGATTAAAGCCTGGAATTATAGGGTTTATGGAGCCACTGCAGCGTCTGACTGCTTCTCAATGAGGCTCTTGTAGACGTCAGGCCAGACAAATTAGAGGGGGGGTGGGGTTGGTTAGGAGAGATTACAGCCGTGATCACCTGGTGGCATCACGAGATTTCAAATTTAAACCAGTTGAGTCATGCACTGGTCAGATTAGAGCACCACGTTTAGACCCAGACAGAGTTGACTTTAGGATGCGCAGAGGTCCATTAGCAGGCCACGTGTCTTAATACAAGCCTGCTTTGCATTATTCAATCACGTCGGAGTTGTTTTAAGCAAAGGAACTTCATATTCCCACACAGGCAAACAGGCAGTGCGTAGTTTCCATCCAGAGGGAGAGGAAGTATGTCTTGGTTGGTAGAATTTTAAACACAGCCCCACTGAGCTGTCAGGCTTAACCTAGTTCACTGCTCCAGCCTCAGCGCCGTCTGAAGCAGGGCTGCTGGTGGGGGGAGGGGGCCGCAGCCCCTCTTCTCTCCTCCATGTACTTCCATGCAGACGCAGTGTTGGCTTAGTGGCTTCAGAGCATCTCCAGGCAGTATCTGTCTCCCTGTTGTGTCCCACTACCTGGATGTCTGTGATAAACCGAAGGTCTGTTTAGGCTGAGATCCTGGTTACACACGATAAGGAATATCCATATTCCACATTTTGTTTTTGTTTTTTTTGGTTTTTTTACCTCATGCTGTCAGATTTGTCCTGTTTCTTTGAACTAAAAGAGATGGCAAACAGAGATTGTTCTTTGTTTCAGGCGTGTTTGTTGTAAACAGCAATACAGTCCATAACTCTTCACTGTTTATAGTTTTTGGCAAAGAAACAGAAAGGAAAGCAAAATCCGAGCAAAATGGGAGATATTTTTAAGCTTGTTACACAGAACCCTGCAAAAGAATTCCTAACTCTTGGACTTATTTTTTTTTTTACATTTTGTCATGTTAAAACCACAAACTTCAGTGCATTTTTGAATGTCAGGTGATCGAACAACACAGACTGGTGTATGATTGTGAACTGGAAAGAGAAGGGAAGCTGCCCAGAATCTGCAATTCGGCGCTGCTTTGTGTTGGTCTGTCATATATAATCCTGACCAAATACAGAGGTTTGTGGTTGAAGCATGTCACAATAAGAACAAGTTCAAAGGGTAGGGCATCTAATTGAAGACCCTGTTAAACAGAAGTAATCTGTCTTCTGACTTTTAAACGCCTAATTTTTAACTCTGTACCTCTGTTTCCTAGTTACTACCTGTACACGTATGATAAGATGGTGGCTCCCAACGTTTCTCTGAGGAGGGAGGCTGAGATGAGCCCCGAGATGCTGGGCGCGCTGCTCAAACATCACTATAGCCGCCGGATGCTGGGTCACGAAGAGCCACCAATGGGTCAGTAGCGACACAAACAAGCAAGCTGTGAGCAATGCAAAGTGTATTTGTGCCTTTAAAGTGTTTACGTCAGAGAATAATTTACTGCGTACAAAAAGTAGAACATCTTCAGATTATTATTGCTGTCTTTGGCAGAAACATAGCTAGATTAAACCCAAAGTTTGTTCATTTTTAAGGGTAAAATTGAGGCAAAGAGTTAGCTGCACCAAAGAAATTGGCATGCAAGAATAAAAAAATCTGAAAAATGCAGAATATAAACCTGATGATAGGGCAAACCATTTTTACACTCAATTTCTTGAGTTTCATTTTATTGTAGTTCTAGCAGTTTATAGTGTTTGTTTAGTTATTATTATGGAATCATTTTTAAGACCAGAAACATTTGTAGATTTAGTTCTTTCTCTTACAATATTTTACAAATATTTAGTTTTGTTTGCAACATCCATGATATGTAGAAATAACACTTTCCTTTATTAAAGTTAGGGATAAAAATAAAATTTAGATTTTTCTACAGTTCACAGTGTTGTCACATAACTCACAAACTCATACATACATGTTGAATTTACCATATGTTCATATCTGTATGCACTTGATATAAATGATAATTATGAAGCAGAGAACATTTGTTTTAATAGTGGTTAACAAATACAAGAGTGGAACACAGAAGGTTCATTAATATTAATTTGGTCTAATTTAATGGTAAATCATTACCAGCGCAATTTTCCCATTAAATAAGTCCTTCATATTTAATTAGTACTCCTGTGTATGCCTATTGGACAGCCTGACGTGCGTCTACTATAAATACTTGACATTAATACAGCAAGCAGCAGCTGTTTGCATGCAGCATAAGCATAAATGACAGGCATATCAAGTTCAGGCAGCTCACTCGGAGCTGACACATGCTCAGCAGCAACTTCCAGCACTTAACTCTGCAGCCCACACGGATATACAGAATCATTAATTGACCTTCGAATTGCGACACTGCAGGCTCCTGCATGTCTGGACCACCAGTGACCTCCTCTTTCACGCCGTGCGTTCTCGTATACATAAAAGAAACAGGATGAATCGCAGGAACGTTTTCCGTCTGACGTTAATAATGCGCCGTCTGACTGCCAGGCTGCATGTTTCTCTCTTTCTTTTTCTCCTCTCCAACCAATCTGTGCTCTTTCTCTCTATCTTCCACCTCTTTCTGTTTTCCTGGCAGCCGGCAAATCAACCTCTCTGAGCCAACTCTCCGTCTGTTCCCATATTTCTCTTCCCTCTATCTATCCATCATTGTCTCTTCCCTCTCTGGCGCCCTTCATCTCTCAGTCTGCTGTCAATCCCTCCGCCCACGCCTCCTCCTTCCCTGCTGTTTTCCAGACCAATCTAGATTTTTCTTCTTTAAGATGCTCCAAATAGTCACCTGTGAACTGCCATATTGTAGTGCAGTGCTCGCCTCCCTCTTTACCAAACTACTGGTTTGAATAGAGGATTTAATATCAGCTCTGAGGCTTTTAATCAATTTGAATGATGAGTTGTGCCACAGATTAGCGTTCTACCTAATGTTTCCCATGATGCACACCTTAAAGACCGCAGTCAGGGAAACAAACCAGAGTTTAAAGAAGCGAGAAGTCAGAGAGGATCGGTGCAGTGCTCCTACACATGACCCTTTATTTCTTTTTCTGTCTGAGGGCAAACGCACAGAAATTGTGGGCGAGTGTTTGGTTCCTCGGAATAAGTGAGGTTTCATGAGGTTGTGTGAGGTTGTTACTAAGCATTGGCACACCAACACAGCTCGCGCTTCGTCTTGTCTTTTAACCACTTCCTCCGCTTTTGTTTTTGTTTTTTTTTCTCCCCCGGTCCTCATCCTGCTCTCCTTCTTCCCTTCCTCAGATCTCCATGCGTCGCCTACTGTCATGGACAGCACCGATCAGGCCAAATCCC
Organism: Girardinichthys multiradiatus; assembly: GCF_021462225.1. NCBI lineage: Eukaryota > Metazoa > Chordata > Actinopteri > Cyprinodontiformes > Goodeidae > Girardinichthys > Girardinichthys multiradiatus. Next base: position 32,242,964 of record NC_061799.1, on the reverse strand, counting down.
AGAGTGCGGCAGCTGCCTTGGCCACTGAGAGGGAAAGCCAAGCCCAGGCAGTTTCCATGGAGACGATCAGCCCATGCTGCAAGAAAGCCACCCACATCCCCTCCCACACTCCTCCTCCTGCATCTCTTCCTCGGTCTGTGTCGTTGATGTCGTCAGAAACGGAAGCAGCGCCTAAGGACATGAGCGCCGCCGCAATGGTGGGGGGGGTTGAGGACGACAAGGACAGGATTGTTGTGGAGATCATGCAGATGTACAGCAGGCAGCATGAGAAGCTCAACTCCACCCTGCAGAAGCAGCTGCATCTGGAAATGGTGAGTTGGTGGATGGAAACAGAGAAACGAGCACAAGATAAACCAGACTGTAACTGTTGCCATCATTAAAAACAACCTTGACGTGGAGGTGATCTCCACCCACCCCCAACCCCTCCATTTCTCCATCCAGGGACATTAAACATTTTATGCATTAGGAAATATTTTTCTATATAAACCCACTAATTTATTTTTCCCTTGTTTTGTTTTTACCAAATTTGACAGTGCCTTGGAAAGTATTATATTCCGTGAACTTTTTCCATATTTTGTCAAGTCACAACCACAAGCTCTATCTATATCTATATATATATATTTATATATATAAAACTTTTTTTATTTTAATAGGGATTTTATGTAATATTAAAAATCTTAAAAGTGTGGCATGCATGTGAATCGTTCTGTATTTAGTTTAATCCATCTGTCTTCTCATCCACTCGGACCACTTTTGCTGTCCCTGCTGAAGAAAAGCATCCCCACAGCATAATGGTGCCACCACCACGTTTCACAATATAGCTTGTGTATTCGGGTTGATGTGCAGGGTCCGTTATTCTCCACAAATGGCATGGTGCATGCTGGCCTGCCTGTCTGTTTTCAGTTCTTCTTCCATTTTCAAAAGGGTGAGGGAATAAACAGTGTGTAAGTTATTTAAAGAATGGGATATTGTTTCGCAATCTCGCCCTGCTTTAATCTTTACAACTTCATCCCTGATGAGGTTGTCACTAATGTTCTCTAATTGAGGGCTTCACAGAGCAGTAGTAGATGGACTATGAAGGCTTATACTTGAATTATTTAGGCTTATCAGAGTAAAAGTGGCTAACAGCTCTGTGTTTATTGCACAAATTGCTGAAAACTATGTGCAAATACAAGTCAGAGGGTATGAACACAGTTTTGGATTTTGTCAGTTTTTGGGCAGCAATACAAGCATTAAATCTGTCCTCCCTGTGGAGAAGCTGTAATGCAAAATGTTTCTCCTACAGGGTCAGTCTAATGGATCACTGTTGTTACTTTTATCATCATCATGATGATTTTTCCTGACTTTAAATCTGTGTGTTCAGGAGCTGGAGGCGTTGCGCGGGGGTGAAGCAGCGAGGCTACGGGAGCTGAGCGCCGAGCAGCGGGAGCTTCGCAGCGAGCTGGAGGCGGTGCACAGCGAGCAGGCTCGGCAGCTCGGCCAGGCCCGCCAGGAGCAGCTGGAGCTGGAGACCCGTCTGGAACAGCTGCGACAGCAGGCCTGCGCCTGCGAGCCGGGGGCCCAACGGCAGCAGGAGGCCCACTACGCTGCACAGGTATGCACTCTGAAGGCATCACTTGTTTTAAAAAAGTCACGTTGACATTTTTAGGCAGCCACATACACAGTGTCTATTTTATGGGCCATTTCTGATCTTGAAAACCTTTTTTGTATGTTGGCTGAATAGAAAAATATTTCCCTCAGTCTTCTATACATATGCTAGATATTAGTAATGTGTATCCAGTAATATTTGCACTGAGGGCTGGGTAAGAATGTAAAAACACAGTCGGGCCGTTGTTTGGGTTTTCAGAAGATTAAACCTGGAGACAGACTGAGTTATGTTGGCCTGAACTCAGGGCTCCAGTTTCGTCCTGTCTCGCTCCCACCGCCTTTTAACTCAGTTTCTCTGCCCGTTAGTAACCAGGTTGTGCTTGCAGGTTTATTAAAAAGCTCTCTAGAAAGAAATGAGGAAATATCATCAAACAGATTTCTTATAGTTTGGCTTTATGATGTGCAAGTTGACAGACATGCAGCATTTGTCTTGTTTACGAGACGGAGGCACCAACTAAACAAGATTACATCACTGTCCATTTCTGAGAAATGTGATCACTAATGTTTAACAGTCCCAGTTGCTTCACTCTGAATATGAATGAGACATAACAGTGAAACTGTAGCTCAAAGCTGCATGATGCTGCCACCACCATGTTTCACCAGCAGCTCACTTTTCCTTTGATGGTCAATGTTTGTTACATTTGATTGTTAAATTAAAATGGGTTTAAGCAACTGAGCTTGTATGCAGCTTGTATTTTGACGTGTTTAGTCCTAACCCGACCTCTCCGTGTCTCCTTCCAGTTGTCGGAGCTGCGGCAGAGGCTGGAGCAGGCCGAGGCCGACCGGCAGGGGCTGCAGGAAGAGCTCCACCGGGAGCGGGAGGCGCGGGAGAAGCTGGAGCACACCATCACCCAGCTCAAACAGCAGATGGCTCAGTCTGGTATAATGGGAGGCAGCCCATCTCCTCCTCTCACCCCCTCCACAGGACCCCTGAACGCCTACTCTCCACCCTGCTCTTCCTCCATGCCTGAGGCTGCAGTGGCTGGCCTGAAGTAACTGCAACATGCCATCCCTGCTTAAATTTTCTCCCTATCACTCGCCAACAGATACAAGCAATCCAGCCTGACCCTCCCCAGGCTCCCCTTCTTCTCCCATTTAAAAAAAAAAAAATATGATATGATTTATGTTTTTTTTTTATTCCCAGTCCTGTCTTTAAAGAGTATTTAAAGATTTTTGGGCATGTATGTTTGATTTAATTTATAGTTTTTACTGAACTAACAGCTGCTTTAGAGACAGGAAGTTCCATCACTATCTGTCCCCATCCAGATCATAATCCTTCCTGCTCCCTGGTTCCTGGAACTAAAGACTCTGGATTTTGGACTTTCTGTTCCTTGCTGATGACACTTTATGCTACTACCTGGCACGGCAGCCGGTACCTACAGACTTTATAAACATGAAGCCCAAATCGTCATGAACCAGCGGGTGGAGGAGATTAAAATGGCATCTCTCTCTCTACATATATATAAAAATATATATTTTCTTTTGGAGTCCTTACAAACATAAATAAATATAAACACATTAAAATATTAAGTCTTTATGGAGGTAAAAAGACCTTTACTGTACAAAAACAGACGTTTGTTATTTGCAGATGCTGTAGAAGCTCATGAAAATATGCCAGTAATGACGCTGAAGTGACTGAGTGTGTCCTCCCCTCCCCCCTTCATCCCACTTGTACAAGATCCTTGCTATGAAATATTTCAGCCTGGAGCCCAGATTGGTTTCATCAGCAAGGCAGCACGCAGCTTCTTGACTGGTCTTCTTCATCCAGAATCTAATATAAGAGCAGTCGGTCTGGGCGTGGGTCATTTACTGGTATCAAGGTGTATCCTAGGAGTTTTAAAAGGTTCCTGTTTCAAAACTGCTAACATGTCCCCTCATACTGTTCCTAGGAATTAAATTCCTTCATGAGATCCAGGGGAAAGTGACCAGAGTTTTCTCAAACTGTATAGAGTGTAGATTAAAAAAAAACATTGCCCCTTCCCCACTTGTTGCTGCACACTGACAGTAAACTGGCTGAAAGTAGGCTACTGCATTTTCCCCCTCGCTTACAAGAAAGGCAACATTGGCTGATTGGAAATATTTCTGGTTCCACCCAACTTGAAAAGTCACGGCCCTAATAATAAACCAGCTATTGTAAGTCATGAGTTGCTGTATAAAGAGCAGAAGGAATGAAAAGTATAATATTCTACTCAATGAACAACAAAACTAACAAAGTAAGAAGGTGATTATTCTAGATTTTTGCTCAAGTCTCTGCATTAAATCAATATAACAATAAATATTTTAGTAAATATAGCTGCACGGCAGTTTGGGAATTTTTACCTATACCTTTGCTTCTTATTTTTATTTGTAGTTAATTTTAGAGATTAATAATCATTAAATTCTCAAAACCTTGTAATTAAAAACTTGTATTACAGCCAATTTCCAGTTGATTCACATAAAATTAGCACTTCATTTGCTGATTTGGGCAACATGGCTTCCCGCTCAGGGCGCCAATTTCTAAGGAGCGCCACAAGCTGTGAGGGGAAAACAAATCCACACCCAACCAGGAAACTTACAGACTTTACAGTGTTTATCCAGGCATCAATCATTAAGAGAATGTAGCGACAGCAGGCAAAGCAATTGCCTTGTAGGGCTAGTCAAAGTAAATGATAAGTTATGTACAGCTTTGGGTAGATGTGTAAGAAGAAGGGGTTGCACAGAATAAGGAGCTCTCAAGGCGTCATTCATCCACTGTAAATATGACAGATTAAAACCCCTGATCAAACCAAGATAACTGAGAATGCATAACATTTATTCAAGTCATATGACCAAATTTTCTTAAAGTAGTCTTTGGAAGGAATAAAGAAAATTACTTTTTAAGTTGTCTCTTGTCACAGCAGCTGTAAAACATCTAGTGGCAGACGGTTCCTTTTTGGTCCAAAATAAATGGGGTATGAATAAGCTGCGAAAGTAGGAAATGGCAGGACGGGCGAAATGACCAGAACTGTCAAAATCAATATATTCGGTATGTTATTTCAGCAGCAGCAAGAGTTATTGTTGCTTTTCTAGTTTAAACAAAAGCTGGGAGTTCATATTTAATTTGTTTATTTTAGATTTATGTGTAAAGACCTTTAACCTGCGGTATTTTTTACTCAGATCTCACTCCGGCCCGTGCCTAGTTTGGACACAGGTGCAGCTTTTTCTGAGTCACCATGACAACCCATAGAAAAACCGGCACGTCTGCACACACCGAGGTGTGTCAGCGCACTGCGGGCATCCATGCGGAACGGTGGCCCCAGCGTTCCCAGCAGATGATCAAAGCTACAGTCTGTCACTGCTCTCTGGGCTCCTCTCTTTCTCTTTTTTTTGACTTCATTGTTAGCGGACGGTTTTATCCCCCTTGTCGTCTAAGAATGTGGGTCGCAGGTGAAAGCTGATGGTTCAGTAGAGTTTCGGGTCCTCTTTGCACTTATTCTTCTTGGCTGAACAAACAGCGTATAGCAGGGTGGAGGAGGAGGAGGAGGGGGTGTCCAGGACATTTAGCATTGAGGCTGTCGCTCCTCACTCATGGCAGGCTGGGTGGCCCCGACGCCGGCTGCACTGGGGGACCCCCCTTTCCCTCCCTGCCCCCGTTCCAGGCAGCTGCTGATGTCTGGGGCCCTCTAGCCACCCTCTGGTGGATGACCCACATCCAGATCCCCTCAGATGCCCAGGAGGGCGAGCAGACGAGGAATCTCATCATGCCCAGGCTGAAGCTCTTTTTTATCGCCACTATAAAAAGATCCTTGTGAGCGAGTGTGTGTGTGTGTGTGTGTGTGTGTGTAAATAACTGTGTAATGGGATCATCCTCGGCGACACTCTGAGCTTCTTTTTTTATGCATCTGCTATTAATGCAAATTGATAAGACATTCCACTGTGCTCCATTCTGTTCAATGCAGATTTTCTTACACAGCCTCCCTTTACAGAGACCGACCTGAAGGAGCGGACAGAGTGCAGGTGGAACACATGTACACTCTACTGTTGTTGCATTGAAAACATTTATTAAGATGATGAAAGAAAATATTTAACATATTAACGAAAGGTTTATATTCACTTTGTAAATAAAGTAGTCATTAATATATTAACTGTTCTTATATAGATAATCTTTAAAAGGTTATATGATTTGGACCACAGCTAAGGCTTCAGTGGGCCTAAATGCTTTTGCTTTCTTGTATTTAAAAAAAACAAAAAAAAGACTTTTCAGATGGATTTTCTGGAGTGGATGTGGGGGAATGAAGTGCATGGTTTACTTAGACATCAACAATAAAAAATCTAGAAAAGAAAAAAGTAAAAAAATATTTGTTACACACTTTTACTCCACTTTCAGAACCCGACGCTGTTGTTTTTATGGATTTTATCATGAAAGACTGTTTTGTTTTTGCTATTTGAACCTTCTCCCTTAATCTAAATCAGAAATTTGTTCCGAGAAAACGTTTTGGAGAAAAAAAGAAACGAAGAAAAAAATTGTTTGCATGTTTTGCTGCCCTTACAGTTTGTGTCGCCAAGTTCTAATCTGTTTGTTAGAAAAAACTAAGAAAAACAAAGACTGAAGATTTTCCTCCACTGATTCTCCTTTGCATGAATCATTGAACATGTGCAAAGTTTCCCTAGTGGTTGAGATGCTGGCCAGGATATAAAGCCAGAGTATCATATTGAAGTTAGTAAACTGTAGAATATTTGGGTCTTACTTAAATCTAATTTTCTGTCCCCACATTTAAATCATGTATCAACCCGTCATGCTAAGCAGTATTACTTTTTACTCCTCTATTTGCTTCTGCTGCAGAAAATAAAACTAAATTGTTTTTTTTTTCTACTTTTCAGAGTAGTTTGCATTTTTATGAACAAGTGTTTAGTCTATTTAAGTGTGAATTTATTACTAACAAGTCGGATGGAAAAATCCCTTTTAAGATGGCATGCTGGGCTTTTTTTGTTTTGTTTTTTGCGGCGTCCTGAGAGCTTAGATGAGATTTCTACAGGTGTGGGGTTTGCCAAACTGATTGAAATAAAAAGGAGGCGCCACAAAATGACTGCAGGAGACTTTGGAATTTACACATCATGTTAAAAACGGTTGAATAAAAGAAACCTAAATCTGTTGCTTTCTCATCAGTGCTGCTTGGAAACATGAAACGCTGTGTCTGTGTGTGTGACCATTTCATACTACTATGCCAATACTACAGTGTGATGAGACTTTTTGTTCTTGCATGAATTAGAGACACTGTTCTCCTACCTCATGTTGTGATATAAGATGTTTTTTTAAAGCAGAGGACACTGCATCTCTAACTGTTGAGCATCATTATTAAATGACATACCTGTAAATGCTTTTAGCCGATACCTCAGTTGTATCTAGTGTTTTTTTTTTTGTTTTTTTTTTTTTTTTCTTCCCTGATTTCAAATCTTGTAAATAAACCCTGTATAGACGATGAACTTGGATCAAATTCAAGTAAAGTTCTGTAGTGTCAAAACTAGCGTCGTCTTCGGTTCATTTTTGTCGGACACGGACACCAACTGTTAACTTTAAATTAATCTGGAAAAACTTCAGTATAGATTGTAGTTTATTAAGTTTTAATACAAGTAAGATGCATTCACTTGCTGTCCTACATTCCAGAGTTGCAGATTATCTCTTAATTTCTATAACATTATGAAATTATTAGTTACATTTTTATTTGATTAGTAAATTAATACATCTGTAGAGTTTAGTGTAAGTGACTCATTTTATGATGTGACGTCAAAGTTAAAATACAACCTATTTTACAGTAGTGTAACGTGGCAGCATAATGGTGTGGGGATCTTTGTGTTTAGCAGAAACAGGTTTAGATGTAAATTGGTGGATGTAAATGTGAAATGAATTATTGAAATAGATGAATCTGTTATGTTATAATCTTCACAGTTACTGTAAGGTGAAACTAGAAATAAATTCAGACAATTAAAGGAAGCTAAAGGTTTAACTCCCAAATTACTTTTCTGTAACTGTAGTGCCTTGTAGTAACATTCAGTGCCTTGCAGAGGGTTTCATACACCTTTTTCCACATTTTCACACTTTAAGACCATGATCTTTAGTCAATTTTATTAGGATTTTATGTGATTTACCAACATGAAGTAGTGCAACATAAGGAAAAGTTTGATGTGCATTTGTACTCCTGCACCCTTTTACTGTGATCTTCTTAAAAAAAATCCACCATCCTTCCTTCAGATGTAACCTAATCACTGAACAGAATCCACCTCTGTGTGATTTTATCTCTGTATCAATACAGCGGCTTTCTTAGAGATTTGTTGAAGAAGATTAGTGAACAAACATCATGAAGACCAAAGAACACTCTCGATTGGTCAAGGACTCATTTATGGAGAAGTTTTAATGGGTGTCCTTCACCACTCAATCTCCATGATGATGCAAAATGCTGTTGGGATTCTTCAGCTCAGACAGGGAAGCTGGATGGGGATAAATGCAGGTCAGCCCTGAAAGAAAACCTGTTACAGACTATAAAAGACTTGAGACTGGGCTAGATGTTCACCTTCCAGACCCAAACACACAACCAGAGCTACTATGAAATGGTTTGAAATGGTTTTGCTTGTTCATATGTTTACATGGCCTAGTCAAAGTTCATACCTAAATCTGTGGCAAGACTGGAAAATTTACTTTCACAGATGCTCTCCATCCAATCATATTGAAGCTATTTTTAAAAAAAGAATCACATAAAGACTGAAAATTCATAGCTTTTATGTAAATTTCCGAACTATTTTAACAATATCACCAGTGCCCCAATTATTGGCACCCCTAACAATTCTAGTGAAATAAAAATATCTAAAGTATTTTCTGCATTTTATCCTTTACTTTAAAGGTGATCAAACTAATAGTAGTCATTAATTCCTGGAGTATATACATGATATCACTAAGAGGCCAGTTTCAAACATAATGATGTTGTTCAGTTAAGACAGGTGGAGGACATGGACATTGATTTTAATTTACTCCTGATTTTCCCACAGTTGGCCTTGAAGAAGTATGATTCTTCTTCCTGTTTTAATCATTCCTTAACTTCCAAATCAATAGTTATGGAGTAGCTGTTTGATTCTGTATATTGCATACCTCTTTAGAAAAGATTGTGTCTTTTTAAAGCTGCAAGGCAAAAATATTTACTGCTTTAGCTTCTCTTAGGGAAAGAAAATCCTCGCATTTGAAAAGGTGGCTTTGGATTGTACTTTTATTAGATTTCTCTATACAGGTATTACGGTAGTGTGCCTGATTCACTCTAGTTGTCCTATGTCTTATTTATAGTGTAACCTAAACTCATGGTACACAAGACTGCCGAACAGTCATGTGTAGTGTGGATTTAAAAAACAGAAATTACTTGTAGTTTAACCCCTTTCCTTTTTTTTGTGGGAGAAAAACATTATAAATACAATTTTCCAAGCAGAATTTGCTACTTCCATTTCAGCTTTCCTTCTTCTGTCTCAAGTTCTGCGTTTTTTCTTGTGCATCCAGGCTAAAATTAACTAAAACCACCTTTCAGAAGAGCTGTCTGCAGAGATGCTGCCAAGCCCTACGATGGCTGCAAGGGTTGACAGACTGCACATAAAACACCTCTACCAGGAAGCGGTTGACAAAGCAGAGCCAGGCAATGTTCAGATTTAGGTATGAGGGTATTCCCACTGACAGAAGGAGAAGTATTGCCAAGAAAACCAGGAAAGGTGTTGGGAAAATATACGCTAAGAATGTTGAACAAAACTCGCTTAAGGCTATAATGCATTCTTTACAGTCCAATGCAGACTAACATGAAGAGGAGCAGCAGGAACTGTAAGAACCAAAGAGGGCATGTGATGGTTGGAGATGTTTGGAATAAGTCCCACAGCAGAAAGATCTGTGAGGAACCACAGGAAGACATGAGTATGCCAGAAATTAAAGGTGCTCCATAGAAGTTACAAGATAGAGGTGCACCGATCACGCTTTTCCTGGTTGATAACTTCTGGTTTTCCTTGAGGTTCCTTGACTGATTTTGATTTTCCTTCTAAGGAGTAAAGAACATTAAAGTTAAAAGAACATGTGCTTCAGGTTCCACTGTAGTGGATGTAGTTTAGATGGAACAACAATATTATCCCCAATTTATTATTATTTTTATTAAACTCATAAGTACATTACCAGTCAAAAATTATAGACACACTTTCTCATTAAATGGTTTACTTTAGTTATATGCCTGTTTACATTGTACTTAGATTGTCACTGAAGGCATCAAAACTGTGAATGAACACATATGCACTTATGTAACAAACAAAAAACAGTAAAATAACTTTAAATGTGTTTTAAATTTTAGATTCCTTAAAGTAGCCGCAATTGGCTGTGATGACTCTCTCACTGAACGTCTGGGAAGTTCTTTCAAGACTCTTTGGAAAACCATTTCAGGTGACTACCTCATGAAGTTCATGGAGAGAATGCCAAGAGAGCAACACAGTAATCAAAGCAGAGTGGATATATTGAAGAATCTAAAATATACAAATGTTTAGAGTTATTTCACACTTTTTGTTTACTACACATTTCCATGTGTGTTCATTCATAGTTTGATGGTGAGAATCTACAGTGTAAATAGTCATGAAAAGAAACGCACCTATTAAGTGAGAAAGTGTATCTAAAACTGTTGACCAGTAGTGTACATCAGAGCGTATGCTCCTGGTTGATGAGTTTCCAGACCACAACTGTGAGAAAGAACTCCGACCAGTTTATTGAATATGGGGAAAACATCCCGGATCAGAACCAATTAAAGGCAAATTGGCTGATTTTGATTCTAGCTGATTGGTTGGTGCATTTCTTTGGCACTCATGTATTGGATTAACTCGGACTGTGAAAGAAAATGCAAAAACATCTCAGTTTCAGACCTACCTTTGCTAGTGCTGTTTTCAATGAAGAAAATTATTTTCCCAAAAACTAAACTCTGACAGCCTGGGGAATAGTGAATAAATAATGCTTCATCTGATGATGTTTTCGCTAGGCTATCAATAGCAAGTTTAATCTGTGTTTTTATTCACCACAATAATTATTCAAGAAATAACATATTTCAGTGCAGTTCTGGTTCATCACATGGATAAAATATATAGAAAAGGTTGTTATCCTGCTACTGATTTTTGTAAAGATTTTTCTTTGCACCGCTAGTGGCCTTTATTTCTTTTTATTTGAAAGTCGGCAGACAGGAAGTGGGGTGAAGAGAGGGGGAAGACATGCAGCACAGGTTGCTGGGTTCAGGACTCAAACCAGGGACAGCTGTGTCAAGGACTGAAGCCTCTGTATAAAGGTCGCGCTCTCTACCGCTCCGCCACACGCCACGCCCGTCATCCTGACTCTTAAACTAAGTGTTTTATTTTGATCATGTAATGAAATGTGTAGTGTTTCAGCTTCTATCTATGCAGCTCTCTTGGACAGCTGCGTATATCTAAGCACATAGTGCAGATCAGGTTACAGAACACAGAGAGACTGGGAGCTGCACCCAATACAGTCTCTTTTACTGGGTACGTAATTGCTTGATTGTTAGATAACAGTTTTGTAGACTGTACACATAAATATTTACAATAATTTTTAAAAACTAAGCATTAAATCACACACCAATGAAAGGTAGCTGCAGTTGGGTTTTGTCAAGGTTTCTGATAATGATAATGATAATGATTTTTATTTAAAAATGACCTGAGTGGGACCCCAAGTCAGTACCTGGGATTGGATCGGACATCCCTAAAGGAAAAACATTTTTGTATCAATGGGATACATTTAAATCCAGCATGCACTGCGTACAGTCTGTTGCTTGTCTTTCTTTCCTCATTTGATTTTTAGGCGAAAAACTCCATGTTCCCGAGGTCAGACAGAAGAGACCCTGACTATTAAACAAATGATCACTGTTGAAAAATAATAAAATAAAATGGAAACCAATTAGGTAGCAAAAGGTAGGATTAATCAGAAGAAAGAAATGCCCTCAACAGCTCCTGTCAACCATGTAACTGGTGAATTGATATGCAATACCATTGAGGGCCATTAGGTGCTGGTGCATTTTCGTTTAAAAAACAAGAGCCATAAATTGTTGGTCAGTAAAGTCTGACTCTCCAAACTGCATGGATTCAAACAATTGTGTTATAAAGTAAATAACTAGTATCAGGTTTATTATTTAAATTGTCAAAAAACCTCACCCTGTGTGTGTTTTGATACATTTTAAATCTGTCAAATAGAACTGACCAGACCCTTCCAGATCGAATACATACTAATAGTAAACTCACTACAGTTTGCCAGGGAATTCAGTAGCTGCATAGCTAAAAGAAAAACAGCACAGAACTGACAACAAAACCAAGATAAAAACCTGGCAACAAACTCACCATTTTCTTCCAGGATCCCATAGGCCTTTGTTCCTTTTTGTGTCTGACCCTTGAACACAACATGAAACTTCAAAGTCCTCTCTGTGTGTAAACCAATGACACAAACTCTCAGAAATCATGGCAGGTAGTCAATTACATATATTTAATACGTGTGTGTGTGGGGGAAAAAAAACATTAAGCGTGAATGGGAATAGGTGATTTACTAATTTAAAACACCATGTTTTATAAGAATATATTATAAATGTACTCATTTTGCTCATTTTATCTGCCTCTGCAGTAAATGTCTACATGTGGTTGTTGGACACTGACAATTAATACCACACAAGAAGGATTTTCTGTATATTTGAAACTTGAAACAGATTCAGATTTTAACTGTTAAAGTACCTATAGTAGTTACAGTCAAAGAAAAGCCTGTGTCTTTCAAAAACATTTGGAAATATTGATGATTTTTAACATCAATTTTATTTAAACTATATTTAAAATGGAAAAAAACACCTTTTGTAACTTTGAAAATACCATGTAAAAAATTGAAATATTTGGTGAGGAATAAAATTAGGATAACTTCACATTATTCCCACTTTAAATGACTTAAAATCAAACTCAGTGTGTTTGATGAGAACATAGTAGCTGCGTTTAAACCTCAAACATTTTGTTTGGTGCGCTCCTGGCTGTTAAAGGAGAAGGACCACCAGGGTAAGATCAAAAGACGACTGCAGTATCTTATGACTCTGGTAAAGGCTTTAATGATGTCTCATTTTTCTTTAAATCTTTTGTTTAATGGGTAGAAACAGATTTTTTTTGCTCTTTAATTGCATTTAAATAGATTTATATTAATAAAATTAAGGTTAGACATCAATATGTGAACATTTCTTGATAAAGAACTAAACATTTAATATATTGCCGTTTTTTTCACATAACTGTACGTCATAAGAGGGAGTTCATTTGTTTTAACTATGACTATTGTATCCAGGTGAATAGTTTATTGCATTCTATTTTATTTTTTTTATCTTCCTTCCTACCTGTGACACTTTCCATGCCTCCAGCCATCCTTTCTCCATTCTATCTTGATTCTGTTTGGAGTCCACGATTCACATCCTATGAAGTAATTTACTTTTAAACGTCTAGACTTTTATCCCTATTTTCTTTTTAACATAAATTAGGAAACATGGCGTAAACAAATAACAACAGTTTTTGTGCTGGGTTTAACCAAAGGATGAATAAATACTGTTTTCAGTCAGTCAGAAAATATTGAATTTTTATTTTATCAAACAACTTTAAAGCACAACATAGTGTAGGAACAATCACTCTGGGTAGATGTATCCTGGCTTCCAAGTGTACTGGTGCCAGCAGAACCACCTCCTCATCAATGCAGGAAAACTAAGGAGCTGGTGGTGGATGTCCACAGGTGTGGATCCACCACACCGTCACTCGTGAACATCAAGAGAACTGACGTTGAGATAGTGGACTCCTATAGGTGCCTGGGTGGAAGGACTCTGGTAAAAATAACATCACTGTTGGACAAATGTCTCCCACGCCATACATGAAGCTGTTGCAGAACTGGAGAACTCCTTCAGTGACAGACTGTTGCATCCTAGGTGCACAAAGGAATGTTATCGCAGATCCTTCCTCCCAGCAGATGTTAAACTTTATAATCATCGCTGCTCTGAACAAACTCGATAAGTCTTTTTTGGCAGTTTTTTTTCTTTCTTGTGAATAGTCTGTTGTTGTTTTTTTTATGTGCAAATACACTTCCACATTTTGCATATTTTTTTAAAATCACCCCATTCAGTTGCACATGTCATTTAATCATAGCTATGTTTAATAATTATACAGTATTTTTTTTTATCATTTTCTTATGCCTTAAATTTGTCCTTACTGTACAGTGTCCTATTCATTCTTTTATTTTTATATTTCAAACCGTGGCTTGATCAATACAGAAATTGCTAAACATTGAACCCGTCAGACAGTATGAGGTAGTCTAGAAAGAAAATTAAGATTTCTCTTATTAGTAAATATAGTAATTTAAAAACAGCTTTTAGTATGAACCCAGGTTCTCAGTGTCTGATGTTTCAATTTATTTGAAGCCTTTAGGTGAATAAATCAACCTAAAACCGAGGACTGTAACACTGGGCATAGCATTGTGTATGTTTTACACTAAAGCAACTTTATTTTGTGTACAAAATACAAGTAATGCTTTTGTCTTCCATATAATAATATGTTAACTCTAGATGTTACATAAATTTACAAACTGCTGCATTGCTACTTTTACCTTTTTGTCGCAAAAGAACAGACCTCCATTCAGTATTGCTTGCAGTTTCTGCAACCCTTGGGGTGTAGTTTGAACTATGACCATCTGGGGCAAACATGGCGCTGTAATGTGGAGCGGTCACTCGCAGCGTCATCTGACGTCATTTCGCCCCAGTTCTGTAATGTTTCTTTTTATCGTCTGCTCTTTAAATATACGTTCATTTCTCTCTGAATGTGCCCTTGCTTTTCGTGTTCCTGGGTCGATGTGAGCGTCGTTCAGTAGTCTGTGGAATAGTAAGACGTCACTTGGTTCAGTTTTACGGTGTTTCAGAGCAGCTAGCTAGCTGTGCTATTGCTAGGTAACGTTATCTGTCAACGGTTTGTGTGAGACAGCTGTTAACCGTGAGCTACATTCATTACTGGAGTGCAGTACTGCACATAACAGGGTTGTCTTACTCAAACTGGGACCAAAGTACCTCCCATTACGTCTGGTTAAAGTATAATTATTGCCTTGTGTTTGAACTGAAACGCTTCAGCGATAATTAGCAAATATGTGAAATTCCTGATGTGTTGTTTTCATTTTTATTTTAGGTGCAAAACAGTATTTGCCCCCTTAACGTTTTTCGTAACACTTTATTTAGTTGACTAATTTTAATACCACACGAAGACAACCAGAGGAAATACAAAACGTAGTTTTAAAATTATGATTTTTATTTCTGCAGTGCAAACCCGCCTGGCCCAAAAAACCTGCTACCAGTACTGGCAACAACTGCGTCAAATGTTTGCGCTGTAGGGGAATATTGATACACTTGTTTTGTATAATTGTTTTTAAGTATTAATTGTTTAAGGGCATGCCACAACATCTAAATCAGACTTAAGTCTGGACTTTGACTAGGACACTCCAAAACCTTCTCTTTTTTTAGCCAAGTAATAGTCGGATATTGTTCAGGATTATTTGCTAGAAAGCAGAAGTCCTGATTCCATCAATTAAAGCAGCCCCAGATCATCATATTTCCACCATAATATTTAACTTTTAGGTATGATGTTTTTCTCTGAAATGCTTTGTTAGTTTTTACATCAGATATAATTGGATGCACACCTTCCAACAAGTTACACTTTTGTCTTCTAACTCCACAGAATAATTTCCCAATAAGTCTTGGGTATTGTTTCGCGAATGTGAGAGTTTTGTTTTTTTTAGTCTGCAGTGGTTTTCCTTTGAAACACCACCACTCTTGAATGCCATTTTTACCCACTCTGTTTCTTGTTGGTAAATCAGTGTTATCACCCTGATCCTAACTGAGGCGAGTGAGGGCTGCTGTGCTTTAGATGTTGTTCAGGGTTCTTTTGGATAAGCTGTGAAGGTGCTCTTTGAGGAATTTTTGTTAGACTGGCCACACTTGTTCCATGTCTTCTCTATATGTGGATAATGGCTGTCACTGCAGTTCATTTGAATGCAATGTCATAACCTCAGTTATGGGTTTGTAACCCTTTCCAGACTGATAGATGGTAATAAGTTTGTTTTTCATCTCATTATTTTTTCACGTAGGACTGGGTTGGTTTAAATAGCTTTTTTTCCCCATAATAAATTAAATGATCATTTCAAGCCTACTTTTTGTTTTTTAGAATGGAGAATTCAGATATCGGTCTGTCATCAAGGTCTCTTCCACCTCCAGACCCGGGCATGTTGAGACCCTCAGGCTGTCCTGATCAGCAATCGGGCTCAGCCAGGTCCTCAAAGCGCAGGGAGCAACTGTCCAGGTCACCTAGGAAACGGAGGGAGGGGAAGAGGTCACAGCGGCGGGGAGATGATCATGAACAGCGGCTGTGGGAGATGGAGCGCCGGAGGTTGCCAGGCCAACACGAACACTTGGAACCTGCCGGTTCATCGTGTGATGCAGTGGAAAGCTCTCCTAAGAGGTCTGCACTCCAGGTGGCTCAGTTTCTGCTGCTCCAAGCGGGGAGTGATATTAACTCCTCCTTTTTCTATTTTTTTCCTCACAGGAGAGCTCACTTTCTACATGGACCGTATCCAGCCACTCACTTTGGACCCAAAGCCTGCATTCTCCCCAACCCAACTTCAGTCATGTAAGCATGAGGCTGTTAAAAAAGCTGAACTTTGTGTACACTAACCGCTTGTTAAGTCAATAGCACTGAGAAGTTTGTGTAACCAAGTTAGATAAGAGAAAATAGGAATGCGACTGGCTCCTTTTAAAGCAGACCAGTTAACTTTACTGTTAGCTGATCTGAAAGAATTTCTTGGGACATGATCTGATCACATACAGATGGAATAATCTTCACAATTTACCACACTATTTACCACACAAAGAAGAGGTATGACAAATGGTAAAAAGAAGGCAGGAGAGGACGTTTTTATTGTTATATTTGGAATTTGACCCTGATCGTCTGCTGTAGTTTAGTGCCACAGCAGTTAATGAATGACCTCTCTGCTCAAAAATGTGGAATAATCTTTATTTAATGCAGAAAATATGGTATGTGTAGAACATTTGCTCTTATTTTAAGCCTGTTAAGTTTTTATTTATTTATTTTTTCAAAACTTATTGATAAGGTGTAGTGTTGCTGCACAGTAAATTTCTGAGATTGTTTCCATATGTGCGCATAATATTTTCCATACATGTTCCAGGCACATCCAGGACCCGGCTAGTCAGAGGCTCACCTGGAATAAAGCTCCCGTCAATGTGCTCGTCATCAGGAAAATCAGAGATGAGAGCCTGGTCGAGCCTTTCAAAGAGCTCTGCAGGTTTCTAGTAGAGGTACGGGATTTGCTACATGTGGGATATAAATCGTAGCGCTTAACTCAAGTACAGCGTAAATATGCATTGCCCTGAAAAAATGTTCACACTCCTTGAACTTTTTCAGATTTTGTTATGTCACATCCATATAAACTACATGTGATGCTGTCCACCTATAGTTTATTGGGATTTTATGTGATAGACCAACTCAGAGGGACATAATGGTGAAGTGGAAGTCAAAATCTGAAATGTATGCTAGTCATTTTTATTTAGTCCCCCTGAGTGATTACTTTGTACTTTTGGCTGTATTTCACAGTATTGTGGGGGGTGTCTCTAAGAGTTTTGCACATTTAAAGACAGAAAACGTTTTTCATAGCAAAATAGCTCAAACTCAGTCAGACTGCTTGAAGAGAGTCTTGTCACAGATTCTCAGATTATGTCTGGACTAAAATATGCTTTGACTAAAATTCAAGATTCAATCATAGCTCTGGCTGTAATTTAAAGTGGTCACTTAAGATCCAGGAGGACAACATCCCCGACGTGTTTTGCAGCCTCTAACAGGTTTTCTTCCGGGCTTCCCCTGTATTTAGTCCCACTCATATTGCCATAGCTCCGACCAGCTTCCCTGTCCCTGCAGAAGAAAACATCTTCACAGCATGATGCTGCCACCACTATGCATCACAATAGGGATTGTGTGTTCAGGATGACTAGATGTTTTTTCGTCCATATCGCCCAGCTCTATATTGAATAGAGCTCCACAAGATGTTAATTGCTTCCAGATCCTTCTCTCTGAGCATTCTGCTCTGCTCCTTGGTCTTCATGATGTTGTTCACAAATTATAACGAATTTATAACAATCTACTTGGCGCCTTCGCAGAAAACACGTTTTTATACATATAAAAATAAACGCAGGTCGACGTTATTAACTTATGAGGTGGCATATGAAGGTAAGTGGGTGCACTGGATTTTATTTAGTGGTATCAGAGTAAGAGGAGCTGAATTTAAAATGCATTCCACACTTTTCAGATTTGTTTTGTGAAAAGCATTGAAAAAACGTGTAAAATGTTTCTACCACTTCACAACTATGCCTTACTTTGTGTTTGTCTGTCACATAAAGAACATTGAAGGGGTGAAAAAACGGTAGGGGTTTATGGCATTTGAATACTTTTGCTGTATATTTAGCATCTTAGGCAGAACAAAATGCAGCGCATATAATAGGTTTTGTAGGTCTTTTTTGATTTAATATGCTATGTGAGTCGTACAGTTAAGTTTATATCAGTTTGGTGTTTGCAGATGAAATTGCTCCATTTATGAGCTGGAGCAATTTATTGGAAAAAAGAATCTGAAATATAAAGTGAGGCATCAAATGACTGTTTGTAGACTGGCTGAATGGATTTCCTAGACCTTTATGTTGCTTACTGTGACTGTGTACACTGTTTAAGCTTTTAGAAGCACCAGCACAATATTTGCTTCAATGCAGTCATTTGGAGGTGATTATCACCTTTTTGCTTTTTATTTCAGTACCTGGACATAAACCTTTGTTTGTTCTCAAAGAACAAACTAGTGGCCTTTATTTTTTTGTTATTTTTCCAAAGTAGGCAGACAGGAAGTGGGGTGGAGAGAAGGGAAAGACATGCAGTATAAGTCTTTAGGGTCAGGACTTGAACCCGGGACAGCTGCGTCCAGGTCTGAGGCCTCCGTATGTGGGTCGTGTGCTCTACCGCTACGCCACGCGCCCAACAGTCTGCATGTTAAATGCAGAGCGCAAAACCTGTTAGCCTCCACTGAACTAGAGTTCCTGTTGAGGAATTTGTGGTGCCAAAGAGCAGCAGGTTTAACCACAATGAATCCAGGAAATGTCTCAGACAAGCAGAGGAATGCTGCAGTCTGGCCTCCTGCAGCTGCGGCACATTTTACCCACATGTTCCTAAAACCAGACATCCAAAGCCGACCTGCAAGCCTTCATGTTTGTATTTCATCTAAACACCATCAATCTGAGCGGCAAGTTGCAGGTATGCGTTGTGTTGTTGTGGCTAAAGCATGTGTTTGCGTTTCAGGAGAAGCAGATGATGGTGTATGTGGAGCGCAGGGTAGCAGATGACGCCACGCTGTCAAAGGACGAGGCCTTCGGCTCCATCCGCAATCAGCTCTGCACCTTCAGAGAGGGTGAGACATCTGTGCATCTTACAGAACAGCCATACGCACTGTCCAGGTTCAAACTTTACTGAAAGAGATAAAACAACACTGTCATGTAAAATATTCCATTCAAACAAGTTCTGCTCATTTTATTTCTGATGTAGGTATAAATGATGGATTTCATAAGACGTTCACATCGGAAAACTATAGGGGGTCCAAACTTTTATACAACCAATGCTCTTATGAAAAAATATGTAGTATTAGCACATTTAGAAGCACCCCTAAAGTAACTTTAAAGTTATACACTCATTGGGTTTTGACTGTAATAATGATAAGTCAAAAAAACAGAGAATTTACCAGTAATAAAGGCCCTGGGTGTTAATTAATTGCAGTTTTTTTGCAGAATGAGTCTATTTTGGTCGTGTTTACACATTAGGTTGTTTTGTGTTATGAATGTTTAAACTTTCTATTAGAATCTGCGCACAATTGTTCACTTCTTGGTTTATGGCATGTACAGTTTCTTCCTGTGCAGCATTTTTGCGTATTCTGTCAGAGATAAAAGAAAATACACACTTTGATTTCTATTATTCCATTATCTGCAGAATTGATTTAAAAATAAGGCCAAATACAGTCCTGGACTATGTAAAGGGGGAAGAAGTCAAAGAAGGATCAGAATTTAAAACATTCCCACAAATATACATAACAAAAAATCAGACATGAAAAAAATTCGAGTTTCCAGACAATTTTCCAGGATTTCTAGGAAAGTAAAAGATACAGTACACTGTTTAATTGTAGATGTTGACTACATTTAAACAGTGTACTGTCTTTTTCTTTTTTCCATGATTAATCTGGAGGCTTAGTCCAACTTTTCCTTTTTGTGGTCTTTTAAAATGGGTTTTAAAATGGACCTCTGGTTATTAGGCTGGATCTGATGCCAAAAAAAGTATTGGTTCTCTGTTTTATTCAGCCTTTTAAAAGCAAAACAAAGTTAACAATTTGCATCTGATGTGATCTCATTAAAACTTTCAAACACTATGTTTGTAAACATGCAGTCTTTGAAAGCACATAATGCGGCAAATTACGTTCTTAGCTAGTATTAGCTAATCTAGTATTTAACATGTTCACTGAGTAAATCAATTAGCAAATGCCACTGGTTTTCAAATTCTTAGATCCAAATTTTTGAATTCAGATCTACAGGGGTTGGACAATGAAACTGAAACACCTGGTTTTAGACTACAATAATTTATTAGTATGGTGTAGAACCTCCTTTTGCGGCCAATACAGCATCAATTCGTCTTGGGAATGACATATACAAGTCCTGCACAGTGGTCAGAGGGATTTTAAGCTATTCTTCTTGCAGGATAGTGGCCAGGTCACTACGTGATGCTGGTGGAGGAAAACGTTTCCTGACTCGCTCCTCCAAAACACCCCAAAGTGGCTCAATAATATTTAGATCTGGTGACTGTGCAGGCCATGGGAGATGTTCAACTTCACTTTCATGTTCATCAAACCAATCTTTCACCAGTCTTGCTGTGTGTATTGGTGCATTGTCATCCTGATACACGGCACCGCCTTCAGGATACAATGTTTGAACCATTGGATGCACATGGTCCTCAAGAATGGTTCGGTAGTCCTTGGCAGTGACGCGCCCATCTAGCACAAGTATTGGGTCTAGGGAATGTCATGATATAGCAGCCCAAACCATCACTGATCCTCGCTAATGCTTCACTCTGGGCATGCAACAGTCTGGGTGGTACGCTTCTTTGGGGCTTCTCCACACCGTAACTTTCCACAGCCCAAGATTTGCGCTCCTTGCACCATTGAAACCGACGTTCAGCATTGGCATGAGTGACCAAAGGTTTGGCTATAGCAGCCCGGCCGTGTATATTGACCCTGTGGAGCTCCCGACGGACAGTTCTGGTGGAAACAGGAGAGTTGAGGTGCACATTTAATTCTGCCGTGCCAGTTCTGAGTTACTTTCCCAAATCAGAGTAAAATAGCGAACATGGCGACGATGGAGCAAATCTTGATGATGTAACTTCTTGAAAAAAGAAAAAAACATAAAGGACTTACTGCAGTAGACGGAGGTGGACGGTGCACCCAATAAATATGTTGCAGCACATGGTAGAGAAGTTCCATCAAATCATTGTCTTCTTCTTTGTTCCTTTTGCTGATTGCAGGTGAGCTATAGAGCTCCATACTGCCCCCATGGTAACCAGTGGTCTTTTTCAGTTTGTTGTGTTTGGGCACCCATCCTCAAGCTTCGTAATGACGGACTATAATATGCACGAAATGAATGCAGAACGAGTGCAGAAGACTCCATGCATATGTGTGTACCTATTTAATTTTAAGCATAAATTGGCCTTAACAGATTCTCATTCAGGATTGGGCCTGTATTTGGTTTCAAACAGCTTGGACCAGCTTCTGTGTCCCTGCTGAAGAGAAGCATCCCCAGAGCATGATGCTGCCACCACCATGTTTTATCACCATGTGGCAATAGTGTGTTGGGAGTTGATGTGAAAAGTTCTCTTTCGGGCGCGGCGCTGATGGTGTAGGGGTTAAGCGCGCGACCATATACGGAGGCATAAAGGCCACTAGTGCTGAAAAAATATCTTTAAAAAAAGTTTTCTTTCAACATTGGTTTTCTTTATTCCACTCTTCCATAAAGAACAGATCCGTGGAGTTAATGACTTGTAGTTACCTTGTTTCATTTGGTCTTTGTCTACATTAAATCACATTTAAATACATTGTAGTTGCAACATGACAACGTAGAGAAGTTCAGGGGTTACAAATACTTTTCTCCAGGTACTTCACCTGTTAGGGGAGCAATTGTTTAGTTGAGTTTTTTTTTAAGAAGAATTAAAAAAATGAGGCAGAGGGTTATATGTAGGGGTTATTTTGTTCTTTGACCACCAACTATTTCCTTGCAAATTTCTTTTTAAGGCTGTCTTTTTTGCTTTTGTAGTATTTCAGTTTTTTATATTGTGAATACGTTAGCATGTATTATTTTTAAACAGTGGTTTTTGGTTGTGACCTCAGGTTATGATGACATCTCTGACTGCATAGACCTGATCATTTGTCTGGGTGGCGACGGGACGTTGCTTTACGCCTCTTCCCTCTTTCAGGTATTGTGACTTTGATGAAATGAGATTAATTGCTGAAACAAATACATGCTGTATTTGTATCTTGAATGGAATAACAGATGAGTCAAACAATGAGTTAAATTTTGGTGATTTCAGATTTTCTTCTCTCCAGGGCAGCGTCCCACCAGTTATGGCGTTCCACCTCGGCTCTCTGGGTTTTCTGACCCCCTTCAAGTTTGAGTCGTACAGGACAGAAGTGGCCAAAGTGTTAGAAGGTAAAGTTCAATTATTGCTGAAACCATAAATAGGCTGTTCAATCAAGACCCACAAATCTAGGAAACTAGGCGTCGTGTGCTTTGGGTTCAAAGGGAACGCAGCCATCACTCTCCGCAGCCGTCTGAAGGTGAAGGTGGTGAAGGATATGCTTCAGAGGGCGGGACAGCAGCCGGAGAACAGAGAACCACAGCTGGAGCACAATGGACTCCTTCCTCATGGACACACCAACAGTGAGGATGGGAAAGTTACCCTGCAGCTACAGGTGAGGTCACTGATGTCTCTGGGGAGGAATCTGATTAAATGGGTCAGTTATGTGCAAACATCAGTGTTTCTTGGCTTCAAATCTAAACAAAGGAGAAAATATTGTAGAATGCTTCGTATTTCTTCTATTGCTATTTTGCTGAAGAATCATTTGCTGCTGCAAAAAGTGCAGACCGATTAAAGACGAATTAGGACAGAAGAATATAATTATCCTTTGCTGTGGGGAAATTCAAGTGTGTCTGCAGCAACAATAAATTAGAAGCTGCTGCG
This sequence comes from Girardinichthys multiradiatus, assembly GCF_021462225.1. Taxonomy (NCBI): domain Eukaryota; kingdom Metazoa; phylum Chordata; class Actinopteri; order Cyprinodontiformes; family Goodeidae; genus Girardinichthys; species Girardinichthys multiradiatus. The sequence goes on along the minus strand of NC_061799.1, from coordinate 32,219,939 downwards.
AAATATGTGAAATATTTACATTTAAATTCATACTAGCTTTGTTTAAAAAGAAAATCAAAGAAAAGTAAAACCTATTGAATCACTGCATCTCTATTTTACATACACATTTTGACCCGTTATGAGTGACTAATGATTTAACATGTTTCTTTTGACTTCCCGGTAAAATCTGCCAAGGCGTTGAATAATTATGGACTTTGCTGTTATTGCAAACACATAACTGTGTTAATTGATCATGATGTATACAATATTTTTAAAATCAGTAACACTTTCCCAGGTACCCTTTAGGTGTCGCCAACAAGCCTATAACTGTAAACATGCAAATGCCAGCCATGAAGCTCTGCTACTCTTCGTTTTCTTCCCCATAATCATGATTTAGCACCTTCATCACTAAGTCATACATCAGGTGTGGTGATGAAAGATGGTGAAAGTCCATCCAACTGGCCATATATATTATTGGCAAGCAGAATTGGAATGGACTGGCGCTGAAACACATTAGCTTGCCTTTTGCAACTGTGATACTGCACACATTGAAATACATTGTGCACAGCTCTAATGTGAACTCTTGCTTGAGAAATGAAGTATGGCATGTTTCTGTGCAAATACACCATTTGTACATGAGGCTCCCGGTGTTCAGATGCGAGTGTATTCTAAACTGATAAATCCGTAAATAAAGGTCAAAATCAGTCTACACCCATTTTTATTTGGTTTGCAGAACACACGTTTGACAAACCAGCGTCATTGTGATTGAGAAAATGTATTCCTGCTTCTTACCCTCTGTTTTGCCTCTCACTGATTTTGCTTTTAATTTGTCTGGTCAAACAAAAGTACCATATGGTAAAAGTTTTCAGGTAAAAGAAATCTGTTATATTTGTCTAAACACGCTTTCTCCTAGAATTCCATTTTTTGCAGGCGGATGACGTGTTTAGTTGCATTTATAATATCTTGCCTACAGCAGCTGCCATGCAGGCCTCTTCCTGTTTCTGTGTTGACCTTCAAACACGCAACATTTTAAGTCTATTTAGCCGCTGGAACATCGACCACAGATTCTCTGCGGTGTTTTGTGATCTATCTCAAGCTGCTCCCTCATCTGCCTCTGCTGCTGCCTAGCAACTAGCAAAACATTCCCTCCCTATGTGGTTGATTCTTGAGATGTAATTTGTTAACTTTTTCTAATGAACTCTTTGCTTTTATTTTAGAGCCACAAAAGGTTGTTCAGGCTTGATTTTGATTTTTGTCTGCGACACCAGAGGTAATTTCAGTAAAAATCAAAGTATGTATTACAATGCTCCTGGCATAGAGAACTAGTCAAAAAACCCAAAAATGATTCTTACTTTGTAGCCCGACTCAAGAAAGATCATTCATTACATATACAGTATACTCCAATAGTGTGTAAGCTTATCACTGTCATCTTGAAGTGGCGTACATGCTTTAAGGTTTGTCTGACTTAAAATGGTTATCAAGCAGTAAAACTCCAATAAACTTGTTAGGATTCCAATAGATTTTAAATAAAACCGATGTTTATTTACAGTACGTCTATACACAGCACCGCTAAAAAACGGACACATCAATAGTTTTTTTTTTTTTTATTACCATCTTTAGTTTCAAGCAAAGCATGCATCCTCTGCTGTAGTATTCAGCAGGCTTATGGTGTCCAAAGTTCCAGCGTCGGGACATTCAAACTAACTTTATTCATTCAATTCCTTCATTTAATCAGGTTCATCCTGTTAACATCACAAATCTATTTTACAGTTCCGTGACAAATATTACTCAACACAGTAGTAAATTACATAAATAAACATACCTAGAGATGAGTTTTCACCAGGACTTTACAGTTGTGACAGTTCCTGTACCCGTTTAAAGGTATATTTGAGATTCTTAAAAGGCTGAGCAGGACTATTTGTTGAGCGGTTAAAGTGCTGAAAGTCTTGCTCTCATGCAGTCTGACAGAAATGCAGACATGTGTTGACATGTTGATTAAAAACAGTTTTTTAAAATAGCTTGTTAGTTCTTTATGCTTCCAATGACTTGTTAATACAGGAAATAGTTAGATTTGAGTGTTCCTTCCTCAGTAACTGGATCTTCACTGTAGAAGCTGGTATGGTGCATTCACTGAGCAGAGGGAGATCTGTTCAACTTGTTCCCAATTAGTTGTCCAGTTCTCTGTGCATCTCCGATGATTTTGATTTAATTTGTGTTAATGCAGCTGGCTACTTTATTGCAGAAGTTGATTTTATTAGTTTTATGGTGAAACATTTCTGAATAAATGCAGAACACACTTGCCATGTCAAGATTTTGCAACATTTATTGAGTCCAAAAAAGAACACGGCCACGGCTGGTTTTTGCTTCTCTGTGTGCTCAGCTTCAGCATCTCCTGGTTCAGCTCTTGTGATTCTTCAGTCTTGTGACAAAGAGCTCACATGACCACAGACTGACGGCAAAAGCTGTTAGGTTTTAATTTTTATCCCCAGAAGTGTCTGTGTGCGCACGGAGAACATGTGTATGGGCCAGTGAGGGAACATCATCCCGGTTTCCATGATGACCGTCATAACAAAGCTTTCGGAGCATATACGGGAGAGAATGTCGGATGTTGTGGAGTTCTGTTGAGCCCGTTTCCATGGAGACTGTGGCGTCGAAAGTGGAGTCATCACCAAATGGGTATTTAATGATTCCTGAAGCTCTCAGTCTGGCACAGAGTGTAACTAAACAACATGCCTGATCGCATACGCTCGCACACCTGTCTGTGTTTTGTCAGTTTCAGCTCAGCTCTCTCCTCTCCAGTCGTCTCGCTCCAGAGGGTTTTTGTTCTCATCATTAAGGAACAGTGACAGATTGTTTTTACTGCTCTCTGAACTCCACTTAGACCTTACATTACATCATGTCTGCCGTGTCCAGCAGGATGTTTGAGTTGAGCTCTGCTGACGTCAGCACATCTGCCAGACATCACAGCTCAGCGGTGCAGGGTGCCGTGTGGCCGAGGTGTGGAACATGATTCGTTCCATGTTATGCGGTCGGTCCATTGTTAGTTTCCCCTTTTGATTTGTAGGACTGTAACTCGGTCTGCTGGTGGAGGATTTGTTGTTTTCATTGACAACAACGTTTAAATGTCATGTCTATGAGAGGGGATTACATAACGGCGACTCCAGTAAGCCGGGATGTGCATCAGAATCTAATTATTGATTTTGCTTGTTGTTTGTGAAGTTATTCTTGCATCATGCAGCTTTTGTTTTCAGATGGTGCATCGGCAGTTTAATAAATGACAGTCTGTGCTACAGTTCAAGTTTAGCAGTGACACAGATGTTGGATTTAGTGAACTGTGCTTCCATCTATAGGTTACATAGTTGTTAGATTGTTGTAAAGAGGGATCTGATGCTTTTTACAGAGTTCCTTCAAAGCCTTGAGAAATCTGAAAATGTAATGAATTTTAATTTGACCATTTACCAAGTCTGGATAAGTGTGAAGATTGGGTAGGTAAAATGGAGCAGCCATAAGTTTCATAGATATTAGTTCATTAAATAAAAGAAAAAAAAACATTGTTTAGATGATGATCATAATGTTAGTTGATCTATTTTGCTTTTGAGTGACAAACACACACTCATTCAAAGATAAACAAATGGTGGTTTTATTGTTGTCTTTTGGACTTTAGATCCTTTTAGCTCTGTGTTTTAAACTGGACCCAAGGTTCTTGAACTGGCATTGAGCCTTCTTGGTTTTCGAACTTTGGATAAATGATCCAACTATTCTGGATTTTACCAGAACAGTCAGATCATGGATTTTTTTTCCTGACCCAAGTTTTGGAAATAACCATTTATCACACTGCAGAATCAAAAGACCATTTGGGCACTGTGTTGTTTCATGATTTGTGGGGCGAGAAAAATAATAAGGCCAATCTATTTTGTGCTAATGTCATAAAAACTTATCAGAAAAAAATCTGTAAATTTCAGTTGCAGGAAAAGTATGAAATTTCTAAAAGTAAAATTTGTAGGATCCCTGGTTGCAAGGAGATTTATTAGCGTAGCATTCCAGTTTTACTCTGGGACAAATTATTCAGCTAATCTCATTTCAGCATAAACATAACATCAGCATTTGTGAAGCTGTAAAAGAGTCCAGTTGAAATCATCCTTTTAATCTAATTAGCAGACGGATTGCTATCCAGTAAAGGGCAGATCATGTCTTCTTGTGTCAACAACGATTACCTCCAAAGAAAAGTATGCAGCTGTCATCGCTTTGTATCAAAATGACCTCACATGGGAGAAAATTGCTTTTAAGAATATTGCTTCTGGAAGAACATCAAGAACTATAGGGTGATGGTAGAAATGGGACAGTAAAAGATTCACGGTATTTACACCAATGGAAATGTTATAGATCAAGATCTAACTGGTTTCATTTAAAACAGAAAAGCAACACTTATTTCTTCTACTGCGCAATTAATAATACATATTTATCATTAGAGATATATTGATGCATTATATGCATAACATTTATTCATTTTTTACACATAGCTTTAACCGAAAATGTAGAATAAACACTTTCTAAATATTCGAGTGAATTTCATGTCATTAATGCACGGAAGATTATCTCTTTCTTTTTTTTTTTCCGAAATTAGCTACTAAATTCGTCCAGCTATCTGTAGAGCTTGCAGCCAGCTGTTTGACATAGATTCGGGTTGTAGCTTGCTAAATGGTTGAGATTTGCATCATTAATGTCCGTGTTTTTCACATATTTCCAAGTAGCTGAATTTTCCTCTCTTTAAGTGAAGAAAAAGTGTAAGAGCCGTCTATAAGCAAACTGAGCTGCAGTGCATAGGAGCCTGGGAGTGGGATAGAGCTGTGTTTATCCATGCAGCCAGAGAAAACTCTGGTCACTCTGGCATTTTTTTCTGGCATCTCGCTAGATGGATTTACAAACCTAGGAACGGTATGATGGGAAAAAATATCAGTTTGAAATCTCTGTGATAGATTCAGTTGCAGTGAACAAGGCTTTCAGAACATACTGCAGCAACAGCTGACCTGTATCCTTCTGAGGAGTGCATTACAGGACAATGTTACCGCTAGGGCATAGCTGGCTCAACATTGGCAGCACTAACCCACAGTAAGGCACCGAAGACACCATTTCTCTCCCTGAGAAAAACAGAACAGCCTGAAATTCTTCAGTAGATGGACGCAAAGTTATTTGCTTTAATGATCCTCCTGCCGTTTGTTTGGGACATCTGGAAAAATCATTTGTGCATAGAAGGGAAAAAAAAGATGATTGCTACCATAGGTCTTGTGTCATATCAACAGTGAAGCATTCTGATATAATGCATGTGTGGGATTGTTTCTCCTCCAAGGGCGTGGGCTCACAATTCTGCCATAAATAAAGAATGGTGTCAAGACGTCCCCGAAGAGCAATTCTTCCAACAATCCACACACGATTTGGTAATGGTCTGTGTAATTTCCTGCATGTTGGAGCATTCTGTCACAAGGCATAATGATAAAGTGTCAAATGATCATAACATTAATACTCTGGTTATAAAACTACATATTTAACCTCACTGCTAACTTGTTGGCCAGTTCTCTAAAAGCGGGTCAATAAGAGAAGAATGGGTCAACATTAGTAGAGATTTGGCCCATATGTTGATCCAGTATGCCAGAGGGATGTGGAGAAGTCATAAGGGGTCAACACTGTGAAGATGGACTCTTCTTGTACATTTTTTGTTAATGAAATACTTTAAATTCTTTATGTAAAAAAACAAAAATCAGATTTAGAAACATTTAAAGGCATGAAATGTGTGTCAGTGCCAAACTATTAGACCCTGACCATCTACACTGCTCAAAACATTTGAGTTTAATATCAAGTCAGTTAAACTCCTAGAATATTGATCTGGTCAGTCCAGTAGTAGAGGGGGATGCTAATGTGTCAGCTGGAGGTGTTAATGAAAGTAACAGGGGCACTAAAGGGGCAACAATGAAACAACCCCAAAATCAGGAATGGTTTTGCAGATGGAGGTCACAGACATTCTTCCCTCGTTTCTTTTTTTTTTTTTGATGGCTTTTCAGCAGTTATGCTCTTGATCCGGGTCAGTGTCAATAGTATGAGGTGATACTTGGACCCTACAGAGGTTGCACAGGCAGCCCAACTCCACTAGGACTGCACATCAATACATGCCACTGCCCGAAGGTTTGCTGTGTCTCCCAGCAGAGACTTAAGAGCATGGAGAAGATTCCAGGAGACAGGCGGTTACTCTAGGAGAGCTGGACAGGGACGTTGGAGGTCCTTAAGCCATCGGCAGGAACGGTATCTGCTCCTTTGAGCAAGGCCGAACAGGATGAGTCCCCTAGTAGACCCTGCCTGGCACCGTGGAGCTTGACTGGTATTTACTAGAGAACACCAAAATTGTCAGGTTCAACACTGGCTCCCTGTTCTTTTCACAGGTGAGAGCAGGTTCACTCTGAGCTCATGCGACAGACGTGAAAGGCTCTGGAGAAGGTGTGGTGAACGTTATGCTTCCTGTAACTTTGTTCAGCATCTTCAGTTTGGGGGTGGGTCAGTGTTGGTCTGAGGAGGCATATCCATGGAGGGAAGCACAGATCTGTACAGGATAAACGATGGTACCCTGACTGCCATTAGGTATCGGGATGAAACCTTTGGACTCATTGTTAAACCCTTTGCTGGTGCATGATAATCCCAGGCCTCATGGGGTAAGTGTATGCAGGCAGTTCCTGGAGGATGAAGGAACTGATGCCATTGACTAGCCTCCACGCTCCCCTGTCCTAAATTCTACAGAACTTCTCAGGGACATCATGTTTAGGCCCATCTGATGCCTCCAGGTGGAACCATAAACTGTCCTGAAGCTCAGTGATGCCGTGGTAAGGGTCTGGGAGGAGATACCCCGGGGTCACCATCCATCATGAGTGCCACAGCGGTTTTTCAGTTTAAATTTCTTGGTGACTTGAAGTGAAGCCCTCTAGGGGTTGATAATTTACTTTTTCATCAAATAATGTGGCATCCTTTTGTTCCTAACACATTATTCATTTCAAACCAGTACAAATATCCTGTATGATTTTTTTTTCTGATGTGTTTTCAAAGTACAGGTCCTTCTCAAAATATTAGCATATTGTGATAAAGTTAATTATTTTCCATAATGTCATGATGAAAATTTAACATTCATATATTTTAGATTCATTGCACACTAACTGAAATATTTCAGGTCTTTTATTGTCTTAATACGGATGATTTTGGCATACAGCTCATGAAAACCCAAAATTCCTATCTCACAAAATTAGCATATTTCATCCGACCAATAAAAGAAAAGTGTTTTTAATACAAAAAACGTCAACCTTCAAATAATCATGTTCAGTTATGCACTCAATACTTGGTCGGGAATCCTTTTGCAGAAATGACTGCTTCAATGCGGCGTGGCATGGAGGCAATCAGCCTGTGGCACTGCTGAGGTCTTATGGAGGCCCAGGATGCTTCAATAGCGGCCTTTAGCTCATCCAGAGTGTTGGGTCTTGAGTCTCTCAACGTTCTCTTCACAATATCCCACAGATTCTCTATGGGGTTCAGGTCAGGAGAGTTGGCAGGCCAATTGAGCACAGTGATACCATGGTCAGTAAACCATTTACCAGTGGTTTTGGCACTGTGAGCAGGTGCCAGGTCGTGCTGAAAAATGAAATCTTCATCTCCATAAAGTTTTTCAGCAGATGGAAGCATGAAGTGCTCCAAAATCTCCTGATAGCTAGCTGCATTGACCCTGTCCTTGATAAAACACAGTGGACCAACACCAGCAGCTGACACGGCACCCCAGACCATCACTGACTGTGGGTACTTGACACTGGACTTCTGGCATTTTGGCGTTTCCTTCTCCCCAGTCTTCCTCCAGACTCTGGCACCTTGATTTCCGAATGACATGCAGAATTTGCTTTCATCCGAAAAAAGTATTTTGGACCACTGAGCAACAGTCCAGTGCTGCTTCTCTGTAGCCCAGGTCTGGGGAATGCGGCACCTGTAGACCATTTCCTGCACACGCCTGTGCACGGTGGCTCTGGATGTTTCTACTCCAGACTCAGTCCACTGCTTCCGCAGGTCCCCCAAGGTCTGGAATCGGCCCTTCTCCACAATCTTCCTCAGGGTCCGGTCACCTCTTCTCGTTGTGCAGCGTTTTCTGCCACACTTTTTCCTTCCCACAGACTTCCCACTGAGGTGCCTTGATACAGCACTCTGGGAACAGCCTATTTGTTCAGAAATTTCTTTCTGTGTCTTACCCTCTTGCTTGAGGGTGTCAATAGTGGCCTTCTGGACAGCAGTCAGGTCGGCAGTCTTACCCATGATTGGGGTTTTGAGTGATGAACCAGGCTGGGAGTTTTAAAGGCCTCAGGAATCTTTTGCAGGTGTTTAGAGTTAACTCGTTGATTCAGATGATTAGGTTCATAGCTTGTTTAGAGACCCTTTTAATGATATGCTAATTTTGTGAGATAGGAATTTTGGGTTTTCATGAGCTGTATGCCACAATCATCCGTATTAAGACAATAAAAGACCTGAAATATTTCAGTTAGTGTGCAATGAATCTAAAATATATGAATGTTAAATTTTCATCATAACATTATGGAAAATAATTAACTTTATCACAATATGCTAATATTTTGAGAAGAACCTGTATTTTCTGAGCAGTGTGTGAACACATGAGAACATTCTGGCCTCGGGCCAGTAGATGTCACTATAGTAAAATGTTTAGTTATATAAAGTACTATTACACACCCTGTGCCACAACAGTATTCCTAAATTGCATTTTAAGGTTTTCTTAAAATCAGCTTGACTGAATATGTTTGTTAAACCTCCAGATTAAAAGGTTGTGCTGTGTTCATTGTGTTCCTAAAGTCCTTCTAATTGAACCCAGTGTTTGTGTTTCTGTGTGCAGGTGTTAAATGAAGTGGTGGTAGATCGTGGTCCATCCTCCTATCTGTCTAATGTGGACTTGTACCTCGATGGACGGCTTATTACTTCAGTGCAGGGAGACGGTGAGACAATAAAGCACTTTAATTTAAAACTCTTGCCTCATTTTTTTTATTTTGTTTACCTCGCTTCGACTTTCACTTTTTTTTTCAAAACGAGCGTCTGTTTGTGTCCTCCAGGGGTGATTGTGTCCACGCCCACTGGGAGCACAGCGTACGCAGCTGCAGCAGGAGCCTCAATGATCCACCCTAATGTCCCCGCCATCATGGTCACGCCCATCTGTCCTCACTCCCTGTCCTTTAGGCCCATCGTGGTCCCTGCTGGAGTGGAACTCATGGTAAATACGTTTAATCTCAGTGTAACGAAGAAGAGGAAGAGTAGATCCTGTGCATTCTGGGGAATTTTATTTAGGTATTTTCCAGGTGGGGACAAGTGTGGAAAAAGGAAAAACAGTTAGGAGAAGTATTTGTATTTTAAGATGTTTTTCTATATCCCATTTTTCTAAATTTTATCCCTCCATCCATACGTTGAATATGGACAAAAAAGGATTGAGATATCTGCAAATTTTAATCTCAAAATATATTTCATTTTGACATGAGAAATGTGTAAGGATCCTGTCCAACCCAATGTAAGGGAAGTTGGTGGGTATGTAAAATTAGTATTTGGCTCAACCATGTCTGTCGTTAGCAGGCTTTTGTGAGTTAGTCTCGGTGCCTGTGATTGAAGGGAAGATGTTCTGGGTTGAAACCATCTGTCTCTATTTGTTTCCAAACAGATCACTCTATCTCCTGATGCAAGGAACAATGTCTGGGTGTCGTTTGATGGTAGGAGGAGACAGGAGATCCAGCACGGAGATTGGTACATTTCATTAACCCTCCTCGTTTGTTTCAGCTTCCCTGTTGGCTCTCCTTATTCTCTGTTTTCCCTCATAACAGCATCAAGATCACCACGTCTTGTTACCCCGTGCCGTCCATCTGCTGCCATGACCTGGTGTACGACTGGTTCGAAAGTCTGGCCCAGTGTTTGCACTGGAACGTTCGCAAGAGGCAGGCCCGACTCGCAGACGTCTCAGACTCATCAGACACAGAGAACTAAAGGAACACTGCTGAGGGGATCAGGTTTGCTCAGAGACGAGCTCGGAAAGCGCCAGACTGTGATAGAGAAGTGTTATTATATGGGCTATTGTAGGTATTTTACTCCTGAGTCAGATCATCATTACCATTTTGTGCATACATATGCCATTTTTGTCTAGTTTTTTGAGAAAGCATGCAGACATGAAAAAATTAGATGATCACATAACACAATAAGAGCATCAGTGGGTACATAACACTCCTTATACAGGTCCTTCTCAAAATATTAGCATATTGTGATAAAGTTCATTATTTTCCATAATATCATGATGAAAATTTAACATTCATATATTTTAAATTCATTGCACACTAACTGAAATATTTCAGGTCTTTTATTGTCTTAATACGGATGATTTTGGCATACAGCTCATGAAAACCCAGAATTCCTATCTCACAAAATTAGCATATCATTAAAAGGGTCTCTAAACGAGCTATGAACCTAATCATCTGAATCAACGAGTTAACTCTAAACACCTGCAAATGATTCCTGAGGCCTTTAAAACTCCCAGCCTGGTTCATCACTCAAAACCCCAATCATGGGTAAGACTGCCGACCTGACTGCTGTCCAGAAGGCCACTATTGACACCCTCAAGCAAGAGGGTAAGACACAGAAAGACATTTCTGAACTAATAGGCTGTTCCCAGAGTGCTGTATCAAGGCACCTCAGTGGGAAGTCTGTGGGAAGGAAAATGTGTGGCAGAAGCACTTCTTGCTTCCATCTGCTGAAAAGCTTTATGGAGATGAAGATTTCATTTTTCAGCACGACCTGGCACCTGCTCACAGTGCCAAAACCACTGGTAAATGGTTTACTGACCATGGTATCACTGTGCTCAATTGGCCTGCCAACTCTCCTGACCTGAACCCCATAGAGAATCTGTGGGATATTGTGAAGAGAACGTTGAGAGACTCAAGACCCAACACTCTGGATGAGCTAAAGGCCGCTATCGAAGCATCCTGGGCCTCCATAAGACCTCAGCAGTGCCACAGGCTGATTGCCTCCATGCCACGCCGCACTGAAGCAGTCATTTCTGCAAAAGGATTCCCGACCAAGTATTGAGTGCATAACTGTACATGATTATTTGAAGGTTGACGTTTTTTGTATTAAAAACACTTTTCTTTTATTGGTGGGATGAAATATGCTAATTTTGTGAGATAGGAATTTTGGGTTTTCATGAGCTGTATGCCAAAATCATCCGTATTAAGACAATAAAAGACCTGAAATATTTCAGTTAGTGTGCAATGAATCTAAAATATATGAATGTTAAATTTTCATCATTACATTATGGAAAATAATGAACTTTATCACAATATGCTAATATTTTGAGAAGGACCTGTACATAAAAAAGCAGCACGCTAAAGAAAGAAATAAAAACACTGATCGTTCAAAAAAAAAAGTAGACTGAACTTCCTTCTCAGCTATTACATGTAAATTTGTACATACAGATCTCTAGTTTAAATGTGTGTGTATGTTCAATAATAAGTTGGAAATAGTACTAATGATCACCTGGATTGTACCTGATGTCTTTCCTGCAGAATCTAGAACCTTAATTTGCAGTTACGAAGCTGCATTCAGATTTTACATGACATTGTAGAGAACCGTAACCCTCGGTGTGTGTATGTTCAACAAAATAACCATTGATGTGGCAGGAGGCTGTAATGTTAAAATAAAAAGCTTGACAACATTGTTAGTTAAGTCTTTGCATGTTAACACGTTCTTGTCGAGCTACAACTGAAATATGTTCTAATAAAACACTTTGTAACAAGTCTTTATAAAATAAAAAAGCATCAAAGGTGTTAGTAAACCCAAAAGGTTTCTCGGTATTTAATTTAAATGAAATTCATGTTATATAGATTCCTTACAAAACCATGTTCCAACCCGGTTCAGATTTTCTGCCTGGGGTCAGGGCTTCAAGATGGATGCATATTATTGGAAAGTTAAGTGGAAGGAAAAAATGTAGTAGAAACATTGTGCAAACAAGGATAGAGCTCCTTGCCTGGATCAATGAGAAGAACTAATTACATTCTAAATATTTTCAGACAAATTGAATGTGGGGTTTTCACTTTCTGTAAGCTATCATCACCTAAATGACCAGAAATAAGCTCCTGGTATATACACTGCTCAAAAAAATAAAGGGAACACTCAAATAACACAACCTAGATCTGAGTGAATGAAATATTCTCATTGAATACTTTGTTCTGTATAAAATTGAATGTGCTGAGAACAAAATCACACAAAAATCATCAATGGAAATCAAATTTATTAACCAATGGAGGCCTGGATTTGGAGTCACACACAAAATTAAAGTGGAAAAACACACTAGAGGCTGATCCAACTTTGATATAAAGTCAAAATGAGGCTCAGTATTGTGTGTGGCCTCCACGTGTCTGTATGACCTCCCTACAACACCTGGACATGCTCCTGATGAGACGGCGGATGGTCTCCTGAGGGATCTCCTCCCAGACCTGGACTAAAGCATCCACCAACTCCTAGACAGTCTGTGGTGCAACGTGACGTTGGTGGATGGAGCGAGACATGATGTCCCAGATGTGCTCAATCAGATTCAGGTCTGGGGAACGGGCGGGCCAGTCCATAGCTTCAATGTCTTCATCTTGCAGGAACTGCTGACACACTCCAGCCACATGAGGTCTAGCATTGTCCTGCATCAGGAGGAACCCAGGGCCAACCGCACCAGCATATGGTCTCACAAGGGGTCTGAGGATCTCATCTCGGTACCTAATGGCAGTCAGGCTACCTCTGGCGAGCACATGGAGGGGCGTGCGGCCCTCCAAAGAAATGCCACCACACACCAATACTGACCCACTGCCAAACCGGTCATGCTGAAGGATGTTGCAGGCAGCAGATCGCTCTCCACGGTGTCTCCAGACTCTGTTACGTCTGTCACATCTGCTCAGTGTGAACCTGCTTTCATCTGTGAAGAGCACAGGGCGCCAGTGGCAAATTTACCAATCCTGGTGTTCTCTGGCAAATGCCAAGCGTCCTGCACGGTGTTGGGCTGTGAGCATGACCCCCATTTGTGGACGTCGGGCCCTCATACCATCCTCATGGAGTCTGTTTCTAACCGTTTGTGCAGACACATGCACATTTGTGGCCTGCTGGAGGTCATTTTGCTGGGCTCTGGCAGTGCTCCTCCTGTTCCTCCTTGCACAAAGGTGGAGGTAGCGGTCCTGCTGCTGGGTTGTTGCCTACGGCCTCCTCCACGTCTCCTGGTGTACTGGCCTGTCTCCTGGTAGTGCCTCCAGGCTCTGGACACTACGCTGAGAGACACAGCAAACCTTCTTGCTACAGCTCGCATTGATGTGTCATCCTGGATGAGCTGCACTACCTGAGCCACTTGTGTGGGTTGTAGAGTCCGTCTCATGCTACCACGAGTGTGAAAGCCCCACCAACATTCAAACGTGACCCAAACATCAGCCAGAAAGCAGAGGTACTGAGAAGTGATCTGTGGTCCCCACCTGCAGAACCACTCCTTTATTGAGTGTGTCTTGCTAATCGTCAAAGATTTCCTCCTGTTGTCTTTTCCATTTGAACAACATCATGTGAAATTGATTGTCAATCAGTGCTGCTTCCTAAGTGGACAGTTTGATTTCACTGAAGTTTGATTTACTTGAAGTTATATTGTGTTGTTTAAGTGTTCCCTTAATTTTTTAAGCAGTGTATCAGTGTGTAATGAATCTAAAAGAGTTTAACTTTTTGAACTACTTTTCCATGCTGCTTTAATTTTTTAAGATTTATATTATCTCTTAAACTGAAATGTGGATTTTTGTGTATAAAATGCTGTGAAGGTTTCCTGTTTTAGGAACTACTCCATCATTTAAAAAGAACTCCTAAGAGGCAAAAACTAAACACAGACCCTGATGCTTTCTAGGTTTTTATTGCAATAATAACATACAGATATAATCCAGACATCCAATTTCAGTAAATTACACTTTGATATCTTAGGAGACAGTCTTAAGAATGATATTGACAAGGTGATCAAAAATACACCAGAGATAAAACGTTGAAAGTTTTACATTTTGCACTTTAATTTTCCCTAGAAATGTGCGATGAGAAGCAGCAGCAGCATAGAGTAATACTATGATACACAACAGACCGACAGTTGTAAGTCGAGAATAGTTTCTTTTCTTCGTGTGAAACGGCTATCCGCTGGCAGCTCTGCAAACAGATGCATTTTTGCCCGTTTAAAAAAATGAAGGAAAATAAAAGGATGAAAACAGAACGACAAACATGACAACATGCAACTTAGAAAGTCAAGAGAGCTACACACCTCATTAGGACTACGGCAGGAAAAAAAACCCACTACCGATTAGACAAGTTAAAGTAACAGAACATATGGAAAGCTGGGCAGATGTTAAACCATTTTATCAGACTGTTGGTGTTACAGCAACAGGTTTCTTAACTTCAGGTTAACGACAGACAGACCATTGTTAGAGGGAGAAAAGCAGACCTGGCAACACACAACCAACCACATCACACACTTGACACAGTGGTAAATCTAAAAATGCTGTAATCCAAAGATTCACAGATTCTACCTTTAAAAGCTGGACTAGATGATTTAGATAAAAACAATAACGGGACACAGATGAAAATGAGTCTGGTTTTATAGATTTTGACTGAGTACTATATGCATATATCTGATACATTAATAGAATCCATATATAAATGATACATTTTCTGTTTTATACTTAAATATAATCCTTGCTATGCCTAAAAAGAGCATCTAACCCATTTCTAACTCAAATATAAAGTGAAAGAACAGCTTGGACCTCGGCGACTGGATCTCAGCCGATCAGTGAGCGGATCTGGACTCAAAAAATAAGCCCACTGATTGCTTGTGCAAGACTAGATTGGACTCCTTCGGTTGGGAGTCTAGTGTGAACGCAAGTTTACCGGTTTCGCTGAGACCAAGATCCTCTTTCTTTACCTGCTTGCCAACTTTGTGCTGCGATTTTTCAGCCGGTTTGGAGAATGAATCTGACACTGCGGTTACAAAATGAATGGCTTTATTAAATAGAACTCGGCTCCTCATGTTTAAGCCTAACTTTTATCTGGTGTTTGGCACTAAAGTTCACTGTAATGTTCCCACTGGTTTCTCCAGCTTTAGGTCTTACAATCTTAATTATTCAGCAATATTAACGAAATATTTAGTAGGCCAGCTGTCAGCAGTTGCCCAAGTGTATTCTTCAAGATAAATTACATGAAGAAATATTTTATACTAAAGGAATAACTGCACTATGATCCTGAGCCATTTAAAAGAAGAAAATACAGGTGCATCTCAATAGATTAGGATAAAATGGAAAAATAATTCAAAAAGTGTAATTAAGATTTATAACATGGTAAAATATTTTGAGCGTTTGTTAACTTTGATAATTATGGCTTATAGCTAATGAAAAAAAAACATTTTTTTTAAATAAGTCTTGGTGATGTTACGGCCTTTCTGTCTTCAAGCATGTTAATCGGAAGTTGAGTGGAAGGAAAACATGGTTAAAAAGGGTTGCACAAGCAAAAAGGGACATCCACAGTCTTGAGAGAATTGTAAAGCAAAGCACATTCAAGTGTTTGGAGGCGATTCAAAAGGCTGGATGTGGCTAGTTAATCCTTCCTGAGCTATATAAATGGAAAGTTAAGTGAATGGAAAAAGTACACAGAAAAAAAAGTGCCCAAGCAGCAGGGATAGAAGCGTTTTACCTGTGCTGAGGAGAAAAATGACTGGATTGCTGATGTGTTTTTCATTAGCTGTAAGCCATAATCATCAATATTAACAGGATTAAAACCTTTCAATAGATCACTCTGCATCATGAATCTACATATTATTTGAGTTTTCCTACAACGGAGTCAGTGCAATAAATTAACTAATGAACTGAGATGAACCTGTAGCTAGTACTTCAGAGACCCACACTACTCTGCTATCCAGACCTCTGATCTGTCACAACATGGTCTTTTTTCTTTAAAATAAACCTCTGGATTTGGTCCACCTGGCTGGGTGCAGGACTGAACACCTGGCAAACTGATCATTCTTCTGTCTGAGAAATCTATCAGACTCCCTGGCATTTATATGACGCTCCGAGGACGACACCAGTACTGTGCTTCCCAACCAGTCAAACATGACTTCTCAGCATTATCCTCATTTGACTTCATATCCTCTAAATGGTGCTGATGTAAAATGCAACCTTGTAACACAAGGCACAGTAAAACACCGTTTTGGTCCGATAGGTTCCTCAGGCAAACATGTCCGGCAGCAGTTTCATTTTCACATAAATAACATTTAATTGGAAAGGAATCATTTCCACTGTAAGGCTTCTTTTTTTCTACATTTTCCCCATTGTCATAGCCATAAACCTTTGAGTGTTCCGTCTATCCCGGTACTGTTTAGTGGAAGATCTCAACAACATGAGAGGGAGCTTCTCTCCACTCAGAGAGGCTGGACTAGCAGGTCCTGGGATCACAGCAGGGAAGGAGGGAAGGCAGAGGAGAAAACGAGAGTGATGGAACAGGAAGTTTATGTCTCAGCAGTCTGGGGTTTAGACTCACTTTCACTACCTTCTTTCCTCTCCTGTGTCTCCTCGTCTTCCTCCTCTCCATCATCATCATCATCATCTTCCTCCTCTTCTGTGTGCTGCTCCAGCTCCTCCCTGGTGATCATTTCAAAGTCGTTTCCGTTGCTGTGCTGTGAGCCTTCGTCCTCTCGGCGGTCGCTGTCTGTATCTGAGTGGCGGTCACCTGTTCCTTCTTGCTTTGCCTCTTTGCTCTCTTCCTCTTCATCCTCTTCCTCATCGTCAGCATCCTTCTTCTCGCTGTCCGACTTCTCATCCTTAAGGGAGGTGCTGCTGTCCTTCTCGTCAGTCTTATCTAAACACCTCTTGTCACTGGTTCGTGGCCCTTTGTATTCGTGAGTGTAGAGCGGCCTGAACGAGTCGATGAAGCCCACGTCTGCGGTCAAGTTGGGCAGGAACCAGAAGTGATGACGCCCACCAGTCACCAGCCAGATAATCAGGAAGAGGATGCAGCGAGCTAAGGAGAGAAGAAACTACTTTTGAGACAGCAAAACTGAATATTTATTCATTTTGTCCTGTTACACCATAAACATCAATATATTTAGTTTACGGAAATACCATGGTAAATACCATACATGCATTCTTTCTCAGTGGTCTTCACAAATAAATCTGAAAAGTGTGGCGTGCACTTGTATTCCACCATCTTTACTCTTCTTCCCCTAAATAAAGTTCAGTGTACGGAAATACATCCTGAAATACCCTAAACCCTCAGAGGTTTGTTAGAGAACAGTAGTAAACAAAGCAAAAAGACCAAGGAACACACCAGACAGGTCAGGGAGAACATTGTGGAGACGTTTGAACATCTCACAGAGCACTGATGAGTATGGTGCAACATCAAACCTACAAAAACATGGCTGCCCACCTATGATGACATTATGTGTGGCGGTAAACTAACACTGCATATAACCCTGAACATACCATCATGGTGTGGGAACGCTTTTATTTAGCAGTGATGAGGAAAGTAGTCAAGAGTTAATAGCAAGATGGATAGAGCTAAAAACAGGCAATCTTAGAAGACTTCAGCCTCGATTCATCTTTCAGAAGGACTACCGCCCTAAACGAACAGCCAAAGCTACAATAGAATCGCTTCGATTAAAGCATGTTTCATGCCAACACGTGATTCATGCGATAGCCTAGTCAAATCCCAGATCTATATCCCATTTTTGAGTGGCAAAACTCAAAAATTGATGTTCTTAGAAGCTCTCTAGTCAATCTGACAGAGCTGGCAGAGACATTTCCTAAAGGTCATCTAACAGTAGTGAAATTGCTGGCGCAGGTAGGATGAGTATAAATGAACGCCAGACTTTTTATTAAAACAATATGAACCACAATCCCCTTCCTTCCACTTAAGAATTGTGCTCTGCTTTCATTGGTCTGTCACATAAAATCTCAATAAAATACATCTGGTGAATACTTTTACAGCCCAGAGTAAAACACTGGTCAAAATCTTTACGCTTATTTTACGTTTATCTTTGCTTTATGTGAAGCTCTGAATTTCAAGGACATCTGGGTAGAAGAATTTAATGCTTTCTAAGAATGTTTTCAGTCAGTAAAGCATCAGAATAAACATTTTTTTGAAAATATTGCCTTTGCTGTATGGAAAAACACCTGAGTTTTAAAAAAGCTATACAAGGACATCAACCCTAACAGTTCCTGCTTTACCGGATCTGCTTACCAACTGCTAGAAGCAGGATGCTGGCCACAAAGCAGCCAGCTGCAACACTCAGGTAGTACACGCCAACACGCATTTCTGCCGGCCACAACGGGAACAGGGTGGCTGCAATCACTGCAATAACTGAGAAAAACAACATCAATGTGAGATGATCCTTCCATCTGGTTTTTGCTCAGCAGAAACCTTAGGGTTGCAGTCCTGACGTACCGAGGATCAAGCCCATGGCAAACGTTTTGAAATGGACCGGGTCGTAAATCCACACGTACACCTGCAGCAAGGAGGCAAGTGTTATGTTCTTCACTGTCTTAACTGGTAAAAACTGCAATATGCACAGTTTCTCACCTCATTTCCATCCAGAAACAACTGATCCTCATGAGGCTCCAGTTTAAACTTTTTCTTCACCTCTTTCTTCTTCTTAGGGGTTCCTGGGCTGTCGTCCTGTTGTTCAAAGAAAATCAGCATTTTTAAATGATGTTCAACACAGATAGTTACTTGTTGTGGAGTTTAACTTTTTTATTTAAACAGTGAACTTTCCCTGAGTGGTGGTGGTGTTTTGAAATTAAAACTATTCTAAGTTAGACAAAACAGTTTGAGACAGTGTAGTTTATTTCTTCTGGAAACGGATTTCTTAAATGTCAGTTCTGCTTCACACAAGTTGGCAAAATTGAGCGCTTCATATTCTTTTATTTAGGAGCTAGTAGTGATATAATTGCGATTTTACAGTTTAAGAACAATTGTAATATATTTTTGTCATATTGCTCACCTCTAGTAGTTTTTTTTCACAGGGTAATAATACTCAAACTGCAGAAAGAAATCATGAATAACCGAACCTACACATTTAGGACATCACTAAATATGATTTAGGATCTAATGTGCAAAATATGGGCATATTTAAGGCTTTTTACAATCCTGAACAGATTAAAAACTGATTGAAGTGATCCCCCCCCAAAGATTTTAAGGGTCTGTGCACTTTGAACTCACACAGCAGGGTAAATATCAGCTCACGGACTGAAGGTCGATCAGCTCAGAGAAAAGGCAACTGAAAGCATATATACTCTTGTGGGGGTCGTTGCTTCAGATGGACCCAAAATAATGTTTGAGAGGTTCAGACAAGCTACAATTACTGGATTTGATCATCTCTCAACTATGTTCTTTCAGGAGTGTTGTAGAGTCGTTCACTGAGTCACTCACGCTTTTCTCTTTCTTGGTTTCCACAACTTCAGGCTCTTTCTTCTTCTCTTTCTCCTTCTTTCCTTTTTTCTCATCTTCTTTGCTGCTGTCACTTTTGATTTTTTCTTTCTCTTTCTCCTTCTTGGTGTCTTTTTCGGGTTTTTTCTTCATCACCTTAAGAGCTCGGTGAAAGAACTGCTTCTTTAAGAGTCTGCAAACAAAATGAAAAGATTTTGTTTTTAGGTCTAGAAGTGAGCTTCATTTATATTTAAAAGTCCTCCCTTTTCAATGAAAAAAAAAATATATATATACAGGTCCTTCTCAAAATATTAGCATATTGTGATAAAGTTCATTATTTTCCATAATGTCATGATGAAAATTTAACATTCATATATTTTAGATTCATTGCACACTAACTGAAATATTTCAGGTCTTTTATTGTCTTAATACGGATGATTTTGGCATACAGCTCATGAAAACCCCAAATTCCTATCTCACAAAATTAGCATATCATTAAAAGGGTCTCTAAACGAGCTATGAACCTAATCATCTGAATCAACGAGTTAACTCTAAACACCTGCAAAAGATTCCTGAGGCCTTTAAAACTCCCAGCCTGGTTCATCACTCAAAACCCCAATCATGGGTAAGACTGCCGACCTGACTGCTGTCCAGAAGGCCACTATTGACACCCTCAAGCAAGAGGGTAAGACACAGAAAGAAATTTCTGAACGAATAGGCTGTTCCCAGAGTGCTGTATCAAGGCACCTCAGTGGGAAGTCTGTGGGAAGGAAAAAGTGTGGCAGAAAACGCTGCACAACGAGAAGAGGTGACCGGACCCTGAGGAAGATTGTGGAGAAGGGCCGATTCCAGACCTTGGGGGACCTGCGGAAGCAGTGGACTGAGTCTGGAGTAGAAACATCCAGAGCCACCGTGCACAGGCGTGTGCAGGAAATGGGCTACAGCTGCCGCATTCCCCAGGTCAAGCCCATTTTGAACTAGAAACAGCGGCAGAAGCGCCTGACCTGGGCTACAGAGAAGCAGCACTGGACTGTTGCTCAGTGGTCCAAAGTACTTTTTTCGGATGAAAGCAAATTCTGCATGTCATTCGGAAATCAAGGTGCCAGAGTCTGGAGGAAGACTGGGGAGAAGGAAATGCCAAAATGCCAGAAGTCCAGTGTCAAGTACCCACAGTCAGTGATGGTCTGGGGTGCCGTGTCAGCTGCTGGTGTTGGTCCACTGTGTTTTATCAAGGGCAGGGTCAATGCAGCTAGCTATCAGGAGATTTTGGAGCACTTCATGCTTCCATCTGCTGAAAACCTTTATGGAGATGAAGATTTCATTTTTCAGCACGACCTGGCAGCTGCTCACAGTGCCAAAACCACTGGTAAATGGTTTACTGACCATGGTATCACTGTGCTCAATTGGCCTGCCAACTCTCCTGACCTGAACCCCATAGAGAATCTGTGGGATATTGTGAAGAGAACGTTGAGAGACTCAAGACCCAACACTCTGGATGAGCTAAAGGCCGCTATCGAAGCATCCTGGGCCTCCATAAGACCTCAGCAGTGCCACAGGCTGATTGCCTCCATGCCATGCCGCATTGAAGCAGTCATTTCTGCAAAAGGATTCCCGACCAAGTATTGAGTGCATAACTGTACATGATTATTTGAAGGTTGACGTTTTTTGTATTAAAAACACTTTTCTTTTATTGGTCGGAAGAAATATGCTAATTTTGTGAGATAGGAATTTTGGGTTTTCATGAGCTGTATGCCAAAATCATCCGTATTAAGACAATAAAAGACCTGAAATATTTCAGTTAGTGTGCAATGAATCTAAAATATACGAATGTTAAATTTTCATCATTACATTATGGAAAATAATGAACTTTATCACAATATGCTAATATTTTGAGAAGGACCTGTATATATATATTTGTATAACTATATTTGCCAATTTAAAGAAATAATGTTAGGGATCGTTATTTTGGAGACTAAAAAATATCTAAACTAGTGACGCACCTAGAAGACGCTTATAGAACACAGTTTTCTGCCCATTTCTGTCTGAGGTACAATGGTTGAACCTTATGGAAGGTTAAAAGGGACAAAATGTTATAAATGTTGTGGGCGACTGTGGCTCAGGTGGTAGGAGTACGTCCTGTAACTGGTGGGTTGCCGGTTGATGGTGGTCAGATGGTTCAGTTGCGGCGATTGTATGGCAGCCTCGCATCTATCAGTCCGTCCCAGGGCAACCGTGGCTGTAGTTCACCATAGTCAGTGTGTGAATGGGTGGATGACTGATTGTAGTTTAAATCGTTATATAATTTCAGGCCATTTACCAAATATCTCATGAAATAAATAGATGTACCATGAAAGAAGGTAATTCATTTAAAAATACAGAACTATTTCACTCTGTTTTTATTTATTTCATGGCTGCAGCAGTGTCATCATGAAAATATTTAAACTGTCAACTCGACCCATCAAACTTAGTGGGCGGGCTTAGAGCGGCTCCTCCACAGACGTCTGATTGGCTGCTTCACACAACTGCTGCAGACAACGCCTTCTAAGTTTGCCATGAGTCTGAGGTCAATGTCTTTGATGGAAAGTTTGGAAATAACTTCAAGAAATTCTTGCGATTTATTCACCACAAACCCTGGATGAGCAACTCTAGCTTCTATATCCCTATTCTGGTCTCTAACCAGTTCACAAGAGACCTCAGTGAGGTTCTGCGTGGAGGAAGCCGTTAGCCCCACCCACTCTGTTTGATGGGTCAAGTTGACAGATAAAATAATTTTATAATGACACTGCTGCAGGGAGCCATGAAATAAATAAATACAGAGTGATATGGTTATATATTTTTAAATGAATTAATAAAAAAAATTACATTGAATTATTTGATGTTAAAATGGTATATTTAATTCATTTAATGATGTATTAAATAAATAAATGGTATATTTAATGGGACATGGATTTAGTTTATGGGACATCCAAATTTTTTTTATTTCATGATATATTATTTATTTAATTTTGTCCTTTTTGACCTTCCATAGGCCTGGTTCTAGTTGTAACATACGACGAATTCACAGTGTCGAATGTGGGCCGACCTGTTGCAGTAATCCACCACCGACTCTCTGGTGGTGAACAGCGCCTCCTCTCCCTTCTTAGCTTTGGCCCATTTGGATTCCAGCAGACAGTCCACAGCCTTGGATGCTAAACAGAGACACAGTAAAACATCATGTGTTTATTTCATTCAATATAACCAGAGATCAGTAAGGATTAGAGAATACACCCAAAATTATTTTAGCTAACTTGCGTGTTTACTTTTTAATTAGCTCATTTGGAAAACAAAGCTAGCAGTCATATACAGTGCCTCAAACCTTGTGACTTTTTGTCATGTTACAACCCCAGATGTCTGTGTTTTTCGTTGAGATTTAATGTGATAGACCAACAAAGTAGTGTGTAATTGTAAATGGGGATGAAACTACATGGCCTCTAATAGTTTCAAACAAATACAAATCTGAAAAGTGTGGCCTGCATTTATATTCAGTCCCAGTCAGTCAATATTTTGTACAACCACCTTCGGTTGCAATTACAGCTGCAAGACCTTTAGGGTACAGTGCCTTGCGAACGTACTCGGCTGCCTTGAACTTTTCAACCTCTTGCCACATTTCAGGCTTCAAACATAAAGATATAAAATTCTAATTTTTTGTGAAGAATCAACAACAAGTGGGACACAATCGTGAAGTGGAATGAAATTTATTGGATGTGTCAAATTTTTTTAATAAACAAAAAACTGAAAAGTGGGGCGTGCAATATTATTCGGCCCCCTTGCGTTAATACTTTGTAGCGCCACCCTTTGCTACAATTACAGCTGGAAGTCGCTTGGAGTTTGTCTCTATCAGTTTTTCACATCGAGAGACTGAAATTCTTGCCCATTCTTTCTTGCAAAACAGCTGGAGCTCAGTGAGGTTGGATGGAGAGCGTTCGTGAACAGCAGTCTTCAGCTCTTTCCACAGATTCTCGATTGGATTCAGGTCTAGACTTTGACTTGGCCATTCCAACACCTGGATACGTTTATTTGTGAACCATTCCATTGTAGATTTGACTTTATGTTTTGGATCATTGTCTTGTTGGAAGATAAATCTCCGTCCCAGTCTCAGGTCTCTTGCAGACTCCAACAGGTTTTCTTCCAGAATGGTCCTGTATTTGGCCCCATCCATCTTCCCATCAATTTGGACCATCTTACCTGTCCCTGCTGATGAAAAGCAGGCCCAAACCATGATGCTGCCTCCACCATGTTTGACAGTGGAGATGGTGTGTTCAGGGTGATGAGCTGTGTTGCTTTTACGCCAAACATATCGTTTTTCATTGTGGCCAAACAGTTAGGTTTTGGTTTCATCTGACCAGAGCACCTTCTTCCACATGTTTGGTGTGTCTCCCAGGTGGCTTGTGGCAAACTTTAAACGAGACTTTTTATGGATATCTTTGAGAAATGGTTTTCTTCTTGCCACTCTTCCATAAAGACCAGATTTGTGCAGTGTACGACTGATTGTTGTCCTATGGACAGACTCTCCCACCTCAACTGTAGATCTCTGCAGTTCATCCAGAGTGATCATGGGCCTCTTGGCTGCATCTCTGATCAGTCTTCTCCTTGTTCAAGATGAAAGTTTAGAGGGACGGCCGGGTCTTGGTAGATTTGCAGTGGTCTGATACTCCTTCCATTTCAATATGATTACTTGCACAGTGCTCCTTGGGATGGTTAAAGCTTGGGAAATCTTTCTGTATCCAAATCTGGCTTTAAACTTCTCCACAACAGTATCTCAGACCTGCCTGGTGTGTTCCTTGGTCTTCATGATGCTCTCTGTACTTTGAAGAGAACCCTGAGACTATCACAGAGCAGGTGCATTTATACGGAGACTTGATTACACACAGGTGGAATCTATTTATCATCATCAGTCATTTGGGACAACATTGGATCATTCAGAGATCCTCACTGAACTTCTGGAGTGAGTTTGCTGCACTGAAAGTAAAGGGGCCGAATAATATTGCACGTCCCACTTTCAGTTTTTTATTTGTTAAAAAAGTTTGACACATCCAATAAATTTCATTCCACTTCACGATTGTGTCCCTCTTGTTGTTGATTCTTCACAAAAAATTTGAATTTTATATCTTTATGTTTGAAGCCTGAAATGTGGCAAGATGTTGAAAGGTTTACGGCAGCCGAGTACTTTCGCAAGGTACTGTATGTCTCTACCAGCATATCAAGAGACTGAATTAAGTGTTTAAAGAATTTCTGTCGCTAGTAGTGTTTCAGATGGGAAGGAACAGGGAGACAGTCCTCAGGTCAAGGGTTAAATGGAGCTAGAAACTGAAAGTTTTGCCCATTCTTCTTTGCAAAATGAGCCATTTGAGCCATACTCTAATGTAGGACTGGATGGACTGAGTAAAATGCTCAAAACTAGTGATATCGTCACATAATCTGCATTCAATTTCCCAAAAGCTTCATCCCTGATCTCTGGTGTTCTTTACCAATTAGGTGACTATTGGCACTGAATTTTATTTAGGGGTTATCAGATTGAAGGGGGCTGAATACATTTACACACTATGCTTGATCACAACAGATTTTTATTTTTCACAGAAATGTGAAAACAATATTTTCTCCCTCTTCTCAATTACGTGCTACTTTCTGTTGGTAGGAAAATGTGAAAAAGTTAATGGGTATGACTACTTTTGCAAGACACCGTAGATGGATGGATTCACGTCTTTTGTTCCCCTACCAGATATTTTCTTTAGCTCTTCTTGGTTTCCATTAACAAACCCACAGTAAGCTTATGAATGAAGACAGCTGCCTACTGCCACAGACAATTACACTCTGAACAATGACTGGGTCTGACAGCTCAACGACGAGCTAAAAGGAATGATTACAGATAGTTTTATGCCACCACCAACCAGTCAACATGCACATTATAACCGTGTTTGTCCAGATTTATATTGAAATACAGAACAAAGACTTAGGAAAAGCACGTGGCAGAGCAGTTAAGCTACATACTGAGGTGGAATTTATGAGCATACAGGTCCTTCTCAAAATATTAGCATATTGTGATAAAGTTCATTATTTTCCATAATGTCATGATGAAAATTTAACATTCATATATTTTAGATTCATTGCACACTAACTGAAATATTTCAGGTCTTTTATTGTCTTAATACGGATGATTTTGGCATACAGCTCATGAAAACCCAAAATTCCTATCTCACAAAATTAGCATATTTCATCCGACCAATAAAAGAAAAGTGTTTTTAATACAAAAAACGTCAACCTTCAAATAATCATGTACAGTTATGCACTCAATACTTGGTCGGGAATCCTTTTGCAGAAATGACTGCTTCAATGCGGCGTGGCATGGAGGCAATCAGCCTGTGGCACTGCTGAGGTCTTATGGAGGCCCAGGATGCTTCGATAGCGGCCTTTAACTCATCCAGAGTGTTGGGTCTTGAGTCTCTCAACGTTCTCTTCACAATATCCCACAGATTCTCTATGGGGTTCAGGTCAGGAGAGTTGGCAGGCCAATTGAGCACAGTGATACCATGGTCAGTAAACCATTTACCAGTGGTTTTGGCACTGTGAGCAGGTACCAGGTCATGCTGAAAAATTTAATCTTCATCTCCATAAAGCTTTTCAGCAGATGGAAGCATGAAGTGCTCCAAAATCTCCTGATAGCTAGCTGCATTGACCCTGCCCTTGATAAAACACAGTGGACCAACACCAGCAGCTGGCACCCCAGACCATCACTGACTGTGGGTACTTGACACTGGACTTCTGGCATTTTGGCATTTCCTTCTCCCCAGTCTTCCTCCAGACTCTGGCACCTTGATTTCCGAATGACATGCAGAATTTGCTTTCATCCGAAAAAAGTATTTTGGACCACTGAGCAACAGTCCAGTGCTGCTTCTCTGTAGCCCAGGTCAGGCGCTTCTGCCGCTGTTTCTGGTTCAAAAGTGGCTTGACCTGGGGAATGCGGCACCTGTAGCCCATTTCCTGCACACGCCTGTGCACGGTGGCTCTGGATGTTTCTACTCCAGACTCAGTCCACTGCTTCCGCAGGTCCACCAAGGTCTGGAATCGGCCCTTCTCCACAATCTTCCTCAGGGTCCGGTCACCTCTTCTCGTTGTGCAGCGTTTTCTGGCACACTTTTTCCTTCCCACAGACTTCCCACTGAGGTGCCTTGATACAGCACTCTGGGAACAGCCTATTTGTTCAGAAATTTCTTTCTGTGTCTTACCCTCTTGCTTGAGGGTGTCAATAGTGGCCTTCTGGACAGCAGTCACGTCGGCAGTCTTACCCATGATTGGGGTTTTGAGTGATGAACCAAGCTGGGAGTTTTAAAGGCCTCAGAAATCTTTTGCAGGTGTTTAGAGTTAACTCGTTGATTCAGATGATTAGGTTCATAGCTCGTTTAGAGACCCTTTTAATGATATGCTAATTTTGTGAGATAGGAATTTTGGGTTTTCATGAACTGTATGCCAAAATCATCCGTATTAAGACAATAAAAGACCTGAAATATTTCAGTTAGTGTGCAATGAATCTAAAATATATGAATGTTAAATTTTCATCATGACATTATGGAAAATAATGAACTTTATCACAATATGCTAATATTTTGAGAAGGACCTGTATGCTTTACACAAAAAAACATTTTTATTTAAAACATATTTCCTATGGACATGTTTGTATTGAGATGAAACATTTCTGTTTCATCTGTGGTGTGGTGATGCTTCAGTGTTCACAAGTTGCTCCAACAACTTAAAGGTTCACAACATTTCCAAAAACTGACAAATGGGGTCAGTTGTGCCAATAGAGCAATGCAAATATAAACCCTGAATAAACATAAAACTAAAAAAACCCAAACCTAACATCATGTTCTTTCAGTGTGAAAAAAGTGTTCTGTAAAGATGTATCTGTTGGAGGACACATACAGCGCAGGCCTCCTCCCTTGTACTCCACCCAGTGTTGCTGCTGCGTGTTCAGCTGAGCACTAACCGATAAAGTAGTCGACTCGGTGGCCCATCATGTTCGTGGACTTGGTGGGGCAGTTAAATCGAAGGTACTTGGCCACCACCTTCTCCTCCTTGGTGGGCTCGTTCACTTCCTGCAGAAAACAAACACCAACAATTAGAGTAGCTACGTTTACATGCACAAAATTTCACTATCGGATCTAAATGTATTCGGATTAAAAAACAAAAAAGTAATTGCATTGTACCGTTTATATGGACATAAGTAATCAGAATAAAATGGCCGATCAGACAAAAAATGTGTCATGTAAACTTGTCCATTAGAATATTCTGTTAGCATCTAGCCAGAGCAACTAGCCACTCAAGGCTAGGGTGCACATGTGCACTCAGATCAGTTTGCCTCATTCAGAATAACTTGATCCGGGGAAGTGTTTACATGCACGTCGATCAGATTGTCAATCAGCCTAAACCACCCCTCTCAATCGGATTACAATTTCATTCCG
This sequence comes from Girardinichthys multiradiatus, assembly GCF_021462225.1. Taxonomy (NCBI): domain Eukaryota; kingdom Metazoa; phylum Chordata; class Actinopteri; order Cyprinodontiformes; family Goodeidae; genus Girardinichthys; species Girardinichthys multiradiatus. The sequence continues at coordinate 32,191,950 of NC_061799.1, read as the reverse complement.
ATCCTGCCGAATCCGATCAGAATATTCCAGCTGACATGTTTACATGACACATTATTAGTCTGATTACTAATGTCCATGTAAACGTAGCTAATGACGTTTCTTATGTTCCAAAACCAAACAACCTAGCTCACAGGCTACATCTGGGGATGCAAATGTCAAAACAGCTTTAATCTATGCATGGTTAAATTATACTGTGGAAATAGTATGTCGGTGCTGCATCATATATGTGGACACATTTTATGAGACCAGGTGAATAGACAGCAAAGAAAGAAGTCAAAATGTTGGTGCAGTGTGAAATATTTGGAATTTCAAACTGTAGAATGATAGACCTGCTCTGGTGGAGAACAGGTCATGACCAACAATATGTGCATCTATTTATCTTTGGCATAGTCTTCCCCAGCAAATACAGTTTCTAACAGCCTAATAACCACGAGAGAATGTTATTCCAAGTCTGGGGTCAGAGCCAGCCAACATCATCCTCTAATGTCAGCTGAGGAAAACTAAAATAAAAGAACAAATGCTCTTTTGGTATAGCCGTGTGTTTAAATTGGTTCTTAATCAGAATCAGCTTTATTGCCAAGTTTGTACATACAAACAAGGAATTTGACTCCAGTACACTTTGCTCTCTGGGTTTGTTTTTGTTTAATGTGTTATAAGATATATTTATGGATATATCTGTATATCCTTTAATATACATATATACAAAGGTGCATTTGCAACTTCAGTATGAGGTTGTTCTGTACTCTATTGAATGTTCATCAGAGAAACAGCCTGGGGGAAGAAACTGTCTCTGTGGCGGCTGGTTTTAGTGAACAGTGCTCTGTAGCGGCGGCCTGAAGGTAAAACTCTGAACAGTTTATGTGCAGGGTGTGTGGGGTCTGCATAGATTTTAGCAGCTCTTTTTCTGACCCTAGACCTGTATAAGTCCTGGATGGAGGGAAGGTCAGCCCTGATTATTCGTTGCAGTCTGGACCTGTTCTGTTTTGTGGATGAGCCAAACCACACTGAGATGGATGAAGACAGGACAAGTATAATTATTAGAGATGCACAGGGAAATCGGCTGTCGACCAGCCGGGTGGAGCTTGACTGATGACTTGGGGACGGAGACTCAAAACTTAACAGCAAACTATTTTCTGCATTTCATTTGAGTTGGGAGAGAGACAGCAACTTTCAGCAGCTAACAGGAAGGCTAAACGGAGCAGAGTGAAGTTTCCTCTGTTTTATTTTATTAAGGTACCAACCTCTGACTGTTATGAAACAGTGAAGGTTTCGGAAATGTTGGAAACTCATAGAAGTTGCTGAAGGAAGTCAGTTTATATATTAAGTCCATTATCTTTTTTTTTTTTTTACCAGCTTATCTCTGTTTTAGACTAATTATTTTCTTGTACCCACAACGTTACGTTACGTTACATACATACATACATACATATATATATATATATATATGTATGTATGTATGTATGTATATATATATATATACATACATATATATATATATATATATGTATTTATATATATATATATATATGTATTTATATATATATATATATGTATGTATATATGTATTTATATATATATATATATAAATACATATATATATATATATATATATATGTGTGTATGTATATATATATATATGTATATATATATGTATATATGTATATATATTTGTCAGTTTATACAAGTAAGGATCTACCTGGTTTGATCGCAGGGAGATAAGCTCCTCTCAAACAAGAACATGTCTCTATAGCAAACAACTGTCAAGCCAGTGTTATGAACCCTGGCGTTTTATGTGTTAGTTTAGGAATAACTGGTAGCATTCTGAGTAAACTGCTAAACAGGCCCCCCTCTCCCTTGAGAAACAGCTGCCATATTCCCTCAGCTCTCAATGTTATTGTGCACAGGTGAGTCAATTAGCCCTCATTCCACATCAAGCATATGCTTTTCTGTTAATTATTTTAGTACAATTCTTGTAACCTTTTATCATCATTATATACTTAAGGATATAAAAGTCAAAACTGCTTTTACTTAGATATTTAAAGTCTTTTAAGGGACAATAATTCTCTTAAGTTTGTTAACATTAACAGTTGAGTTTAAAATCAAACATACAGCAGCAGGTAAATGTTTGGACATAACTATATAGTCTAAATAAAGCCTTCTAATAATCTCTGTCCATACTTCATCTAAAGCAGGTTAGAAAGATGCAGCTGTTTTAAAGAAATGCTGACTGACAGTTATTACCGAGTACCAAACTGTAACTTCCGGTGCCTTCCAAGGCATTTATGAAGTTTTTCACATTGTCACACCTTACAACCTCACATGTCGAAGTACTCTAATGGGATTTTCTATGGTAGACCAACACAAAGTAGTGCATGATTGTGAAGCGGCAGGAAAATGACCTGCATTCGGTCAGTGGCGGGTGTCAATTTCTACTCCTGGTTTGCAAAAAGAATGGGCACAAATTTCAGCACGTAGATGTTCAAGGTTGGTAGACACGTACCCAAAAGTCTTCCAGCTGTAACTGCAGCAAAACTTTCATTGTAAGTACTGAGTCAGGGGGGCTAAATACAAATGCACAGCTCATTTTTCTGATTTTTATTTGAAAAAAATAAAATAAAAAAATGAAAACCATGTATCATTTTCTCATGCGCTACTTTGTATTGGTTTATCACATGAAATCCAAAAGTAACAAAGTTTTCAATTCTAGAGTGTAAAGTTTAGGTTGCAAGAATACTTTGGTAAAACATTATATACTCATTTTATTTCCTGACCGCTGAAAGAAACAGAACAATCAACCACCTTGAAACAAACGAATTAGGCCAAAACAAGAGATAATGGTTATATTTGGGGCTTTGCTTGTTGGAAACAGGATCCTTTGGATTACAGTTGGTTCATAACTGAGGTAATCACAAGTGTTGTAATGGAGCTGAACTTAAAAAGTAACAATATGGCAGACAATCAGTCTGTTTTTTATGTTAATGTTGACAGATATACCACCCTTAATAGACTCCATCCTAGACAAGCATCCTCTCAAGCAAAAACCTCGATTAGATTTAGCTTTTGCACAGCAAACCGCTGTTAAAATCAAATTATCTGCCTGGTTTTGTCTTCTATCATTGCCAAGCAATATTTTACAACCCCACTTAACTTTTTATATCCACAATAATTAAAATGAATTAAAGTGAACTGCACAGTGAATATTGATGTGAACAAAGTTAATGTAACCTGTACGTACTCTGTGTTTTGTTGGACTGGCGCCTAAAGAAAGTCTTCCATTCAGCTTCAAGGACTTATAAAGAACTGTACTGTGTGTCTGCTCACTAATTAAATAGCTTCACGTCATGTAAACACAATGCTTAGAGCTGACGCAAGTTAGCCTGCAAACGTTTAGAACCACTTCAGTCTCGATGAGAATGAAAAACTGACTGCAAGGATAAACCTAGCACAAAGCGGAGAAACGCCACTACAATGTCAGGGAAAAAAACGAATGAGTGCTTCAGGTCACATACTGGGAAAAAGTGTAGTAAAATCTGCTATTTCTTCTCGGTACTCAGCTAATGGTAGCCGCCGTTAGCCACCAGCTGCTCCAACTGCTACCGGTCATTTAACGACTCCTGCTTCAGCAAAGGCTACCGTTACGGCAAAAGTCCAATACTAAAACTGCACCTGGATTTTGTTCGTAGTGCGTCAACTCGCGGAAGCAGCATTTCATCAACAATTAAGTGATGTTACCTGGATCCGCTTCTTGTGCCTCCTGCGCTCCGCCATGATCCTCTCCAACTCAGACAGCTACACCGTGTCCGTAAAGTCTCGCGAGAATGATCAACGGCGAGAAGACAACTTCGCATTCACAACTCTAGCTCCCATGATTGTCTTTTTGTTTTCATTCACAAAGTAAAGTCATTTAAAAAATCCGAAGAAATACGAGATAGTTTTTCTTTATTTGCGATCAAAGGAGAAAATTGAAATTTAGATTTATTTTCATGTTTAAGATATGATCCACAATGCATATCAACAGGGACGTGCACAGATAGACACGAGGTGGTGCTAGAGCACCTGCCCTTTTATCCTATGGACCGAAAAGTTCCCTCCTGAAATGTTTTATTTTTGTTTTTTTACTGTGTATAGTGTGGGGCTCAAGGTAAAATTTCTGAATTTAAAGGCCTATAATACCAGTGCCCTACGTATTGAAATTTTCCTAAACTTCAGATGAAAAAGTTAAAACTTTACTTGAGACCATTTTATCTAAGCAGAACAGGCCAATGAATGGCATACCTTTACCCGCTATATCTTCTTGGCGCCAGGAGAATGTCTACTATTTAACTCTTAGATTAAATTAGAATAAATAAATAAATTAAAATCTATCTCTTAGATGTACGTATTACATTTGCTATAATGGTTCCTGATTTATGGAGGGTTCAGAGTGCCAAATCACAATAAATAAATAAGTCATGAAATAATTACTTAAAATGTTTTGTTAATTGAATAAAACTGGAAATAAATACACCAATAATTTATTAAATATAGAATTAATTATATGTGCCTCAATAACTATATTGATTTAATTTTAAAAAGCATTAACAATTATTTCACGATTTAATAAATTATTTCATGTTCCTGTGCTGAAGAACATCATTAATTAATTTAAACTGTCACACACCCATCAAAGTCAGAGCGGCAGAGTTTAGGCCAATCGAGGAAGAATAGGTGCTCTGGTCTGAAGTTGAAACATGGCGGCGCCCATTTAGGAGGAATTGAGTGAAGTTTCTAATGATTTGAAGAGATATTTTGAACCTCACCACACAATTAGAAGTGGGTGACGCTCTTCCAGACTATGTGGCAGGAAGAATTGAAGAAATTATAGATGCTCTTGGAGTTAATTCTGCTCTTTTTGACCAAGATTTTGAGCAGAGAGTAATTGCCATTTTTCAAGAGGCTCTCCAACTCGTTTCTAGTAAAAAAAACAACCCAACAACACACACCCGGTCCAGGACGGACAGCTTTTGATATTCCGTCTTTTGTTCTGGAGGATTATATGCTCTCTGGACTACGGGCTCCCGAAATAGCGGCGAGGTTTGGTGTTTCAATGAGGACCATCAGGCGTCGACTGAGGGAAACCGGCCTGAGGTATTTTTAATTCACTGCTCTTTATTAGCTGGCGTCAATGGAAACTTATTCACAACGTTTATTGGTAAAGTTTAATATAATGTTTTTGTTTTGTCCCCATAGAAATGCAGATCTTTATTCAAGTTCATCTGATGAGGAGTTGGACCGGATAGTCAGTGAAGTCCACAGAAATCATCCAAACTCCAGTGTTGTGCGAAATTCTGTTCCCCTGAAATATTCTGTTCCCCCTGTGTCGGGAGCTCGCACTGCAGCCAGAGAGGCGGACTCTGACCGTCTTCACAGCTTTTCTGATCGATTTGTCGGTAAAACGACGAAACGTATTCATGTCAAGGTTGTTTCTTAATTTTTAATCAACAGCTCCTAGAAAAAATAAATAAATACAAATTGAACCTGGTCTTGTGAGGTTGTTTTTGCACAGCTTCATGTTGTTTCAGCGAAAGAATCCATGTCTTTTCCAACTTGTGTCATGTTCACTTTAACCTGACGGACATCAGCCAGCCACCAAACACTGTTTTCCAACACGTGTTTATTTATACTTTTTTTTTTATCACTGATATAAAACAATGGATGCTCACTCTGCTGGACCCAAAAAGTCAGGCTTCCTGAAGAGACGAGAGTCTAGCTTATTATTCTGGTAAATCGCATTCTAATGTAAAATATGACAAAATACCGGATTCATGAAAGATATTTCTAGTAGCTAATTTTTGATCAGGAATGATTTGTCTAAAATAATCAACTCTAGCAGATATATTATTTAAGTACTTTACATATTCCTATATCAAACATACTGTCCCTGTCGTATGAGAACATATTTCCATTTCCTCTCTTTTAAAAAGAGGGAAACATTTTTTATAGGAACATCAAAGGGGAACAGAATATTCCAACCAGACGCTCACACCTCGTAATGTTTTGTTACCCCATGGGACAGGGATTAACCAATCACCTTATGTTTTGGGTCGATCATTCCTCACATCATACACAACCAGATTTACAGGGGGAAACAGAATATTTCAGCCCTCTGAAATAATCAGTTCCCCCTCTATAACATGGGATCAAATTATTTTTCAATAAGTCCTTCACTGTGGTCATTCCTCTCATCATGGAAAATAAGTCCTGTGAAGTTTGACACATTTCCTCTTTATTTGCCAGAGTTACAGGGGCTGTGAAGCTTTTCTTAAAGGTTCATCAATCATATTTGCTGCTTCTCTCAGAAGCTCTGGACATGATTTTGAAACCTCGCTCATTGTGCCCAGGTGGGGTAAGAGTAAGGAATTTCTCCGAACGCTTACGCTGACAAGCTTTTGTTGCCTATATTCCAAATTTGTGGTAAATAGCGCCACCTACAGAATTGGAGGGTTTAGCAGGTTCTGTGTCAACCCATTTTCTGGCATCGATTACTCTGGCCTTGCTGTGCAGTTTAACCAATTGAAAGTTAGGGCGTGTTGAAGAGTAACAAGACAGTTTAAATTAATTCATGATGTGCTTCCAACACAGGAACATGAAATAATTTATTAAATCATGAAATAATTACTTATGCTTTTTTAAGTGAAATCAATATATTTATTTGAGACACATATAATTAATTCTATGTTTAATAAATTATTAGTGTATTTATTTCCAGTTTTATTAAATTAATGACACATTTAAATAATTATTTTATGACTTATTTATTTATTGTAATTTGGCACTCTGAACCCTCCATACTAATGTCTTCTGTTTGACTCATATTTTTTTTTATTGCAAATGCGGCCAAATGAGCTGGTTAACATTACAATTCATACACTACAAAAATACCTTTAATAAAGTTCAGTAAATGTGGGGCATGTAGGCTAAGTTGTATTTTCTACTTCTGTGTGTGTAAAAATTATGATGTGATCAGAGTATTTTAATTTCTAAATAGCAGACATCTTATCAGTTCTCAGGACTTGTAATCGCAAACATTTTTATTCTATAAGAATAATTTCTGTCATATATCACACTGGCTACATGCAGAAGTATAGATGATTCTTCTTATGATCATATTCTCTGATGTTGGTTTCAGTTTGACTATAAAGATTTTATAACTCATTTTCTGGGTATAGTTGATTCACACTGTAGAATGGTCACTGGTTACTCACATTTCTGAAGATAACTCATTTAGTGTGACCAACTGGGTAAATTTGGCAGTGTAACCTGCTTTGCTACAACATCAGGTTATTTGGTGCAGAAGACATTTTGTGATAAAAGTACAGAGTGATATAGTCAAGACAAACACGTTGTGCTCAGTGTGTAAAAAGAAAAAAAAAGATGGATAACGTAAGTTTCAAGTTTGACTCAGGAAGTTCAGGTTAAAGGCTTGTTGTGAGTCAGAAATCGAACTTTAAATCAATTTACAGGGGTTGGACAATGAAACTGAAACACCGGTCATTTTAGTGTGGGAGGTTTCAAGGCTAAATTGGACCAGCCTGGTAGCCAGTCTTTATGACAGGGGGACACATCCCCTCCGTCCCCCCCCAGGATTTCCGCCTATGGTCACAATGTACGAATGTCGCAGAATTAGGTTTCTGCTTATAGACGGATGAAAATAAGCTTTATTTCTACGTCTCTTTGAGACAGTAATGTAGTTTTAAAAATGTTATTTTAAATATAAAAAGAAAATCAAACCAAATGTTAAAAGTGTTCCTCATTTTTTGGAAAAAAAAAACCTACTCGTATTTCAATTACATATTTTATACTTTATACTTGCTTTATACTTGCTTTTAAAGGTAGAAAACTGGACATGTTTGGGAAACAAAACTGCCAAAACTTTTCTTTTCCTACATCTAAAAAGAGCAAAAATAATTGCAAATAAAGAATTATACCCCTCCTTGTACCGCCACCTTAATGTGGTGGAGGGGTTTGAGTGCTCGAATGATCCTAGAGGCTATGTTGTCTGGGGCTTAAATGCCCCTGGTAGGGTCTCCCATGGCAAAAAGGCTCTAGGTGACGGGTCAGATAGAGAGCGGTCGAAGACACCTTCATGAGGACCATAAAATCGAGGTACGTGACATTGCCTGGTACAGCGGAGCCGGGGTCCCACCCTGGAGCCAGGCCTGTGGTCGGGATTGGTCAGAGAGCGCCTGGTGGCTGGGTTGCTCGTCGATCCAGCCAGGCCCAGCCCGAATGAGAGACGCAAGGCCATCCCCCAGTGGACCCACCACCTGCAGGGGGAACCATGAGGGACCGGCGCAAAGAAGATTGGTCGGCAGACGAAGGTGGAGACCTTGGCAGCCCGATCTCCGAAAGCTTAGGCTGGCTCTGGGGATGTGGAATGTCACCTCACTGGGGGAGAAGGAGCCTGAGCTTGTGCGGGAGGTCGAGAGATATCGACTAGAAATAGTCGGGCTCGTCTCCATGCGCAGCGTGGGCTCTGGAACCCATTTCCTCGAGAGGGGCTGGACTCTCTTTTACTCTGGAGTGGCCCACAGGGAGTGGAAGCGGGCTGGGGTGGGTTTGCTTGTTGCCCCCTAGCTCAGCTGTCTTGTGTTGGGGTTTACCCCAGTGAATGAGAGGGTCGAATCCCTGCGCCTTCGGGTTGGGGACAGGTCTCTGACGGTCGTTTTGGCCAACGGGCTGAGTGGTAGTGTGGAGTACCCAGCCTTCTTGGTGTCTCTGTCGGGCATGCTGGATAGTGCCTCTCTCAGGGAGTCCATTATTCAACTCCCACGTGGGAAACAACAGTGACACCTGGACAGGCGTGATCTGGAGGAATGGCCTCCCGGATCTGAATCCGAGTGGTGTTTCGTTATTGGACAAGCATAAGGGTGTTCATCAGTGCCCTTGGCACCAGGACACCCTTGGCAGGAGGTCGATGATCGACTTTGTTGTCTTGTCATCAGAACTTCAGCCGCATGTTTTGGACACTCGGGTGAAGAGAGTGGCTGAGCTGTCCACTGATCACCTGATGGTGAGTTGGATCACCTGGAAGAGGAGAAAGCCAGACAGACTTGGCAGGCCCAAGCTCACAGTGAGAGTCTGCTGGGAACGTCTGGCGGAGCCCTTGGCCAGGGATGTATTCAACTCTCACGTCCGGGAGAGCTTTGACCAGATTACGGGGGATGTTGGAGACATAGAGTCCGAGTAGACCATGTTCTCTGCATCTATTGTTGATGCTGCTGCCTGTAGCTGCGGCCGTAAGGTCTGTGGTGCCTGTCGCGGCAGCAATCCACGAACCCGGTGGTGGACACCGGCAGTAAGGGACGCTGTCAAGCTGAAGAAGGAGTCCTATTTGCTGTGGTTGGCTTGTGGGACTCCTGAGGCGGCTGACGGGTACCGTGAGGCCAAGCATGTCGCGGCCTGGGCTGTGACAGAGGCAAAAACTCGGGCCTGGGAGGAGTTCGGTGAGGCCATGGAGAAGGACTCCTGGATGGCCTCGAAGCGATTCGGGCAAACCGTCCGGCGCCTCAGGAGGGGGAAGCAGTGCTTCGCCAACACTGTTTACAGTGGGGGTGGGGAGCTGCTGACCTCAACTGGGGACATTATCAGGCAGTGGAAGGAGTACTTCAAGGATCTCCTCAATCCTGCCATCACGCATTCTGTGGTGGAAACAGAGGCTGGGGACTCGGGGTCAGACTTTTCACCACCCAGGCTGAAGTCACTGAGGTGGTTAAAAAGCTCCGCAGTGGCAGGGCCTCAGGGGTGGATGTACCTCAAGTCTCTGGATATTATGGGGCTGTCATGGTTGACCTCTTCAACATTGCGTGGCAGTCGGGAACGTGCCTCTGGACTGGCAGACTGGGGGGGGTGGTCCCCCTTTATAAGAAGGGTGACCGGAGGGTGTGTTCCAACTACAGGGGGATCACACTCCACAGCCTCCCTGGTAGGGCCTACGCCAGGCTATTGGAGAGGAGAGTCCGGCCGATAGTCGAACCTCAGCTTCAGGAGGAGCAGTGTGGTTTTCGTCCCGGCCGTGGAACACTGGACCGGCTCTATACCCTCTACAGGGTACTCGAGGGTTCATGGGAGTTTGCCCAACCGGTCCACATGTGTTTTGTGGACCTAAGGAAGGCATTCAACTGTGTCCCTCGTGATGTCCTGTGGGGGTGCTCCAGGAGTATGGAATCGGGGGACCTTTATTAGGGGCCATCCGGTCTCTGTACAAGCGGAGCAGGAGTTTGGTTCGCATTGCTGGCACTAAGTCGGACCTGTTCCCGGTGCATGTTGGACTCCAGCAGGGCTGCCCTTTGTCATTGGTCCTGTTTATAACTTTTATGGACAGGATTCTAGGTGCAGCCAAGGGCCAAAGAGGGTCTGGTTTGCGGACCAGTGGCTTTTGTCTCTTCTTCTTGCAGATGACATGGTCCTGCTGGCCCCATCTAGCCAAGACCTACACCATGCACTGGGGCAGTTAACAGCCGAGTGTGAAGAGGCTGGGATGAAGATCGGCTCTTCCAAGTCCGAGGCCATGGTTCTCGACCGGAAAAGGGTGGCTTGTCCTCTTCAGGTTGGAGGGCAGTTCCTGCCTCAAGTGGAGGAGTTCAGGTATCTCGGGGTCTTGTTCACGAGTGAGGGAAGAATGGAGCGGGAGATCGACAGACGAACCCAGAGGAGCTCGAGGAGGAGTCTGGGGAGAGGGATGTCTGGGTGTCTCTGCTGAGTCTGCTGCCCCCCGCAACCCGGTCCTGGATAAAGCGGAAGACGATGAGTACGACGACGAGTACGATAAAGAATTATAATTATAGAGTCAACAAATGCAGTTTTTGCCAAGTTATACATAACATTTCAGGACTTTGTATATATTAAAACAAGCAAAATTATTACTTATTAACTGCAAATATTCAAAAGATGGTTAAAAAAGAGAGATAATATTTATACAATCAAAGGTTAATTTAAGTTCAAAATCCTCCAGCATTGATTAATGTTAATCAACACTGTTTCACTTAGAGGTTTGAACCTGTAGAACAGTTTCAGTAATTACATGAAAGAATGCAAAAGATGACAAAGGTTTATATTTTTAAAAGCAATGCCATTACTGCAATAAACACATAGGAGTGTGGACAGGGAAAGATTTTAACAGATAAACTGAAAGAGAATCAGAGCTTCTATCTGATGTTTATTTTCAGAATCAGGTTTGATTGTCTGTTGTTACATCGACGAGGAATTTTATTTTGGTAATTACTGCAGGGGACAACAAGCTAGTAACGGACAGAATATATGTTTTCAACTGCTGTACAGATGCTGTAGAGACACTTTATATTTATTTATGCTGTTATTTCATTGTTTACTGTCATTATTAATGTTTGATCTTCATCTGATTTTAATGAATTAATAATTCTGTTGTTTAGTACTTTTTCAGACTGCATAGATACTCTGACTACAGCAGTGGCGATTGCTCCAAGACTGCAAGGGAAGCTCAACTTCCCCTAAAATGTCAAAAACTAAGTGATCAAATATATACTGTTGTGTGTACATGTCATTGACTAAATATGCGCAACAATGCGCTCAACTTTTGTTCAGAATCAGCTTCTTATCACTGGTAACGACGCGGCTTTCCTCTCACTCATTCCTGCAGCTTCACAGTGCTTTAAACAGTGAGTTCAATAGCGAAGCATAAATGCTGGGATTTGTCCCGCCTATCGGACGTTCAGCGTCTCTGGGGGTCTCTGGGGCAGTGGGTTGGCCTCGGCTGGCCCGGACGCTCAGCTTCTGCATGATGATTGGATGATCTGTCCGAGGCTGAATCCCTTTTTGATTGACAACGAGAATGAGCGAATCAGTGATCTTGAAATTGAGCTTCCCCTCCTTGAAAGGCCAGCATCTGCTACTGGACTAGATGTGGATTTATCCAGCTCCTCGTTCAATCTCATAAAATAAAAAATTGGATTTTTAGCGTGCTGCACAGTGGAGCAGCCTGGCACTGTTGCCTCGCAACAAGAAGGTTTTGGGTTCGAATAACAGCCCGGGGTCTTTTAGCATAGAGTTTGCATGTTCTCCCTATGCATGCGTGGGTTCTCTCCAGGTACTCTGGCTTCCTCCCACACTCCAAAAACATGACTGTTACTGTAGGTATGAGTGTATATGTGTGTGTGTGTGAATGGTTGTTTGTCCTGTGTATCTCTTATTGCCCTGTAATGGATCTATCCAGGATGTATATCACCTCTCCCAGTGTCCGCTGGAGATAGGCACCAGCCCCCCATGACCATGCATGGATAAGCGATGTTGGATGGAGGGATTTTTAGCCATTTCTCTACATCAGATGGTAATCACTTAGACAAAAGTGTAACTTCTGTAACTCAGTAGCTTGGTCTGCTGTTCCATGTACATTAGTTTAGAGCAGTTACAGCAGTGTTGGAGAGTTAAACCAGTGAAATTGTGTGTAACCTGTGATTCAGCTCTATCCAATTGCATTCAGTGGTTTATTTTGACTAATTAATTTGCCCGTTAAGACAGATTCTACTGCAGATTCCTTTGTAAAAAAGATTTTATTCTTAATAAAATAAATTCAAAAAAGTACCAAAGAGATTAAAAATGCACAAGTTATCCATTCTCGGTTTGTTAACTTGGTGTGTTAAATGTTTACCATATGCTTTCTACTGTTCTTAGCTCAGCTGAACAAAGAGAGAATTAGCAGCTTAAGAAAACAATTAGAACCTACAATCGGGGACTATAAGGTATAAAATAAAAGAGACCAATGGTAAAATATTGTATTACCTCATATCTCAAAATAAACACATTTTTACTATGTACATACATGGGCATATTAAATAGAAAATATAACTGCTAACCCATTAATTCATAATGTAAACAAATCCACCGCCGTGGCAGGAACAGCTCATCAGGCCAGGACCTGGTTCAGTTTATATTTGTCCCTAGAGTCTGCTGAGATCAGACCATCTCACTGCTGGCTGAGGGAGGGGAACTGTGTTCTGCCTCATGAAGATGCTCTGTGGATTTGATGACCTCAGGGTCTCTCGGGCTGGCCACCATGTCCTCGCTGTTGCAGTTGACGGGGGAGCCCATTTCTGGCGAGCGGTCCCCGGGCTTTTCGGAGGCCGTCTGCAGGGGGGTGCTGGAGAGAGGCAGGTTTAGCATGTACATTAGGCTCCCCATCCTTCTGGATACCTGCAAGGGTGCGAGCAAAGTAGACATACGTTAGTTACAGAGCGCTGCATATGAAGATGTTAATAATCAGCATCACTTTCCTCCAAAGAGGGAAAATCCATTTCTAAGTTTAGGTTTCAATGGTTCTGGCTCAGAGGCAAGTACTGCATCAAAACTGTTGCAGTTTTTTAGACAAAACTAAATTCCTTTATTGGGTCAAAATTTTGTTTTTAAGAATACATGTGTGCTTCTTTTACAATACTAATTAATGCAGTTAATATATTTTTTAAATTAAATACAGGACCATTCAGAAGTATTGTAATTTTTATAAGATATATAGTTGTTGTGGAGAGTTGGTGACCCCAAGATGCTTCTTTGCTTTAACAGTGAACACTGCAGATTTATCTCCCTCCCTAAACATCCTCCTCACTGTGTGTTGGTGCAAGGTGAACCTGCTTATTGTCCTGTCTTGTTTGTCTCAGTTCCACTTATTTTAAACTTTTAAATCATTGCCTTGACTGTAGATGTGGATGACTTTAAGCGAGTAGCTCTTTTCTCGTTGCCATTTCTTGACTTATGAAGATTAGCAGACACTTTTACCAAAAGGTTGCCTTGGTGGCAAAACTTGTAACACTTGCTTAAAAGGCACGTTCTCTAGTCTTTCCTCTGTTTCATCTTATATTCATAGTCCAGGCAATCAGAAAGTAATTACTTATTAAAAAAACGCATTAAAGCACTGTGCTTTCCTAAATCAAGTTTGACAGTTGAGGGATCAGTAAAGTAAGCAAAAACTTAAAACTTTTCTTATTGGTCTGATGTAATATTCTAATCTTAAATTAGCATTAAGCAGAAAAACCTTCATAATTAACAGAAATAAAAGCTTGACAGCATCAGTATGTGTGTGTGTAATAAATATATATAATATGTTTCACTTAGGGAATTGGTTTATTCAAATAAATGAACCTGTAAATTATATTCTAATTTATTAAATGGGTCTGTAAATGTACATTTAAGCGACATTTACTGAAGAGGCTTAGTCACAAGCAAAGTTTCTATGTCACACCTAATAGAAAAACACATATTTTAAAATATGATCATACACAGGTCTAAATATAAACATAGAACTACACCACTGCTAAAAAGTCATCATCTTGGTGACACTGCAGAAAAGTAAAAAACCTCACATTGAATAACAGTATAAAGTAAAACAAAACGCTTAAGTTATAATTTTTTGCGTAATTGTTAGGTGTGCTACTAATTGTGTCACCAGTGATTTTGTTAAAAATATTTATTTTTTACATTTGATTATTTTCCCCCACTGAATAAAATATACGTATTAGCAGTAGCATAATCTGAGAAAAAATATTTCTGAGATCATGCACTGCAGTAAAAAATGTATTTAAATTAAAGCGTTTAACACATGTTTACCAGGAGAACCAGGGATTGTCGCATATTTCTTGCTTATGAAGCATTACGCAGCCAAATCAGTTTGAGTTAAAATGTATAAAAATAAAAAACAGGAGGAGACTGGTTTAAGTAATACGGATTAAAGAGCTTGCTTTGACTGATCTTGACTGACATCTGAGCTAAATGTTTTTTGGTGTTAGATGTAAGACAAAACACATACAGTAACAATCTGATCAGCTTGTCTCTGTCGAGTCTAACAACAACTTAAGTTTAATCCACTCCGTCAAAAGCAGGAAGACATTTTAAAATGCTATGCAAAACAAAACAATTTATTGTATTGTTGTATGTATTTGTATTCTTTTACAGGAAATTTCTGTACTTTTGGGTCTTCGAAAATTGTCTAGTTTAGCCTTTTTTGTTCATAATCTTTAGCTTTGCAGATAATAACTGAATGTATAAGACAAAAAATTAGCCAGGCTTATTCATGAACATTCATTTCTGCTGAGGTCTTCTTTTGATAGATGATATATTTTTCGGGCCTGTAAACCTGTGAGCGTATTTTCAGAGCTGGTCCTAGCTTGAGCCCCAGTGTGTCCAGTAGGTGCTCCTCTGAAAGAAGTGGCAGCGTTTCTCCGTCAATCATGTGGTCCTTGAACATCTGGACAAATAATTTCAAGTCAGATTGATTAAGGTGTAAGGAAAAGAAAAAAGAGAGGAAACATGGATAGAGATGGATCTCATGACCAACCTGAGCATATTCTGAACATGTTGGTATACTGCTGATGAAGTTGTAAACATCGTTCACCGTCCACTTCCTTATGTCCTCTGGTACTTCCTCGCCGTTTAGAAAGAGACTCGGTGGACCTGGATACCGAAAGTGCATATTAGTAAAGTCATCCCGTAGGTTTAAACAAAGTTATCATTCTCATATTTCCTTCATAGACTTACCAGTTGGAAGGAAGCCGTTTCCTGCAACAGGGAACACGTAAGGCATCCCTGTAAGAGGTCCGCCAGTGGAAGGATAAATGAATTTTTCCTGGAAAGCAGAACACTGACTGGGTATGTCTTTATCATTTGAAGCACTGTTGGTCATATTTGAACACCCATCCTGAGTGGTGGCACAGGTCTTACGCAGGCTGGCTTCTCCCTCCTTGTAGCTCTTCCTGTTTCCTGTGGTCAGCTCAGACTCTGTTTTCACCTGATGGTGTGTCTTACTTGTGCCACACTCCTCTCCCACGTCCCCCTTTGCCTCCAACTCTTTCTCCTCTCCAGACGTGGCCTCTGGACTCTGCTCTACACTTTTGTCTTCAGTTTGACACTTCAGGTTTGGTGCCTGGTTCTCTGTGCTCTTGTGAACGGCGGGCCTCCTTCCAGCCCTCCGACCTCTCTCTCTGTGCAGTGAGCTGATAGGTGGGTAGGGGCTGGCTGACATGAGTATGCTGTTGGAATGCAGCTCATCCAGGGAGGGACGGTGGACAAAGACGTCGTGGCTGTCTGGCATGCGCTGGCGGCCTCTGAAGAGCATGGGATTGGAAGGGTACGACATAGGATTCTCGATCCCCATCAGTCCTTTTTGGTGTGCATTCTCCATCTCTTTCTGGTGCAGGATGGCATTCATCTCCATCCTGAAATTCAGTTAACACAAACATTTGGTGCAACAGCAAGAACAGACTTTCTGCATCATAGAGAACTGAATTAAACCTGAGTTTTATTTAGCAAAATGTTATCCAACCAAAGTGCAGGTGGAATATGTTTGTTAGGTGCTTATGTTGTTCTGGATGCTCTACCTTGCTATGTTTTGCTTGTGTATGAGCTCCTGTCGCCGGGCGACTGTTTCCATTGGTTCTGAGGGCAGGAAGCCATAGCCAGCTGGGAAGACGGAAGATCAGAAAAAAAAAGAGAGCAGGCTGTTAAAGCTAATCCTAATGCCAGATTGTGAAATTCTCTCAGGTAGGATAGTTGCACTCACCTGGTCCTGGGAATGCTCTGCCAGGCATGACATTGGCATGGGGTGGAAGAGGTGGGCCGAGGTGAGGGCCCAAATGCATCTGCCTCGCCTCGGATGTTACCATCTCTGTTTGAGGGACCAACTCCCTGATGAGATAAAAGCAACAGGATGAGATGTGCAGCAGCACCATATTTACAGCCAGCTGACGGTAATTGCTAAGATGTATTCTAGCCTTGGCTGCAAAAACAGATCTTTCATATGTTTCCAACTGTCTATTTCATGGTGCAGAAAAATCCCTGAAGTTTTTTTTTACATTTATATGCATTTCAGGGTTTGAGACATTCTTAAAAACTGTAAAAGTACTTAAGTTATCCAAACTTTAGGGCTCTAGGGCCTTTTTGTTGAATAAGACTGGTCATCTCTACATTGTTTACAAATTTTCAGAAATAAGCACTCTTGTCATCCCTCCTGTGGTTTCTTGTTCATTTCCATTTTGAATTTATTGCTTAGTTTTAAATTCTTGCAGGGTTTGTTCCAAGGACTGACAACCTTTACAATCCACAGAGCCATGTTTGTCCTCAGTCCAACTAAATAGAATTTGTTTAAAGCAGCCAAAGCTAAAAGCTAAAAAAAACAACATAATACATTATAAAACCAATTTTTAGAAATACAACTACAATATTATTGATATTTTTAGGTTTTGGAATAAAGAAAACACCACATTTTTACATGAAGAGAATTAATGCTTTTTTTTCAGAGCAAGATTTATTATTTGAGGAAAATTACCTTAAAGAACCAGTTTGTTTGTAACATAATGACACGCATTTTTATGTTCATTCTGTTTTGGAAATTCCATACAAATATTGCATGGAAATTCGTATGTTTCAATTTTATATTTAAAAACATTGCTTAATTCTTTTAAAAAGTTATCAGTCACTGTGGACTGTCTAAAGAGCCATTTTATGCTCCGGATCTGCAGGTTGCAATCCCCTAATAAAGTATCACTGATGGTTACATGGGCACTCAGACAATAAACTTCAGTATCAACTATTACAAGGTAAATGCTAAGCCATTTAACCACCATAAACTGAATTGTGGTGCAGAGTTACAGTCATGGTAAAAAGAAGAGCTTTCACTACCTGTCAAGCAGCGGCAGCCATATTGGATTTGGAGGCCAGGGTCGAACCTACTCTTACAAAATTATGAATCCAGGAGCCTTCCTATCTATTTTTCCAACTTTAAAGTTGGGAATTCCAAATCCTTTGTGCCATCAAATGGATAAGAACATTATTTACTTTTTTAGTTAAAGGACAAAAGCGCTAAACTGAAAACTATTGTACTACTCTTTTAAAATGTATCTTTGTAGTGCTACTATAAAAACGTAGTATTTACTAATGCAGTAGTTGTGAAAAAGAAAGGTTTCTGAAAAGTTATGCTTGAAACATGCTTGAATTTAACTTTTGGGATGGTGTTGGAACCCTACATTTCGTGGGTAAATTCAGGTACAGACCTCTCCATAAAGCGGGGTTCGAACTGCGCTGGGACCCCATGTAACCTCTGTTGGCCCTGGGCGAGGATCTGTGGAGCCATGGCCATCTGGTTCCTCATTATCAGCTCCTGCCTGTGCCTTAACTCTGCAAGAGCAGAGAAAATAGCAGCACAGGCCAGTGAGATCAGTCTTGAAACATGATCTGACTGTGAATGATTGCCTACAATCTGCCAAAATCAGCATATGATACATGACACAGAGTCATATAATTGGTTTTACTTGAAGTCCAGATTTAGATACTCACCACCAGCTGAAATGCCGTTGACCAGCCGATACCAGTGCTTCTCATCCAGAGTCCCCTGTTCACCCATCGCTGTCATCTTCCTCAGCTGCTCCCGTGGGGTCATCACAAACACACCACCTTCAACCGCCAAAGGAATGCTGTTCATAAACAGAATCAAATCAAAACAAGTTTGTCTTAACAGCTAATGACTTGCTGCTTAACCAGCAAAGTTAATCTCAATAGTAATTGTTTTAGAATGTGTGGAGTTTGCTTTGTGTTGAGTACATCTGTGGTCTCTTCTTCTTGCCACTAGAGGGTAGCAGTTATCTTATTTAAATGCAGGCGCACCTACAAATTAATGGAAATTTAGTGAATCACTAAATACTCAATTTAAAGCTAAATTCTACTGTTTACTATCACAATTAATAAAAAGTAATGTTTATATCAAAAACAAATATCTGAATCAAGTAGGTAGCAATAAATAGGAAATATGAAGTCACTTTCAGCCTTAACATGAAAAGAAATCTGAAAATAAACCTCATCATCTTAGTGTTATGTAAAATAAAAACTATTTTTTTGTGTTTTACTACATACAAATTTGTGTATAGCACCATTTTAACCTTTCACCCTTAATCTCACCTTTTCAACCCAACTAAGCAATCTTAAATCCACCTTGGCTGTAACCTTCATCACAAAATTAATCTGTAAATCCAAATCCTTTACTTATGCAAAGGCTAGCAAATATGCTCTCTTACTGATGATTTTGTCTCCTTTGCTATCCTTGTAAGTACATTTAATCAAGATTTAAGTATAGCAACAATGTAGAGACAAGGATTAAATTGTTTTTTGCTCTGTGAACAGCTTGCAAACATAAATTAGCCTCCTCTTATTAGCCTTCTGTGTTGCCTAAATCCCATTACAAATTATGATACTGTAAACGACTCAATAATCCAGTTCTGCTAATCCATGGCCGGCCTGCGATATGCATCTGGATACATGAATATGAACCATTCTAAAATGTCACTGACCACCCCTTCAAATGAATCTTCTTATGCAGATTGATATGTTTGCCAGTGTAGGAGGAATGTGCTAACTGTGCACTTTTATCATTTCTAAAGTCCTGTTCCTCCTAGACAAATGCTGCCATGAAAAATGCCTCGAGGCATCATGCATTATCCACAGTCCCTCAAGTTCCCCCTGAAAGCCGTGTAATCTGAGGGCTGTAATCCTCCTGTTAGTCCTGCAACAGTCTGCTGCCTACATCTGTTGACCTTCCTGGCCAGTTCCACTCCCCCATCCCCACCTTCCCAGGCCCCTGCTACCCCCAGGATCCTATTAGCTAAGTCCTGGCTATACAGCACTTTAAAGGGATGTGTTAGAGGTAATCCGCACGTTTAGAGTTTTACCCTCAGCAAACCTTGCCAGTAAGCATCCCGGACAATACACCTCTAAGTGCTAAGCCTATTAGTGTCCATTAGCTCCTAGGATGTCCCAAAAACACCTTGGGGATAAATCTGGGGAAGCAATCGGTTTATGTGTAGCTATGTAGCGCGAATACACGCACCAACCAGCTCCTTCCTTATCCGTGTCACAACCACTAACATCAGCAAATCAAAGCAAAGGAGTTTTTTTTTACATTTTATCTCTAAAACCAGAGTAGGAACTATGAGCCCCAGGCTTTAGGCTTCATTTTATTATCGCCTTCACATTCACACACAGAATTGAGGGACATTTGTTGTTTTAGATGTGTAAAATAAGTAGATATGAAGCTGACATATGAAACAATTCTGTCTTAGTAAAGAAAGACAGTTCACATGTCAGCTTTATGTCATTTTAATCAAAATTGTAGATGAAAGAGTGCTCAATCTGTCTTTAATAGAAAAAGTACTGAATCTGAAGAGCTTTAAGATTCCAGCTTTACATCAAACATCAACAAACGAATGAATCTGCAACTCTAAAGGAACAAGAAGCTTACAGTAGAGCTTTCTAAAATAATTTTTGGTATCCCAAGTAACTCCTTTAAACATCTGTGAGCAAAGTTCTTATGGGGTCAAATATAGACTGATCCAGGTCTTGGTTGATTTGACACAACAGGGTTTTACCCAGCTCACCTGGTTAGGTTTTCAATAGCAAAAAACAAGTGTTTGTATTGTAGCTAATATTTTTACGTTAAAGTTACCCATTCATCCATCCATCTAGTCTATCAAATGTAACACAGGACAAACAACTACTCTGGCTGGGGGTGTAACAACACATCCAATTCATGAGGCAATACTCGGTTCGTGAGAATGAGATTAGAAAAGATTTTAGCTATGTTTTTAAAAATAAAAATTCTGTTTTGATTTACGAGCAAAGTAAAACTTTACAAATGTCGAGCTGGGTTTCAAAGAATCTATCTTCAGCTTGCAAGGATCTAATGCAAGTGTGATAATTGCATTTTTTAAGTATAAATGTTACCTTTCAGACTCCAGTGAAAACAGTGAAACAATCCTGTAGAATAGTGTGGAAAGCTCTGAAGCAGATGTCCACTTTAGGCTTGTTACTTGCAAAAAATTAATGTCCTGTCTGTCAGTTTGTCTTTTTATGACCAAAAGTTGAATTGTATTGTAAATTAAAGATGCAGAAATAGTTTTACTATGAACTTTTACATTTTATTTTCACCCACTCAACAATAAACAAAATGCACAATATTTTAAGGAAATTAACAAAGTAGCTTGTTATTTCATTGTAAAGAGATAAAAAAAAAAAAGCGTCTCACACGTTTTGCTCATTAAAAGAAAGACATACAATTTCTAACATTTTTGAGCAGTGTTTTATTTTGTTGTTCTAACAAAAATGTTGACGTATTTTAGTGTGTGCCTTAAAAACATTGGTGCAGATTTTGCCCTAAAAATAATTTTCAAAATTGAATTCTGCTGGTGGGATACATTTGTGGCCAGACGTGGCCTGCAGGCCATCCTTAGGAACTCCTCCTGGTTTAAAAGATGTGAAGGCTTTTTCAATGCTTTTGTGATAAAGTGTTGCCAGTCAGCCTTAACAACGCCTTTATTGGCTGACCTAGCAGTGGCTCAAGATCTACTTCCTGTTATACTTAAATACAAGACTATCAAACACAGATACAGTGTGTTTGTTTTGGAAGACAAATCTCTCTTCGACAAGAAATATTGTTTCTTTAATATTACAAGATCTCCTGCGACCACTAATGCACACGCAAACACATTCACACTCAAGGCCAATTTAGAGTGGCCAATTAACCCAACATGCCATGTTTTTGAAATGTGGCAGGAAGCCAGAGTACCTATAGAAGAACATACAAAATGCCAAATAGAAAGCTTTTAACTGGAATTCTAATGTTTAAGTGAACAAGCGTGAATAATAATTACATCACTTTGCAGAATTCAGCATTCAGTGATCAATGATATTGTTTTTTTAGTCTTTTCCTGATACTTCTTTATTATTTTGACATTATGGGCAATTCTTTGGTCAAAGTGTGAATGTTGAACAAAGCTATTGTTAAATACTTAGCAGCCAATCAAGCTATAGCTAGCTTAATGGATCAAGTATTTAAATTTTTCTAATATTGCCTGTCTATATTGACTTTCTAACAAATCTTTGGGTTGAAAGTGTGACTCTTGAACACAGCTAGCCCTACTTAGCTGGTAAAAGGCTCTTAAGAATACAAAAACTGTTCCAGCACAAAAACTCAGGATTTGGGTTAAAGAATCAATCCGACAATTGTTTACAGTGTAACTACAGTAAACCACAAGCCTAAGCTTTGGAAAATGCTCCTTAAAACAGAGAACATGTTTACGTGTTTGACAGTCCCAATAAACGTTATGTAATTTAGGTAAAATCATCATATAAATACAAGCTAAGCAAGCCAGCAAAGTTCAATGAGTTATGGTTTAGTGATATAGTCATTTAACGTTTTACAGCAGTTTTTCTCTTTACTTTTAAAAAACTCAATGTAATGACCAAATTGCAAACACAACACATCATAGGCAAAACATGAGGACCGACTTGCAGCATTTTACAGTTTAGATGTATCCAGTGAAACTTTAAACTTCACCTCACTCTCCTTATGTAAGCAAATCTCACATTTTAAGCATATTCTAGTTTTGTGTGAGTGAAACTGTCACAAAAGGTGAGCTGCATAGAAAAAAAGCAACCTCTGCCATATTTCCTTTAGCGAGCAGAGGCCACACCGCAGCTGCCAAATCCAGGGATTGGACTCTTTGGATTTGCAGTTGCCTGGTTAATCTCATTACAAGCATGAATTAAAGGGAAAAATTGCTGACAACTTAGATGGAGTCCTGAGGAGGTCATATCAGACAAGACAGAAGCGATGTCTAGTCCTTCCTAATCCCTCAACACAACACACACAGGTTGAAGCCATGTAAATTCTGTCAACTGCATGAGGCAGACTGGATTTCTTGAGACTTCTGTATATTGTGACTAGGATTTCCATTAAAACATGCTTGATTAACTTGTTGTTTTTCATTTTTCTAACGATTATTGCAAATGCCATTTGAAGAAACTGAGCTAATTACTGTATTTGATTAATTATTAGGATTTTAAGCTCTTATCTAATCACATTGGCCTTTAGATTAATTACTTACAACACTATCAGTAGCTTTTTTAAGGTTTCTTGCTGATTTAATACAATTTTTCACGTGAAAGTTCAAACGATCTGCAAAATTACAATCATTATTTTTAGTTTCTTGGATAATATGAATCCGTGTTGTTGTTTTGAGCAGCATGTACTTTTACATATTGCAGCAATAGGTAAAGAGACAAAAACCTATTAAAAAGACGAAGAATGTGAAAAATGAAAGAACAACCACAAAATGAACAATAACAAAATGAGATGTTTTAATTGACTTACCTTCAGGTTAGCAGAGCTTGCAGCTGATGTTGTTGCAATTCAGGTGAAAATAAAAAAAAGCATAAAATGTGCCCAAAATGACCTGAAAGATTTCAAATCTTTAAGAATTTATCTCTTCTCTGTTTCTCCTTCAGCATCCAACTGGGCAGCGGACTGGAGTGAGCACAATCTGCTGCCAGCAAAGTGCCTTAACTAAAAGAGACCTTTTAAATACCGATTCATTTCATCTCCATTAGCTGGCCTTATCTCCTGCGGTAAGCCCTCCCTGTCCTGACATCACTATGATCTCCCATCCAACCGCCCGCTGCACCTTGCAACTGATGTGTAATTACTGAAGCAGCACTGGTCCTTAAGCATGGAGTGCTAAACCTCTTTCAACGTTTACCTCACTAATCCCGTGTTAGCACTTTAGGCCACAGTTAAGACACCTAAATGCTTAGCTTCCTTTTCCAGTGGCAAAATGGCCAGCCCCCTCCTTCGCTGCTTAGTGGCACCATGCAGAGAAACTGCACGCTGCTGTTTGTAGACCTCAACAGCTACACTGATCAGTCTTGTAATCTTTTTTTTTTTTTTTTTTTTTCACATGTCTAGTTTGGGTGTCAGGAGTATTGTGCTCCCCAGGGTGCAAAAGGGCTGACCCAAACATGCTTGGTGGTAATTTGTCAGAAATCCAACTGAATGTTGGACGGATCATCCTCTCAGACCTCCTAATCTGACAGTTTGTGCTAACCAAGCTTAAAGAAGTGGGCTGCACTCTGAATGATGTTTTCTTTAATGCCTGGTGAGGAGCAAGGTGTGGACAGTTGGTGGGCTGGAAAGAAAATTAGCCAAACGGCAGACACAATATTGAAAGGGTGGGGTGGAGGGGGCAACATGGTGTTTCTGCACCTCTCCTTTCAATCTGCAGGCAGTGGACCCTCCTTTCAGAATGTGTACTATCTTGATTGGTCTGCAGCTCACTATGTTGAACTATTATATTTGATGAAAAGCTGCATTTCTGTTAATGGTACAAAAATGTTGCATACATGAATCTTTTATTGTCTTAAACTTTGAAAACTTTATTATGAATGCCTGGATCATCTTCAGGACACTTTGCCCCCTTGTTTCACTTTAAATTAACTGTGAACAAACACGTGATTGTTGTCAGGTCTCTAAAATCAGGAAATCACTTTCCAGGTTCACAAAAGAACCTGCCTGACAACATGAAGTAGGGTGAAAGAAAATTCTGCAAAGAAAAAATCCTCAAAAGTAATGTAAAAGACTTGCCGCCAATTTCCACAAACAGTTGATGGCAACTATTTCTGCCAAGGGTGGAGCAGGCAGTCATTAGATTAGGTCAGTTACTTTCTCACATAAGGCCAGATTGGGTTGGAAAGCTTATTCCCCTCAACAAATGAAATTATCACGAGAAAACTGTATTTTGCATTTACTCTGGTTATTGTGGTCTGATCTTAAAAATCGTTCCACAATCTGAACACATAAGTTTACAGAAATGCAAAAATAGATGAATAACGGGGCAAATACTTTATCAAAGTTTACTTGTCACCTTTGGTGTCAGTGGCATTTGCTTTGGAGTTGGTATAATAACAAACAGTGATTTGTTTTACCCCTTCTTCATTGCTTCCAATGTGTCAGATTTTTTGTAGTTATTTAAAGTAATATTAAGTAAAATTTCTTTAGGCCCTTTCTCTTTCGAAAAGTAGTTTTCGAAAAGTATTTGTGGGAAGGCTAAGAATCAGTTCCTTTAAGCCTGATGCCACGGTTCTCAAAGGGAAAGAGGTAGACTGCTGTATTGGTGTCTTAGTGATGGTAGGACGGAGACAAGACATTGGCCTTTTCTTCAGTAATGCAGGAGCGGCTCTGGCCTGTTGTTGTGAAGAATGAGCTGAGCCTATAAGCAAAGCTCTTGTTTCAACCCTCACTTGTGGTCATGAGATATGCAGTATAACTGAAAGAACAACATCCCACTTACAACCAAATGAAAAGAGCTTCCTAAACTGGCCTGCTCAGCCTTGGAGATAGGGTGAGGAGTTCTATCTTCCAATGAGAGTCTCCATGATCTTGAACAGGGGGGTTTCATGACAGGTGTCAGTGGTAGGAGACCCCAAGGCAGATTCAAAAGTTGCTTAGGGGACTATTTATCCCTCTTGGCATGGTAATGCTTTGGGATACCCTAGAATAAACCGGGGAGTGCCAGGGTCGAGGAGGATGTCTGTGTTTCCATGTTGAATTTGTTACCTTTTGACAATAGATAAATGAATCAATGAGGAAACCATTCAAGTTGGAGAGGTTGCTGTGAATGGTAATAGACAAAAATTAATTAAATAAATGAATAACTAAAAAAACTAATACGTAAACAAGGCAATATGGTGGTACAGGGGTTAGCACTATTGTGTTGCAACAAAAAGGGTTTCAGGTTGCTAAACTCTTTCTGCATGGAGTTTGTATGTTCTCCTCGAGCATGCATGGGTTCTCTTCGGGTCCACTGGCTTCCTCCCACAGTACTAAAACATGACTCTTAGATTAACTGGTTAATCTGAATTGCCCTTAGGTATGAGTGTGTGCATGCATAGTTGTTTGTCCTGTGTGTCTCTGTGTTGCCCTGTGATGGACTGGCGACCTCTCCAGGGTGTACCATGCCTCTCGCCCAATAACCACTGGAAGTTGGCACCAGCCCCCTTTGACCCAGTAAGGATAAGTGGGTATAGATCATGGATGTATGTATGGATGGATAAATAATAAAACTGATTGGTTGCAGGAAAACCCTAAAACATCTCTGTTTCACATTTATAGTAAATATTTTATTATTCTTTGTCACAAAGCACTTTATTATTCTGAACATGTGAAAAGTGCTATATAAATACATTTCCCTAACCTAATTTACTTAAGTAAATTTATAACACTGCACAGTTTTTGGTACTGTACAATAGATTAATTTAACAGTAAATGTAACCAATATTTTTTTTTTCATTCATGCCAGTAAAAAGCATTTTTTTGTCCTACCATCACAAACAGAAACATGAGTTTGGTGAACTCCACTGGGACTGTTTACTGGAACTGTGCACTTTGGTTGGATGAGACTAAGATTGAGCTTTTCGGCAACAAACACCAGACACAAAATAAATGTTTTGCCACAGCCATCTTAGTCTTGCAGAAAACCTGTAGGTGGAGCTGTGGAGAGAAGAGACCCAGGGCTATTGACGCGGTGTGCAAAGAGTAGTTTATTAAAGATTCCTCTAATCATAATCTAAAGCCTTTTGAAAGATTGTAGATACCTGAGTGATGTCATACTGTGCAAAGAATCAACAGCAGCAAAACCAATAACTGTGCCGCTGTGGTGTAAGTGTATTGAAGATTTGAATTTTCTAACATGTTAAGGGCTGGATTTCGCTGCTGCAATAGGATTTAGTTTTTGTCTTTTCTCTTAGGGAGCTGTATCCCCACCAAATCTATTACACAGTCTCCATTTTTAATCAAAAATGGATCACACCATTCACTAAAAACAACAGTGATGGGTTGATTTCTGAAGACAGGGAAGAAGAAACTGGAGTCAGCATTTTCCAAACCATAATGTGAATCAGAGAAGAAGCTTAACAATAATCTGGTTCATTGTGAGCATCAAGTTTACTTTAAGACTCAAATATGTAATGAAATCAGTCATCACTCCACTACAGCACCTTGCTGATTTCTGAAGAACAGTTAGTTTAAATTGACGCATTTAAACTGTCAAAATGAGGTGAGATCCTTCCATGTATCCATGCAGAAATTAATTCAATTCAATTCAATTCAGTTTATTCATATTACGCCAATTCACAACACATGTCGTCTCAAGGCACTTCACAAAAGTCAGGTACATACATTCCAATTAATCCTAACCATTGAACAGTGCAGTCAGAGTTAGTTATTTATTCAAATTGGATAAAAAAAATTTCTGTATAAGGAATTAAAGCCTCACAATTAGATCAATGACATATACAGCAGTAACTGTTCATATTTTAAAGCTATGAAGTCTGGGGGGCCCATTTGGTGTATGTTTTAATTCTTCTTTCTTTTACAGAAGTGTATCACTATGATTGAGGATGCCCAGGATGCCCATCCATGTCCAGTTCATGGGAACTGGGCATGGATGGACGGTCAATGAGCAAGCTTAAGCCATAACAAGCATGGGAGCGAGAAACGAGAAGCTAAGTGCACACTGTTTTTCATCAGTCCGAAGTTTGAAAAACAGGCAAAAGTCATAGCACAAGGACGGGAGCGGGAGTCGTGAAGGCCGAAAAACAGACGGAAGTCATAACACAGGGAGCCAGCTGCGGGCTGTTTACGACTCTGTCTACGGAGGCTGGGAGACAGCACCGAAAAGTTACGGCAACCGCGTAACTCAATGATGGGAAAGCTTGCCCGGCAACAGGGGATGAGCAGTGAGGCTATCTGCAATATAAAAACTGTGCCAACGAAAGAAACGGGGTTGTTTCCTCACAGAAGACCAGTGAACAAGATCGGACGGAGAAAGAATCTACAGATGAATCAGAAGACCGAAGATGCAGCCCCACTGACAATTCTGCATTATAAAGAGGATCAACCCGTGTGCCCTGAGAAGAGCTGCAACTCAAAATTGAGAATCTGAATTTCATCTGTTGCATTTTTACCAAGACAACTGAAGTGAACTTGGTCAGTGAACAACTGATTGCTCTAAGTTTCAGACTTCTGGAAGTCCTGAACCAACCTCAATTACACCTCAACGGTTTCCTTCAACTATTCAGCCTCTGGAAGCTACCGACTTTTGAAACACAACAAAGTTTCTGTTTTTTAAATTTTTAAAATTTTTGTTTTTTTTCCAACATGACCATCGAAACCCCGAGCATCAGCGCCTGTCCACTTAGAGGAAGAAAACTGAAGATTTGCCTTTCACCCAAGAAGACAATCACTCATTGCCTTCTGAAGAAATCATTCCATTCGGATCCATGTTGGGCCTCCATCTCCAAAGCCTCTTCAGCCTTACCAGTTTCAGCATTAGAGAAAGATAGGTTAAGTTGATTGATTTATTTCTATTATTCAAATTATTAAGTTTTGCTGATTTTTAAGCTGTTACTGACCCCTGCAAAAGCATTACTAATTAAAGAAAGCATATAAAATTCTAGATTTATTGTGGACAGTCAATTATTTGTGTCACCTTATTTTTGGGTTTTTTGTTGGTGGTAAAAAGTCTTGTTGCCTGGTTCCAAATGATTTTAGGAGGTTTTTATAGGTTGCCTTAAGCCAAACCAGTTAAAACAGTGCCCTTGGGGCTGGTGCCGAGCCACTTAAATCAACCTAACCCATATACCAATTGCAAGTTGTAAAATAGGCAATGAGCAGCCGTTAACAGAAGTGACTGTCGAGGTGTGGATAACTGCTGTGGACTACTCAGTTGTCCAAGCCACCAGTTGAAGAAAGGCAAGACTTCTGGAAAAGATAGGATGTTAGAGGTTAGGAGAGTCATTTCCCGACACCAGCTTAAACAGATTTTCCAGTAAACCTGCTTAGTAAGACGTTCTAGGTTTAGGGAAGTCCGGACCCGTTGGATGGAGAGCTGGATTGAGCAATCCCCCTAGAAATAGGGAAGTAGAAGGGAGGGGTTAGCTCATCGGACAACGAAAAGACTTAGCCCTTGGCATGAACAAATATCCATGCAGTCTTAATGTATTCTGTAGATTCATATATTATTATGAACATTGGATGTTTCACACAAAGGACACATGGAGCAGTCATACATGCGTTAACTTTGACAAGTTACGTTTAAAAGTTTGTTTGCTCTCCTATTACATCTGACTACTAAGAATGCTGAGAACAACTATGGTCCAGAACAACTAGAAATAGTTACTGTACTTTATACATTACTTTATTTATCTGTATAACAGATCAGTTTTGTTCACAAGGAAGTATCCTCACTGAAATGAATGTTTCCATACAGCTACAAAAGCCTTTTTTTACTCCTGAGCATGGACAAAGAAAACATGCTGATGCTTCTGTATTACAACTTAATGTGAAACTGTGTATTGAAGAACAGTATGTATGACAACCTTCTTTAAAGTACATACAGTCATATTCTTTTTTTTCTACTTATTTGTGGCACTAGAGGCCTTTATTTTTCATTGTTTGATAGTAGGTAAACAGGAAAAAGGGGCCAAGAGAGGGGGAAACATTTGGCAAAGGTCACTAGGTCCGGGACTTAAACCCTGGACAGCCGCACCGAGGACTATAGCCTCTTCACATGGTTGCACACTTAACCCCTTCACCACCAGCGCCATGCCCCACATGCAGTCATGTTCAATACATTAGGATATTTTTGGAAGGAAACAGGAAGGATATTGGTTTGAATATAATTAAATATATCACTTATTGGTATACAGGGTATGGGTTTGCTGTTTTGACATCCAGGGTTAATGGGTGTGGGAATGCTGGAATCGGCCTGGTACTGTTCCTGGGTGGGGACCAATAGGGTTTGGGGTTTTGGGTTAAGGGTTAAGGGTTTCGGGTTATGCCCGGCTGGACAGATGGGTTTGTAGGCTGGGTGCACCTGCCAGGGCCTGCGTGTTGGGGGGACTACCATCCTAGGTGTGGTTGTTTGTGTGACCTCTCTGACCACATCCCGGGATGGTCTCCTGTTGGTTTAGCCAATGGCCTCCGGGAATGTGTCGGGCCGACCGTGGGCCGCAGAGACGATGCTACGGTATGGTGGGCATCTCTATTTCTTGACCTCCCAGTGGGTAGCTCACAAGGTGGGATGGTAATGTGCCCTCCCTACCCTGGTGCTTCACAGTCCCGGCTGCCAAGGTGGGCAGTTGTCTGCCAGGTGTGTTGGGGACTCTGGGGGGGTCTCTCATGCAAGGTGCTGCGCGATCCTGCTGCGGGGGTCGGTCCGGGGTGTTGACTGGGTCCTGGACTTGCCCTGCATGGCTTGAGTTGGCGGTGTGGCTGGGTTGGGGGGTTTGGTGCCCACTAGCTTCAGTTTCCCAAAACACAGCAAGAGAAAAAACATGTTTATGATACTTTGACAGTGAGATTCTTCGGTATCTGAACTCTCTGTATTTTTTGTATGTTTAGCTAATGTGAGACATTTTATGGCCTTTCAACAGGTCTTGGCTCTGTCTGGACTAGGTTTTTGTCAGGTTTATCATGGAATTAAGCATTTACTGATATACTTCTTGGACTGATTATTAAAAGCAAATCATACATCAGACGAATTTTGCAGCAGGTTACTTCTGCGTAATTGAAACAATATGGTGCGCATACTTAAATTTAAAGAAACCTAATTCTTTTTCTGCAATTAGGTTGAATGAAAATATAAAAATGATTTAGATCTGTTGCAGTTTCAGAAGTAAAAACTATATCAGTATTACAAACAGAAGGGATTTAAATGTCTAAACATGTCAGAAGTTATCCCCTTTAAGCAGAGAGTCACAATCCACAAGGATGGTAAGTCACAAGAGGTCATTGCCAAAGATGGTGGCTGTTGATAGAGTGCTGTATCCAAGCATGTTAAGGGAAAGTTGAGTGGAAGGATAAAATGTTGATGTCTATATATCACTGTGTGTAATAAATCTAGATAATAAATGAGTTTCACATTTTGAACTGAATTACAGAAATAAATAAACTTTTTAATAATGTTCTAATTTACTGAGATGCGCCTGCATGTTAGCATACAGAAGTAAAGTGGATTTTTCCGGAAAAAAGCAGAGCAGAAACCACAAATAACAGACTTAGGAATTAGGAGAACAGGGTCTTAGGACATCTAAACCGCTAATTTAAGAATCTCCCAGGTGTAAGCTTTTTATAAGGGATTTCTGTCCGTGTTGTTTGCACCCAGCATTATGGAGTCACAGTGAGGCGAAGGGATCAGAGCCGGTTTAACCTCAACAAACAACCACGGCTATAAATTCTCTCAGTGAAGAGGAGACAACGTCCATCTTGTAAATACAGTAAAAGTCTGGAGTCCGGATCAACTGCATTTCCTGCCACTGTCAAATGACAACCTGTACCTGAGCTGTAATCCCTCTAATTTGGAAGCCTTATGTCTTTCACGCCTTAGGGGAAAATCTTGTTTGGCAGCTGATTATTGTGACAATATGAAGTGCCATGTAGTTTTCTGTTTAGACATTAGTCTATTTCATCACAAAAGGAAGCAATCTTTCTTTTTATCAAAGGGAACCCCTGTAGCTTAATATCTGACAATGTAAAGGATATTTTCAAAAGAAAAATGAATAATAACTAGGCATGGTATACTATTATGTAAAGCGGTCCTTACATTTATTAACAGGCTTGTTTCTCAGAAAATGTTCTCGTAAACCACTTATTAGTATACCTGTCAGTATTATATGTACTAGGTATTTTAATTGTAAAATAAAGCTCTGTGGTAAAGATGGGGTAAAAATCCCTAAATAAAGAAAAAAATACACTTTCAAATGCTTGTCTTTAACAAAATTACTATTGCCACTGTTATCAGCATCCCTGCTTTGTAAAGCCAGCTTTTGTCAGGATCACATCACTTAGTCTTCTTCTGTAACATTTCAGAAAGTTGGAGTATTCAGAGAGACGGATCTGAGTCCGTTCCTCTTTGCACAAAGTCCAGAGTCCAGGGTCATCTCTTCTCTTCACCTCCTTTCACAGTTTTTTTTTTTACAGGACTTAGATCTGTAGACTGAGATGCTTGTGGAAGAAGCTGGATTTTCTGGCGGCAAACCATTTCTGTGTTGATTTGGCCATATTCTTTGGATTGCTATCCTACTGAAACATCCGATGATGATCCATTTACTGGTGGAGGCCATCATACATCTAGTAAACACCTGGCCGGATTTATAATTTGTTTCCATCAACCCTAAAGGCCGTATGCATCTCGGTTCCAGATGTTTTAAACTTCTTAATTGCTTTGAGTGCACATATGGGCAAATTTAGGCAAGCAGCCCTTTATGTTTTTCACTTCCTCAGTAATAAAGATGAACACTCATCTACTGTATTTGAAAGTTCAACTATCTTTCCTGTTGTTACATCATATTTTTGTTCCAGTTAAACAAAAAAACAAGGATTGCTAATTAAAAGTTTCTAGACACCCTAAAAATGTATTTAAAAGTAAAGTAAAAATGCCTTCAGTTACATTCATTTTATAAGAATTGTTAGGGGTGCCAACAAGTGGGGCACTGGTGATTTGTTAATTACAAAATGTTTCTTAATGTGGGATTTTTTTTTCTCCCTTGAATAAATGAGCTAAAATTGAAGGCTGAATTTTTCTAAAACATCCACTCTGTGTTTTAATACTACACCAAACCATTCATGAAATTTCAGTGTTTACCTGCACTTTAAATGGATGTGTAAATATAAATATTAGTAAATTTCTATAATCTTTTGAAAGTTATTTTTCCTCTAATGACTCTACAAGTATTCATATCTTGCCTTAGGACTGGTAAAAAACCATCTATCCATCCATGTTCTATACCAGCTTCTTCCGTACAGGGTCACAGAGGAGCTGGTGCCCATCTCCAGTGGTCTATGAGGGAGATGGGGTACACCCTGGACAGGTCACCAGTCCATTGCAGCTGGTGAAAAACATAAAAGCCAAATCCCAAATAATCTTGTGGACTCAAAAACTAGAACAATTTAATTAGATATATAAAGCTACTCTAAAGTCTGAAAAATGGAATAAAAGTTGTAATTAGCCTCTAGTAATAAAGGCTTGATCACGTTTCAGATTTTTAATTCTGAAAGATTTTATGAAAGTGATATTTATATTTAGTATTGACCAACTGTTATTCATTTTAACAGAATTCTGTTACAAAATAAAGAATTTTATTATTTTAACCCTTTTGGAAATAGGATTGTACTCATCAAAATTAGCTCCTAAACCCTTTCTTGCAAATGTTCTCATTGGGGTTCCTTGCATATTATCTATGTTCTTACAGATTTATTTCTTAAAAATAAGTTTTGTGAGTGTGGCAGTGCCGCAGGGGTAAAATGTGTGACCCATTTTCAGAGGTTTGGTCCTAAACGCAGCCTGTGGTGGCTTCAACTCCTGGCCCAGGCGACCTTTGCTGCATGTCTTTTCCCTCTTTCCTGTCAGCTTACTGTTGAAAAACTGAGAAAAATAAAGGCCACTGATGCTGCAAAAGAAAATATAAAAAAAGAAAACTTTGTTTACCTTTCGGTAATTTTTAAATATCTGTTTATATAATTTACTTTAAATATTTTACTTCTTCCAAAGCTATCATTTAAAATAACAGTTAAAATAACAGTAGAAGGACAGTAAAAGCTATTACATAGTACACACTGTCACACACTTGGCCTCACAAATAATTTCTGTTATCTATACCTCCCAGTTACCTAATGTATTGTGACCATTAGTTCAAAACATATTTGTTCAGCCGCCAAGGTCCGTGTTTAGTGAGAGTCTG
This sequence comes from Girardinichthys multiradiatus, assembly GCF_021462225.1. Classification (NCBI taxonomy): domain Eukaryota; kingdom Metazoa; phylum Chordata; class Actinopteri; order Cyprinodontiformes; family Goodeidae; genus Girardinichthys; species Girardinichthys multiradiatus. The sequence goes on along the minus strand of NC_061799.1, from coordinate 32,158,332 downwards.
TATATCTTCACATGAACAGGTGCCAAAAATCTCACACGTTTCTAAAGAAAACGTTACTTGGAAATCAGATCAAGGGGCAGCAGCAGATTTCCACTATAAATGCATCAGGACAACGCTGAAAGTCACTGCTACCCAGCAAAACAGGTAGGAAAAGAACTGTGATCTAATCCTGCGTTTTTTGTTATGGCATAGCTTAATTTGTGCAGATTTAGAAAAAGTATTTAAGAAAATGGAATAACTTTGTTCTACTTTTTTCTAGAGAAAATGAGTTTCATCCAGGTGTTCTCCTTCACTCTGCTGTCTGTTCTGGCAGCCAACGCTCAGGTCGTCATGCCTGACAGATGTCCCAATGCTGCAGTTCAGGAGAAGTTTGATGCTGCAAGGGTGAATATTAAAGTGCAACATAAGAAATCATTTAGATTAAGAATGCTTGTCCAGTAAGCATAGAGCAGCAGAACATGATGCGGCTTTCTGTTAACTGTGAATACACTTGTTTTGCAGTATCTTGGTAAATGGTATGAAATCCAGAGGATGCCCCACATGTTTCAGGAAGGCCAGTGCAGCACTGCCACCTACAGTCTACAGAGTCCTGGTGTTGTTGGAGTCCTCAACAGGGAGCTGCTGTAAAATTTATTTATTCTCATTTGATCAGCTTTATTTATAAAGACTGATTTAACTCACAGGTTAAAGCTTTTTGTTTATGTTTTAGTGCGAATGGGACTGTTGATGAAATCACCGGTATTGCCAAACCCGACCCCGCTGAGCCTGCCAAGCTGCTGGTCTACTTCTTTGAGGGTACAGACCCTCATTTAGTTTTCACACTTATTGACTGTTTTAAACCTTATTTCAGTTGTGTATTTAATCGTGCTGTGTCTTTTTACTTTCTAGACTCTCCTCCTGCTCCTTACTGGGTTCTGTCCACAGACTACGACAACTACGCTCTGGTCTACAGCTGTACCGACCTCAGTGTGCTCCATGCTGACTTTGTTTGGATCCTGAGCAGGCGGCCCACTCTGCCCGACGAGACCGTCGAGGAGCTGCACAGCATCCTGCTGTCCATCGGAGTCAGTGTGGACAAGCTGCTGACCACCAACCAGGATGTAGATTACTGTAGTGTCATGAACCATTAAATTAATGCTAAACAGGTTGTGCTTTTGATGAAGAATGTTTAATTTATGCTTATTTTAATAAGCACATTACTTAAAACAAACAACGAGGTGTCGGTTGTGTAGTTCTGCATATTCTTGTGAGGGTTGTATGTAATAAGTGATTTTCTAATGGAAATGATTCTGCCACAGTGTCACGTCAGTAAATATTTAATGATAAACTACCATTTACAGCCTTAAAAATACATACATTCACCTAAATCCTTAAATAACAGACACTATAAGATGTGAAATGCCTTTTATCTTGACAAGACTTTTTTAACATATCCTCAGAACAATGGAAAAGGACAAGGAATTCAACGAATGTTGATAAATTACACAAGCTTGGAAAGCATTTCAGATTTCTAAACAGATTCCAAGACCATCAGTTCAAACAATTAAAGTAAATTATTCGTACTTCCAGCAGATTTTGGTTTAAAATAATATTCTCTAAACCAAGAAGTTTGTTTCTGAGAGGACTGAAGTCGGGACTCTGGCTACACTACAACAAAATGTCAATATTACTTCCAGTCGGAAGAAACACACAGGTAAAGTTAAAGATGTCTTCAAACAAAAAAGTTATGGCGTTGTATGTGGAAACTGGTTGTCTTTCAATCTGAAAGTTGTTGGTTCAATTCCAGCTTCCTACTGTCACAAACCCAAAGTTCCCTACCAATCTGCCTATTGGTGTATAAATGTGTGTGACTAGGTGAATGTGGCTCTAGTTTAAAGTGCTTAGAGCGGTTGGTATGACTAGAAAAGAGCTATTTAAATCCAGTCCATTTACAACTTATATGTATTATAAGTTAGCCCATGTGTCACAACCAACCTCTAAAATCAGACTCATACTATCACCCTCAGATGGTAGGAAATTGGTTATGGTTTTTAAGAACAACCCAGAAACCACCAAGGTTCAAACTTTTCCTAAACTGGGCGCTGCTGGAGCACCAGAGTTTAACATCACTATAGACGGAGTGGGTGCTGACCAAAAAAAAAAGCACGTTCAAGTTTGCCTTACATTTGGAGCTGCTCATGTGCACAAGCTAAATGCCTTCTGGAGGGAGGTTTCATGGTCAGGAGAGACAAAGATCGGTGTTTGATTTGGAGAAGGCATCTTGCTGTGATTTTGGTTTATTTTGTGGCACTTTTGTGACCTTTGTTTCACAATATATGGAGAGAAAGAGAAGGTTGGAAGACATGCAACAAATGTCCCAGAGTCAAAAATTGAACCCCGGAGGTCTGCGTCTTGGACTCATAGCCTCTGTTTATGGTGTGCGCGCTCTGCCTCTGAGGTACTTGTGCAGAAATGTAGGTGTGGTTTTTCACTTTGCTTTAGCACTTTGTGGTTTTTATGTGATAAATGCTTTCTAATAAAAATGTGCTTATTTACTCACTTGCTTAATTTACATTGCATAAAGTGGATGGAATAACGGAGGAGGTCTAACAAACAAAATCTTCAACTTCAACAGCCAGATGGTGGAAAGTTAGGTGTTCCAACAGAACAATAAACCCAATCACAAATCAAAACAGCTTTAGAAAAACAATCTGTATATTGTTTTCAATATTTGACATAAAGACATTAAAACTGGCCTGACATCTAGCTTTTACAGTTTAAACTGACTTTCAAATCAAACCACATTATTAGAATTAACTGAAAAGAATTAAATCAAAAATGCTTTTTGGAAAACAAGAATCAGTAGATTTATTCCCAAAATATAAAATGCAAATTAAGCATAAGAAGATACATTGTTTAAAAAATATGATGATCATGACTTTGCACATCATAGGAACAATGACAACCTGCATGCAGCAGTGCTTTTTAACTCAAGCTTGACCCGTCTCACAGGAGCATCTCAGCTCATTCGTTCATGGCGCTGCAGTAACTCTCGTCCTGAATGGTGGGGACCATCTTGTCCACGCTGACGCCGATAGAAGACAAGGTGTTGAGCAGCTTCTCAATGGTCTCTTCAGGCAGAGTGGACTCCCTGCTCATGATCCAGGACAGCTCCTTGTGGAACAGGCCGTAATCTGTGCAGCTGTATACCAGAGAGTGGCCGTCATAGTCGGAGGACAGAACCCAGTATGGACCAGGAGGAGAGTCTGCAACAAAAAGACGAACTCTAGAGTCAAAGCGGCAGGACCCCATTTACAGAGTTATTTCTTAAAGTAGTTTGAAGTTTAAACTTGTTTACCTTCAGAGAAGGAGACCTCCAACTTGGCAGGCTCAGTAGGGTCCTTAACTTTGGCAGAGCCAACAGCAGAGCTGATGGTTCCATCATCACTGTTGGTAAATAATAAAAAGTGAGTCAGTTTTCCTCATTTATAAAGTACCTCGTTTTCTTGTTTTCATGATGATATCCAAAACAAGGAGACAGTTTTACTCACAGCAACTCACTGTTGAGGACTCCAATGACTCCGGGACCCTCCAGGGTGTAGTTGGCAGTGGAGCACTGACCTTTCTGGAAGCTTGTTGGAAGCTTCCGGATCCCATACCATTTGCCAAGATACTGAAGAGGCACCAAATATATCATACACCAAACAAAAATAAAAAAACATTTAGTTCCTGTTACATCACTGGACGTTGAGTTTATCTCCTCTCATAAAATCCAGATTAGGAAATACTTTGCTCACCTTGGAAGCATCAAAGTTGGCCTGGACTGCAGGACTGGGACATTTTCCAGGCTTCAGAAGTTGAGTGCTTGCTCCAGCAACAAGCAACACAGTCAAAGTAAGAGCCTGCACAGCCTTCATATTCTCCCTTCAATCTGCATGGAGTAAAACAGAGAAAAGCAGCTTAAAGATGATAGGCAAAAACCAGCTGAATGAGGAAGATGCTGTCTGCTCACCTATTTGAAATCAGCAGTAGTGCTCCACGTCTGGTGATCTACGACTTTGTGATCGATGACATTGTTGAGCCCCTCCTTGTTTTATGATGAAGAGCGGGAGGGAGAGCTGGCACCTGTTCAAACAGACTCCTACCAAATATATTCAGCTGACACCTCCACAAAGTTGAGTTACATCATGTTCATTATGTAGCCTGGCACACAATTTTAACTTATTTAACTTATTTTAACTCAACAGATGTAGAGCTTTAGACATGTATTTAAAATGTATAAAATAAACTGTAGTTTTTATTTCTCTGAAAGCTGCAGACTTCTGTAAGCAGGATCAAATTTTAGGGGAAACATAAAACTAATTTCCCCCTAAATGTATTTGGTTACTAAATTTGACCAACTGCCTATTTGTATCTCCAGAATTTATTAAACTTTGATCCTAAAACGTTTTTAATACTGTCCAAATAACAAAATGTGAATGGTTCTTGTTATAAAAGCCTTATTATTAAAACACAACTTAGACTTTTTAAAGTCCATGTATAACTCACTACAGTTTCCAATGTTTGTTTGTTGTTTAAACTTTCAACCATGTGATAAAAAAAGGAAAACTTGTTTTGAAGCAGGCCCAAAGGTTGACCCAAAAGACAAAATATTTTAATCTTTTAATTTTTTAAGGTTAATTTTATATTTAGTTTATATGCAGCCCACTAACTGCTGCCAGGAGAGAAATGATCAAGTTTCAACTTTATAGAAACTAATCTAAAATAACTTTACAGGTGACTGAAGATTAATAAAACGTGGAGTGAAAGTTCAAGCAGTTTAATCCAAAAACAATATTATAAAAGGCACAGACACATAGAAACCTGCAGGCGGGTGCTTTTGGAAAAAACATTACATAAGCGCCTGTTACAAAACAGTAGGTGAAAACAACAGCGTTTGTTTGTAAAATCTATAAATTACCATTTATCTATTTGTCTCTTCTCCTTCTGCACTAGCTTAGATAATATATCTTAAATGGTCCATGCAAACTGCAGGTTAACATGATTGTTTCTATCTTAGTTGATGAAATCTCTCTCAGTTCTGAGGTTTCATGGATGTTCAGAAGCTTCATTCTGAACCTAAAAGGGTGAAGGACATTTTTATCTCCTATGGATCTAAAAATGATAATCTCTGTAAAGATGTTGCTTGGTTAAACTATAATATGAAACGGACAGGTTTCTAACAAAAGAAACCACCTTCCAGCAGCATGGTTAGGACATTCAGAACGAACTGAAGAGAAGTTTCATCTGAAGTATGACCTTCTGCTCTAAAACCAACCGGGGGCTGAAAGGCCTTCTTTGTTGGTGGAAACCTACATACAATATCTGCTTTAACCAAACAGTAAAATGCTTTTCAGTTAATGGATAATGAACAAGATGTTACACAACCAAGACACATGATTGACTGGCTTCAAGGTAAAATAAGCTCAGATAACACAAATCTGTTGAGTTTAGGTTTGCTAAACAATTTACTCTTGTTGGACAGATCCAAATCTAAAACTAACAAAACATTTTCTAAAAGAATTATATTAAGTTTGTCTAGAATAAAGAAAGCCTGTTGTGTCAGTAACATAAATGAGTGGGAGCAACCAAATCAATGAAGGCTGACAACTTCTTCAGATATCACCGGGTCTGTAGAGGAAAAGCAAACAAATCTTATTGTTTGCTGACATTGAATCAGACTAAAATGTCCTGTTTTGGCTCATTTATGACTACCAAAAATATTTCTTGTTGCTAAATGCCAGAATAAGCAGACAGAGAATATTTTTTTACTCGGTTTACATACAGAGCTTTACATACATTTCCTTTGCTGGAGGAAGCTTTTAAACTGTGCCTTGGTATCTTCCAGAAGGTCCTCACAATAGTTTGGCCTATTCCCCCAGACAGAACAGGTGTAACTGGGTCAGGTTTGTAGGCTGCCTTTACAGCTCTACCCAGAATTGCCAATAGATCAGACCTTTGTGCAGTCAAATCCAAAACATTGACCTTATTGGATGGGTTATGGTCTGTTTGGAAGACCCCTCTGTGCCCAAGCTTGACCTTTCTCGCTGATGTCTTGAGATGTTGTCTCAATATTTCCACATACCTTTCTTTCCTCATAATGCCATTTATTTTGTGAGGTATACCTGTCCCTCTTGCAGCAAAACACTTGGGATGGTGTTCACAGGCTTGCAAGCTTTCCCATTTTGCCCACAAATGCAACAACATTTCTTCTTTAAAGTTGTTTTGGACTTCATTGTTCATTATTTGAACAATCAACAAAAGTGTAACAAGATTTGACAGATTTTCATTTTACTCATTTATAAGGACATTGTACTGTTTTTGTCCAACACAATTGACAACCACAGATCTTTTACTGATTCAACCATAAACTCCCCATATCTAGCATGAGTAAAATAAACTACAAGGACTACTGTTATGGTTTCCTATCCTATGTATTTAAAAACAACTCTCTTTTGTACATTCCTTGAACAAAGCCATGAGTCAAATCCCTAGAGCGGTCCGTTCAGTTTTGGTGAGAGATCGTCCTTGAGGTTTTGACCCCAGTCATCTCTTAGCAGCAGGAAACATTCTCAAGCTCATGTGCACATGTTTCTGGCCTTTTCTCGCCCTTCTTTAGTAACATACAGTCTATGTATGTGTGCACAGCTGCAGGGGCATCAATAGCGTGGCTGAATATGCGTTGGCATGTGAGTCTTTGCTGCTGCTGTTACACAACATCTTCTTTTAGATGTGCAACTGAAACGAGTCCTTCATTTCGGAAAAGCAACAATATGCTGGATGGAAATCCACATTTTTTGTATAGGAAACATTAATGACCAGACGATGAAATTTACCTCCTTTATTTTTTAACATTCACAACTTTCTTTTTCTTAATGCACACATGAAATAAAGGAGCCAAATGCCTGATAATGGGAAGGAAAGCTCAAAATGAGGATACTGTAATAACTTCATGTTGGGTTATCTATTTATCTATTTAATTTTACCAAGAGTTCACATTATACAGTACCTTTGCAGCCTGACACCCTGAACAGGTTCCTGTGCTGCCCTCAAGTGGAGACAAAAACTCTGAGCAGGTTGAGGAATTGCTAAAAAAATAAATTTTTAGCTCTTTTGTGCTTCACAATCAGCAGTTCAAACTGATTCTGTTGCTTTTGCATTATTAATTCAACACAATAACCCACTTTTAGCAATTCAAACAAAAACCAACAAAAAGCTCTCTTTAATGCTCCTTTAGTGATAATTACTGCTCTAAGTCAGAACAACAGATGCCTTTTGCACTCAATTATGTGTTTGCCTCCACTTTCACTGCAGCAAGAACTAAACCACAGCAATGTACACACAGCACAGCAACCAAATTGTAGATGTTGTAGGAGACGTTTTTAAGTGAATTTCGTTGGAAACATCTGGGGAGGCTTGCTGCTGGAGGCGACAGAGACAGGCAGTGGGGGTTGTTTACAGGACATCTACTCTCGAAACTAGATGAGGACCCACCCAAATACAGGAAGGAACAGGTAAAAATGGATGAGATGTTGAGAAGGAATATATGGGGAAAGGTAGAGACAGTGAGTGTATGGAGGTAGGGTTAAGGGATGCAGAGCAAAGAATTGAGGAGGGGTTAGAGATATGAGGTAAGAATAAGGGATAGGGGTAGGAATGAAGACTGCAGGATTTAGAACTGCAGAAGGAGAGGGACATGAGATAGGAGTTGGGGTCATGGATGAGGGATAAGGATTGCAGGACGTAGAAATGATGGATTATTGGGAAATTGGTAGGGATGAAAGGTAAGACAGAGGGGAGGTAGGGAACATGGATGGAAGAGGTAGAAATAATGGATGAGAAAGAAATGAGGTTGGGATGAGCGGTGAAGCAGACAGGGCTGCGGGATATAGGGATAGAGGACAAAGGACCCACGGTTGAGGAATAAGGAAGCCAGCCAGACCAGACGCTACTGTCCTTGGACGCTATCCTCTTTCTAGTCAATCTATTGGTTTTTAACATTGAGTCAACCATATATTGTTCTTCACAGAAGTTTGTCACTCAGTGTTTTTTGTAAACATTGCATTGTCTGAGGTAATTACGTATATGATGAGGAGTTGATTAAACACTGTGTTGCTACAAGTTTACAAGTCACATCTGAAATGCAATTGAGAAAAGCCTCACTGAATTCTCGTTCTGAGAAAACTACTGACTAATGGAAACATCCATTCAGTTAGATCGCTTTTCCTTGCAGGATCTATTTCCTGTGATCATTGGGCGAGAGGTGTTTACACCCTGGGCAATTCGCCAGTCCATCACAGGAAACAAAGAGACACAGAGGACAGACAACCATGCACACGCACACACACACACACACACACACACACACACACACACACACACACACACACACACACACCCTAACCCTAACAGTCATGTTTTTGGACTGTGGGAGGATGCTAGAGTACCCGGTGAGAACCCACTCATGCATTGGGAGAACAAAACAAGCAATCTTCTTGTAGAAAGACCACAGGCCGGGATTCGAACCCAAGACCTTCTTCCTGAAAGTTAATTGAAACATTGCTATGAATTTATTAACTTGAAGGGACAGAACACCAATACAAATATAAAGAAACTTGTCAGAAGATAAAAAAGGATCAAAAGTGTAATCAGAAATCCATCTTTATATTCTGCAATATATTTCTCAGCTCTTTGATATTTCTTCATTATCCTGCAGCCTGTTTGGCTGTGTGCTCGGTTCTTTCCTTGATCTTCTGACCAGTCGAGCTCTTTGCCTTCATTCAGACAGAAAGCAGTCGCCTCTGCTTTAACCGGGCTTTGATGTGTCTAGCTGCAATTAACATGTCATTCCTCCCTGAAATAGATGAGCCGGAAATTGAGTCTTTTGATCTTTTTTTCTTTTTTAATTTAAAGTAGTTTGTTGCCAAGGGGCTTTGTCTGGAAGCAGACAGCATTTAACAGATTTCTGCATGTACGGTAATTCACTGCATTTAGTTTAAAATATTCGTCATATCAAACAGAGACAGGACCTTTCAGAAATATCAGGTTATTGACTTTGGTTCTAACACCTGTTAATCTTTTGATGTCAAAGGTTTTCTGTGAAAGGACTGAAAATTTAATTTTGTATTTTGCTGCACAACATCCATTCCTCTCAAGAAACAGTGCCTTGTTCAAGTACTCATATCCCTTGAACTTGTCCACATTGTCATGTTGCAACCAAAAACTTCAATGCATTTTATTGGGATTTTTTATGATAGATCAACACAAAAATCCTTGGGCTGGAAAACTAACACTGTACTTCCCCCTGAGTACACCATCTCCAAGGCGAAGTATGGTGATGGCAGCAACCTACTGTGGGGATGCTTTTTTTTACCATGGACAGGGAATTTGGTCAAAATAGACTGGGAGACAGATGGAGCTAACTATATGCAAATCCTTGCACTCACCCTTGCAATCCCATAATTTTCCAGTAGGACAAGATCCTTAACATACAATCAGAGCTTCAATGGAATGGTTTAAATCAAAGCATATTGATGTTAGAATGGCCCACTCAAAGTTAAGACTTAAACCTATGTGAGAATTTCTATATTCTGCTGCTATAGCATGGCAAAGGGGTTAAGAATAATAAACTAGATCTAATCAGTTTGTTACTTACTTTGCAATCAAAATCTTTGGTTGGAGTTTAACTACATCCCCACATATTGACTTGACAATATTTACCTTCTCTACCTTCCAAATCCCTTAGATAGAGGGGACATCTCTTGTCCACAGCCTTCTTCAGGTAACCCTACATTCATGTAAGATTTAGTTCATGGCTCTGGCTAGATTAATCCAAAACGTCTAGTATCTTCATGAACGTTTTTTAGGTCAGCACTGACAAGTATTTGGAATGGGTCATAATTACAATCACCATGACAAAAATCTCAGTTCCTCAGTTCCAGCTGAAGAAAAGTAAACCCAGATCATAATGCTGCCACTGCCATGTTTCACTGTGTGTATGATATTCGTTTGGTACTCAGCATTGTTTTGGTGCCAGACCTTTTGGAAATCTGGCCCAAAGTTTGAATTTAATTTTATCAGCTCACAACCCATTCTCCCAAAAGGTTTTGGCCAATTTTAGCCATATAGTACAGAAAACACATGTTGTCATATCATTCTCTTCATGAAACTGTCATAGAACAGTGTCTTCAGTGTTGTGATTATTAATGTGAATACATTATTTAATATTAATATTTTAATATTTTATTAAATAATATTTCGGTCTGTTAAGGGTTGCCCCCAGTGAGACAGCACACAGATGTTTTCAGGTACCCGTGTAAGTGTGATGTTTCCCCCTCTGAATTCAGATTGGTTTTAATAAACTTGTGGAAACGTACAACTGATCTCTGACTGAGGATTGTCCTTTGGGGTGCCAAATAAAAGTCAATGAGAGTTGAGGAGTAATGTAAGAGTTAATGGACGGCCAGTAAAGTTTTTCTACCTCGACAGTACTTAACTTAGTGCATATGATTGCGTGTTCATATGACACTCTTGGACCCAGTTTGAAGAGTTATGTCTGTTTGCCTGCAAAGAGACATTAGCACGCTGTGTCTCTCTGTCCAGACCCCTGGGGACCCGCGTAGAAGAGACAGAATGTAGCAAGAGCAGTGCTTTTATTTGGACAGTGACGTCACGGGAAGTCCGCTGTTGCCCCTTTTTCCTGGCTGTGCTGGAAGTAGGTTAATGCGATTATTTTGAAAGTTCCAGAAAAGTTCGTACCGGACTTTCATGTTGTAACCATGGCTGGGTCCCAACACCAGTCAGAGTGACAGGCTTCTTCAGACCCTACATCTGACTGATACCGTTGTACAATGACATCATTTTGACCCTATGTAAGCTCTTTGCAAACTATCTGTACACTGGCTTAAACCAAATGATGTAAATGAGCTTTTTTTCATGTCAGCCAGATTCACTGTAGTGCAATGTACACAAGAAGACTAACTGTTGAAGTTGAATGTGAAGCACTTTTAAAAACCATATGTTAAGGGTGTACAATGAGGCAATCAGGTTACTGAAGCTGCTGAATTTTCCCACATTTGTTTGTTTTTCAGTTGAATTTTACAGGGTATATCTTACAATGAATATGGAGAAAGCTTTAAAAAATTTTTATTTTTTTACAACACAGAAACTGGGCAATGTAATGGGGGTATTTGCACTTCCGAGAGTCAATTTAAATGAATCCAGAGTTTAAAAAAAGCAGAAAAATGTGAGCAAAGAAACACAAGTTCATATTGCTGGCCCCCTCAAGCAGGAGAACCTTCTGATAATTTGCAATAATCCTGCTGGTATGTCCCTCATGACTCTAATTTGCTAATAACTGGCTCTGCGTCAGTAATAAGGCTGGAGAAAGACAAAGAATCTCATTGATGACACAGATGTCCAAAAGCCTCGTGGAGAACAACGTCCCAGAGTCAAACCTGTGAGGAGAGAACGCAGATCCACAAAGCCGGACAAAACAGGTAAAATACTTTTTTGTGATTACATTTTATTTCTCTCAAGTTAAATTGGCCTTTTCTTGTGGAATTGAGTTTAAAATCTGTGATGTTTGTACAATAAAAGAGAACAACTGCAACTTTTGTTTTTCTGCAGATAGCACAGACAGTTGTCACCATGAGGATGTTTTCAGCTTCGATTTTTGTGCTTATCCTCCCCATCATTCGGGCTCAAGTTCCCCACTGGGGTCCGTGTCCAGAGCCAGAAGTTCAGCCCGCCTTCACCCTTAAACAGGTAACACCGAGGACTCTCACATGAGGAGCTTTAAACATATATTTATTTTAATAAACAGCTTCCTAAGCAGTTAAGTCTCACACTTTAAGTGGCTTTTTTTTCTACCAAGCATTAGAAATGAATATTAAGCACCTTAACGTCCATTAAAACGTTTCCATTAAAAATAATGTTACAATAGAATATATATCAGTGGTGTTGGAATATTTAGAACCTTTGTTTAAAAGTGAATTTAAAGCACTTTTTGCAAATCTACTCATTGTCTAGGCTAATAAGACTCCAATAATTACATATCTAAATCTTAGTCATGCTTCACATTACAAGAAGCAAATACTGTGTATTATTTATATGCATATTAAAGGGCTAAAATGACAAAGACAAAGTTTTTTTATTGCTTTTGGTGTTTCCACTAGTGAATAGTGGTGTGTTGATAGGAAAGGTGTAATAAGACTGAATACACTGAAGAATCAGTATGTATTTCGTATTAAAAATACATGCATTGTTGTCTCCATCTATAATTTATTTCAGAATGAGTGCAATAACTTTTTTCTCCAATATGTCACAAAGAAGCAACACCGTATTATTTTTGTTGTTTCTAAAGAGTTTATAGCACCAAAAACTATATTTAACTGGTTGATAAAGTTGTTGAAACTGAAATATAAATGTAAATGATGCTGTGAGTGCAAACTAAATAAGATGTTTTACAGTATATTGTCCTTGTGGAAAAAAAAAAAATCAGTGTGCAAAGTATTTAATGACTTTCCACTGCAGATACAGACTGGGTCTGAAAGGTAACCAGTCGTACGTTTCTATAAACCCATTACAGTATGTAGATTTATTCATAGTCTCCTCTCACGTCGCTCTAAATTGCCTCTGAACCCGTGTGTCCCTGGCCTTCGCAGTTCATGGGGAGATGGTTTGAAATAGCCAAGCTGCCGGCCCAGTTTGAGAAGGGCCGCTGCATCGAGACCAATTTCACTCTGACAACAGACAACTCCATTCGAGTGGTCAGCTCGGAAATACTGTGAGTCGCTTGCGAGCGGGTACCTTGTGCAAATGTTAGGTCAGGAGGTGGTTTTTGGCACGGTTTAGCGTGACACAAAACTGTGTGTGTTTGTGTGTGTCAGAAAAGGAGAAGTGAGGAAGATCGAAGGGACTGGGGTGATAGAGGATCCAAAGAATCCAGCCAAACTGGGAATAAGTTATTCCTATGGTGAGTGAGTCAATGTAAAAAACGAATTACCTGCTCGTGTTCACGTTCTGACCTTTTACTCTTACTCTTTGTGTCTATTCAACTCAGTCCTCCCTTACTCCCCTTACTGGATCCTGTCCACCGACTACGTGAACTTTGCCCTGGTGTACTCCTGCACGGACGTCCTCAGGCTCTTCCACGTGGACTTCGCCTGGGTCCTGGGCCGAACCCGGAGCCTGCCGGACGCCACCGTGGAGAAGGCCAGAGAGACCTTTGCCAACAACAACATCGATGTGACTAGGATGATCCCCAGCAGGCAGCAGGGCTGTGACAAAACTCTCTGAGGCTGGGGCAGAAAAGCAACACAAGGTGGCGCCTTTGCTGGTAGAAGAAGAGAAATGATTGCTGGTTTCTTTCCCTCCTGATTTCTACAGAGAGGAGTTTTAATATTTTATTGCAGTTGTAATGAAGAAGGTAAACTCATCTGAAAATTTGTGGAAATGATTTTTACCTGCAGATTTAGGCACATAATCTGATGTGATAAAGCTCTATGTTCATCAGGAAAAATAATTGCTTAAACATTTAGCCTTTTCTAATCAAACACATCACCTCATATGCAAGCCTCAGTTGACTAGTTAAGGTTTCTTAGAAGGAAACAGTGGTACTTTTTAAAAAATGAAAACACATGATACTGACTAATCTATTTTTGTTTCAAACTGCAAACCTGAAGGATCTCATTAGTCCTATTAGTCAGTAAAACATGTGATCTCTGTTGATCCAGAGGCACGTTAAACTTGTTTTGTATTTTAAAGCATTTTCAGGGGATTTTTCACCTCAACCAGATGCCAGTAGTCTTTTTGGTGACTGATATAAAACGTTTGTATTAAACTGCAGGAAATATTGCATAGATGCCTAAACAGTAAAACATGCTACTTTGACCAACCTTTATTCAAAACATTGCATAGCAGAGAGTAAAAATCTTTAGGTTTTGAAAGTAAAAGCCCTGTTTCAAAACATTTGAATTTCAGTATAAATCGTTAAACTTTTGCTGTCATTTTGTTGGTATCAATTATGTGCTGAATGTTTTGCTTTATTCTGTTTTATTTACTTTATTTCAGAGTGTTCAGGCAAGCAATATTAGAGCTAAGTGTTTGATTAGAGACTGTACAATGCCTTACAAAAGTATTCATGCCCCCTTATTGGGATTTTTTTTGAAAGACCAAGTAAAAATCTATAAACGTCTCTAGATGTCAGCATTGCACATCTTGCTGAAGTAAAGCATCCCCACAGCATGATGCAACCTACACTTTCCACTGTGCGGAAGCTGTGTTCAGAGCAATGTGCAGAGTTGGTTTCTCCCATTTATAGTATTTTGCTTGGTTGCCAAAAAGTAAAATTTTGGTCTCATCTGATCAGAGAACCTTTTCCACATGTTTGCTATGTCCCTGCGTTGCTTTGTAAAACTGTAAAAACAGGTTTTGTGGCTTTTTTATAACAATGACTTTCTTCTTGCCACTCTTCTATAAAAGTTATAGTTGTGGACTGAATGACAAATAGTTATCCTGCTAACAGATGCTCCTACCTGAGCTGTGGATCTCTGCAGCTCCTCTAGAGTTATGGTCATCTTGGCTGCTTCTGATTAATGGTCTCCTTGCCCAGCCTTTCAGCTTAAGTCAAAGGTCAGTAACCTTTGCAATGCAAAGAGCTATTTTTGCCCTCACTCCTCAGTAAAACTTGACTACAGGCCCAGAACCCTCCTTTTAAGAACGGTACCTTTTTCAATTTTATTATTATTTATTTTAAATATGTTTTTAATGATTTTATGAAGAACCACAATTTTATGTCTTTAGAATTTTTTTTGCGGCACTAGCGGCCTTTAATTTCCAAAGTAGGCAGACAGGAGGTGGGTTGGGGAGAGGTGGAAGACATGCCTCCTAGGACATGAACCCGGGACAGCTGTGTTAAGGACAGGGTCCTCAGTATATGGGTCGCAGGCTCTACCACCACATGCCGCTCCCCACACAATTTTATTTGTATGCTTGGGCTTTAGAAATAAGGAAAACATCGAACCTTTAAAAGTAAAAGAGAATTAAAACATTACTTCAATGAAACATTCTGTATTGAAAACCATTTTTAAAAGCACATAGATTGGTCATAAAATTCTTAATAATAAAATTAATGAAAGAAAAATAATTGTACTGTAGTATTCATTTTAAAACTTCTGCATTGTAATGCAGAACATCACCTTAAACTTGCCTTCTTTTTTGACCTCTATATTTAAAAACACAGCCCAGTTCTATGTCATTTCTGGCCTTTTAAGAGCCACTGTGGAGGGCTCTCCCACTTTCTCCCTGACCTGTCATCACGATGCTGATGGTTGACTAATGTTCTCTAACAAACCTCAGAGGCATTCACATAACAACTGGATTCACCCTGAGGTTAAATTACACATGAGGACTTTATTTATTATACTGTGACATCTGAAATTATTTGGTGGAACTGGATTTTATTTAGAGGTATCATTCTAAAGGTGGTGAAAACACATACTTGCCACTCTTTCAGATGATTTTTTTTTTTTATCAAGTATTACCTTTCTTCCACTTCACAATTATACACTTATTTATGCTTGTCTATCACATAAAATCTTGTCTATGCACCAAGGATTGTGGTTGAAATAAGACAAAAAGGAGAAAGGTTCAAGGGGCATAAATACCTCATTGGTATTTCAGTTTCTTTATACCCCTTTAATGTACTACATTCTTAGCATTTAATTGCTTGCAGCTCCAGTGATGTAGATGAAAAGAAACCCTGGCAAATAATACTGGAACAGCAATTACATAGGACTCAGAATGAACAATATTCAAACAACAAATAGTGATTTTTCCAATGTTGACTATGAGAACACCAATAAATATGATAGTTTGGAATCATTGTGTCCTGCTAAGCGGCACAGATGCACTACTACTTAAAAATCTAAAAGGTCTTACTTTTAAAACAATATTTGTGCTTTTGAGGCTCTAACTGTATACAGTAACAGATTTGTATCAAAAATGACTGATAAATTTTGTAAAATGTTATATTATCGTTAAAAAAAAAGCTAAGAGTATTGTGAGAAAACTTTAAGTCTATATTGCTCATCGCTATGAGGTTTGTGTCAGATTTCAATTGGAGTTTGTTGTTATAAGTTGTATTAAAGGTTTTGAGTGTTGTAATACTTCCTGTTTTTTCTTGCTTATATCAGCCATTAATCAGTTAAAACCAATTTGTTTTGGTAAGGTTTTCTTTTATGATCAAATTGCTAAACTCTGACAGAATATATGATGACATGGGCATGGTGGTATGTGCTGAAGCCCTTTTGGATCCTTCTACATTCATTTAGGTGATTCTTGCTTTTGTTAAATTCAACAATCAGCAGAGAACTCTAATTAAGCGGATTTCTGTTTGCAACTTAATTTAAACCAAAATATGACTAATATATATATATATATATATATATATATTAGCTCACCGGCCTTAAAACACATACAGGTAAGGCCAAAATAATTCATGCTCAAAGGCAGATTTGAGTTTAAAGTGTCTGTTTTTACTTTATCAATGTGTTTCTTGTTACTGGAAGTAAAGCTAATGTTCTGACTTGAGATTAGGGTGATGAAAAGGAGACCTTTAAACCTCCAAGACTTTAACCTCTGAGGCTCATCGCCAAAGATAAATCCTTAAAATACAAGTGAAAACATGCAAAAGACAGATTGGTTGTAAAAAGAAGGGCTTTATTGTTGTAATGCGGATTTTAGAAAGATGTATTTATTTACTTTGTTTTTATTGATACTCCTTGGAGATTGTTTTCGTTTCTTTTGATAAATCCCTGGATCATTGCAAGGGAAAGAACCTTGCTTTGCTAACAATGTTTGTGGTACATTACCTGCAATAAGCTGTGCAGTTTTGACAAAAATTTGACATTATTAAAATTATAAAAAAAGCTTCAATAGACATCAAAAGTTTATTTATGATAAGTATTTGTAAACATCATGAGTGATAAAGTTTAATTATTGTGTCAAATAACACATCCTTGCACACAGATAATGGGAAAGATTACAGGCCTCTGGCTAAAATTCAGCATTTCTCTTCAGTGCAATGACTCATGCGCCTGTCTAACACATTTGCTGTCTTGATTGTACAAACCAAACAGGACACAGTTGCTTTTTTGCTTTATGTCTGCATAAATTTGTGCTGTATTGTTGTGGCAGTTTTCATTGTTCAGCATAATAAGAAGGAGGTGCTGTCAGAGGCCACGCAGGTGGTGAAGAGCTGCAATGAATGATGCTCTCCAGGATGCATCGTGGTAGTTTTTCAGCAGCGGTGTGCAGAGTGTTCTCACACACCAGCGTTAACATCCATATTTCCCTTTGCCAACACAATAACTACAACTGTTTAGGCTTCATTGAGGTACACAATTACATAACACTGTAGATATAATTAGGTGAAACTTACAGATCATACTCACTAGCTGACCTCCCTTGACTCAATCTGCTCTGTGGGATTTTCATTATAAGCCGGCTTGGGCTGAGTGGGACTGAAGCCTGGATCCTGGGGTGCACAGATCAGATGTGGCACTAACCCCTATAGGGAAGAATGTACACTCCTCAGACATACAAAGAGGTCAGCTTAAGTACAGCAAAGATCAGATCAGGAATCCTGTTAAACAACTTCAGAGTGTTAAAGCAAGCAAATACTGGAACAAAACACAAAAATAAATCTATGGAGACATGAATGTTTTAGCTTCTGAGTCCATTAGAGGTGATGTTATTCATGAGGTGTTTGGATTTTGGTTTTCGGTTTTCTTTTGTGTTTTGATCATTTCCTTGTCATTTTTATGTTCTTAAGGTCTTGTCTTATTCAGTTCATTCCTCTGTGCTTATTATTGATAGAAAGGTGTTGCCTTATTAGTTCCTTTCTTTGTGCTAGGTTCTTATTTTATTCTTTTCTTCTGTTCTTAGTATATTTTCATTCATTTCTTTTAGATCTCTGTTTATCTTCTCCCCTTGGGCTGTTTATTTATGTCTCAGTTCAGCTACATTCAGGTTTATTAGTCTCTCTCTTAGTCTCCCTGCTTTCCTTCTGCCTTAACTATTCTTCATTTTCACCTGATTGACTCACCTGCAGTCTGTCCATGTACTCTTCTCTCAGTATTTAGGCTCACTGGATGACTTTATTCATTGCTGGTTTCCTCCCTTGACTGTATGTTTTCTGTTACCCTGTTCGTTTGGCTGTTTTTCTGCCCACTCAACTCTCCATCACCTGCCCTCCCTGTGCAAAACCAATGTGTAAATTTTTCATATTTTGTTCCATAGTAGCCAGTTTTCACTTCAGTTAGCCTCTGCACTTGGGTCCTTTATAACCACAATCATGACAATGTTGAAGTGTTCACTACTCTGTGAAGGTTGTTGAAGACAGAGAGGTCAAGAGCTTTTTTCTCTTTACAAAATGTGAAAAGAAAGATGTGACATGTTATCTTGTCATTTCTTAGAAACGGTTCTTGATGTGATTTCCATGTACTTTCCACTTGCAATAGAATGACTGCTGCTGGACATATTTTGTATTTTTCCATGTTTTAGCCCCAAACTTCAATGTATTATATTGGGATTTTATATAATAGATCAACACTAAGTTAACTGTAAAAAAGAAAGGAAATGACCCATGGTTTAAAAAGGCTCTTTACTTATTTCTGTCCCAAATTTAACATAGTCACCAGCTTCTCTGCAGTAGAAAAACTGGATGGATAAATATGTGGTCGATGGTTCCTGTGTACAAAGTAGTTCATTAGTTAATTTAGGTGTAAATCAGGAGCCAAATTGCAAAACGTTCATTAAGGAGCCGCTGCACAAAATAACAAGCTGTATACTGATTGAGTCAGAAGCAGAGAATGGCAGCAGGAAGAGTTAATGATGGTTTGCTAAAGGCAAAGGACATTATTTTCCTCCAGTCTGTTGTTTTATTTCTGCTGTTTTTTTAGTTTTTTTTAGCCATATTATAGCAAAGTGCTGACTCTCTTTTTGTTCCTGTAAGATGCATGTTTGCTGTCTGACTGGCTAGGGGAAGCACAAGGCAGCAGATGGGTCTGACAATGAGCAATTCATTCAGAAGTAAAAGCTTATTCGTGTAGGTGCAACATCTCTGAAAGTAAGACACAAACGATTCTCGTCACAAGCCTGCAAATATTAACATATTGGAAAAGCTGAGGGGTTCTTTTTTTTATTTCATGCCAAATATAACTTGAAATAACTACACATATCACAAAATTACTAGTACCTATTTTTACTTATTTAGTTACTGGACCCAACAACAGTATGAAAGACTGGAAGACAGCATGCACATCGTGTCTCAAAGTTAAGGTTGCTCCACCATCTGCTGATTTCTGAACTATTTTCCTAATCTAAAACATTAGTACTGCTTTGTTTAAAAACTATGAAATTCTTTTATTGTGATTCGGGATCTGAAAAGATAGCATTTTTGTTTTTTTAACCATTTGTGACTTACTTCAAAAATGCTCTTAATAACAGATATTAATCAGGATTTGCGGAGAATATACAGTTTAAGTCATTGCTAATATAGATTATATTCAAGCTCAATTCAAAATTAAAAGTTTTATCCATTTCACCACTAATAAAACAATTTAATTATCAATCTGACGTTATTTTTATTTATTTCCTACTGGGACATTTATCAGGACATATTACTTGAATCAGAGTGTACATGGATTATTAATCAAACAAATCTACACTTAGAGGTTTTTACTGACCAAAACATAACTATAACAAAAACAGAAAAGACAAACGATTAAAAGCACTCTAATAAACTGGTGACAATAATGAATGCATATTCGGCAACCTTTCCTCAACTGATACAACAGACTTTTCCCCAACAAAAGTGTTATTTGTTATCCAACTCCTTCTCAGAGAAATGGGACTACATGGAAGGAGGAAAAGATGAGCACTGTTCTGTCATAATGGACCTATTTTTCCTTGACTCTCACTGCGACCAATAACATAAAACAATCCCACCTGTGTGTCTGAAAACGTCATTCTCTCCTCCATCAACAGCAGCAAGCTCCAGCACCTCACTTCTGTCTCTTGAGGTTCGGAAAGTTTATCCCTCTCAGAATAGGTGTTGAAGACTTCAGGACACATTTGGTCCAATGTTGCAAGCAGCGAAATGTTAGGTCGCTTTAGCAAAACCACCCCACATCACAAGGCAAAGCCCAGAAAGTCCCTCTCTTCAGGATGGTCCATATACCTACTCAGAATCCACCACCATACCGGATACAGTTATAACAATTAATCTATATGATGTGATTCACTTAGTCAATTGAGTTATTGGAATAAATTAACTTTTCAATGATATTTTAATTTATTGAATGTGATTTTGTGTCCTATAAGGTTATCATATTGTGCTGAGGTGGAGCAGAACCGAAGTGCAAGCAGGAGGATGGAAGCTGCATGGTGAGTCAAAGAGTTTTAATATTCACTTCAATTAAGAGCTTACAGAGTGGAACCACAGGCAGGGTTACAAGCAGGGACAAGAAGACATGGAACAGGGAGGTAAGCAGTTGGAACCAGCGGTGAACAATGAAAACCAAAGGGTATAAATACTGGGGTAGGGAGAATGGACCAATGAACAAGGAAGGCTAATCAGAAGGAATGGAGAGCAGCTGGTGGGAGATAATGCAAGACAACTGAAGGAGGACGGCTAATTAACTTAGATGAGCAGGGAATCCAGGGGAATACCAAAACATCTAAGTGAACAGAAATTGGTAAACACTGGAACTAACTAAAGAACATAAACAGGGAGGGACCAGATCTACAAGGATATAGAAACTAAAACATCTAACACAGGAATCCAAGAAAGTAATCTAAACACAAGAATGAATCGTGAATTTAATCAACATGAATGAACTGAAATAACAGCAACAGAAGCAAAGAAAACAGACAAGGAACTCAAAACCAAACACAGGCAGATCATGACAAAAACAGCTGTTGATGTTCTCCTCATCTGTCCTTATCAAACAGGAAACATATTTTCAGACTGAATCAGGAAAAAATCCTCTAGGGATGAAGACTGTCATAGTAATAATATTATGGCATTGAAAGTTACAAATCATTCAGTTCAGAGCTGCATAATTAAATTGCACATAACAATAACTTAGCTGAGACACTGAAGCTTCAATGATTTAAAAGTAATGATTTCAACACTGAATTTATCATTTAGGAGGAGATTCGTGCCTTCATGGTCTTAGTCCTGAGCCTGAGAGACCAAAGTTATTCTGCTGCAACAACACAATATACTGAAGGTGACCATGTGAATGACCTGAGAAGGTATAATGTCACATCCTTGGAGTCCCTTGTGCCACATACAAAAGGAGAAGTTCAGATACTAACAGCAATTTCAAGGGAGTGAAAAAGTTACAATTGAGCTCAAGTCAACAACAGCCACAACAAACTTTAATTATTTAAAACAGATTGTACTTGAGTCTACATTTGCATTGTGCATCTAGCATGTCTGTGCAGTTGGATGAAAAGCTCGACTCCAGTCTCTGCTGTAATGTGGTCAGTCAGGGAGCAATATCTGGGTTCTGGAAAGTAGAAACACCGTCAGCTTCTCTGTGAACTTAGTGCTACAGACTCTGGACACAGTGATTAGCATTTGGTTGGAAGAAGGTCATTTCTGAAGGTATATACTGTACCTGTTGGAATTTAGCAGAAGGGGATTCGAGTCCCACGGAAAACTCACTAAACTACCTTTGTAGCAAGTTCTAGATTTGAATGTACAAGTAATTGTCTCAAAGAGTTTGGTTATACTTTACGTGCTGTGAAGACGCTCTCAGATGTAATGTTTGTTAGAAATGTCCGAATGCATGATATCTGTTCCAGTTGGGTGATCTGAAGTGAACTGAGGAGGACTCGGACATGTTCAGATGGGGAACTGTCATTCAGGGCAGACTGAATCTATTAGCGTTCAGTGATTAGCTTCTGGGTGTCAGAGCTATTCTGGTTGCTCAGCAGGAAATCTCTTTACTGGCCTTGAAACATTCAGCATTCCCCGCCCCCCCTTTTATAAACCCGGTTTCATGTCGAAGTGTGATCCCTGGCCTGGGGCCCAGCTTCAAAAAGCCTCAGTTTCACACCATGTGTGACACAGATTCGACTCATACCCTTTAGAACGAGCGCTGTGGATGTGCTCAATGTGAGGCTCACTCGGTATGACAGCTTTTATTCCACTCTGACATACGTGTGCCGTTTTACCGTCCCATCCCCAATCCTCAATGGCCCACATTTTATTCATAAAGAGATTTAAAATGTTCATTAATTTGAACAATCAGGTGCATACTGGCTCGGTTCTTCAACAGTCACAGAAGTAACTGTGGCAGTTTGACCTCATTGTTATGAAATATCCAGGCTACAGCAGCTTTGTGGAAAATAACTTTATTGGATTGTGCATCTCTCTCTCTAACTCTTCATGAGGTTCTTTGCTTATTTTAACAATTAAAACTGCAGCATTTGTGATATTTTACTATGTAAAATAACAGTCCCCTCTTGGAAATATGACTGCTGTATCAAATGTGAGAAACTGACATATAGATTTAAGTTCTCTTCTTGTTTAATTTAGCTGCTTTGGGGAAAAAATATGGGACTGCATGGTGGCCCAGTTGGTAGCATTGTTGCTGTACTGGAGAGACTGTAAGGTGCTAGTCTAGGTTTAATCATCAAGTTCATACTAGGGTGCCAGCCAGAGCACTTCTTAAGGCCATTCAGAGTACGGGTCAGAAAAGGGCTGGAGACTTATCCAATAATTTCTTCTTCTCTTTATTTCCACGAAACATATGAGGAGAGGATATTTGTATGTGTATGTGTGGTTTCCTATAAAACAACAAACACAACTTAGGTTATAATAATAACATATCCAGAAATTAGCTTAACCAATTACTGTCAACAGACTGGTATAAACAGCATAAAACAAATAAAGTTGGTAAATTAAAGATTACAATATCCCTCCTCCTCATTACATCATAAACAGAGCATTAAACTATACATAGACAGATATCTCAAATGTGTCAAGCCACTGTCAATGTTAATGTTGCACTTCCTGTAACGGAAACGGCATGGCGCTCTTATTGTGAAACGCTATGCAAGCGACTTCCGGTTAGTGTTAACAGTAGCTTTGAACAACGGCCGATAAAAGGTCTGCTTAAACTAATTACGTCACATATTTGTGCAGGGATAACACTCTGGGAGCTGTACGGAAACCAGACAATGAACATAAAAGTGTTAGTCAGCATGAACATAATGCATTTACACCCAAGCTGCAGGCGCCGATGTGCTAGTGGCTAATCAGCAGGCGCAGGTAACTGAGCCATATAGGGTAAGGAAGCTCCGTACCTTCATTTGCAGCAGTTAACAAAGAATATTTAATTCAATCCGTAATTATACTCACTTGTCATTCACGCACACGTTACGCTAACTAGTATTCGGGTCTCCCACAACTGTAGCCTCTCATTCGATTTCTTACACGAAGTTAAACAGTGACGTCACTAACACTGCGACCAACCCCCTGAGCGAGCTCACCCTGAAACGATAGACCCTATTCTGATTACCAGTTAACTAGAAGCACTTTAGCAATAACTGAGTACTATAACTGGTGACTTTGGGGCCTTTTCTACAGTTGCCTTGATGCAAGACGGTCCTGAGTTCCACTCCCGGCCAAGGGTCCTTCTGCATGGGGTTTGCATGTTCTCCTCGTGCGTGCATGGGTTCTTTCTGGGTACCCCAACGTCCTCCCACAGTCCAAAAACATGACTGTTAGGTTAAGTGGTCTCTCTTAATTGCCCTTAGGTGTGACTGGGTTTGTGCATTGTTGTTTGTCCTGTGTGTCTTTTTCCCTCTCCTGTTGTGCAATTAAAACACTCCCATAATTGCATACGAGTGCTTATGATGTAAATCATGTTGTGATAGACGTGCATCTATCAACAGAAAACATCCTACTTTAAATGGCTTGCAAAACACCTGCAGCAAAACTATTTTAAAACCCAACTGTACGCTTGGTTTTCTTTTAGGAATTGATACTCCATCAAAATCACAAGAAAATAGTCCCAAACATGTCAGCGGTTGTTTGTGTCTGATATTTTATTTAAAGTGAAGCTAAAACAAAAAAGCATCCAGTGGTCTGCGCTTCATAAAACAACACACTGAACTCAAAACCCAGGACACAAAACATCACTTTGTTTGTGGCCCCCCATTACATTTGCTGATATTTAATTCAGTAAGATGTGTTGCAGGAACGTTGTACTTTAGATACTTCATTTCAGAATAGAAATATTAATTTGCTCCAACTTTAACTTAGTTTATGATCTACATCCAGCTTCAGCTTCAAAATGTTCCACATTTGTTGCACCGTGGATCCATTTCCAATCCCTGATGCAAATCTCTAGTTTCACAATGTCCAAAACATGCTGTATTGAACTGAGATCTGCTGACTTTGAAGCCCAGTGGAATACAGTGAAACAGTCGTGTTCAAGAATCTGGTCTGAGATGCTTTGAGCTTTGTGAGAGGGTGCATTATGGTGTTAGAAACAGCATCAAAAGACAGTTGCATGGTGGTCATAAAGTGATGCAAAGCGATTTTCCACCAAGATTCTGACGCTGCAATCTGAATTGTGCAGCTAAATTCAAGACTTATTGGACCAGGAAACAATTTTCCCTTCTGTTCCTGCCCAATTTTGGTGAGGTTGTGTGAAGTATAGCCACAGTTTCTGTTTCTTTGCTGACAGGAGAGGCACTTGGTGTGGTTTTCTGCCTCTGTATCCCACTTGCTTCAAAGGTTAATGTGTTTTTAGAGATGGTATTTCACTTACCCTGGTTGTAACAAGGCCAGTCTTTAAGACAATTCAATATCCAAGCAAACCCATAAAAAATGCACTACCTCAGACCTAGGTGTGATAATATAGAGGCAATAAAATGTCATTTTACATCCATAATTGAGACAGAACCTGTCAGACAACAACTACAAATCAGTTTTTACAATGTATGGAAGTATCGTTTGGAAAAAAACCGAAGTCTCTGTTTAGGCTACTTCTTCTGAGGCTATAAATAGACTCAACATACTGTTTTTTGTATGGTGCTGTCGAACTGTTTTGTTCTGTTTTTTAAAGAACATGTTAGAAAAAAAGTAGCTTGTGCAAAGCAGACAGATTCTCTGCAGTCTGCTCACGAGGTAACAATATAGACATAATATCCAACTCTATATGGAGCGACAGTGGCAATGGTGGTAGGGGTTCGCCCTGCAACCAGTGGGTTGCTGGTTTGAACCCCCAAATTCTGTCTCAGTTGTTGTGTCCTTGGACAAGACACTTCATCTGCATTGCTTACTGGTGGTGACCAAAGGGCTTGGTGGCGTGGATTGTATGGCACCCTCACCTCTGTCAGTCTGCCCCAGGGCAGCTGTGGCTACAATATAACTTACCACTGTCAGTGTGTGAATGGGTGAATAACTGATTGTAGTGTAAAGCGCTTTGGGGTCTTTGGGGACTTGATAAAGTGCTGTACAATTGCAGGCCATTTACAATTGCAGGCCATTTTCAAGTCACATAGAAATCTATGTGACTTGAAAAAACATAATTTAAGCACTGAGTTGCTGATGAAGTTTTTATGAGGTATCTTAAAAAATATGCACATTTTGTTCTTTACATCAGCTTTGAATTTAAGAGTCATGTACAAAGTATGTTTCTTCAATTTTGAGAAAAGAAAATAGCAGATTAAAAAAATAAAGACAACATTCAGTTTTTATATAAACTAATCACTTTAGTTATTAACTACTTTTACTGTTTTTTACAACTGGCTGATTAGTCTAAGGCAATAAAATCTGTTAGCTATTCAATAGACCTTACATATGTTTACATAAGAGTGGGCAATGTGTATTTTATTAATACAAGGGCCAGATATATATAAATGACTGCATGATGTCAGGAAAACATGTAATAAGTCGATGTAAATTGTTATTAACACACATTAACTAGGCTATTCTCCTTCATCAAGATGTTCCCACCACTCTCTGTGAGTATCTCAGCCTTCAAATCTATCTCAGGTGTGGGCATCAAGGGCAGGAAGAGGCCTTATAAAAAACAAAACATGTTGTTAGCTTGCAGATAATGTGTGCAGAGAATCTAAAATATAATATTGTTCTGAATATTGCATCCAAGCAGTCCTTTGTGGCTACAATATTGTGTGTATTTATTCTAAAATAAACACATTGAAAATGTTCAACATGCAATCAAGTCCATTCAACCACTCACTTCAACCGATGCTAACAATTTCAGATGTAGAGCATGTTGTTGCATTTGCTTGTACTGGTGCAAAAGTGTTTAATGAGTGAAACTTGCTGAAGTGTTGCATCACTTCTGAACCAAAAGGTACCCATTTAACTACCCCATCCAGTGGATCTGGAAAGTAAAAACATCCTTGTCAAATTATTGGGTTTTGAGGTGTAGACAGATCATGATAAATGATTTTAAGCCTTTCTTCATCTTTAAATTGCCACATAGCATGTATAATTCAACTAAAAAACAAATAACTGGACCTCCAGTACCCCAATAAATAAATGTTAGGGGAAAACGTAAAAAATAAAATAGCTGCTACAAACTGGTTGTATAGGTGTGCATGCTTTGAAATACTTTATTTTATTATCCAATTTCATCATTTAGTTTTCTTGGGTACATATCAAACAGTTTATGGTGATTATAGCTCAATTTAAAATAATAAATAAGCTGTCTTAGTAGGGGTTTACTCACATTTACAAAGTCATAGATTGCAGTGAGCTCAGAAAGGATAAAAGGTGAGGAAAGATGTACAAAAAAATTAAAATATACTTTACATACTGTACATACATACATGCATGCATACATACAGGGATATACATATATATATATATAGTCATCAATATCTGGAGAAAATATGGGACAATAGTGAAATTACAAAAATTTGATATTTCTCCCAAATTTATCAAAAGACAAAATAGAAACTGGTCGAGGAGGTTCCAAGAGAATGACAGCAGCACTGAAGAAGGTGCGGGAATTTAAGCAAATGGTTATAATAATATCCTCTATGTTCCATTTATCTAGAATAAGGAGAAGGGTTGCAAGACAGACACATTTTCTTCGAAGGACAACACCCGAGCTGGCTAAAATCTCCCAAATCATTGTCGGAGAAAGTCCTATGATCCTGCTTTCTCTCACTCTCTTGCAGCCTGAAAGAACAGCAAAAATGTCTCAATGTGTTTTAGAAAATGCATTTTCCTTTTAAATAGCTTCTTACATCACTTCATTTGACTTCATTTTAAACACATCAGTGAGACTGAAATAGCTAACATCCTTCATAAGTAACAGCGTCGACTCTAAAGAGAGTTGTTATGACTTCCTAGTATGGTGCGGCTTAGAATAAGATATGATTTTTGAGTTTTTGACTTGCTAGTCACCCTCTGATTTCTCTTTGCATGTCAGAGTTTGATAGTGGAACAAACAAAAACATCCCTTTAAAAATAGCTATATTAGTATAAAAAAAACATTGATCAATGGTCTACTTTAAAAGAACACAAGAAAGTCTGGCTCTGTTATAGCAAAATGCAAAGACATGATTTAGAAGTCATTGTTACACAGTGCTGCACTTTGCAAAGAAACCCACCTTTCCCATCACAGAAAACCTAGTTAAATATGATTGCAGACAGGGAAGAATCTTGAGACATAGCAATGAAATGATGCCGTGGCATTAAACTGCCGCAATCAATTTGCCTTAACAAAATACAGTCAGATGAACATTTTCTTTCCAATGTGTGTTGATGACAATGAACATAACCAATTAAGATACAGTTTAAAGAAAAATATGAAGTTCAATTTGCAAATAGACCCTCATTTTTTTACACAAGGAGTGAATTTCTACTAGCAATGAATTGACTGAAAAAAACAAATTATAGCAAACTTTCCTTGGAGCTGCTTTTTAATGAGGGTTAAATGTCAACTATGCAGAGGATGTTGCACATATTCTGGTGCATGTTGATACAGATTTCTACAGTTTTCCTGCTGACCTATAGCCTCACACACTATCACACCAACAGGAAGCGCACTCCTCAGAGCAGCCTCCCCAGCAAGTGCATTTCTAGATTTGTTCAGTTTAATCACCTTAAAAAGAACCCTGCTACAATAATTTCTGGCTATTGTAAATCTTTGAGATAACTTCATGTTCTCTCCTTTATGAGTTTGTTGTAGTGGATCTGTTGTTGTTTCCACATATTTTGTTTTATGATTCCTGCATCCAGTCCACAAGCACATGAAGATGATGAAAGATATCTGCACTCCACCCCCCACCCCCTACATACTTTGTGGGCAGCAAACCAGGATTAACAGTCTAATACTATATCATTTACTTTGTTAGCGGCACAAGTTTCATTATTTTTAAAGCATGTTGAACTTCCCCAGATGTTGTGAAATTCTTAACATCTCAGGGATACAGTATGCTAAAATTATGAGCTGGTATCCTACTTCTGTCCTCTGCTCCTCCTGGAGCTGGATTGCTGGTTTTAGTGTGCTTGAGAACACCTGTTCAGGGTTTAATTATACTATAGCTTCATATTCTGCACACAGGCTCCATGTGCTGTCACCCTTGGAAATTCTGCAGATGGCATGTAATAAATGATGGTCCGCTTATATAGCTTAAATGATTTCTACATCAGTGAGTTATAGCCACATGCATTTAGTTTGAGTTTGCATGTCCTGCTGAGTCTGCTGAGGCTATTAGCCGGGTTTCAGTCAGGTGATTTTGATGACGCGCGAAGAGGGCGCGATTTCAGATGGAGGGCAGGAAGTAAAATGTCAATGGAGGCAACCATTGCGGAGAGTCCGTATTGTAGGGATTTAGATCCAGTTTCCAGGCGAAGATACAAACAGTTAATTCACAGATATGTTGGATGTGACCCTTATCTCATCAAGATGAGTGAGTTTTCGAGAGAACCTCAAGATTTGCCTTTAATCGAGGCTGTTGATATCACAAAGTATCTGGTACTTCAAACGTCTTACTTACACTAAACAGCAGATGAAAGCCTACAAATGTCTGGAGGCATAAAACTTTTTTTGTCAGCGGGTGGGTCCAGAACCTCGGCAACAAACGGCTCCGCGATAATTATCGTTTGGTCTTTGCCAAGGTGAGTGTTAGTTCATATGTTCATATATTAGTGGAGATGTTAGCGGTTAGCAATAGTGGCTAAAACAAACATACAACGCGTCTCTACGGCTACATTAACTTAACAATCATTACTACATAAATAGGCATTTCACGACAAACTAATGGTAAACAGAACCACAAAAAAAGAAGTGTGTTCTGCTACTTACCGCTGACGAAGTGGTCGCTACAGACACTCACATTAGCAGACTCTGCTCCTCCCGACCGCAGATGTAAATTTGTAATCCACTTTTTAAGTCGTTTTTCGGTTAGTTTTTTACATCTTTCACCTTTATGAATGACAACCTTTGGCACTCGATAATAATGCTTTTCCTTTTTTCTGCTGGAGCGATTGGAGCAGCCGTAAACGGCAAAAAACATGGACGTGTTTACAGATGGCAAATCCTCGGCTACTTCACTTCCTGCCCTCCATCTGCATTCCGCGCTCTCGCGGCATAGCTATGTGACGTCACGTGAAAGCTAGCTAATAGCTAGCTTTCACGTGACGTCACATAGCTAAGAAGAGCACCTTCGCTACAAAATGATTAACTGTGTGATTCATTCTTTTATTATTTATATATGTTTTACTATTTAGAGATTTGAGAGACAAACAGAATGGGGCATGTCAGTGTTGTGGGTTTGGAGGCAGGACCGGGATGCAGAACATGGCAGGAGGCCGCATGGTGAGTAGATGAAGTTTAATAATGAAACTGAAGGTGGACTTACAGAAGGCAGGCAGGCAGAGTACAGGCAGGTTATCTGAAAGCACAAGTTCAGGAGGCAAAACAGAAAACAAACCACAGGTAATCAGGGGAAACATGAAACAGGTGTGGACCAGGCTGCAGGGAACTGAGGGAATATGTTACTATAGAAACAGGAGCTAGAGTCCAAAACAAACACAACTCATTAGGGGAACATCTAGTGTCCAAGAAAACAGAAAATAAGCCACAGGGGCAGATCAAAGTCCAAACAAAACAAAGTCCAGAAAGCGGACGACGGATGAGCTGCCGGTCAGGAAGCCGGCGTCGAAGGAGCTGATGATCTGGAGGCCGGCCGCGCCGAGTAGAGGACCCTCGGACAAGGAGGTCTGGAGGTCGGCCGCGGAGCATAGAGGACCCTCCAGGAACTAGGTCAGGGAGTTGACCTCGGTGGAACCCCGGAGGCTTGGGGTCTGGCTGAGAGTCTGGAGACTTGGAGTCAGGCTGAAAGTCTGGGTCAAAGTCAAGTCTTAAGTCGGTCTTAGCTGCAGGCTGTGGCTCTGGAAGCTTAGCTGCATGCTGGGGCTTTGGAGGCTTGGCTAGAGGC
This sequence comes from Girardinichthys multiradiatus, assembly GCF_021462225.1. NCBI lineage: Eukaryota > Metazoa > Chordata > Actinopteri > Cyprinodontiformes > Goodeidae > Girardinichthys > Girardinichthys multiradiatus. The sequence continues at coordinate 32,127,801 of NC_061799.1, read as the reverse complement.
GGTTCTTCCTTGAACCCCTCTCGGAACTTAGGAACTCGGGACGGAGGCGGCTCTTTCTTGAACCCCTCTAGAAACTCTGGATCTTGAACTGGAGCAACTGGCCAACCTCCAGTGGAGACTGGAGGTGATGAAGGTGATAATTTTGGAGGCCTAAGTGAGGCCTTCAGCACTAAAGATGCTGTTGTGGGTTTTTTTGTTACCTTCTGGATCAGTCGTTGATGGACTCTTGGAGCATTTTGGCTGGCTGGCCGTTTGTGGATAATGGCTGTCACTGTGGTTCGCTGGAGTCCCACAGCTCTAGAAATGGTCTGTAACGCCTTCCAAACTGGTGAATGTTAATGACTTTGTTTCTCATCTGCTTTTGAGTTTCTTTACATCGAGGCGTTATTTGTTACTTTTGTGATGTTTTAGCCTACTTCATGTTGTCAAACCGATCTGATTTAATTTCTTAATTCTACAGGTAACCAGTAGGTGTGGCTAACGAAGCTGAACCAAAAAATGTTAATTACAGTAAATTGATGATTTAACATTGTCAGCATCTACTTTTCACTAAAAGGCTAGGCTGGAGAACTTCCCCCTAATGAATAAAATTAAAGCATTTTGTATTTAACAAGATTTTCTTTGTCTCATATTAGAATGTATTTGATGATCTGAAACATTTAATGATCAAACAAGTAAAACCTGAAGAAATTTGTAATGAGATAAACGTTTTTTTTTCACAGAACTGTATGCTTTGCTATTTAAACAGCAGCTCTGCATGTTATTGGATTTTCCTTTTTAGAGATATTTTGGAAATATCAGCACATTCAACACATTTTCAAACTAAAGCTAAAAATATGGGCAAACCAAATGTTTTGTTTTTACATGATTTCATCAGTAACTTGTCAATGCAATGTCATCAAAAATCCCATGAGCATAGCTTAAGCCATCATTTAACAAACTGTGAGGCGAAAACGGAAGTGATGCTCATTAAACACAAAGAATGTTCGGTATAGGGGGAAAGTCTTACAAACAAAACATGTTCTCACTTTTCTTGCAGTTTCCTGGACTTCAAACCAGAATCAGTTCATGGACAGTAGTGTTTCTATGGCTTATATCAGCCTAGGAAAAAATGACATTTCAAACATGCAGTCTGTTGAACTTGTAAAAGAAATGTAATAGTTGTTGTATTCCAACAGAAATGCATTTTTTATTACCCGTTTTTTGTGCAGATGTATGAAGATAGACTGTTGTTTTGTATGAACCTTTACTACTATTCAGCATAATTTAGTGAGCAAAGAGAGCCTTATGAAGAACACTGCAAACAGCAAGATTTTCAAAACAGCCTGTACAGTCTTTGCAAAGCAAAAACGGAGCTATCAGTAATGTCCAACAGATGTTTGAGAGGGACCAGTATTAATTACTCACTGTCTTTATTGCACACTAACCAGTGCAACATATTCTGACTTCAATATCTAAACTAAAACAGTGCATCAACGGCTTGGGGTACTAGAGGTCAAGAAAAAGTGATACACAGTCATGGCCAAAGGTTTTGGCAATAAATGTAATTCTCACTGTATTTGTTTTTTCTAGCACAAACTTATAAACCAATTTCATGTAAATGTAATCATAAGAACAGGTAAGGCTGTGAAGGAGAATCAATCTACCTAACAGATAGTTTGCTGTAGACAAAAGAGAAGATCTTCAATTGGATTCAATTTAATTTAATTCAATTCAGTTTATTTATATAGCACCAATTCACAACACATGTCGTCTCAAGGCACTTCACAAAAGTCAAGTACATACATTCCAATTAATCCTAACCATTGAACAGTGCAGTCAGAGTTAGTTATTTATTCAAATTGGATGAAAAGATTTTCTAAGGAAACCCAGCAGATTGCATCCAGTCAGTGACTTGCAGCATTCACTCCTCCCGGATGAGCATGTAGAGACAGTGGACAGTCCCTGGTGTTGACTTTGCAGCAATCCCTCATACTGAGCATGCATGTAGCGACAGTGGAGAGGAAAAACTCCCTTTTAACAGGAAGAAACCTCCAGCAGAACCAGGCTCAGTGTGAGCGGCCATCTGCCACGACCGACTGGGGGTTAGAGAGAATAGAGCAGAGACACAAAGAGAACAAAGAAGCACTGATCCAGGAGTCCTTTCTATGGGAAGCAAAAGTAAACGGGAATGGATGTAGCTCCTTTAGTTGTTTCATCTAGAAAGAAAGAACAGATAAACTCTGAGCCAGTTTTCAAGGTTAGAGTCTGAAAGAGAGCACATAGAGTTAGTCACAGTAAAAGCTCAGTCAATTGCCATGTCTAGGAGAGAGAAAGGGTTAAACGCTGAAAGACAGGGCCATGTGGATCATCGGTAGAAGGTGAGCATTAAGTTGTTGCCAGCAGAAGCTCGGACGATGCCCCTCTCCAGAAAGGTGTCACAGGTAGACACAGAGCCAGGCCAGGTGTAGCTTCTAGGAAGAGAAAAGATAGAGAACATAAAGTTAAAAGCAGAAATAACAGTAAATAACGCAAAATTGGAGAGTAGTGTGAGAATGTAGCGAAGAGGGTGAAAGTGGTCGTTATGTCCTCCAGCAGCCTAAGCCTATAGCAGTAATAAAACTTTGAGTAAATTTAAGAGCAAACATTGACATCTAACAGTTTGGAAAAAGTTCCAAAGCCCTCTCTAAGGCTTTACACTCAAGCAAACCACGGTGACAACAACTATCAACAAAAGTTGAAAACATGGAGAAAACAGTGGCTTCCCAGGAATGACCAGCCTGCCAAAAGTATTTCAACAGCACTCTTCGACTCATCCAGAAGGTGATCAGAGGCAACAACATATTAAGCACTGCAGGCCTTACTTGACTCAGTCAGGGTCAGATTTCATGAATTGCCATCAAAATTTGAGTCCATAGGAGAGTCAAAATAACATAAAGGTCTGTCTCACATTTGCCAAAACACATCTTGAGGACCCCCATAACTTTTGGGATGATATTCTGTGGACTAAAGAGACAAAAGTAGGAATTTTTTGAAACTGTGTGTTCCATTACTTATGGAGTAAAACTAACACAGCGTTTCAGGAAAAGCACATGATACCAAAAGTCAAACATGGTGGTGGAAGTGTGATGGTTAGGGGCTGTTTTGCTGTTTCAGGACCTGAACAACTTGTCACAATTGATGGAACTACGTAGTCTGCCCTCTACCAGAAAAGGAGAATATATGGCTCACAGTTTGTGACCTCAAGGTGAAGTTTATTTATGCAGCAGGACAATGATTCGAAGCAGAGGTTTTATAGTAGCGTAGTCAATGTCCAATTGCTGTGCGGTGATATTTTACCCTAACCAGGCCACCCATTAACTCTACACAGAGTGAGACAACATTTCTCCACAGTGATGTTTTTAGAAACACTTGATGGCAGTTGCTGCTGCCAAGGGTGGCAGAACCCGTTATTAGGTTTAGGAAGGATACACCAGTTAAAAACTGGATTTTGAATTTACTCATGTTATCATTGTGTAATGGTAAAATTAGTTCTATGATCTGAACCAACCAACTAGGCTGAATACCTGGTGATTTTAACCATGCTTTGCTCTCTGCTACACTTCCAATGATTCAACAGTTTGTCAGCTGCTCTACCAGGGAATTATTGAAGAGTATACAGAAGCAACTTAAAGTTAAGATAAGAGACAGCAAGGAGGTGTACAAGAAGAAGCTGGAGAACAATATCAGAGATCTGTGGTCAGAGATGAAGAAGATCACAGGCTTCAAGCAGAAGAATGATCAGACCGATGGAGGTCTGGACAGAGCCAATGAACTAAACACATTCTTCAATAGGTTCAGTTCAGAAACAAGCTCAGCATCCTGCTCTCCTGCTCACAGCCAAACAGACATCCAACCCTCCTTTGACCCAGAGCTTTCCTGTCAGCTCAAATGTTTTATCTTCCACCTCAGCAATGCACCCTTCTGCTTCTACATGTTTACCTTCAACCAAATCAGAAAATGCTGATGCTCCCTTTTCCTCCCCCTTCCCACTTGTGTGTCTCAGGAAGTTTATTTTTTGCTTACTCACCTGAGGAAGCAAACTATAAACTATCAGGAGCCCCTTCAGTTTGCTTATCTCTGTTGAGTTGGAGTTGAAGATGCCATCATACACCTGCAACCAGCAGCACTGTGAGGATCATGTTCTTTGATTTCTCCAGTGCATTTAATACAATTCAACCTGATTTGCTTTGTCAGAAACTCCAGAAGACTCAGGTGGAGGCCTCAACAACCTCCTGGATCAAAGACTACCTGACAAACAGACCACAGTTTGTGAAACTGAAGGGTTGTGTGTCCAACCAGGTCGTCAGCAGCACAGGAGCACCACAGGGGACTGTACTCTCACCATTCCTTTTCACTCTGTACACCTCAGACTTCCAGGACAAGACAGACTTCTGTTTTCTGCAGATATACGGATCCTGCAAGGGGGTGGGGTGGATCAGAGATGGACAAGAAGATGAGTACAGGGAGCTGGTGGACCGCTTTGTGGCATGGTGTGGAAACAATCATCTCATTTTGAACAGGAATAAAACAAAGGAGATGATTGTAGATTTTAAGAGAAACAAGAATAGGTCAAACACTATTTCCATCATGGGAGAAGAAGTGGAGGTGTTAGGTTTGTGGAGGAGTATAGATACCTCCGTGTTCACCTGGACAACAGACTGGAGTGGAGAACCAACTGTGAAGCCGTCTACAAGATGGGACAGAGCAGACTGTACTTCTTGAGCAAGATGCTGCATATCTTCTATAAGTCTGTTGTGGAGAGTGTGATCTCTTCCTCCATCATCTGCTGGGGAAGCAGCATCAGAGCCAGGGACTTAAAAAAGCTCAACAAGCTGATAAAGAAGACTGGCTCTGTTCTGGGGACTCCTCTGGAACCTCTGGAGATCATTATGCAAAAAAGGATTCTTCATATTAATGAAGAACATTATGGAGAACCCTGAGCATCTTCAGATCTGCTGCAAGACACACCGCAACAGGAGATCCTTCCTGCCCACAGCCAGCAGCATCTACAATGACTCTTTAAGAAGATATAATATGAGCTACAACAACATTTAATTTCCCTTTGTGATTAATAAAGTTTTTTTTTGAATTTGAAAATCCGTAAGTGGATGAATACTTTTTCACAGCACTGCAATTGATGATGAAATGGTTTAAAGATCATAAAATGTAAATCTTCTACTTGTGGCACCCCAGACTTTAACATCACTGAGACAGTCTTTTAAAAAAGTGGATTAACAGAATAAATTGTGATTACCTCTAAGCACTAATTAGTAAATATTGTGTCACCACAAGTCGGCATTAGGATTATCCAGGATCTCAGTGTCAAGGTTTCGGGACTCTTTGCATGAACTTGATATTTTTGAAAATATATTATAAATAGACTCTTAATATTTTAGAAATATTTGATAATCTAAAGATCTAATCCTTTGTACTCAACAGACTTTAAAAAAATTATCTGTTAAAGTATTGCTCTACAGTTGCCTGCTGAGGTCCAGCAGGTGCAATACTTATGATCCCAGTTTGTTCAACTGAACTGAATATTCTTATTTTACATGCTTAAGCTTTAGAACCACTGGACTTTTAAATTATGGAGGATGAACACAACTGTTTTTGACATCTCAGAGAAATGTTCTCGGTTGTTTCCACATGCATGTGTGGGTGAGGAAACTCATAAACAACAGCAATAAATTTTATTTTCAAAGTTTTCTCTCCAACTACAGGTCAGATTGGGTCTCCCCAAGCGTTGGTAAGGCTGGTGGTGGGTTCTGTGTAACATTTTGTTGGAGTTAGTTCATAAGTGCATTCTGACCCCTAGAAAGTAAAAAACGCCTAGAAGAATCAGCTCTGTGTTTGTGTGAATAAGATAAGTTCAGTTTGCCATCCTGCAACAAAACTAAATTGACAAATTTGTTTTTCTAAGGTTTAGATAAACTGTATGCTTTAATTGGACAACCAGGAAATCATGAAAGTTGTGGTTAAAACATTTATTTTAGAGTTTCGGGGTCTGAAAATATTCATAAAGTTCCTACCCGTGTCAAACCATTGAAAAGTCTTTTGGGCTTGACTGTCAAGGCTTAAAACCTTTGAGCCATATTATATTCTTGCACTTGATTAAACAAGTTTCCAATGTAATTGCCACATTGCTGAAAAAAATGTTTATTAAATACAATAAATAAATAGAAAATGGCTAAAAGCTGCCAGTTTTAAAGGGTTTTTGACCCTACTTAATCTGTTTTGACCACCAGATTTACCAGGGATCATTCTTTTACCAAACGCCTGTGTTTTATTTACCCCTGATCTCCAAAAAGTTAAACTTTTCATGGTTGTTTTTGGCTAAAATCTCCTGCTCTCCGACTTCCAAGCACAGGCAGATGCTGACTCCGAGCCAAAGACAACAACGGTATGTTTCCCTCAGTGACAGTCGCGTTAATTTAAAACTGTGAAAATTGCCAAGGCTGAGTCACCATTAGTCACACGGTTCCTGTGAGACACGTGTCCACAAAGACAAACTGCCAAACGATAGGCAGCATTTAGGAACAACTGCAGAACACGATGATCAATGTTTAGTTTTAAATTTCACTATAGCTTCAAAAATAGCTAAATGAACAATATCTGTGAAATCAGGACATGTCACTTAATTTCTATTTCAGACAGGCATGTCACATTTTGATAGTGTGTTTGGAAGAGCAATAAATGCAGTACATTGGAGGCAAAAAGTTTGTCATCAAAATCAATGTTTAGTGTACAGGAGGTTGATAACAGTAGATTGTAATTCCTTAAGGCAAATTTAGTGTTGACCTGAAGAAAAAGAGTCTATAGAAGAAAGATTTACGAGCATGCACACAAGCATCATAAATTCCTTTGTATTATTTCACACTCATTTTTTGCGTTAATGTGGCTAGGTGTGCAACCTTTGCAGAAACATTTGCTCTTGAGAACCGACTATCCCTCTTATTTTCAGAAAGAAACATCATTCAGACTCTAAACAGAGCACAAGACATTGGGCTTTTTCAAATGAGTTCGCTTTTAAATACCTCAATATAATTCACCAACTTTATTTGTTTCAAATCCATCCATCCGTCCATCCATTACAGGGTCCCGAAGGAGCTGGTGCTTATCTATAGCAGTCTATGTGCGAGAGGCGGGGTACATCCTGGACAGGTCGCCAGTCCATCAAAGGGCAACACAGAGGCACCCAGGATGAACAACCATGCACACACACATTCATACCTGAGGGAATTTTAAAAAGACCAATGAACCTAACATGTCATGTCTTTGGACTGTTGGAGGAAGCCGGAGTACCCAGAGAGAACCCACACATTCAAGAGGAGAACATGCAAACTCATGCAGAAAGACCCTTGGCCGGGAGTCGAACCCAGAACCTTCTTACTGCAACAGTGCTACCAATTGCGCCACTGTGCAACCCTTTGTTCAAAATATTGTTAAAATATTAAATTCATAATTTAATCCAATTTGTAATATGTGATACTGATTTACTATCAATGTGCAGAAAACACACATAAAAATGTTTTTTGTAGGTAAAAAACTGAAGGATTAGCAGTAAATATGACAAGATATTTACATACTGTATATACATTGTACTGATGGATGGAAACACGCATTTTAATTTCAAGTGTCATTAAATTGGCTGTGCATTGATAGCAAGACGCATCAGCAAGGTGGTTAAAGCTTGGGTCCAAATGGGTTTTCCAAATGGACAATGACCCTAAGCTTACCTCTAAATTAGCTATATAATAGCTTAAGGACAACAAAGTCAACCTTTGGAATGGTCACCACAAAGCCCTGATTTCAGTCTGGGCAGAGCTGGGAAAGTGTGTGTGTGTGTGTGTGTGTGTGTGTGTGTGTTTGAAGCAGCCTACAAACCTAACTCAGTTACAGCAGTTCTTTCAAGAGGAATGGACCAAACTTCCATCAAACTATTGCAAGATGTTTTTGTGACGACACTCAAGACTTTTGAACAGAATCAGTTTAGAAGGTAAATCTTCCAAAAACTAAGAAATGTATGTAATTTTCTTAATTTAAAAAAGAAGAAGAAAATTCTTAAAATACCTATTATTCTGGCCTTAGTCAAAGGCCAGAAATTATTTTTTTCAATTCGAACTGAACTCAATCATAAAAACTAGTCTGCTTTAATGTCAGTGAAAAGAAAAAAAGGTTATCTTTGTAAATATCAGATTTTAACTGCCTAGTGGACTGAATTAGTCATGTTAACAAAGGTGCCTAATTACCTTTAAATATATAAACATAAATATAAAGTGCAACTGATGATCAATTAAGGCCACAACTTAAAAATATAGGCCTATCTAGGAGATGCTGCAGCCTCAGAAGTTTGCTGCGTGGTTTGATCTTTTTAAGCCTGTTTTCAACAGTTTCCACTGCTCCCACAACGCTCTGTATGTTTCTCTAATACAGACTGCAGGCTTTGCAGGCTACGTGGCAGAGCCCAGGCATCAGGATTATATACCCAACAAGCAGAGCTGTTGGTATGCTGGTCCTGCAGGCTCTGCCTCCTACTGTATCTGCAGTTTGCTGCCTTTATTGGCTCTCTGTATGAGGTATACCTTTCCTAATGACTCAACTTTCCTTCATGTTGTTCCATATAAAAGATGCATGTGGAAGAAAGTAAGCTATTTTAAAGAAATTATTTTTGGGGGGGCTGGTTATATAGCTTCATTTTCAAATTTTAAAAATTCTTCAGGTGAGGAAAAAAGCTGAGCGACCCAGCAATTGACTAATTACACCAACTTTGAAAATATGAAACATGGTGGCGCAACAACTGCTATATATTAGTCACATGGTTCCTGTGACTAATATATCACAGGAACCATGTAAATAATATATGACAAGAATATATATTCTTGTCAAATGTTATTTTCCCTTATTTATGTGATCTGATGCAACACTGAATTTATTTGTTCTTTGCTTTACATTTCTGCAAAACTGCTGCAACAATAAGAATTTCAAGTACAAACAAACAGAAGTGTCTTAACTGTAAAAGGGGATATTTTGTCTCTTATTCGCTGCTGCTGTTGTATCTTTAGGAACGTGCCAAGAATACCTAACATTTTGTAATCAAAATTTTTATCAGCCATCACTGTGATGCCTCAGCCTTTTAAGCATGTGTGAGTCAAAGAAATTTGAACCCATCTTAAAATCAAGATGATGAAAATTAGCTGGAAAATCACCTGAAATTCCACCCCAATGAGGAAGAAAACTCAGTGCTGAGCTTCAGGTTGTTGTCCATGACGAGAGAAGTCGAGCTGCTCACCTTTCCTAATTACAGGATCGCTGCTGATTGGATGTTTGGCAGTGCAAGAGCCAATCCTGCAGAGCCTGACAACTTGTCTTAGCCTCATGACATGTCCTTTTTTGTTTTTTAATGATCTAGGAGGACTCCTTAAAAATGTTTCCTTGCGTGTCTGGCTCATACGGGGAAGCAGAAAGCTTTAGGGTTCAGACAGCTTAGAAAAGCCACTCCTCCCCCCAGAGAGAACCGCTGGATCCGGAGGCGATTGGAGGTTCCAAATTCTCTGCACCTTTGCAGGTAAGGGGTGAAGTTATTTCTATGTTTTATGAAGGTTCTTGGCAACTTTCATGACTTTAAAAAGGGCAAAACTTAAAATGATTTACAAGCAGTGATAAAACCTGCAGAATTGATATTTGTAGCAGCTGTAATTCAACAGCCATCCGTGCAGCAACAGAAAAGAGCATAACAAGCTTCTGTTGGTTTGATTGTTGAGTTCAGGCGATGTATTTGATATTCTCATTATTTTCCATAATCCATCAAAAGCTCTATTAGTGCATGTCCTCAATCCTCTCTATTGTCTCTGCATCAGTCGGTCTCTTTGTTCTGAAAGCTTTGTGTAATCCGTTTCTAACAGCCAGCTGAAAAACTCTTCACAGAAAAGGAAAAAAGATGAGAAGTTCAATCCTAGTCAAGTTGCATTGTAATGTGTTACATGGCACCGCCAGATGCTAATCCTGCAGAAACCCTGAATATTGTCCACTGTCTTTTCCTACAGGAAGCACATAAACCCCAAAATGGCACGTTCTGGACGACCATTGCTCTCCCTCATCCGCACAGGTCTCCTGTTAGCAATTGTTTTATTACCAGGTGAGACGTCGATTAACAACAATGAGCAGGTTTAGAATTAATCTTTGTTTCCAGTTTCTATTATTTATTGTACGTTTTGTGCTCTTGAGTAAAAGCATCCCTTTGTAACATAAAAAGCTATGGTAAGAGAAAGATGAAGAAACAACTAAATGCAACTAGACTTAAATAGAAAAATAGCATTTTTATCACATTGACATCTCAGCAAATATATCTGAAAAGAAATCATAATCTCTGAAATTGTTGCAAAATCTGTTCGTTATAAATAAAGACACAATTACCGCTACTTCAATTATCTCACCCTTGTTGCTATAACTGATTTAACAGATCGGAGTCAGTAATTAGACATTTTCTGTGATTAGGTAACATTTAATGATGCCCTCATTTTTATTTGGGTTGTATAAATAATTTTGCAACCAAATCCTTTATTAGAACATACCTAAAATACATTTTTTTCCTAAAGTGTTTATAGAACAAAGACTATGGCTGAATTCCATTTTACCCCTTGTCCATCTTTTTAAGCATTTAAACCCATGATTTTGAGGGGTAACGTTTCCCAAATGTTTCTGTGGAGCAGGAGGAAGGCTGAGGGGGTCCTCGGTGGTTTGTAGCCTCTTAAAATGGAGATTCTTCAGGGGTCAGCTGAACTTGGAAATACACTCACAAATGTAAACATTTTCTCAACTATTTATTGTCACAATAGTCACTGTAATTGTAGTTTGAGGTGTTCTGATTTGCTATGTTTGATACAACTATTAATAATTGTCGTATAAAAAAGCAGCAAAATCAAAAGTTCGGTAATTTGAAATATTTTACAATTACAACAACCATAAGAATACATATCTATGCTTTTAATTTGATCTTGTTTTGCTTAAGAACACACAAAAAAGGACAAAAGTAGAGTATTTAACAGTTAAAATGATAATGTCACATTATCCCCCCCCCGACATAAACTTGTACAAGTGGGCCTGTGACAAAGTGGTGTTTACCACTTTTCCCTTATTCTTATTTCTGATTTATTTACTTTCGGTAGCTGGTCATAAAGCTTAAATTTAAACATTAGTTTGCAACTTTGCTTCACTTACTATCCCGGGTTTGTTTGTGTCAGCATTATGTTGCAGTTTCCATCTATTTATATGTTTGGGTTAAAGCTATTACTTCTGGACTATTGGTTGAATTTGTTTATTTTGTTTCAAAGTATATTCATGGTATTTATTTTCCTTTTTATTCCCCATTATTTGTCATAGTGTTTCCTGCTTGAATGGCTGGATGATGTCCTTGTTGGGCTCTACCAATTAGAGGGTTTTCTTTAGAGAATTGCTTTGTTTGTTTTTCTTTAAAGTAACTTTTGAGTTAACTTCTATTACATGGTATATTTTGCAGATCCTTTCATTATGAAGATGAGTTTGTAAATTAGATTAGTAATTTTGTTTTTCTAGTTTCTCTGTTTAGATTTTTTTTTTTTTTTCCTGTCTAATTGTGGCTTGGTCCACTCAAGTGCAGGTGTGTTGCCAACTGGCTATACAAACCAGTGGGTGCTTGGAAGCTAGAAAAAAAGAGTGGTCTGAGTCAAAAGTAAGAAATAAAAAGTCAACAGAAGAATCTGAAACCGGGGGCTGATGCTGTTTTCTTGTTCACCTTGCTGCTCCTTGACAACACTACTTCACAGAGCCACAGAGCCTCCCTTAGAAAATACAGTAGTCATATTATGTGTATTATGGATTTTTTTTTATGTTACATATTATATCAGGTGATCAATTCAATCATAAGCAAATAAGAAGTTTAATAAAGTACAAATATATAATAGTAGTGGCACTCAGTGCTCAACATTTTCTGTAGCGGACATATGAAATCTTAACAGCCTGGACTCCATGTCAGAGTTTTAACATTTATGAGATTTAAACTGTTACATTCCGTGACTTTGCACTTGCCCATTTGTCAAGTATAACATCAAATGAAATAGACCGTGCCACACTGTTTTCAATAGCTATCACTGCTAACTGGAACAAGCGATCATTGCTCATATTTGAACGAAGGTATGTTTTGATGAGCTTGAGCTTGCTAAATGATCTCTCTGCAGATGTAACTGTCAGGGGCATAGTTAAAAATACTCTAAGGGCTACTGTCAAATTTGGAAATACCAAAGCAAGGTTCTCTTGAATGAGGAAATTTAACTTTTCTAGAGTCTTGTAACCCTTCAGTAGACAGCTTGCTGGGTATATTTCTTGAATGATATCTCTTGACACATCCCAGATGGTCAGGGCATATGTGGTCACTGATTCCTCCAGCTCAGCTTTAGTCATGTGCTCCATTTTAGTGATGAATTTAAATTTCTCAGACACACGTTGAAAATTGTAAAACCTCTCAGACAGCTCTTCCAGGAGTGTGTCAACAATAACATTGAAAACCATGCACCTGAAATGCCTTGTGGGTTCCTTTTCATGATGACCAGTGCATGAATTGTCATCTGGGAACTTATTTTGCTTCCTAAGTCGTTTCTCTTTGAATTCAGGAGAAGCATCCATTTTCGATGGCTATCACTTGTCTCTTCTATCACTGACCTCATGTCTGCCTCTTTCACCCCTTGTCTGTGGCATTCTCCACTAAGTCATATGGTCAAAAAAGCATTCTATATTAGTTGTAAAAATTACAGATCTTAATACAGTTTTTTTAAAATAACGTTTAAACATTTTTGCTTGGGATTAAGTAGCTGTTCCTTCACTTCCACCTAATATTAGATCAACCTGTTGCCTTCCCCTGTCTATCCTGATTCTTCCTCTGTCATCTTCTCTTCTTTCTCTCCATCCTCACAGCTGAATGACATTAATTTTGTGTTAAGTAGGTTTAAAAAATACAGCAGTCAAAACACAATGAAACGAATCTTTAAATTTAAATGATCTCCTTGTTGGATAACAGTTACTGACTGGACATTGCATCTGATCTGACTTATCAGATACATCACAACACCACTGTAGTGATATTAAATAAGACATTTAAACTCAAGTGTCCCCCTGCCAAAAAACATATTTTAAAACTGCAACAAGCAATTGTTTTGAGAAGAAAGTGCAGAAAGCGAAGGAGGCTTATACACCAGACTCTTGCCGTACCAGTGTTTGTTTGAAAGGTAACTTCAGTGTTATGGCCTACTGACTGCCCAGACTCACTCTGAACCCAGTGGTATCTTATAATGTTGAGCCTGGAAAACCAGTAAAAAATATATATATATTTGTCGGCCTGCTGTCTAAAGTTTACGCAGTTCTTATTATTCTGATTTTATGGCTGGTTACGCTGACAGTTGTGATTGGTTTTTGCTCAGAACGTCATCTGCAGCAGTGAATTGTGGGTAATATAGTGGACTTCGCCGAAGGGCGGATGTGGGGCACAAAGGGGGCGGAGCTAAGGACCACTCTGGAGAATTGGGACACACTACGCACTCGAACCCATCAACGGGAACCTGCAATTCAGGGACACATAGGTGGAAGTGCGGGTATTGGGACAGGGCCTAAGATTTAAAACAAAAACAAAAAAACACGCCTGAGAGGTTCTCCTAGGGGCGTGTGCCCAAGACACCTGTGTGGGAAGGGAGAGCGATAGGAGGGGAGGTGAAGGATCAGAGGGGCGCCTAATCAGCGCCGTTACCAGTGTTGCCAGGTGCGAAATGTAGGATTATTGTACTAGAGACATAAAATTATCGTATTTTGAGGGAAATTATCGTACACTCGTCATAACCCACATAACAAGTCTGTTGATGTGTTGAATAGCGTCTAACAGGAACTCGCAGCTTTGAGGCGTCAAAACGGAAAGGATTTATCAACAGCTGCAGCCCCACAGTGTCGGGCTCTGCTTCTTCTTCTTTTCTTTTTTTCTTTTCCTCAATCATGGGCGGGGCGCAGTGGACTATTCAGCCAATCATGGCCGTTGTTATGAGGCCAACGCATCACGTCACTCGTACGTCACATTTAGAAAAGCACGATTGGCTGGAATTTCCAGCATCTGTTTCCGTATCCGGACACAGATGCCTTCAGGGTTCACAAAAGAACTCCGACAGACTTTGGCGATAGGCTGATGACGACTGATTACAACCACACATTCACGGAATGGTCAAATTATCGTACATTTGGCCTTTTTTTTTTTTAGAAATATTGATCGTACATCGTAGAGAGCAAAATTATTGTACAAATACGATAATTATTGTACACCTCGCAACACTGACCGTTACTCTGTTATTGATCATTTCATGCTGTTAAATATAGAAAATGCCAACTAGAAAAACATTTTTTCTATTGGGGGTTTTGACGCCCCCTCTAGTGCAGCGCCCCTATGCGTTGCACACAGTGCATACCCACTTTTTGCGCCACTGGTGTGATGTATTCTGATATTAGTAACTAAGTTTTCTTCTTCAGCACCTTTTACAGATAAAGGTCACAAAGAGCTTCACAAAGCTAGAGCTTAAAAAGAAACACATTTATTTCAAACATTAAAATACAAAAAAAAAAAAAAAAGACTTTAATGATACCGACAATTGCAAGCAAAAATATAATAATAAAAAAAATCTTAAGTAATGTACTAAATATATGACATTCTGACACAATTAACTATATTTGCAAAAACTGTTTGAAGATCAGTATACTAAAATCTATTTTGAAACTGCTATATATCATATTTTTCTGTCAGTATATCAGCAATTTATCATAGAAAATCTAAATGCATTTTCAATACATTAAAGTAGAACATTAGGTAAACTATTAACATTAGTAGTTTGTCAGTAGGATACAGATGGCTTTATATTCATATGATCTTAGAAGCATAAAAAATAGTCTATGCTGCAGGACTCATAACTTTTGACATTCATGATTTAAAATTCAAGATTCAGATTCAAGCATGTTGTTGTATACCTACATGTAACCAGTGAGAGAGTACTTAGTAGTAGTAATAAGTATTTACTACCCTACCCACTATACCTATCAGTACCCCAAGTACTGATAGGTATAGAAATAGGTTTCAGCCTAAATGTCCTTTAAATGATTGATACAAATGCAGGTTTTCTAGTTATCGAGCATAATAGTTAATTCCAACAGAGTTTTTTAGAATTTGAAATGTGTTTTAAATAGTTGTTAAAGTTATAGAAAAACAAAATAACTGCAAATTATGGGTAATTTGAATTTTTTTGATTTAGCATGATTTGCTGTTTTACAGCTTTTTGTCCATTTCTTAATATATTATAAGAGCCCATAAGATAAATTTGGACCTGGCAGCGGTTTCTATCTTGATGATGTTTCCATTGTTGTAAAGATGTATTTACCCTTGTCTCTTTGAAGGTAGAACATCTTGTAAACATGGTGCTTTCTAGATCTACAAACTGTGTTGGAGTAAAAAACATAGAAGGATAAGTGGACATTTGTGTAATACTCAGTTGACTTGGCTGTTTTTCTTACACTCATAAACGTCTCCGTTAAACACCAGGACATGTCCTCTCCCTCCCACCAGCTATATTTACAGTGTATCCATAATTGGTTTGTGTGAGGGCCCTCTCTTTGTAGTTTTACAGTCAGACTTTGAGTAGACCCCCGGCTGAGGAGTAAACACCACCATTTTAGTTCAAAGCCAAACGACGCAAAATGCTCTGGGCTGTATGGAGAAGTGGAGGTGGAGGGGTAGAGGGTGGGTAATTTGCAGGATGCTGCCTGGGTCGGGGCGCCAGAGCACCAGCACCTGCCGCTTTTCACCCAGCGGCTTATTGGCAGCTTAGCGTTTTCCCTGATGTTGAGAGAAAGCCCAACATCTGGTTCCATTTAGGAAATATTGCCGCTGCTAATGTGGCTCCTGTTTGTGTTTTTACAGAGTTTCTGGGGGCCGTTCCAGTGGGGCAGAACAAGCAGGAAGAAGGTGTGGATGTGTCTGACGTGGCATGAGAAACTCAAGGACTTTGAAAAGCTCAATTAATAAATGGATTATGAGAAAAAGAAGCAATAAACTCTACTCTCCAACTCAGCATGCCTGCACCTCATGCAGTTTAGTGTAGACTTAAATCCTACACTCTACTATAGGTCATTATTTTCCAATGAAGCGTTAATCAGTTAAGCTTTGTCTTTTTAATCTAAAAAACACACAAGCAAAAGTATCGTTGTTGTTAGGAGGACATTGTCGAGAATTACATAAGCTAAAATAATAATGGCTGCAAGTAACAACATATTTTCTTGATTTTGAGTTACTTTCAGGATAAATTGTGGTACCAGCACAGCTAACATCAGCTTATTTTCTCTGCTGTTTCCCCCTACAGCAGCTGCAATATCTGATGATGTGAAAACAGAGGCAATGGCCAACTTGAAAAAGCTGGTCCGCAACAGAAGGAATGTCCCCGTCTTGGCGGTGCCCCAGTTCAATCGTGCGTCTGACTTCTGGGGATGGTACAAGTACTTTATGGAAACCCACAACCAGGAGGGGGTGAGTGGAGCTTGTCTCACATCAATTATTCATTTTTATCCCCATCACGATTATGATGCTACTCATTTTTCCTTGAAAAATCCAGCAGTTTGCATCACTGGGTTGTATATTAAAATGCTTATTCTTCATCCACTGCATTAAATAAATAATTTCAGACAGTAAGAATATTTCATCCTTTTTCTCATAGCCTTTCATAGTATTTCCTTCAGTTCAGATGACAACAATTAATTATTTATTGCTAAGATCTTGCTCACATAAAAGTATTAATATTCCTTTACCTTCTTTAAATATTTAGATATTTCTCAGTGATGTATATCCATGCCATCTCTCTTGTTTAAGTCAGGCTGCTTTTCTGCTTCAAATATACAACATGCCAAAAAGGCCTCGGATTTGCATTTATTTATCAAGAATTAGCTAAGAATTTATTATTTTAAATTCATGTTCAGGGGCTTGAAATCATTATGCTAATTTTAGGGGCTTTTGCTCATGTTATTCAGGTGGAGGACCTGGATCGTCTGTATCTGGCCTATTTGCAAAACAAGCACAGATCCGAGGAGGAGCCCACCTTCAATCACTACCTCAAACATCTCAGTGAAATATACAAAACCTGTGCTGATTCCGATGACCCAGAATGCATAGCTGAGTTTACTAGTAAGCCCAAAGCCACAGTGGTCATGCCTGCCCCTTTCAAGGCTGCTCCTATCAGGATGTGCAACCCTTACCTCGACCCCTACTGCCTTTACCCCATTTCCTCCCAGCCTGCTGTCCCAGAGCCTGAACCAGCTCCGGTCAAGGTACCAGCTCCCATCCTCACCCCTGTGCTGCCTATGCCTCTGAGGGGCCCCACTGGTTACTATTACTACGCTCCGGTCTTGGAGCCCTTCCTGAGCGCTGAGCAGAGGTCTGATTTGCTCAGGATCTGCCAACCTGAGGATGTAGAATGCTTGCAGTATCACCTAAGAGCAGCATTTGGGTACCGCCCGGTGCTGGGTCCAGCTCCTTCCTATGCGGCCCTCAAATGCGACCCCAAAGACCCGTACTGCATGCCCCCTCTGGTGCAGAAGGCCCCCACTGGCTTCTACCACCTGATGTACCCTAGCTGTGACCCGTCAGTGGATCCTCTTTGCGTCAGTAAGGTTGCTGCTCCTGCTCCGCTCGCTGCTGGGGAGGCACCCAAAGAGCAGCACTGCAACCCCCTCTTTGATGCGGGCTGCAACCCGCTGACTGCCACAAGGCTCTCTGGTCTCACCAAACCCGTCTTGGAGTACGCCCCCAAGGATAAGCCTATACCTCCTGCATCTCCCTTGAATTGTGACCCAAGAACCAACCCGTACTGCATACTGGCAGCTGCTGCCGCCCTGCGCAGGCCTCCTCCACAGCTCCCTGAGCACCAGGTCTGAATCCAAAGTCCTATTTTTAGGTTTTAATAGTTTCTTTTTCACAAATCCTGTATAGTCATGCTAACATATGGCTTATTAAAATATGTAGTAAAATGAAAATGGTGTTGAATAATGCTTTAAATTCTTTAATAGTCATGAATCTGCTTTGCATTTGTTTTGAAACAAAAACACAAACCAATCAATTAACCAGGTCCGCTACCAGCTTGGCGTCCGCGGCAAGACCAGGGAAGGCTACGACTGCTATGTGAACTATGACAAGGACTGCACCCCAGTCAAGTCTGGGTCTGAGGCTTCGGCACCCTTCTGCCATCCTTACGATCCAAAATGTGGAAAGTTCGCTCCACCAGCCAGCATCGAGGCCCCAAAGCTCGGAAAGGACGGCATTATCCTTCCTGATCCCGACTGTGACCCTGAGTATGACTACAACTGCCGATTGCGCCGCTCCGAACCCGCTGCCTCTGCCGATGAGCCCATTGCTGATGAAGAAAATGCTGCAGATGAACCTGCCAAGGAAGCTGCAGTCCAACAGTATGCTGTCCCACGCTTTGAGGACTTCCTCAGGGGTGTCCTGAGCCAGCAATAAATCTTAGCTCAGCAGTCTCACAGGTGGAAATGGAGTTCTAATGAAAATTCATATGAACTTTATGAGCCAAAACATGTTTACATTATCATCAAGGCCTTACCAAGATTTAGAAGGAAATCCCACAATAATGAAGCTTCAAACAGCAACACAGACAGTCTGAAAATTTTCTACTTTAGGTCAAAGATTGAACCAAGCAACATTTACCGCTGCATTACGAGAAAATTGCGCATTAAATAATTCATCTTTGGATGTTTGTAGAAAAAACTTTTATGTATAGATGTATAATAGAGAAGTACAGTTAGGTTGTATTTGATCCACTGTGTATTTAATGCTGTTTTCTCCAGTTTTCTGTAAAGCCAAAAGTCTTAAAACTTCATCTGTTCAATTTTTATCCACTTTTAAATAAATAATAAGATGGCTGAATTTCATCTCTTAAAGTTAAGCAAACAGCAAAGGTCACAGACACAACAGTTAGTGGCCAAAGATCAAAATGGCCAATGTTTCAGTTGGAGTTAGTATTTTAAATGTTTGAAACTATGTGGGAGAGAGTGTGCTTACTGTCATTTCAGAGCATCAGCCCCCAGCTGTTGTGGATAAAACAGAATATGTTCTTGCAGCAGATGGTGCGCCCTGTTGGGCTTTCACCAGTTTGTGTTTCAAATAACATAAAATTCAAATAGCTCATTGTTGCATCTGCATGGCAAAATGTTCATGCATATTTACTATGTATATCATGAACCCTAATGAATTACAAAAGTGCAAACATAATACATTTAAGTATGTTGAATTATCTGTTGTTACAACCTCAAACATTAATGTATTTTGATGGGATTTTGTGTGACAGACCAACACAAATTAGTGCATAATTGTGAAGGAGAAGGAAAATGATACATGATTTTTAACAATGATTATGAATACAAACAGTGGCGTGCACAGACATTTTGAGGGGCAGGTGCTCAAGTGGAAAAAAAGGGCACCTTGTGCGGCACATGAAGCTGTCTGTTGCCTTTGTAGTGTGAGATTTATTACAGGCACAACATGAACATAATTTATATGTATTACTAAGCACCCACAAAACAAACTGTCCTGTGGGTTGAAGGGAAATGACCACCCAGGAAAAAAACCTCTAAACAAGAATCCATTTTACAAAATTCTTAGGATTAATAAGGCAACAAAATTATCATAGATTGATTTAAAGTTAGATTACTGATTCACAACCTGAACTTCCTGAGTCAAATTTGAAACTTACGTTATCCTTCATATTTTGTCTTTTTACACACTGAGCACAACGTGTTTGTCTTGACTATATCATTCTGTACTTTTATCACAAAATGTCTTCTGCACCAAATAACCTTATGTTGTAGCAAAGCAGGTTACACTGCCAAATTTACCCTGTTGGTCACACTAAATGAGTTATCTTCAGAAATGTGAGTAACCAGTGATCATTCTACAGTGTGAATCAACTATACCCAGAAAATGAGTTATAAAATCTTTATAGTCAAACTGAAACCAACAGCAGAGAATATGATCATAAGAAGAATCATCTATACTTCTGCATGTAGCCAGTGTGATATATGACAGAAATTATTCTTATAGAAAAAAATGTTTCAGATTACAAGTCCTGAGAACTGATAAGATGTCTGCTATTTAGAAATTAAAATACTCTGATCACATCATAATCTTTACACACACAGAAGTAGAAAATACAACTTAGCCTACATGCCCCACATTTACTGAACTTTATTAAAGGTATTTTTGTAGTGTATGAATTGTAATGTCCCGCGACCCACTATGGAATAAGCGGTAGAAAATGACTGACTGACTGACTGAATTGTAATGTTAACCAGCTCATATGGCCGCATTTGCAATAAAAAAAAAATATGAGTCATACAGAAGTCATCAGTATGGAGGGTTCAGAGTGCCAAATTACAATAAATAAATAAGTCATGAAATAATTATTTATAACCCTAGCCCTAGGTGGCGCTATTTACCACGAATCAGGAACATGGGCAACAAAAGCTTGTCAGCGTAAGCGTTCAGAGAAATTCCTTACTCTTACCCCACCTGGGCACAATGAGCGAGGTTTCAAAATCATGTCCAGAGCTTCTGAGAGAAGCAGCAAATATGATTGATGAACCTTTAAGAAAAGCTTCACAGCCCCTGTAACTCTGGCAAATAAAGAGGAAATGTGTCAAACTTCACAGGACTTATTTTCCATAATGAGAGGAATGAACACAGTGAAGGACTTATTGAAAAATAATTTGTTCCCATGTTATAGAGGGGGAACTGATTATTTCAGAGGGCTGAAATATTCTGTTACCCCCTGTGTTGTGATTATGAATCTGAGAATATTATTTAATATTAATATTTTAATATTTTATCAAATAATATTTTGGCCTGTTAAGGGTTGTCCTGTGAATACCAGCCCAGTAAGGCGATGGTATTAGGACAAAATAGAAAGGTGTGAGACGAGCTCTGACATTATTGAACAGCAAAACTCTGGACATAACAAACACAGAACACAAACAGTGCTGCAGATAGCCTGCTAGCACTAAGATAGCCGAGTTTCACACAAACAAAATCAAACTTCATAAGATGAAAAACGCTTAGATCATTTCAATCTAAATCTTTCTATTATTTTTCTGCTCTGCCCAAACACTTAACCTCATGAACTGTGGTGAGGAATGTTGTCCAAGCGACGATGAAGTTTGAAGAAGCGTCCACAGTCAACAAGCGGTTAACCTGACCTCCGGAGCTGTGGCTTGAAAGACGACTCGTTCTGTCCGTTGACCACATGGGTTAACAAAGTGATGCGGACTGTTGTCCTTCCTTCAGACTCAGCTTGTAGAAACAACTTCTCTACTGGGGATTTCTCTGCGACACTTTTTCGGCAGGCCTCGGAGAGAAAGTAAGCAATGTTTATACCTTAATTTTCCCTCTTTATGAATGAAATCACCGGGTACACAAACAGTGCTTCACTCATACTTAACTTGTGCATATGATCGCGTGATCTTATGACACTCTTGGATCCAGTTTGAAGAGTTTATGTCTTTTTGCCAGCAAAAGACATTAGCACGCTTGGCCTGCTCCTATCCTGACGATCAACCGGCTTGGAGAGAAAGACTTGTGGGAAGGGGGGGGTTTTATGCGGGCAGTGGCATCATGGGAAGTCCTCTGTTACCCCCTTCCCCCTTCTGAAGTTGTGCTGAAAGTCTGTTAAATGCAATTTATTTTGAAAGTTCCAGAAAAGTATGTACCGGAGTTTAATGTTGAAATCCATGGCTGTGGGTCCCAACATGTTGGATGGGTGTGAGGACTTGTTATCACTCATGTAAAAACCTTGGGTTGCAAGGCACCTGCACTATGCCTTCCTCCCTGTGTGTGTGAGATCATTGTTATCTCTGTGTGAACCAGCCTCCTTTCCGTCTCACACACATACACCCTGTCTGAACTGTCTGTTGAACTGTGTATATAAATAAAGAGATAGGGTGTCAAAACTTTGTAGTTTCACTGCAAAGTGGGCTACCCTTGTCACAAGTAACTATGACTGTATCGTTCTTACCTCTGAGTTGACTAAATAATACCTAACATTTATTGGTCCTTCGAAGCCGGATTAATTCAATAACCTTATTTCTCTTTGCTTTAACAGTGACTCTGGGATCCGTGGGGGAAGCCTGACGTCGAGCGAAGCACCGCTGCACAGCCTCCTTTAGCCGGAGTGGCTGAAAGTCCCGGTGTGTGTGAATTCACACCTGGCCAGTGGGTTATTGCCTTCCTCTGCGCGGGGTGACTCACAGGGTCCAAAGAGTCACCAAGAAGTCAACTCCGAGGTGAGACAGTTTTAAAATACAGTTCATAGGAAAAGTACTTAACAGTCGTTGGTAGTGCGTCGCCGGTAAGGACGCTGCATTCGGATGGTTTTATTCCACCGTGAAAGGGATAGTGACAAATTTGGTACAATTCCGCCGTGAAGGGGATTAAAGAAAACGACTGAGGATTATTCCCCTGTGAGGGAATAGAGTAAGCGCTATATAAATAAAAGAAGAAAAGTACTTAAAAGTCGTTGGTAGTGCGTCGCCGGTAAGGACGCTGCATTCGGATGGTTTTATTCCACCGTGAAAGGAATAGTGACAAATTAAGGTAGGGCCCAGCCAAGAAGGGGGCCAAATAAAACGACTAAGGGTTATTCCCCTGCGAGGGAATAGAATAAGCGCTATAAAAGTAAAAAGAACGGAGTAAATTGAGCTCATAAAATAACACCAAGTTAACTTAGAAAAATTACAAGGTACCTGAAACTAACTGTGTGACTGTGTTGTGTGTGTTTGGAGGACTAAGCATTTTAATAGAATCAGCAGGATTCTGCTAGTCCTGTGTTTTCTTTTGCCCAGATTAAAACTACGTACTGGTGACTTTGGAGATTCAGGTCGGATTTCATTCCAGAAAATTAACACCGCTGCGAATTAGTCGCAGTAGAAGGCCGTGTTAATGTCCTCTCCTTAAAGTCTCATGCCAGTGACCTTTTATCTGGGACATTTATACTATAATTAAACTAACATAAAACATAATGGGGAAGAAACAAAGTAAACTAATTGACTTAGAAGGGGAGGTAAAGTTTATGGAGAACTATGTAAAAGGAGCAGGTATGATCTGTCATAGATGGAATAAAAAATAAAAAACATGGGTTTTTGGGCAAATTAGATACAAAGGATGTCTTAAAATTACAAGAGGATCTAAAATTAGCAATAATGAAAACTAAAAAGAGAAAAATAACAAAGAACAATGGGGGAAGAACAGAGAAAAAGCTCTGATTTAACAGAAATATGTGCACGATGGCATAAAAATACGGATTTTCAGGTAACTTAATTATCACTGAAATCCTAAAACTACACGGGGATCTTAAACTGGAGATTATGCATTCAAAAGATTCAAGAGACAATAAAAAACCTTGCCAGATTATAATTTCAAAGGGGACTTTTCAGTCCCTGAGTGCTCACAGTTGATAAACAGATTAAAACAAAAAGATGAATTAAAAAAACAACAATAAGAGCAGCTTTTAACTGACATAGCCATAATACTGAGGCCTTAAGAAAAGCACAGGAAAAAACTTTCAGCTTAACTGAAAACAAATAAAGGGGGGGGCGGACTGCCACCCATCCCAGGTTAGATTATAAAGACTAAGAGATGGTTTTAGAGGACGTGGTAAAAGAAGTTAAAAGAGGAGGTGACAATGTGGACAACATGGAAACTGTCCAACTGGACAACCCAGTGAACAATGACTAGAGAAGAGAGAACAGAATGTTGTTAAAGAAGTAATCTGAGAGTAAAAGATTTTGTAGGCAAGCATTAGTGAGAAACAGGTGCTTTAAAAATCATTCTATGGTGTTATACTACTAACAATATCATGATAAAATGCAAAAGATTCATTTTACAGGGAAATAATTCCATATTTGGCTCAGATTGTGTGCATTCTTGATTTTTCCTCTTTGAGAGAAGTTAAATTTCAGCTCTGTGAAACGACCTTGACAAAGAGATGCAGCTGCCTGAAAACAAAGATAAAACTTCTGCAAACAGCAGAAGTCTGTCTCTGCTGAAAGGTCTGAAAAAAATTGTAACTCTACCTCTGCATGTGTCAAACTCAAGGTCCGCGGGCCAAAACCGGACCCCAGAAGTATAGTGATTCTCTAGAAGTAGAGCCTTTTAATATGGTGATTGTGTGCTTGAATGTTATTTTGTCAATCAATAAGCAGTTTTGTCTACATTCTGCCACAATCTGCCTTTTGAAAATGTTTTGAATCTTGCTCTTTATGTATAAAAAAAAAAGAAAGAAAAGAAAAATTGGCTAAAGTCTGCAGACATAAAATGAACCTGGATTGAAGCTCTAACTAAGTTTATTTAATCTGAGATCTTCTCCAAATGCAACAGTATATGTCAGTCTACATGAGATACTAACAACTTCACCTACTGATATAATATAAAGATCTGATTGAATATGTGAAACAAACAATGATGAAAGTTTTTCAACAGGTGATGCTCATCCAGGAGGAAGACAGTGTTCCTAGGAAATGCAGCTCATTCATTAACAATCAATTTTTCTCCTATAGGTGGAAGTTTTGCTGACTAATCATAGGCTGGATCTATGAAACATTATGTGCACAGAACAAATGACCAAGGTTCTGACTGACCTATGAACCTCACTGACCTGACAATGATAACATGACACCCAACAGATAACACCTTTAAGGTGGACCCACTAAGACCACCTTATTGATTCTTGGTGAATAAAAAAAAAAAGAATTGAAGCGTTCAAAACAGACCTTGTGGAAACAAAAGGGGTTATGAGGAAACAATGTGCATTTTAAGAATAATAGAAGTCAAATTATGTTCAAATTTTTGCAAATAAAATTACTCTGACAGAGAAATAAGTAAGTAGTGTGTGAATGTGTGTGAATGGGAATGACTGATTTCATTGTAATGCATCTTTGAGGGACATTAAAAGCGCTAATAAAGGTCTGATGTTCTGATGATCTTTGCCAAATTTATATCTTAATAAGGTTTCCAGAATCTTTTTCAAAAAATCATTTAAAGATGGCAAAGGTTCTACCTGTATTGAAAATACTGATAACCATAAGAAAGTTCATAGACCCGTCTTGAATTTTTCCTAATTCTTTTACAAACAGGTTATTTAAACTTTCATGTGGCCAAATGTCTGTGTTTGACTTTCTGTTTTTGTGAAATAAATGTCTGTTTCATGTTATGTAAAAATTAGAGTCCTCAACATTACCATAATAATATTAGGTCAGTTCTCTATGGTAAAACAAAAAGATTTTAACAGATGTTTAGACTTTTTCCAGTCAGGTTCAAAATGATTGAATTAGACTCAAACTTAACATAAGATGAAATGAACCTTAACAGAATTACTGAACTGGACTGAAATAGAGAAAACTTGAGTTAATTGAAACAAACTTTAGTTACTTGAACTAAATACAAAGCTGACTGAAACTGTATGTTGTATCTATAAAACAGGGTAAAACAAACTAAGATTATAAGATATAATATGCCCTTCATTTTTTGTGTTCATCAGTGAGTGAGTTTTTATTTTTATTTTTAATAAGAACTAAACCAAGCATTATTTATAATAATAGCAACTACCAAAAATAGTGATCTCATTTTTAAATGTAATAAGGACTTACTTTATAAAATATGGTAAAAAAGAATAATAAGAATTTGGAAAAACAGAGGCTTTAAACCTCTGCAGGAACAGCACTGACACTGTCAAAAGTGGATCCTAATACAGGAATCTGGAAGCTCATTCTGGCGTGGACAGTCAAAGTCCATCCAAGGACACATTTAGATGAGGCAGAGGGACAAATACAGGGCTTAGCTGAGAGCAAAGAGAGCAACATGCATCCTGCCCTATCTGCTGTCCCACCTGAACTGTGGTCCCAATCATCAACTGATGTAGGGCTTATAAAGGGGTTCCCACCATACAAGGTTAAACTAATATCTGAAAAAAGGCAATCAGTCCGCCAATACCCCTTAAAGCCAGAAGCTGAAGAAGGTACTAAGCCAGTAATACAAGATATGTTGAAGTCAGGAATATTAAGAGAAGCACCTGACGCTACATGCAAGACATATCACA
This sequence comes from Girardinichthys multiradiatus, assembly GCF_021462225.1. Classification (NCBI taxonomy): domain Eukaryota; kingdom Metazoa; phylum Chordata; class Actinopteri; order Cyprinodontiformes; family Goodeidae; genus Girardinichthys; species Girardinichthys multiradiatus. The sequence goes on along the minus strand of NC_061799.1, from coordinate 32,101,582 downwards.
CTGACATCGCTATTATTATCACAGCCAAACATAACTCTAAAAAGATGTGCCCTTTAAATCCAAGTACTCTAATACCTACTGCAGAAGATGGAAAACCACATTCTTATAAAGCAAAAGTTGAAGAAGACACCAAACTCAGACAAGACATTTCTCAAACCCTTATACCAGATTCATGTGTTGTGTTTGTAGATGGCTCAGCATCTAAAGATGAATATGGAAAGAATAGAGTTGGTTATGCAATAACAACCATCGATAGGATAATAGAAGCTAAATCTCTACCCAATACATGCTCAGCCCAAACAGCAGAATTATATGCTGTAGTAAGAGCATGTGAATTACATGAGGGACAAATACTTACTATATACACAGACAGCCAATACGTTTTCGGATCAATACATCACCATGCTAAGATTTGGCAAAATAGAGGTTTTAAAACATCATCAGGGACAGAACTAACTCATTTCAACCTATTAAAGAGAAAATGTCAGATCTGCTATTTATAGACACAGACGTGCTGAAAGACGCCCAACAGTCAGCAACCAAGACAGAAATAAAGGCCTGGCTAAAGAGAGGAGCACAGAAAAAAGATGACATCTATCAGATAGAAGATAAACCAATCCTCCCAAAAAAGTTATACAACACAGCGGCTACAGTGACACATTGGGAAGACCCACGTGTCAAAGGGGGAATATGTCACATCTGGTAAAGCATTAATGCTACACTATAAATATTTCTGACTATGCAAATCATTTTTGCAGATCATGCATAATTTGTTGCAAACACGGGGGAAGAAATATTGCCTTGTTGCAATAGATGAACCTAGTGACACATTTCTTCCCCACATATGGTATCCCACAGATTATAAGGTCAGATAATGGAACTCATTTTGTAAATAAATTAATAGAACTAAGTTCTAAAGCATTAGGGTTTCAGTTAAAGATTAAGGAAAACAATGGAAGAAACAGGGAGGCCATGGCCCGAATGCCTATCCCTGGTTAATTATGGATGAGAATAACTCCAAATCAAACTGGTCTTACTCCATTTGCCACCTACTGTACATCATTGTATAACTCCACCCACTGTGTTCTGAGTCTGAGATCACGTGACACCAAGTTGCTGATGTGAATTTGTATTCTCAAAGAAATAGTACATGGCAGACCGTTTTCTCTGCCCTCTGACATGAATGAAATAGAGAAAGCACAACAGGAAACTTCATTAGCTGAGTGGATGAATAAAATGTTGCAGACAAAAGAAGAACAAATGTCCAGTGGTCTGCCGATAATCTCTGCTCCTATCCCACAGAATGAGGCCTGGAGACCTGGTCCTGATTAAGACACTCCACCGGAAGGATTGGAGCACTCCTTGGTGGAAAGGGCCGTTTCAAATACTCCTAAAAACGCCCACAGTTCTGAAAATAGCAGAGAGGCCTTCCTGGATCCATAAAAGCCACTGTAAGCCAGTTTTGCCATTACAGGAGCCAAACCAACCGACGGGGTAGCAGAGGAAGTCCGGGTTCAAAGATGGCCCAGCGTCTCAAACCGGTGAAGAAAACAGCTGATCTGCGCCCAATTATAAAATGGCTCTCTGTAACTTGTGGACAGGACTGATAAGCCTGAGCTTAATTCTGGTAGCAGGACTCTTTCTCTATCTAAAGCAGGATCCACAGGAGGTGATACCGAACCAGAAGAGATGGACATCAGACGGGACCCATCTCAGAACACTGACGGAAGAACATGACGCACATCCATTCCTACAGAATTTCTGGTATTGTTCATGGTGGCATATGCAACACTGAACCAGGTAGAAATGCACGAAAATGAAGGGGACAATTATGATGACATGTTGTAAATAAATCACATCAAAAGCCTGAGTGAACTCATACATTGTATTTCATAAAATAACCTTACAGCAGAAAATCGGAAGAAGTTGTTGCTTAAGTGAAATGAGAAAAAGTACAATGATGACATAAACAGGGCAGATTTTTTAATTCTTTTATTTTTATGATTTCAAGTATTATTCTTTTATTTTTATGATTTCAAGTATCATTCTTTTATTTTTATGATTTCAAGTATCATTATTTTATTTTTATGATTTCAAGTATCATTATTTTATTTTTATGATTTCAAGTATTAATCAACATTTAACTTTTAATGGTCGCCGAGGGCGGCGGGGCCGTATGAGTATTTCCCACAAAATATAATCTGTTTACCGTCCGTGGGTTTTCGCTCATACAAAGTATTTTTCTTACTCGTTTTTATATTAAATGTTTTTACTTGTGATAAAAGGAGGGACTGTTGGATGGGTGTGAGGACTTGTTATCACTCATGTAAAAACCTTGGGTTGCAAGGCACCTGCACTATGCCTTCCTCCCTGTGTGTGTGAGATCATTGTTATCTCTGTGTGAACCAGCCTCCTTTCCGTCTCACACACATACACCCTGTCTGAACTGTCTGTTGAACTGTGTATATAAATAAAGAGATAGGGTGTCAAAACTTTGTAGTTTCACTGCAAAGTGGGCTACCCTTGTCACAAGTAACTATGACTGTATCGTTCTTACCTCTGAGTTGACTAAATAATACCTAACACAACACCAGTACATCTGGTTGTGTATGATGTGAGGAATGATCGACCCAAAACATAAGGTGATTGGTTAATCCCTGTCCCATGGGGTAACAAAACATTACGAGGTGTGAGCGTCTGGTTGGAATATTCTGTTCCCCTTTGATATTCCTATAAACATTTTTTCCCTCTTTTTAAAAGAGAGGAAATGGAAATATGTTCTCATACGACAGGGACAGTATGTTTGATATAGGAATATGTAAAGTACTTAAATAATATATCTGCTAGAGTTGATTATTTTTAGACAAATCATTCCTGATCAAAAATTAGCTACTAGAAATATCTTTCATGAATCCGGTATTTTGTCATATTTTACATTAGAATGCGATTTACCAGAATAATAAGCTAGACTCTCATCTCTTCAGGAAGCCTGACTTTTTGGGTCCAGCAGAGTGAGCATCCATTGTTTTATATCAGTGATAAAAAAAAAGTATAAATAAACACGACGTGTTTGGTGGCTGGCTGATGTCCGTCAGGTTAAAGTGAACATGACACAAGTTGGAAAAGACATGGATTCTTTCGCTGAAACAACATGAAGCTGTGCAAAAACAACCTCACAAGACCAGGTTCAATTTGTATTTATAAAAATTTTTGTCTAGGAGCTGTTGATTTAAAAAGTAAAGTAACAACCTTGACATGAATACGTTTCGTCGTTTTACCGACAAATCGATCAGAAAAGCTGTGAAGACGGTCAGAGTCCGCCTCTCTGGCTGCAGTGCGAGCTCCCGACACAGAGGGAACAGAATATTTCAGGGGAACAGAATTTCGCACAACACTGGAGTTTGGATGATTTCTGTGGACTTCACTGACTATCCGGTCCAACTCCTCATCAGATAAACTTGAATAAAGATCTGCATTTCTATGGGGACAAAACAACAACATTATATTAAACTTTACCAATAAACGTTGTGAATAAGTTTCCATTGACGCCAGCTAATAAAGAGCAGTGAATTAAAAATACCTCAGGCCGGTTTCCCTCAGTCGACGCCTGATGGTCCTCATTGAAACACCAAACCTCGCCGCTATTTCGGGAGCCCGAAGTCCAGAGAGCACATAATCCTCCAGAACAAAAGACGGAATATCAAGAGCTGTCCGTCCTGGACCGGGTGTGTGTTGTTGGGTTGTTTTTTTTACTAGAAACGAGTTGGAGAGCCTCTTGAAAAATGGCAATTACTCTCTGCTCAAAATCTTGGTCAAAAAGAGCAGAATTAACTCCAAGAGCATCTATAATTTCTTCAATTCTTCCTGCCACATAGTCTGGAAGAGCGTCACCCACTTCTAATTGTGTGGTGAGGTTCAAAATATCTCTTCAAATCATTAGAAACTTCACTCAATTCCTCCTCAATGGGCGCCGCCATGTTTCAACTTCAGACCAGAGCACCTATTCTTCCTCGATTGGCCTAAACTCTGCCGCTCTGACTTTGATGGGTGTGTGACAGTTTAAATTAATTAATGATGTTCTTCAGCACAGGAACATGAAATAATTTATTAAATCGTGAAATAATTGTTAATGCTTTTTAAAATTAAATCAATATAGTTATTGAGGCACATATAATTAATTCTATATTTAATAAATTATTGGTGTATTTATTTCCAGTTTTATTCAATTAACGAAACATTTAAGTAATTATTTCATGACTTATTTATTTATTGTGATTTGGCACTCTGAACCCTCCATAAATCAGGGACCATTATAGCAAATGTAATACGTACATCTAAGAGATAGATTTTAATTTATTTATTTATTCTAATTTAATCTAAGAGTTAAATAGTAGACATTCTCCTGGCGCCAAGAAGATATAGCGGGTAAAGGTAAGCCATTCATTGGCCTGTTCTGCTTAGATAAAATGGTGTCAAGTAAAGTTTTAACTTTTTCATCTGAAGTTTAGGAAAATTTCAAAATGTGTGGCACTGGTATTATAGGCCATTATATTCAGAAATTTTATCTTGGACCCCACACTATACACAGTAAAAAAAATAAAATAAAATAAACATTTCAGGAGGGCACTTTTTTGTCCATAGGATAAAAGGGCAGGTGCTCTAGCACCACCTTGTGTTTATCTGTGCACGTCCCTGAATACAAATCTAAAAAGGGTTGTGTGCATTTGAATAAAAATCTGATACCTTTAAGAAAATCTATTTGTCTACCTAATTGTCTTTCGAAGACTCCTAACTAATTAAGTCCACCTGTGGGTAATCTTATGTCAGTATAAGGCCTCAGAGGGTTGTCAGAGAGCGCTGGTGAAAAAACAGCATCTTAAAGATCAAGGAACACAGCAGACAAGTCAGTGATAAAGATGCGGAGAGGTTGACAGTAGGGTTAGGACATAAAACAATATCTCAAGCTTTGGACAACTCACTGTTCCAACCATCATGTGGAAATGGATTATAGCACAAGAAGCCAAGAGGCCCACTCCAACTCTAGAGGAGCTGCATGGATCCACATCTCAGGTGGCTCTCTACTAGTGTGGCTTTTATGAAAGAACTGCTAGAAGAAATTGTTTTGCAAGGCAGTGTAGGTCAGAAGCCATGCTTCTTTTGAATGTTCCACTGTCTGTAAACTGAAATACAAGAATAAAAGTGGAATAAACATCAGTCATTGTCATACAGCAGGGTTTCAAGCTGTGAGTAACAGGTTAGCTGGTACAGCTATTCAGTTGCTACTTGCCCCCAACATTTTTCTGAAGAAATTTTTAAAATCTTTTAATCTCTTAATTTTCTATATTATAAAAAGTATTCAATGACAAATCTATGAGTCAGTTTGCTCAATTAAACAAACAAAAATCTGAACACAAATCTAATTTTATTTAAAAATGTCCACATACTCCGGCACAATAGATGCAGTAAAAACTATGTGAGCAACTTCTGCTTGGGAATATATTTGTGCATTTTTTGCAGATCATGAGCCATTGTTGCGCAGTATTAACCTCTAAAAAGCATAGGTTTCCAGCACCCTCCTCTAGCACCCATACAAGCACCAGTTCTGAACTGTGTTCCTGCCAGATCATTTAGTCATCATAGTCAGTCAATCATCACCTGTCTGATTAGAGGACAGTTTTACTATGTTTTGGAAATACAATAAAAGAGGATAACATCTCCTCATGCAAAACTAAGACATTATATTCTGTATTGCAGCTGTTATCAAAAAAAAAACAACAGGTTTTGTTTCTTGTTTATCGGCCAGCGTTTTAGCAGCTCCTGCATACAGTAGGCAAACAGATCTGACAGTTTTAAAGAGAGAAAACCAACAACCACATGACAACATAAAGACGAGCAGACCAGAAAGCCCCATATGTTGCTAACTTCACCTGCCAGTCTAATAAAGCTTGAACTGGAGCTCTTCTGCTATAGCAAAATTAAAATTCTTTGAGCAAATGAGGTAAGGGTTATCCCTTTGTTACTTGTGGAGAGGGCGTTGTCTTTTCACAATCACAATTATTGTGTTTACAAATTGCTTTAGCTTTAGTTCTAAATGGCAGTTTTCAAAAGATTATGAGAAATAACCATTTTCTGTACATTTTTGATGCATTTTGCAGGAAAAAATTGTGAAATATTCTATAGCCTGTCACTGCAAGCCATTAAACTTTAATGACCCAAGAAATCCTGAAACTTTAGTGTTGTCCCAATAAATTATATTTACTGTGCCATTATTATGCTGCACCACGCAGATCTACCATTACAGTTTGCCATTTATGTCTGAATTATACCTCATTTAAATTTTATTTTTGCACTGTCTAAATAAAAAAAAATTATTGTAGTCTTCAGAATAGGGTGAAAAGTTACATTAAAGAAAAGTTTGAAGATAGTTTTCTACATATGTTTTTGACACAAAAGTCATTTTATTACAGAAGATACAATTAGTTAGTAAGAGTTTCTGTGACAAAATAAATAATAAATAGAAATATATTTTTTTTATTCAACAACACTTTGTTCCTTTGCCTTTTTGTAGAACTTTTATTTTGAAACAATTTTGATGTTGATGATTAAATCACTGAACAGAATTATGGTCATTGCAAATCAATGTATGTCCTAATTTGTTCCAGAGAAACAGATTAATTTAGAGGTAGGAACTGATATGACCTAAAAGGATGGATTATTCACGTAAACAGGGAAGCTAGTGCTGTCATTTTGTTTTTGATCATCCCAACCACTTCTGAGTTCAGATGGATGCAACAGCAATCAACAAAAATGTGGTTCTGCTTTGAAACCTATATCCTAATAATTTTATTCCAACTTTATACCCTCTGTCCCAGTGCTTTTTCCATTTTAACAGATTTTCACAACTCAAAAATGCTCACTATTAATGATATGGGAAGAAATGTATGCTCTTCCACTGACCATTGTCCTCTGGAATCAGCCAGATCTTCTCAACAGTCTCGGCTGGTTTAAAGACATGGAATTGTGGCCTCTGTGCTTGTGTCAACCTTGCACTGGCTTTCTGTTAAATAATAGTACTCAAAATGTAATCCCTTAATGGGCATTTCTCTATAATACAACTCAGATCTGTTGATCTCGTATCTATACCCACCAAATACTTTGGATTTGCCAACTCTTTCCAATATCAAAGAGAGACTGGGCCTTTTCTGTATTAACCTGAGGTGAATGGAACAATTTTTTAGCCGAATTCAAGCCCAACAATTCTCTGTCCGATTCAGATTACTTCGTTAATCTGTTTAAAAATATTTAGTACATTGAATATCAATTAGGAACTTTAAGGTTGTGTTTATGTCTCTTTTTGTGAAGCCCTTTTTAATAATGAAGTTTTTCATTTTGTTGAACAGCAACTTTTGCCAAGGTGATTTGTTCCTGACCTTGAAACAAATACACTGCTCAAAAAAATAAAGGGAACACTCAAATAACACATCCTAGATCTGAATGAATGAAATATTCTCATTGAATACTTTGTTCTGTGCGGCCCTCCAAAGAAATGCCACCCAACACCATTACTGACCCACTGGCAAACCGGTCATGCTGAAGGATGTTGCAGGCAGCAGATCTCTCTCCACGGTGTCTCCAGACTCTTTCACGTCTGTCACATGTGCTCAGTGTGAACCTGCTTTCATCTGTGAAGAGCACAGGGCGCCAGTGGCGAATTTGCCAAACCTGGTGTTCTCTGGCAAATGCCAAGCGTCCTGCAACCCCCATTTGTGGGCCCTCGTACCCTCCTCATGGTGTCGGTCTCTAACCGTTTGTGCAGACACGTGCATATTTGTGGCCTGCTGGAGGTCATTTTGCAGGGCTCTGGCAGTGCTCCTCCTGTTCCTCCTTGCACAAAGGCGGAGGTAGCAGTCCTGCTGCTGGGTTGTTGCCCTCCTACGGCCTCCTCCACATCTCCTGGTGTACTGGCCTGTCTCCTGGTATCACCACCAGGCTCTGGACACTATACTGACAGACACAGCAAACCGTCTTGCCACAGCTCACATTGATGTGCCATCCTGGATGAGCTGCACTACCTGATCCACTTGTGTGGGTTGTAGAGTCCGTCTCATGCTACCACGATTGTGAAAGCACCACCAACATTCAAAAGTGACCAAAACATCAGCCAGAAAGCATAGGTACTGAGAAGTGGTCTGTGGTCCCCACCTGCAGAACCACACCTTTATTGAGTGTCTTGCTAATCACCAAAGATTTCCTCCTGTTGTCTATTCCATTGCACAACAGCTGTGAAATTGATTGTCAATCAGTGCTGCTTCCTAAGTGGACAGTTTGATTTCACAGAAGTTTGATCCACTTGGAGTTATATTGTGTTGTTTAAGTGTTCCCTTTATTTTTTTGAGCAGTGTACAATCCAGTAATTCAATAATTGTGCAAAGGGAGAACTGATGCAACTAATGATCTTCTTAGTTCTTTTCATTTTAAATGCAAACACATAATTTATAATTTATCTGTCTTCTTAGGTTATAACTAGAAAATAATTCCACAGAAACAACGTAGATAATTATATCTGTGTTTTCAGTTCATTTTGGAGCTTCAGACTTCATGTTTCCATGCAGCTTCCAGCAGGTGGTGATCTCAGAGTTCATGCTCTCTTGTCTACCATCTGTGTAACTAAATGTGGCACACCTTCACACTCTGATTGTCATGTCTGTTTTAATAAAAAAGTAAATCAGTCGGTAAACATCTCTCTTTTAATCAAGTAATTTACCCAGTGCTGGCTGTATCACCAGAATGCCTCTTCAGTGATATGAGCGAAAAACACCTCATAATCCGAGCTGCACACAATAGTATTATTATAGATGAAACTCTGATATCTTTAGGTGAAAAATTGAATTTTTATTGAAGGTCGTCTTGGGGAGCAAAGATCAAACCGTGTGTGGAGGAGAAAAAGAAAATGTTTGGAATCAATTTCATGCCTCTGTGAAGAATAATTGCGGTGGATTTCAAGCGCTATCATATTAAGATAAGCGCCTTTCAGTCTGTCGCAGTGGAACGCATTTAGTCTAGTGGTTTATCACGGTTGTCTGCTTTGTGTTAATTACTGAATAAATGATGAACTTATCTGCCATGAAAACACCCTGCTACTGTTTGTTTTGATAGATAGATAGATAGATAGATAGATAGATAGATAGATAGATAGATAGATAGATAGATAGATAGATAGATAGATAGATAGATAGATAGATAGATAGATAGATAGATAGATAGATAGATAGATAGATAGATAGATAGATAGATAGATAGATAGATAGATAGATAGATAGATAGATAGATAGATAGATAGATAGATAGATAGATAGAAGAAATGTGTAAAAGGCCTAACACTTTTTTTTACAGCTCTGTACTTCAGCAGGTGAAGTCACATACTAACAGCAGCCGGAAAGCATGAGATAGAGTTCAGTTTGAAGGGAAGTATCTTGAGGTTTTAATATCATCATTTATGATGATTTAATATTAGAACTAGTGCCACAAGATCTCATTACACTATTAACGGTAACCAGGGAACCAACCTACCTGCTGGTGAATTTTTACAAAGATTACAACATGTAGTAAAAGGAAAGTTCTTGCATAATTGTCTCAATAGATTATGTTAATGAGAATTTAATGACTTCTCTTTGTTTGTTTACTGCTAATTTTAATTCTTCATAATTTTGTCCTTATGCAGTTTTGGGCTTTTTAAGCTGTTTGTCATGAGATGCTTCATACCAAGCATGCATCAGTTCATTTTCACCTTGGGGATATTTTGTGCCTAAATTAATTAATTATAACAAGTAGTAATTTCTGGTTTGGTGACCTTAACAAATAGTATTAACCAGCAGGTTTCTAGCTATTTTGTAGATATTTTTCATAGTTATTTTGGCTATATCAGGAGTCATAATGGGTTATAGTTGCCTGTTATGGGCAGGGACCAGAACCACAATCAGTGGAAATGCTGAGGTTAATAATGAAGGTAGAAATTGTCAAAAGGGAAACTGGGCTGTTTTTTTCTCCCTTTGCTCTAGTGGTAAAATATGGACAAAGGTATTTCATTCAGCAGTAGGGTAGAGTCCAAGGTCAGATTTAATATAAAGGACACAGTTTGTCTTCTACAAAGAGGCTTTACTGTCACAAAGCAAACAGTTCATCCTCTGTCTCAACTCCTCCTGAGATTTATATTCTGAAACCATCTTTTTTTATTCAGAGGTACGCTGACCAACCTAATGGACATACTTATTAATAACTCACTGGCAAATGCACTTTTCAGCTTACCAGATCTGAAGTGGTGTTTTAAGTGGGTTCCCGAGCTGAAGCAGAGATTGTGTTGGCTTTGCTGCAAGCTGTTTGAAGTTAGTGGCCTTTTTTGAGCTGAATTAAATAAAAAAAATGGACGCATGTAATGTGGGATTTCCTTTTATTTATTGTTTTTGCCACCATTTGCTGCTTGAATGAGAGGGGCAATAATTGAAAAGGTATAGTGTAGCTATAAACTGACGAGGGCTTGCATTTCAGCAGTCTGCTGGGACCGCCACACTTGTCCTACAGACTCGGATTATGTTTCATGGATCTCTCTGTTTTCTGCAGTGTAATGGCGTTTGGAAGGGCGATGGGAAATGCATGTTAGCAGTGTGGGAGACAAAACTGCATCTGAGAAAATGAGTGTGACAGGCCAGAGGAGTGAGTCATTTAAGAGGTCAGCACTGCTACAGTGGTGTGTTTTTGAATTAATTAACTTCCTGCATATAGATTTGTTTTATACTGCTGGCTGATTCAAATCAGTAACCAGTTGGCCAGAAAAAAATGTTGTCCAATTCTGATTAATTTATGGTTCCTAATTTATTTAAATGAAAATATGCCTGTACTGGTCTTAACTTTATTATTCTTGGAGGCAGACACATTTTCAGCAGTGTTTGGAAAATAATCTGATTGTTCTCTCAACACATGAGCTTTTTATGCCACTTTAAGTCCGCAGTAGGTTTCACAAAGAGATCCAAAAATGTTTGGCACAACTTCACCAACTTCAGAGGTGCATAAAGAGGGTCAACGAACTGGTAAGGTGAAAACCTTAGCAACACTTAAGTACTTGGAACAAACTTTATTAGCAGACCAACGCGTTTTGGCTTGTGGCCTTCTTCAGGGTCATTACAAATCACCACAGACGTTGTATTTAAATAAAAAGTACAATCCAGAAAAATTCCAATAAACCAGTCATATGTACACCATAAACCAAATGACCAATCATCATACTGACTGGTTAAACCAGTGCCCAATTCGGCTCTTGCTGAAAACACTTTGCCTTAAAAGGGGACATCCCACACTTACAACAGCACCACGTTCTCAGAAATGCACAGTAAATTCAAACAATCAAAAGCCACACATTGCACCCATAAGAACACTAAAAACAATAGTATTATGCTAAAAAAATGTCAACTTGATAACAGCACTAAGCAACACCATTATACGTTTATTTCTACATATAGATACTATTATATCAGAATAAGAAAATCTAAAAAATCAAACTAATAAAAAAACATATTTGTAACAATGGGGTCAGTCACAGAAGCTCATTAATAAATAGATCCTCATTCATTCCTGTGGAAGCTAACCTCTTTAGGTAAAATATCCAGAACGCTGCTCTCTTTTTCCTGATAAGATTAATAATACCCCCTCTTTTGCTGGGTTTGATGGCTTCGATGCCTATAAAAAATAGTAACAATGAAGGTGAGCTGCAATGTTTTTCATTACGGTAGTCCTTTGCATGATCAGATTTAATTCTTTTTTATAGAAGGTTGGAGTTTCTAATTGTCTTAAAATGTCCTTCTCATATTTACATGTATCCATTACCACGACAGCACCTCCTTTATCAGCTGCTTTAATGACAGTAGATTTATTATGCTGAAGTTCCACCAGTGCTTTCTGTTGATAATTTGTTACATTTTGTGAGGTAATTGTCTTCTGTTTAAAACAGTTCTCAAATTCAAGTTCTGTAAGTCTACAGTATGTGTCTATGAAATGATTTCTGTTCTTAGAGGGACAAAAATTACTTATTGAAGACATTTCTAAATTTCATGAAAAATTATTTGCGTCTTACCTCTGAACACGTTTTGCAAGTCTAAAAAGAGTTCAAATGGACTTACAGATGGAGTTGGTACAAAGGAAAGACCAAGTCCAAGCACCTCAAGTTGTGCAGGGGTCAAAGCAATGCTGCTCAGGTTGAGACTCAGGTTCACGGTCAGTTGAATGGATCTTTTCCTTTTTTCCCGTCGTGTGTGCTTACCTTTGGACCTCTCCTGGATTGGGGTTCCAAGGGAGGGAACTCTGTCTCCTCCAAAAAAGGACGTCCGGTGTAACTGGAGAATTTAGGTTGTGCCCTCTTTTTGTTCTGAGTGGTTGAGGGAAATCTTTGCCTTGAATGAGTGTCTCTGAACCGAACTTTTTGTTGTGTTAGGTGTGGCTCAGCGGTGGTTGAACTATTGGTGGTCCAGTTGTGAACGTCTTTAGACCAGGGATATATGAATCCCTTTTTATAGTCCTGCTTATCTCTTAGTATTTTTTTTTTTTAGGCTTTTTATTTCATTTTCATATTCTGTTAATCTAATATCAATTTTCTCCACTTGTTTTAGTACATCGTTGTTATCTCTTGTCAACACCTCCAGGTGCTGTTCATTCTTTAATGTCTCATTTTGGATCTTACTTTCTTCCTCATTCAGGTAGTGTATAATGATGGCCAGGTAAGTTTCATAAGCACAACAAATAAGGAAGAGAACACCCACTGAGACAATCTGGTGTTAAAAAAGTGCTGCTTCTGTACTGCAAAAACAACAAAGAAGATTTTGCTGAAAAATAGATTTTCACAGAAAAAGCAAACAACTTTGTAATGAAAATAAGATGCTGTAGAGTTTTTTCTTTATGAGACCAGGTTCCTGGGCCTGGTTTATCTTAGAAGAATTTTAAAAAGAGCTATTTTTTTGTTTTGATCCAATTAACAAAAATGTTTTTTTGTTGTTTCTACAGAACGAGAGAGAAAAATAAATAGGTGGTAGCTGCTGTCAGACATATTATTAGATCTTCAACATAGTGACATTCACAGTACCTTGTACTACAAACTTAAAAATTGATTTATTTGGAATTGTTATGATTTGGGGTTGTTTGGTTTTTGGCTGTGGGTTTTTCCTCATATGTTTCTCACAGTTAAGGCCTGAATCATGCTTCTGTTTATTATTTTCCTGGTCATGCTTTAGTTTTTATCTCCTAGTTCATGTTTTGTCAAGTTAGGATTTTTGGATCTGGTTATGCTTTAGTTTCATGTTTTTCTAGTTATATTTCTATTAGTTTGTATCCTTGATTTTCGTTCTGCTCTAGCCACGTTTTGTTTTCTCCTGTCAATTAACTTTATTCGGTTCACCTGCACCTAGCTAATCTGTCTCCTTGCTTCACCTGGTTCACCCTCCATAAATACACACTTGTTTTGTTACTCATCGCGGAAACATTTTTGGATCACCATCTCTGTTCATGTCTTGTTTTTCGGATTATGCCACCCTGGTTACGGCTCACGCTATGCATGTCTTGCCTGTTTATTTGTTTTGGTTCCTGCCTCCTCCTGTGAGTGAGTTTTTGTTTTTTGTTCATTAAATCTTTTTCACCTACCGTTATGCTACTTGCTCGTCTGCATTCTGGGGTCCGCCGTTACACCACACCTCACAGGAATTTATGTGACAGACTAACACAAAGTAGTGCATAAATTTAAAGTGGAAGGAAAATTACACATTTGTTTTTATTTTTTTTTTACAAAAATAAAAACAAACATCTGAAAAGAGTGGCATGCATTTGCATTCGGTCCTTTTACTCTGTTACCCTAAATTAAATTTAGTGTAACTAACTTCAGAAGTCACCTAGTTAGTAAATGTACTGCATGTGTGTATAATTTAACCTCATTGTAAAACTGTTTGTGAAGGCCTCATCGTTTTGTTAAAGAACATCAGTGAACGAACAGGATCATGAAGACTAAGGAACACAGTGTACAGGTCAGGGATAAGGTTGTGCAGGTTTTAAGCAGGTTTAGATTAAAGAACAATATCCCAAGTTTTGAACGTCTTGCAGAGCACTATTTACTTAAACTCAAAGTAAAACAGTAAACTATAAACCTACCAAGGCATGGCCATCCACCTAAACTCACCATTGTGTCAATGAGAGCTGCCAAGAGGCCTATGGCTGTGGAGGAGCTGCAGAGACAAAACAACTCTATTGGGAAACTCTGTCAATAGCACAACTAGCAGGGGTACCCAATCTAGCCTTTATGGAAGAGTGGTAAGTATAAAGCCACAACGATACAAAAGCTCCTGCATGCAGTTTCCCACAAGCCCTGTAGGAGACACAGCAAACATGTGGTAGAAGGTGCCGTGGTGAAAAAGCTGTGTGACAAAAAACTAACACTGCACATAATCCTGGACACACCATCGTAGACATATGGGGAAACATAGTGGTGGCAGCATCATGCTCTGGGGATGCTTTTCTTCAGCAGGGACAGGAGTTGATAAAAACATGGATGGGACAAAGAACACAAACATACAACCAGTGCTACAACATTTCATGTTTTCTCCCTTTTTTTAATAATAGTTCTCACTGTGGTTCTTAGAAATGCCTTTGTAACATGATTCAGACTAATAGCTTGCAATGATTTGGTTTCTCCTCTGTTCCTGAATCTCTGCAATGCATAATATGGTCCTCTTATAGACCTTTTAGCCTACTTCATGTTGTCATATAGGTTCGGATTAACCATTTTTTTTTATTCTGCAGGATTAGCAGTAATCAGACCTCAGTGGGGCTAGTGCAATCTAACTTCGTGTTCCAAAAGATGATATTAATCACAGTTAATGCATGATTTTGGGGGTAATTACTTTTTTACATAGGGCTGGTTGTTTTAGATAGCTTATACCTTTAAACTATGTTATTATTCTTTTAAAACTGCATTTGTGTTGAGCCAAGTCTGTGTCTGAAATCAAAACAAGTTTGATGGTATAAAACAAGGCAAAAAACAAGGCAGATAAAATCTGCATGAGGGCAAATGCCTTTCATAGCACTACTCAGCCCACTCCAAGAAGTCTTACACTCGTTGTTACCATGAAAAGAAAGCCTAACGAGAAATATGAGAAATAAACAGTTCAGATACCTTCATCTGTGAGGAAAAAAAGCTAAATAAATGTTACTTTTGGTATTTTTCACCTCAGTTGGCATTTTAGGGTCCAGTGCACATCCACAAATACAAATAATGGGAAAAAAACATAAAACTGTTGAATATCACACTAAATCCAACAATGGTACACACTGTAAGAAGGCACTGAGTGAAATAAATGCTAACAGATATACTGGGTTTCAATGTTTGTTGAACTATTTATACCTGAGATTACCCAGGAGTATAAAGTTAACTTTGATGTTCAGCATTCTAAGTCTGTGTGTGGCAACGGCTCCATGTAGACTCAACAGAAGTGCTTTGTTCCTGCATTAAACTTTTACTTTTAAAAGTATTTCAAGAGCAAAAGAAGTGTTTGAAAACACTGATATAGATTGATCTTCCAAGCTGCTTTTTAAACATCAAGAATGAAACTAAAAAGAAAGCATGTGTTTGATCTAATTTTATCTGCTCCTCAGGTGTGGAGGTGACGGAAATGATATAAATGAAATCAAGAGTAAAGGGGTCAACATAATTTCAACTAGGCAGTGATTAAATCTCTCAACAATCAGTTCATTTACTCCTGAATACTCATAAAAAAGGAAAATATTGCTTGTTGTCAGCTGCTCTGATCAATGTTGGCTGGCTGCGTCTTTAATCCATTAACCACATGGTGCACGGGCTTTCAGAGCCAATCTAGCTTTGAGTAACGGTGAGCTGCACTGACAGAATTTGTCATCGATATGTCGCAGCTCGCCGGACCTGCCAGGAGACATTGAATCTTTGGGTAAACCTGGAGACGCCAGCTGCTGGGGGGCATTGACTCACACTGAGAAGGACATGGATGGGAGGAATGGCTGAAGCTGAGGTTTATGTGGGGTATTTGCACAGAGATGCAGTCGGCAGAGAAAGTGGACTCTAGGGACACAGACAGACAAACACACATGGAGAGATGGAGACTTAAAGAAAAGCTGACAGAAATGAAACAGAAACTGAGAAATGGAAGTTGGCAGACGCACAGATAAGCAAACTGTAGTTGGGGTCAGAAGCAGCTTTGGGAGGACTGCTCCATTCTTGTAATTCAGCTGGCTTTTCTACAGGACTCGTAGACAGGGAGTTTAGCTGACTCGATACAAACACGGCTTCGTGCTAAGTCCTCGCCTTAGAGGACATGGTAGGAGTTTTCTCTACTGCAGGTTTCAGCACGGTCTGGGTGTTTGGTGACGGCGCCTCGGCAGAGTCTCAACAACACCCTCCTTTTGGGAGCAGGAGAATATCATTGCCTTCAATCAAGCCTGCAGCCTTTGGATGGAAATTAGGATGAAAAGAATGAAAAAAACTTCAATGACTAAGCCATTTGAAATTAGCCATGTCCCCACTCAGTATAGCAAGAATATATATGACTTTAGGAGGGGAAGATAATTGGAAATGTCGAAATTAAGCACAAACAAAATGCCCTGCAAAAGAGTTTTAACACCTGGAAGTTTTGTCATATTATAACCACAAACTTCAATGTATTTGATCTCGGATTTTGATTTGTAGACCAACAGAAATTTGTGCATGATTATAAATTGGAAGTAAAATCAATGCTGCTTATTCTTCTTTGCACAATATCCCAAGCTCAGTCAGGTTGGATGGAGAGCAAATGTGAACATCATCTTTCAAGTTTTTCCACAGATTTGAGATTGCAATTATGTCTGGTCTTTGACTAGGCCACATGAATATGCTTCAATCCAAGCATCCCATTGTAGCTTAGGCTAAATGTTTAGGCTATTGTCTTGCTGGAATGTGAATCCCCACCACGGTTTTAGATTTTTTGCCCCCTCAGGCTTTGACAGGATTTCCCCCAGGATTGTCCTGTATTTAGCTCCATCCATATTCACATCAACTCTGACCAACTTTTCTGTCTCCACTTAAGGAAAAAATTCTCACAGCATTTTTATTTTCTGAGAATGGACTGCAAACTACTCAGATATACAAAATGTACAATATTGTTTTGTAACCGAACTTGAAGTAAACTTCTCTGCATGCCACAACCCAAGTCAGAGGACTTTGTGGAGTTATGATTGTGTTTCTGGGGGACGGGCCTCCAATCCTGCCTTCGGAGTGACCTCAAGCCCCCCTTCATGGGTTCATCAGGCCTTCGTGCCCCATCTCCATAGCCTCATCGTAGATTCCTGCCACCAAAAAAACGTCTTCGTGGGTTCTCCATGCCACCAGGCCGACTTCTCGAACTGTTTTGTTTTTCAGGCCCTCCTATAAAGTCCCGCCAAGTTTCGATTTTTCTTTTTTGCCTCATTCTTTTGTCTGCCATTGTCCTGCTCCCATTTGGGTATTCATTAACAAACCACAATTATGACATTAACAGAATATCAGAATGTATAATAAAGTTAAATTGGGTGACTTCTGAAAGGCAATTGGCTGCACGGGATTTTATTTAGTGGTATAAAAGTAAATACAAATTCCCACCATGTTTTTCAGATTTTATTAGAAAAAAGTGTTTTCCTTCCACTTTACAATTACGCCCTACCTTCTGTTGGACGTTCAAATTAAACCCCAATAAAATTTGTTTAAGTTTGTGGTTGCAATGACAGAAAATATGAAAGGTTCAAGAGGTATGAATATTTTTTCATGCCACTATCCTTCTCTTTTAAAGTTGAGATTTAACCAGCCACACAACTTTAGCTGAATTTTACATGTACCAAGACAGAAAACAAAACCTGTGCAGAGTATCACTGTTTTTCTTAAATAGCTACGGAGTTATTAGCAACAACAGAGAGTTTGTTTTTTGACAAACACTTTTAAAAGACAGAAAAAGTTATAGTTTATCACGATAAACCAGACTGTACAGAAATCTACTTTATTTAAGAGAACAAGACTGTGGAGCCAGAAAGATTCATGCCTGTTGAGAGCAGCTGTCAAATTTTCCAGAAGGATTTGAAGGAAAATTCCCTCAGCAAAAGACATCAAACCCAGTCTTTCAAATTTTTAAACAAAATACAGATGAACATAACATGGCAACTTCAAATATTTTATGAAAAATGGGACACTTCTTTCAAGTCTCTTGAATGATTTCTGTTTTATTCTATCGTCAAAAACAAATGTTTATTTGTGTTGAAAAGCAGCCATGCTGCGGGTGTGCTCCTCTGCCTCACAGTTTATTCATTATTTAATATTTTCCCTACTTTAAACAATGGAATCTAAACTTCTAATTCTTCTTTTTTAATTCCACAGACACCAAAACAAACACAAAAGCCAGAGATTGTAATAAAATGTGAAAATTTGAAGGTGGGTTGCAAAAACAAATTTTCTGTTCTTTCTTAGTTTTTAGCTAGAGATGTTTTTTCTGACCTTTAATGTTTGTTTTATTACAGCTTCTCTTGTTCTTTTGTGCTTTAAGCATTTTAAAAGCATCTGAGGACCTAAACAGACTTGGAGTCCCTTGGAGATGAATAGGATTGACCACATTATGGATTAAAAACTAGACACAGTCACATTCACTCAGATATACAATGTTTGGGTTTTGCTTTGATTAGCTCTCAAGAGAAGTACAGGGGTTGGATAATGAAACTGAAACACCTGTCATTTTAGTGTGGGAGGTTTCATGGCTAAATTGGACCAGCCTGGTAGCCAGTCTTCATTGATTGCACATTGCACCAGTAAGAGCAGAGTGTGAAGGTTCAATTAGCAGGGTAAGAGCACAGTTTTGCTCAAAATATTGAAATGCACACAACATTATGGGTGACATACCAGAGTTCAAAAGAGGACAAATTGTTGGTGCAAATCTTGCTGGCACATCTGTGACCAAGACAGCAAGTCTTTGAGATGTATCAAGAGCCACGGTATCCAGGGTAATGTCAGCATACCACCAAGAAGGACGAACCACATCCAACAGGATTAACTGTGGACGCAAGAGGAAGCTGTCTGAAAGGGATGTTCGGGTGCTAACCCGGATTGTATCCAAAAAACATAAAACCACGGCTGCCCAAATCACGGCAGAATTAAATGTACACCTCAACTCTCCTGTTTCCACCAGAACTGTCCGTCGGGAGCTCCACAGGGTCAATATACACGGCCGGGCTGCTATAGCCAAACCTTTGGTCACTCATGCCAATGCCAAACGTCGGTTTCATTGGTGCAAGGAGCGCAAATCTTGGACAATGTGAAACATGTATTGTTCTCTGATTAGTCCACCTTTACTGTTTTCCCCACATCCAAGAGAGTTACAGTGTGGAGAAGCCCAGAAGAAGTGTACCACCCAGACTGTTGCATGCCCAGAGTGAAGCATGGGGGTGGATCAGTGATGGTTTGGGCTGCCATATCATGGCATTCCCTTGGCCCAATACTTGTGCTAGATGGGCGCGTCACTGCCAAGGACTACCGAACCATTCTTGAGGACCATGTGCATCCAATGGTTCAAACATTGTATCCTGAAGGCGGTGCCATGTATCAGGATGACAATGAACCAATACACACAGCAAGACTGGTGAAAGATTGGTTTGATGAACATGAAAGTTAAGTTGAACATCTCCCATGGCCTGCACAGTCACCAGATCTAAATATTATTGAGCCACTTTGGGGTGTTTTGGAGGAGCGAGTCAGGAAACGTTTTCCTCCACCAGTATCACGTAGTGACCTGGCCACTATCCTGCAAGAAAAATGGCTTAAAATCCCTCTGACCACTGTGCAGGACTTGTATATGTCATTCCCAAGATGAATTGACGCTGTATTGGCCGCAAAAGGAGGCCCTACACCATACTAATAAATTATTGTGGTGTAAAACCAGGTGTTTCAGTTTCATTGTCCAACTCCTGTACATGGTGGGACAAATTGCAACAATTTCACCACTATTTCAATTAGCTTTTCTTAAAGGCTTTCCTATTAAATATATTTGAAGTGTTACAGGAAAATAAAAAAAAGACAAAAATTTTAACTACATTTTAAAGGAACAATTCACATATTATTTCAGTCAGTATAAACACCTTGCATGTTATTGTTTTAATTCCAAATGCTTGTGAATGCGCAGCACTGGATAGCAAAAAAAACAAAAAAAAAACTTTCATGGACCACTGTGTGATCAGCACTGAGAAGAACCTTAAATAAAATATCTAATTTAAACAGCTTTTCTTTTCAGGTATTTTGATGAATAAACTATTTGAGATGATACATTCCCAGACTTCCCAGAAGTATTGGGATGGTGCCATTAAAAAAAAGTTCTATATCCGTATAGTTACTTACTTTATTGGCTTTCTTTGACTCTGGAGGGGGAATAAATCTGGTGGATAATTGCAATTTATTTTGGACAGGATGTGCTATTTTCTCAGGTGTAGAAAAGGACTCACTTGTTTGTGAAAATGATGGTGACCCCTTCTCAGAGGGTCTCTAAGCCTCATGAACAATGAATCTTCCATCCATCCATCCATCCATCCATCCATCCATCCATCCATCCATCCATCCATCGTCTTGTACCTGTCCAAGATTGGGTCACAGGGATAACAGGTCCATGAAGTACACCCAGACTCAACCACCTAAACTGAGTCCTTTTGATGTCAATCTCCAACATCCGTATGGCCATAGGTGAGGGTCCTAAATCTGGAGCGAGCAATCCACTATTTTCTAGTTAACAACCATAAACTCAGAATTAGCAAAGTTGACTATAATCCTGGCACCTTCACACTTGACTGTGCAGAAGTGCAGGCTGAAGATTATGGCCTAAGCACACCAGCAGAACAACATCATCTGCCGAAAGGAAAGATGAGACCCTCACACACAGGAGTTGATATTGGTGCTGTTAATTTAAAATCCATTCTACCTATACCTCTCCACAGAGTTTACAGTAGCAATCCATGGCTTTTGAACTATAATCACCAGGCTCTCTCATCCCTGAGAACTAAGAAGCATCCTTACTCCTGTACCATGTTGTTTAGAAAGGCTGTCAATAAAATCAACTAGCGAAGGTGGACAGTGCAGAAATTTCATTGGGGAAAGACTTTTAAAAAAAATTTTCACATTTTGAATATTGACTGGAAGGTATTTACCACAATTATTATTTTTTGGGGGTTTTAGAGGTTAGGACTAAAGATATGCCGGATTCATCACAACCCAAAAGCAAACCAATTATCTCCATTTCAGACTTTCAGAAGTGTCATTATTATCCTGTATCTTTTGAAATCGTATTAAAGATGGACAATGTATTTTACTGTGTGATGACATTCTTAAGCAGAAATATGTGAGTACTAACACATGTAACCTTTAAAGCGGGGCTTTTAAGAAGTTTTGTCATGGCTCATACTTTTCAAGCAGTTGCATTTTGTGGGAGACTTTGTAAACAAAAACACACAGATACACTTTTCATTAAGAATAAACAGTTATGTGCGTCATTATTTTTTATTTTTATTCTTTTCACAAATACCTCAGCTACACTGTGAAAGTACAAAATGGAAATTTCTACAACTGTGCAGAAAGTATTTTGCCATTCAGGAATATATTGCAGTATGCCTCTCGTTAGCAAAGAACAAAAGATAAAGTAGCTCATGGGGAACTGAATAAGTCATCCAGCTGTGAGTGAAAGAGAATGAAAACACACTGGGAGTCTGTTCCTCCAAGGCTACTGCCAGAGAGTTGTGGAAAGCAAGTTTGAACCATTTGGCCAGTTCTTCGTTCACAAAGCTGATAGTGTGTTGCTTTCACAGACAAAGAATGTGTCATCCTGCCTCTGGTCTCCTTTCTCTTCCAGTCTGCTGCAGCAAATGACTGACCTTCAATAAATATGCTGCTAACGTCACAAAGCAGAAGTAAAGGACATGAGGCTATATTAGGTCTTTGTTGCTGGCCTTAATCCTACACAGGAACGGTTTTTGTCTTATTCAAGTGTTTTGTCTTTTTTCATATTCAACAGAAAAGAAAGAAAAATAAACTCCCACAGTATTAAAATAAATTTTTTTTTGTAAAACTAAAGATAAAAAGAAATACCCTCTTTAACTTTTTTAACGGTTTTACTTATTGTTCTTTGCAAAATAGCTCTGGTGCACTCAAATTCGATGGGGCACATCTGCGAACAGTAATTTGCAGCAAAACACCCACACAACAGACTGCTTCCATCTCCGTGCTTCTGAGTGGGATGGTGTTCTCAGATATGCAAGATTGGCCCATTTCCCTCCAGATGTCATTATAGTCAAACACATTTGTGTTAGTTTCAGCAGACCACAGGACTAAAAAAATTAAGGGCTTTGTCCTTGAGTGCATTTGCAAACTGTAATTTGGATTTTTATGTTGCTTTTGAAGTAATTCTTCTTCGGTTCTGAGCAATTTTTCCAGCTATTGTCAGTCATTTTACTGTGAAAGATAACACTCTCTTATCATCTTCTCCCAAAATCTATCTTAGGTCTCTTGCTTTTGTTTTAGGGTTGATTCAAACCTTTGGCATCATAACATTTTCATCCCATCTTCTTTGGGCTTTCCCAAATAGTGCAAAGTTGTTGTAATCTTAGTGTGTGTACTGCTAAACTTGAAGAAAGTTTCTCAAACATTCTGTCATTATTTTGCCATTTAGCGAAATAGAAATCATTTTGATAATCCTAACTGACCCAAAACAGGAAATGTTTAGTCTAATTTAATGTCAGATATTGAGAAAAAATAGCTTATATGTATTTGTATTTGTATTTAGTGTATGAAAATATCTGGTTGCAACTGTACCCTGGGACATGTTCCCAGTAATATTTGTCTGACAGTACCTATGGTGTGGACCGGGCCTTAATAATAGGTTTGTCATTCCACATTCTCAAAAACAGTAACAAAATTGTTCTGTACCTTCTTGAAAATGCAAGGACAACACTGTAGTGCTCTCTATATTCAGTGAGAAAGCAATGTTCTCAATAATGTCTTCCAACAACTCAATTCAGTTAATCAGGTAATTGCAGAAAATACAAACTGTTCCTGTTATCAAGGTTAGTGACAAACAATCTTGATCATAGCCAGATATAACTGAACTTATAGCAGTGACAAACTACACGCATGTCAGAATCTGCAGGTGACAGCCAAAAGTTGTGATGTTCAAAAGAATATGTTCATAGTTCCTGGAGAGTTGAGAAACACTTGTTTTGAGTGGCCAAGAGGTGTTTTTCACCATCTTAAAAACAGTGCCTTTCTTCTTCATCATGGCTAGAAACAAAATAAGAAATTCAGGATAATCTGCTATTTCCACATTCTGCAGCTTCCTAATATCTTTTACTGCTTCAATGGAGTCACAGTGGAAATCACAGTGGAAGTTAGCATAACAGATGTTACCATTAACATATTAGCTAATGCTCTTGTAATACTTAGCATCAACATCTATGTTCACTGTTGTTATCTAAAATGCTATTAGCTACTGTTAGCATATTAGTGCATAATGTTAGCACATTAAATTATCCATCCATCCATCCATCCATCTGTCCATCCTATTTTCTATACCAGCTTGTGGCTGGCTGGTGCTTATCACCGGCAGTCATTGGGTGGGAGGTGCAGTCCATCTAATACTACCAGTTACCTTATACTAGCATATTAATTAATGAAAGCTTCTCTGGGGATTCAATAGGATTTAAATGTTTAAACTGGGCGGCAAGGTGGCGCAGTTGGTAGCACTGTTGCCTTGCAGCAAGAAGGTGCTGGGTTCAACTTCTGGCCAGGGGTCTTTCTGCATGGAGTTTGCATGTTCTCCCCGTGCATGTGTGGGTTCTCACCGGGTACTTAAGCTTCCTCTCACAGAAACGTGACGGTTAGGTAAATTGATCTCTCTAAATTGCCCTTAGGTGTGAATGAGTGTGTGCATAGTTGCTTGTCCTGTGTGTCTCTGTGTTGCCCTGCGATGGACTGGCGACCTGTCCAAGGTGTACCCCGCCTGTTGCCCGTAGACTGCTGGAGATAGGCACCAGATCCCCTGTGACCCATTATGGAATAAGTGGTATAGAAGATGAAGGAATGTTTAAACCTACACTAGTTGAACAGCATTTTAACAGATTTCTTTTCTCTCCTGATGTTTCCTCTGACTTGTACAATTCAACATTTGCTTCTACTTCATTTCAGCTCCCTTGGTAAAACAGTTCACACTTTCAGCTTACAGCTATTTTTTCTGGTTGAGTGCTATCAGTCTTCCTATGATACTTGTAAAGGTTTTCCCATTTGGTCAAAAAAGTACTTTTAAATCCAATGGGAGTGACATGACAAGCCATAAAAATTCTCAATCTTTTCTGTCAAGCAGAGAAACATCTTGACAGCTTTTCTAATGTATATCTGCTTAAATGCTAAAGCTTTCTTTTCTCCCTGCACGTTTTTCTTCCCATAACTCTAGTTTGCCTATTATTTATTCTTAAAAAATAAATTGATCATTATCACTGCAGCACAGCCTTTTACCTTGAAGGTTACGTGGTTTTTATGTATTCTGTCTCTAAAGCATATAACTGACCGGAGCTCGGTGCTCTGATGAAACAGATGCTTCGCAGATGTCAAGGTTAACACGTGCATGGAGGAATTCACTTTTTGTTTAACAAGCTGTTGAGAACATGCCTCAGAGCTGCTGCCTTTGGAAGTGTCTGTCTGTGTATTATACTGTAGACTTTAAATCCTTGCAGTCAGAGCCCCATAGTTTCTTTGGGTTTTAAGATTGAATTCAATGAGAAGTGTCTCGAGGAAACAGTGACAAAGTACACATGATCAAGAACCGATATGACTCTTGATGCTCTTGAGTTCAGATTGAAGGCAGCTGCCAGCCACGAAGAAGATGATTTCTCAAGATATAGTTAAAGAGTGAGCAGCAGGGGCGCCGCCAGAGATACTGGGCCCCATGAAAAGAAATCTTACTGGGCCCCCCATAGTCAGCCACCAGGCCAGCGGAAAATTTTGATACTGTTTTACATAAAACTATGCATTTGGCAGACGGTTGCTGCAGCTCTTGATGTGTCTGTTTGGAACATCCGTCATTTTAGAAGAGCAGTTTGCTTGTTTGCCTGCATTATTAAATTAACTAAAACAGCAGTAAAATGTATAAATCCAGAGTTTTCTTCAGAAATATGAGAAGAAACGTGAGCTAGCAACGGGTTAATGATCCAGAACTTACTATTAAATGAACCACTAACACACCCACCTTGGCTGTGACAGAATTGGGTGACTGTGAAAAGTTGTTTGCGACTTTCTGATGGATGACTAAACCATTTCTCTTTAACAGTGAGATGTGTGTGTAAATTTAAAGTTACCAATACATTGTAAATAAAATATATATGTAATTGTAAGTTTATTACTGAGTGCCATATTATTCCGTCAGTATTAAAATTGTATTAGGGGCCTCTCTGGGCCCCTAGAATCCATCCTTCTCCTTATTCTCCCCTTTCCGGCGCCCATGGGGAGCAGTACTGACTTTTGGGGCCGATAAAAAAGACACACCTCTTCTTTTTACAGTTAACTGGAGAGAAGCACAAAAAGGCAGTAAAGGAAAAGTAGATTACTTGCCGTAAAATGTCCGAAAACTACACTAGTGATCAAAAGTTTTAGAATGCCTTTCTTATTTATTGGTTTTCATACATTGTACATAGATCTCCACTGAAGACATCAAAACTGTGAAAGAACACATATGGAATTATGTAGCAGTATAAAATAACAATGAATATGGTTTTTATTTTAAATTCCTAGAAGTAGCCGCTCTTTACTGTGATAAAGACTTCCCAGAGTCTCTCAATGAGCCTCTGGGAAGTTTTTTTAAGACTCTTTTAAAAAACCATTTTAGGTGACCACCTCATGAAGCTCGTGGAGAGAATGCAAAGAGAGCAAAGCAGTAATCAAAGCAAAGGGTGGCTATTTTGGAGAATCTAAAATATAAAATAGTTTAGAGTTATTTCACGCTTGTTGTTTACTACATAACTCCATGTGTGTTCATCCACAGTTTTGTTGCCTTGGGTGAGAATATTCAATTTAAATAGTCTTGAAAATAAAGAGACACGTTAAGTGAGAAAGTGTATCTAAGAGCTTTGACCAGTAGTGTATTTAAATTATTTTCTCTGCTGCCATCTTCAGAACCAGGACTTAGGATATGCCTTTGTCTCTTTTATTTGGGAATGATGAACATCAGAAGGGATCAGAGTGATATTTGGTGTAATCATGAGGAAAAGACAGGACAAGCTTAAAGGAAATTCACTTTGGGAGAATCCTGTGAGTGATGCTTAAAGTTTTATGGCAGTGAGGAGACGAAGAGGAAGCAGCCGCTGCTTTTTCATATTTGACAGTAACAGCTTCTCAGCAGAACAGCCCTCCCATTAGAGACAGGCCTTCCATTGCCTCGAAGCTATTCTTGCATGTACATACTGGTCTGTTTGGAGGAGAGCAAGCAAGTCTGTTTGGGTTTGTACTACACCTTTATGTGAAAGCTGGCTTTTTAAATTATTCTCTGCATCTTTTGTAGCTTGATTCTTGTGCATACTCGAAGCTGCTTTATGAAATTTAACAAGGCTGCCTCTTTGTTATGGAGAGGCTGGAGTGGGTAGAAAATTACCTTGCTGAACACGGCACACACTAAGCGTTTGTTCTTTTGCTCTTTGGGCATTTGATAATCAGCTGCAGAAACAATAAGAATTGGAAACAAGATGCCATAGAAATGCATGCCTTTGAAATAAAAAAATACATATAATAATCTCTTCTTCTAACCCTGTGCATACACTACTCTGCTAAAAGTTAGATACAATGGATAATTAATAATGTGCTCTCGCTAATATCCCCGCAGTCCTGTCTTGTATTGTCTGGTCTGCAGGGAGAAAGCTTCAGTCACACTGCATCAGCTTCCTGCTACTTTGGGTCGCCGTCAGGTCAGTCCAACAGAACCTGTTCAATAATTCAAGAGCGGCACTGGAGGCCTGAGACCCACATATCGTGCACAATGAGAGAGCACATGACACTAAACTTCAGCCGGGTGCTCACAAATCATCATCAGCTGCTGACGCGTCATGAACCTAAATGACCTGAGATGAGCTTAGAGAGATAAATTAGGTCTGAGGGTGAGGGGAGTGAGAACCGAAGATATTTAGTTTGAGGATGGCAAAGCTATTTTTATCAAATGTTTAAGCAGTGTTCCAACAATCAAAGGAAAAGTTGGGAAAATTGGTCCATGAGAAATATTACTTCCAACACTGTTTTACTTATAATTTTTGTGTTGGTCTGAAATAACTGATGTTAGCAAAAAGTAAATAAATAATAGTCTAAATGCCGCACTTGCTGTGAGAAACACTTCACTGCTCATTATGGGGTCCAGCATTTCATACGCAGCAGCACACTTTCTTTAATCATTCTGTTGAGCACCCCATACAGGCCATGGGCACAAACAAATGCTGCTGTTTATGGAAAATTAATAATCATTTATAACAAGGCTGCTTATTTTATTTATTTTTTTGTTCTCTATTAAATATCAAGAGATGCCTGGTAAAAAGATCCTACCAAAACATTGTTGACCTTAGCAGATTTTCAGAAGATAATATATCTGCAAAAGCACAACACCTGAAAACAATGTATACAAACATCAGTTTAAAAAAAAAAATCCCCAAAAAGTTCAACGCAAACTCAAATACATGTTTTGTAAATGTAACGAAGCAGACACACCTCTGATGACTTTGACCTGTCACTGTCTTTTGCAGGTCACATCAGATGACTTTGTAGGACCATAGGTTATGTGAAAGCAAATGCTTATCCATGTAGGTGGCAGCCTGGTATGTGTCAAAGAGCTTGTTACGTTGTTAGTGTATGCCACTATATTCTAACCAAACCAAATGTTTACTCACACTGTACAGAAAGACACATAACCGCTTTTAGTAACTCTGACATTAAATTAATTAAATCAGAATTAAGTTTTCCTGTCTTATGTACATTTTCCATGGGACTCAAATCAGTGATTTGTTATGTCCTCTCCAAAACTTTGCCTTTGTTATTTTTAAGCCACTTGGTAGCTAGTTCAGTGGGATGCTTAGGGTCATTGTCCATTTGGAAGATCAATATGTGCACAAGAAGTTCCTGACTGGTGTCTTGCAATATTCCTGTAATATTTCTACGTTATGTCCTTGCCTACGATGTTACCTATTTTGTGCACCAGTCCTTCCTGAAGCAAAACACCCACCGCCATCCTTCACAGTTGTGTTGTTGTTGGTTTAAGGCTTGCGACTTTCTCCTCTTTTACTTGAAATGTAATGATGGTCATTATGCCAAACATATCAATAATAAATACTGAAGGTCATTGTCCCTGTGGACATTTGCAAACTGTAATCTGGTAATTATGTTCAATTCAGTTTAATTCAATTCAGTTTTATTCATATAGCGCCAATTCACAACACATACCGTCTCAAGGTACTTCACAAACTCGAATCATACAGATTTCAGGTCAGGTACATACATTCCAATTAATCCTAACTATCGAACAGTGGAGTCAGATTCAG
Organism: Girardinichthys multiradiatus; assembly: GCF_021462225.1. Taxonomy (NCBI): domain Eukaryota; kingdom Metazoa; phylum Chordata; class Actinopteri; order Cyprinodontiformes; family Goodeidae; genus Girardinichthys; species Girardinichthys multiradiatus. Next base: position 32,072,938 of record NC_061799.1, on the reverse strand, counting down.
TTATTTATTCAAATTGGTTAAAACGTTTTTCTATCTAAGGAAACCTCTTCATGGAGAGAATGCCAAGAGTGCAAAGCAGTAATTAAAGCAAAGGGTTGCTATTTTGAAGAATCTAAAATATACAAATGTTTAGAGTAATTTCACACTTTTTGTTTACTACATAACTCCATGTGTGTCATAGCTTTGTTTGGTGAGAATCTACAATGTAAATAGTCATAAAAATAAAGACACCCATGAAGTGAGAAAGTGTATGTAAAACCTTTGACTGGTAGTAAAAAAGTTTCAAACGTTTTAGGCAGGTGTGAAAAAAATCCTGTAAACAAAGAATGCTTTCAGAAATATAAATGATGATTGTTCATATATATACATATATATATATATGTCAGTCAGTCATTTTCTACCGCTTATTCCATAGTGGGTCACGGGGAAGATGGTGCCTATCTCCAGCAGTCTATGGGCGAGAGGCAGGGTACACCCTGGACAGGTCGCCAGTCCATCGCAGGGCAACACACAAACAACCATGCACACACTCATTCATACACCTAAGGGCAATTTAGAGTGGCCAATTAACCTAACAGTCATGTTTTTGGACTGTGGGAGGAAGCCGGAGTACCCGGTGAGAACATGCAAACTCCATGCAAAAAGACCCCAGGCTGGGAATCGGACATATGCATATATATACATTCTCTCGATGAAGAGGTTTCCTTAGATAGAAAAACTTTTTAACCAATTTGAATAAATAACTGAATCTGACTCCACTGTTCAATAATCAGGATTAATTGGAATGTATGTACCTGACTTGAAATCTGTATGATTCGATTGAATTGACTTTGTGAAGTACCTTGAGACGGTATGTGTTGTGAATGGGCGCTATATAAATAAAACTGAATTGAATTAAACTGAATTGAACATAATTACCAGATTACAGTTTGCAAGCTGGACCATCTTTTATCTGTAAAACAATAAATGACCTAATAAACTTACCAAAACCTGTAACTCAAGAGCTCAGTAAAGCAGTTAAAAAATATAATATTATGAGAGTTTCAAGAGGGCTGGGAGCTGATTTTAGTACCATAAAGCAGAACCACATGTCCTGCTTTCACATTTTGGCTATGCTAAACTAAGCTAAAAGCTAGCTGTTTAATGTGCAAACACCTTATTTTAGTGTCAGAACATTTTAACCCATCCAAACTCATAACATATTTCATTTAGCTACTTTTTGTACTCAGAGAGGAGAGTAAACAAGCATAGCTACTGAGGATATTTAGCTATGTCTTTTCCTTTCAATGCTTCTTGTAAGTGCTCATGAGTATGCGTTAAAAGGTTTTCACAACTTCTGAACGTTTTACAAACCTACGGGAGGCTTAATAATCCCCCTGTTGCTTTTTAATGGACATGGGAGGACAATGAACACAAGCATCTAACTCCTGCCTCATTTGAACTAATCAGGTGCATCAGAGTGCTTTTCAGCACACAGGCTAGCATAATATCTAATGAGTGAGAGTTAGAGAACACTATGTCCCTTCTTTAACTTTAAACACTTGAAAAACAGAAAGAGAGAGAAGGAAAAATAGCACTGTGTACTCTTCAGCGGAAGTTAAGGCTGGAGTCTTACAAAGAGATGAAGTCCCAGCGTAGCTAACATTGCAAATACAGTTTTTCACTGGAATGAGAGTGAGTATAAATATCCAAGATCCACAGATCAAATTATGTTTTAAGTGGATTTGCCGAGTCTCAGGTTTATTCTTCTAGAATGAACTTTGTCATTGCGCAGAAAGGCCTTGCGTTGTTCAGCAGGCAGTTATTCCCAGGTGCCCTTTAACACATCACACAGTTTGCAAAGTAGGCAAGTTCATAGGTCTGCATTTGCAATTCAAAGCGGCTTCCCTCACACGTCCGCTGCGGAGTAATAGACTGCTGTCACTGATGAGTCCCTGAGGTGCACACAGTGAATCCTCTCTCACATCCTTATTGATTGGCCTGAGAGTCCGACCTGATTTACATTGACAAGAGAATCGGAGCCCAAATGAAAGTAAGCATGTTTTCCAAGCTGGAAACACGAGGGAAACATCGCTTCTCAAACAGGCAGCTGGGAAGGTAAACACTGTGGATTGAACGCTGGTGAAGACAGCTGACTGAGCGTCTTTTGTTGACAATTTACTTAAAATATGTGCTCATTCTGTGAGTGCCTTTTTCCATGGGACGTCTTATAGTTCTGTATTTGCTTGCATTGTTCTTGTTTAACTTTATTGCAAAGTTGACAGTATTTTACGTGTTTTAAGTTTAATTGAAATACCTACACCAACAGATATCGGTTCAACATGAAATTGCATTAGGTTTTGTAAGCTCTTTTGTGGATTCTAAAGTTACTAATAAATATTTTCACTGTTCTGGTTTGTCTGTTGCTGAAAAAACAAGACTGTTTTGTCCCCTTGCAGTTTGGCTGTGTGCTACTGAAAAACTGCCCCCTGCTGGAAGTGTAAGAAACAGCAGAAGGTCAATAACAGTTGAAACATTAATTCAGTAAATTATGCATTGAGCACATTTTAAAGGCACCGCATGATCTTCCAGTGTCCCTCTGATCTGAGGAATAGATTATTCAGCAGAATTGGATGTAGATAACCCTATGAGGGTGATCCATACCAACTTTTCTTGTATTTAAAGCATGGAAAAATTTTTAAAAGCCGGCATGAGAATGGGACACTTCGCCTTATGGGATGGGGATGTTCTTTTGGTAAGGTTCAGTGTTCAGTGTCAAACCTACCTTTTGTAATTATGGCCAAATGTAGCAGTTTGGTTTCATAACACCAAACCACATACTACAACAATGTTTTACGAGATTTGCACATAATAACCAACCACATCGTTTGACCTTTCGACAGATTTGTTTGTTTTCAATTAGATAACAAAGGTTTTATGTCACATTAAAAGAGGAAAAAATAAATAAATAATTTATTCAGATCTTTTTTACGTCATAAATGCCTGACATTTTATATCCAATGTGTAGTCCACTTTAAAACATGTATAATTTTGATTTATATGAAGCATCTGGCTCTTATGCTAGATATGGCTAGATAATCCAAGGTTTGCTTTTTAGTCACAGTTTAATAAATAATTTAAACCTCACCTCAGAATAGGTTTATGGAACTTGTGTAGGCAGGAGCAATTCCCTCCAGTAAATGTTTTGTTACCAATTATATGTTTGCACAGATTATTAATACATAAAAGTGAATTGGTGATTTTGCCAGGTCAACTCACAATGTGAGGCCGAGACAGTCAACATGTGGTTGACCATGTTCAGAATCTAAATTAAACAGATGGATTAAAGCCACAGCCTTTTAGATGTCAGAGCTCATTTAGGAGTCAGTATCAAAAGTAATGGATGCTGCCTCTAAGGTTTAGGAAAATGCACCCGGAGAAGTTTGAGGAGTTTTTCAGAGCAAGATCTTGAACTTCACACAAAGACTTCAGGAAAGAAGAGTTCAAATATGCATAAAAGCAGAGGAACAATTTGTTTCCAGGCAGAAATATTAATGCAGAATTTGACAGAGGCAGATGAGGCACTGATGTAATTATGTCGTTGACGTTAGCCTTGCTTGGCATGAGCGCTGACAGAGCCGTCAGCTCGGGGAAATATGAGTCTGAAGAATGTCAAGGGTTTTAGTTTCAGCGCAGAATACAACAGATCTCTGGAAATGTCACTCTGTAAACACATTAAAAGGTTACGCTTCATCAGTCACATGAATGTTGACAAGAGGACGGGAAGGATCTGATGCTTGCTCGTAGACATACATACGAAAAATACACACAATTGTTGCTGCACACAGAAACATGCACAGAGGCTGCACCAGTAAATGACCTTTTCTTTAATCATTGCTTTATAGTAAACGGTGTTATCTTCTTGAATCCCATAGCAGACACCTAAATTACTTTCTTTGCATCATAATTTCTGTTAGAAATGGCAGCAAATGCAAAGCAAGGCTGCAGAAATGAGATGTGAGTAAAAAAAAACAACAACTGAGCAATAGAAAAAAAGAAGAGAGGAAAGCACTCAGTTTTTTCTCTCTCAGAGCTGTAATTTTAACTCCATTAAAATGCTTTTCTCCCCTCTAAAGAATCCAGAGTAATGCGGGCTGTATTACAACAGAACAAAGCTTATGTGGTGCACAAAGATGCATCACTCAGCCACCCGCTTCCACTTCCATTTCTGCATATCCTAAATTGTATTTAATAGCTTCAATCAGAATGAGGGGAGAGAATCCCCGCTGCTAATGCACTATTTGTGTTTGAAGAGGGGACATTGTGGGTGAACCATCAGTCCCTTTGCCATCAATGTTGCATTATATGTACTTTTACCCCATTATAATTACAGCTCAGCTCTGCCAGAGCTCAGACTCATGTCTCGACCTGATGCCAGGAACAAATCCAGTCTATCAGTCTATCAGGTGGTTGGGGACAGGACTGTCCAGCCATCCTCTCTTCCCTGTGCAGGATGGCTCAGCACTGGGAGAGCTAGCCAGTGTATCAGCTGCAGAAGATGAGCTGTGTGCCAGATATTGTTGGACCATCGGCTCAGGGTTCGGGTTGCCGGCCAGAGAATTACCATGCACCACGGGATAGAGGAGGGTGGAGGCAGATAAATGGGAGACAGAGCTGTTTGGTCAAACTGTGCCGGAGTGCCATTTGCTCTGAGGTTTATGTGTGGCACTTAGCAGATCAGAGTGGGGAGCTGTTTCCTTTGTGCTGAATACTCGGAACACTCAGATGTGTTGTTCTGGGAGCAGCAGACAACATGTTTTTATAATAGGAGGAGGATGATAAAATCAGCCTCAACTGTTCTTGTTGACATGTATAAAACTTTAGGTCATTAAAGAACAACCCATGAACCTTATTACAATCTGTGTCCACTTTTGAAGTCTTTAACGAGATCAAAAAATAAATCCTGCTGTTAATAAAATTTTATAGTAGGTAGAAAACAGTTGAATAAAAACATACAATAGTTTTTAAAAGTAAAGTTATGCTTAATTTCTGAAGAAGTTTAGTGCTCTATACAAAGGCTATTTTTGTTTTCAAGTAGTCAGATAATTATAGAATTAATCTAAAAAATTGTTTGGGCGACCATTCTTCTGGAAGCATTCTACGCATGCTCAGGTTAATTAATCTTCATCAGTATAGACAAAGAGTCTGCATAGCAGAGCATGGGACTGAGTAATGGCATTATCAGTACATTATCAGTGCTGTGTAGCATTTTGGTAAATTATGCAGCTGTGACGCTAACATGCTGAATATGTTAGTGTCACAGCTAGGAGCACTGTGATGCTCATGCAAGGCAAATTTTGACATGTCAAAACTCTGCGGCAGTCTGTCCTAGCTGAAGATTAAGTTATGTATGCTTGGGTATCAGATGCATAATAAAGGTGCTGTTGCTGACTTAGAATATTGTCATGTACCATTATAACATAAGGCAGATACACAATAGTCTTGTGGAGGTATAAGTGTCAAAGGGTCTTAAACGTTTCCTTATTATGCTGCTTTAGGAAGATAAACTTAAGTGAAGGTTTTGAAATGTCTTTTTTGAGCTCTTATGCCTTTTGAATGTGACTCAACTGAAATTATATTTATTGTCTGACCTATTGCACTCTGTAAAATACTGTTCTACATACCTCTTAGTTATTTTCATTACTTTAAGTTTGTTGTGTAAATCGTTAACTTTATATGTAAAACTGTGAAGATTTATTCCAGCAGAAAAGCTGTGCTGAAAGAATAGCAGCTTTTAGTTACTGACAACAGAGTTGTTACCACAGCAACTCATGCAGACAGGTAGGTGATTTCTGGTATTAGAGCTGAGGTCACCTTCATGTAACTGTGAGGACATTGTGTTATAAAGATTTGATCTGAGTAATTAATCAGAACTTAACAAAGATCTGTAGTCCCACTTTGCTCAGGGAGTAGCCTAAACCCATGGGTCATGGCTGTGCGGATGAGGATCAATAGTCTGTGAAGCTACTATTTTACATACCCCTGAAACCTTCAAAGAGCAGTCGTTTTTATACCGAATTTAAACTCCACATCTGATATTTCTTTTTTACTAATAAGGTGACTTCTGAAGGCAGTTGATTGCACCAAGTGAATATCAATGCATGGCACACTTTTCAGATTTTTGTTTGCAAATCAATAAAAGACCATTATTTGCCTTCCAGTTCATACTTATGCTATGCATTGTGTTAGGCAGTCACTTGAAATCCACCCAGAATATTGTGAAGTTTATAGTTGTAACATGACACAGTGTGGAAAAGTTAAAGTTGTGTGAATACTTGTGTAAGCTGCTGTAGATCCATATAAATTTTTAAAATGTAATTTGCGGCATTAAGTATTTGTAGCTTATTCCCAGGTAAACATTTGTTCTGAAGAAGAAGATTTCTAAATAAGATCAGTTTGCCAACTCAAACCTCCTTGCACTTTCTCATTAAAAACGACTTTAAGGATTAATCAAGTGAGCTTGCATTGGGTCTTATGAGAATATTGATGATCAATGAGGATGTCAACACCTGCCGTTCTCTAACAAAGTTTAAAGCTCGATTCATGTCTACAGCCCTCAGGTGAGACACAATATTGATTCAGCGTTTTCCAGATCATTAAGGTAGCTCCAGGACATGAAAAGGTGCTTCTTTGGTTTAAGCTAAAAAAAAAAAACTTTGGCTTCAGCCTGTCATCATGTTTCATTTGATCCGGCTCTGTAAGGTTGACAGCTCCTGGGATTCTACCCTTTCTTTGGAAACACAAGTGGTCATGCTGTCAGGGAGGAGCAGAAGTCCTTGTTGTTGCTGAAGCGTCTGCCAGGCATGAGAATAAAGGGTCTTTATGGATCAATTACTTCTCAAGGGGTTGATAAGCAGAAGCAGGCAGATGCAGGGGCAGTAAGATCTCTGTGTTTGGCTTTCCCAAAGTCAAATTATCTGATAGATTCTGACACAATATACAAGAGCAATTCTTCATCAGACAGTTTTGTGTGGGAATGTTTTTGGGTTGTTTGATTTGGGAAGTTGGTAAAATCTCAGCATTTGTTTTTTCCTGAGACAGACTAGTGACATGCTGCTTGGAAAAACAGTATATTGTAAAATGTCTTTCAAGACTGTCAAGCACTTAATACTTGGTAGCTGATAGGTTAAACCCTGACACTAACTTTAACTGGTAAAATACATTGCTGTGCCCCCCTTACAGATGTCTCCCGTTTTTACTCTTTTGTCAAACTTGACTGTTTCAGATTATCAACCTATTTTCATATTTGAAAAAGATAATTTGACTAAATACAAAATGCTATTTTCAAATAAAGAATTTATTTATTAGGGGGGAAAATCCAGGCCTAATTACTGTCGGACCTGTAGAATCAATAAATTACTTAAGCAGAACCTGTCTAGTAACATGATGTAGGCTAAAGGATCTAAGAGCAACATGTCATGCTCTGATCCCTGGGACACCAGCAAACAGCAGAAAGAGCAATTATCCACAACTGGAGAAAACATAGAAGATAGGTGAACATTTCGAGGTGAGGGTGACCAACCAAAATTAGTCTAAGAGGACATCAACAACTGTTCCAGGAGGTAACAAAGGACACTGCAGGCCTCAATTGCCTTGCTCAAGGTCTGTGTTCATTTTTCAACAATAGGAGGAGACTGGGAAAATGTCATTTGACTGAGAGTATGAAACCACTGCTGGCCAAATAAATCCCCAAAAATGCTCATCTTAACATTTGCCAAAAAAATCTTGATGATCCCCAAAGCCTATGGCAAAATATTACATGGGTTGACAAGACAAAAGCAGTACTTTTTGGAAGGTGTGCTCCCTGTTAGATCAGGAGTAAAACTAGCAGAAAAATAAAATCATACTTACTGTTAGATTTGGTGGTAGTAATATGGTGATCTGGGGTTTCGAGTGGCCTCATCAAAGTCTGGAATTCCAATTGAGATACTGAAACCTTTAGCAAAACTCTCCAGTTCACTTCCGAACCCTTCAATTCTGAAAAGAAGAGTGGGCTAAAATTCCTCAACAGCAAAGTGAAAGACTCATTATCATTTATTGCAAATACTTAACGGCAGCAGTGGGTGCCAAGGGTTGCAACTGGTCATTTGACTTAGAGGGCAATTACTTTTTATAAAGGGTCAGAAAGGTTTGGATTGCTTTTTCCCTTGATAAATGAAACCATCATTTGGAAGCTGGACTTTTTAATTATTCAGGTTATCTTTGTCTGAGATTTAAATTTGGTTGACAAACTGAAACATTTAGGAGTAAATAAAAATAGCAAAAACACAAGAAATATGTAAGGGGACAAAAAAATTTTATGCAGCACTGCAAATTAAGCACTACCAGTGATTCTAGGTTCTACAGAAATCATCAGGAGATGAAACATTTATTTTCACAGTCAGGAAAAGCCTTACATGTTGGTCTTTTTCTTTAGAGGAGAACTTCTTCTGTGCAGATATAATTAATGGATTTTTAAAACTTGCACTCACCTCTGCAGGAGCAGCTATTCTTGACTGTGATCACTTCTAAAGCCTGCTCTCAGGTACAGCTAAATCAGGCTCAATGGTCCTTACTTCTGATGCAACTGCTTGAAAATGTGGTTCTTTAGACTTGGTAATAAAACTTCTACTCACACAATTAAATTAATACCACATTGACTTCTCAGACTTCAAACTTTAATAAGAACTTTAATGAGACGTCAAACTTAATTCCCGAACCAAGGCTTTTTATTCAGCCTGATCATCTCTCCAGGTGTCTTACCCTCCATCACAATTTTTGTGATGTATTTTTTCAGAAGACCTGTAGCTTTGTCTATTAATAAAATAAATAATAAGAAAATTTATGAATTCCTTGTCTATTTGGCACCTAAATATACTGGTTTTGAATTTTATTTTTAAAAGCCAAGGCAGATGAAGCAAGCATTGAACAAAAAAGTTGTTGAGCTACAGCATTTTGGGGCACAATCTTCTTTTTAGTGGAGAAAAATGAATAAATAAATGAAACTCTGAAATACTTACACATATTCTTGCCTGTTAGGGGTTTATTGTTATTCCATCAATAATTTAGCATTTTGCAAAAACTGTCAGAAAAGCTGCAGAGCCTTTACTCGTTTTAAAATTATTCTTGTTCAGATAACCAAATCTTTACTTTTCCCACATGGGATTATTTCTCAAGTTACCGCAACTTTTAAATTAGTTTGCAGCTACAAAGTTTAGAAGTTAAACCATAAGTTAAGTAATAATATTGATAACATATTTTCATCAGGATTTTTGAGATACCAAGCGTGGTTCAAACTTGTGATATCAAGAATTAGTGATCAAACCCAAATTAAGGCATTTTCGAATTACTTATAATGTCGCTGACACTCAGCTCCTGACGTCTGTTGTTAGGCTGCTGAACTTTTATGTCACCCTTAAATTTTTGTTATAATAAATAGCACAGGAATGTGCCAACTTGATGCTCTAAAATCACAATCTATAGATTTTACATGGAGAAATAATGGATGGCTTTCCATGTTTTTTATTTCATAAAAAAATCTGAAGAGCCTTGTATGCCCTTGTATTCCTTCCCAAGTCAGTAGTTAAAAAAAGAAATAAAAACTATATTTCTCTTCAACTTTCTCTTTACAGCTACAATTTGTTTGTGGCAGGTCTCTACCAGCATCACACAGTTGAAGATGGATATTTCTTCTTAATCCTTTTTGCAAAATGCCTCAATCTCAGTCAGATTGGATAGAGAGCATCTGTTAAGAGCTATTTTCAACTTTTGCCACATATTCTGAATTGAATTTAGATCTGGAGTTTGACTAGGCCATTCCAACTCATGAATATGCTTTGATCCTAACCATTCTATTGTAGTTCTATGTTTAGAACTGTCTTCCGGGACGTTAATAGGCTTTTGTAGCATCTTACAAGTTTTCTTCCAGTACTACCCTTAATTCAGCTCCATCCAACATTCCTTCAACTCTGACCAGCTTCCCTGTTCCTGCTGAAGAATGACATCCCCACAGCATGATGCTACCACCCCCGTTTACCACAATGGGAATGGTGTGTTCAGGGCAATGTGAAGTGTTAGTTTTCTGCTCCATAGAGTTTTTATGTACACTATAATATTTAATTTCAGTCACACCTGACCAGAGCACATTTTTCCACATGTTTGCTATCCCCCTTAAATAGCTTGTGGCAATACATGAATTATTTTTCTTTCCCTTAACAATTTTTTTTCTTGCCACTTCTCCAAAAAGGCCAGGTTTTTTAATTCAGGACTAGTTGTCCTATTGAGAAAGTCTCCTAGCTTTGGACAATTAAATTCATGACTTTTTATTAGGCTTGCAACTGTGCAAGCATAATTTACCAATACACTTTAGGTTTCTGGGTGATGAATTGAGTATGGTTCTGTGATATGCTCAAAGCTTGTGACATTGTTTTAGAACTCCTGACTTCTCCACAACTTTATCTCTGACCTGCGGTGTGCCTTGGTCTCCATGATGCTTTTTGTTCTCTAATGTTCTCTTATAAATCTCTGGGGCCTTCACAGAAAAGCTGTATTTACATTGAAATCAAATTACTCAAAGGTGGGATCTCTTTACCAATTTGATGATTTCTAATAGGCAACTTGTGTTGAATTTTATTAAGAGGTTTTAGAGTAAAGAGGGATAAAAACAAATGCAAGCCACACTTTTCAGATTGATGAAAAATGTTGAATAATGTGGTGGTCTATCCCTTTATAAGATACATGAAGGCTTATGACTGTAAAGTGACTAAACGTAAAAACAAAACAAAAACAAAAAAACCTCAGGGGATCTGTGTAGGTTGGACACATTAACAAATTAGTAATGAAAAATACGAAAGAATGAAACAATATCCTCACAGATCGATGCTCCACAGGCACCATATGATATTCCCTAAAAGATTTGAAAGGGAAATAGCTGAATGAGTGACCCCACAGGAAAAAGCCCAGTTTCTTCCGACTGGGACCGACTGAGAAACTCCGGCCAAGCCCGCGTCACGTGACTCAGCCACCGGCAGCGAGGAGCGAGAGCGCAGCCGGAGAGCCGCAGATCCTCGGTGCTCACACGCCTGCTAACACCAGCAGACCCTTCACCGACCAGTTTCTTTTTAACTCAACCCTTTTACTCCCTCCCGGTGAGTACATTTTCCGCTGACCTTTTTATTAAGCAAATTTTTACCTCCTTTTTTAGTCCTCCTCCTTGCCTCGGTGTTCCGCCAACATTGAGGTTAAGAAAAAAAAAAAAAAACAAAAAAAAAAAAACAACAATGTTTTCTGGCTCTCTGCATGCAGTCACTGAGATCTTGGATGCTGAGTGTTGCTGCTCCGGCAACATCCGCTGAGAAATATAAGCCCTACGTACTCGCACACGCTCTTGATATTTTTGCGGCTCTTTTCTATTCTCCCTCTTCTTTTTTTTAATACAGCTTCCTAAAACATGTTGATATAATTCCAACATTTTGCTTATTTTCTGCCTTTTTTCCTTCACTCACCTTTATCATCATGGCTTATTTTGGTGCGATTTTATCTGATTTTGAAGTGTTTCTCTGCTGTTGGAGCCTGTACCTGTGCCATGTCGCAAAAATGACTCTTTTGATTTTCCCGTTAAGGATTTTGCTTTTCTAATAGGTGAGAATTTCAACTTTTGTCATTTGTTTTGGTATTTTCATTGTGCTTCTGTTTGCTTTTTGACTGAGCTGGATTTGCACTCAACTGTCAAGAGGTTTCAGACCTTTGCAATGAAGAAAAACACAACTGAAGCATACATTATTTAGCCTGCAACAGTTTGATCTTTATTCCATGTTGCATTTTTCAATAGAGAAAATGTTTCTTTTTCTATATAACTTACAATTTCAAAAATGTACACCAATAAATACATGACAATTAATTCAATTCAAATTCAAACATACTTTATTAATCCCAATGGGAAATTAAATGTAGCTTTTAATTACCGTTCAGATAAGCAAAAAAACAATAATATGCAGTTAAACATGCTGTGAAAATCTCATGAACATTTAGGAAAAACACTTCAGATTAACTGTATCACAGTGCTTGCATAAAACCAATCTAGATTTATTGGTAATTTCCAAGTGGTTACTTGGCTGAATATTAAACCTTTTTGTTTAGTTTTTTTCTTTCTAGAATACACTGATAAGACAAGCTGGTATTAGCTGGTTACTTAGTCAGGTTTTTCTGTTCAAGTAGCCAGCCTGCAGTCTGCTGCTTAACAGACATGGCTCTCCACCATGTAGTAACCTTAATTAAATGTGATGAGTGGCGTTTTTTTCCTCCCATGCCATCGGTGTCGACATTTTCCGGGACCAGAGATGTTTCAAAACAGACAAATTTGTCTTTTCTGTAAGTATGAGGGAAACGTAACCCAACAGATGATGGTAGAAGAGATTTCACTCTTCCCAACAGACTTCTAGAAGATCTGCAGCATCTTGCTGCCCACACTGAAAGACGTACATTTTCTCAAAAACTGCATTCCCCTCCTCCCTTCTGCCTGCCTAAACCTTCACATTTGGCTCGTTTAGCACGCTATTTACAAAACAACACATTTTGGAATTGAAAAATTAAAAATTGTTTTATTGTTTTTTAATTATGTCTGCGTAATCATTCATAAATTAACCGTCTTCAGTCAGAATAAGTGAACCTATGATGTTAAAAATTTGTTTTTTTTTATTGTTTTCATTTTCCTTTTCACCTATATTTATTTCAATAACTCACCAGTTGGTCTAGGATACACTATGGTGAATAGATGGGTAAAATAATTTTAACATGATGGTCCGACATGACAGAAATGTGGGTACAAAGTGGTTTATGGGTATGAAATGTAGGTATTGAATGGATAAAAGTACAATCGCTGGTTGGCAAAGGGGCAAATTGAGCTGAAGCTGCATAAACATTATTTAGCATTCCAGAAAAAATATTTAAAATATGTTTGACAATGTTTATATGCTAATAAGGAAGTTAGAAGGTAAATATTCTGGAGATTTAAGATAGTTGCTAAAAAGTGCTATAATAATACTTTTTTATTGTCGTAGTTTATTTGTTAGGGATGATGTAATAAGAACACTGTAACAGGCTAGCGTATATTACCAATGTGTTGCATACAGGATTTCTAGCCAGTGACTAACATAGAATCCTGGCTTTGGTTAGGCACTCTACTCACAACTACAATCATAGCAGATAATTATGAAATAGCTTGATCAAGCAAACACAAATATTTACGCATGGGCCAGTAAATGGTATTAAGGTACGGCAAACTTGCAAGATGGTACGATCTGAAAATCACAAAAATTCTTCCTTAATGCTATCCCAACAGCCCTGAAGTGATACCTGGGATCAGGATCAGTCCCGATCCTGCAACCTTTTCATAATCGGTATCAGGAGTCTCTGACAAAAGGGAACTTAAACACTTTTAATCAAGTTTTACAACTTACAAGATAAAGCTTTAAGTTTCTGAAGCAGGAGAGCCGAGGTTATGTTATAAACTTTAATGAAGTATCGGACTGGGACTAATGCTTGTTCCTTCTCTGAAATGATGATGATCTTACGGTCATGAAAGTGTACAGACAAAGTGTAGAAGCCAGATATTATTACTCATCAAGGTCTTGAGCATAAATGGGCCAGTAGCTAATATCAAGGTATACTTCAACTTTAAAAAGCCATGATTTCAAAACCGTCATACAGTTCCCATGGGTTAAAATCCTTTTAATGGGATGTCAGAGAAATTTCCAAAGGGAGGGAAGTTTTCTCCAGCTGTATGAAGCATTGACTAACACAGTGGTTCCCCTCCCCCACCAACTGTTGCGTGCTGCCGATCTGCTTGCTGAAGAAGGTACAATAGTCCCGGCGCAGGTTTAGAGTCAAAATTAGTAAGTCTACATTTAATGTCACTGTTTAGGTTCATATATGTCTATTTATGGATTTGGCTGTCAATCAAAATTTATTTGACTCGAAAAACGTAATGTTACTGTGAAATATTGCTAATTAATTAATTGAGATTAATTCATCAAAAAGCTTCTAATTCTTATTATTTTTTTAGTCACGTCCCAAAACAAATTGTCACCCAAGTCCATCATATTATGTTAGTCTCTGACTGCCCCTGTCTATTGTAACACTGTGTTACGTAAGGTGTCTGCACCAGCTAATAGATCTTGTAACAGGAGAGGGAATATTCAAGGCAAATTCTGCTGCAATTCATTATTCAAATTTTGCTGTCAGATTTGATTAATAGTTTGACCTCGACTTACTGCCTGAACTCACCCATAAAACCTACAGGCGACAACTCCCCCAACAAAAAACAAAAAAGACAAACTTTAAACACACACACACAAAATGTTCTAGAATTTGTGAACCAAGTCCTTGAAGTGACCACTGGGATCACTTCTTTAAAATCCTTGACAGAAGTTTTGTTTCTGGAAGCAGCTTGAGACGAGGCACTTTTCAATCACGCTCCAGAGATACCCGAGCAGGGGACGTTCGACAGCTTCTCCCGCCTTCAGACTTTGCAGGTCAGGGGAAACAGGTGCGGGAAGCCGAGCATGAAATATGCTGCTATGCAAACAATACTTATCTCTCACTGGGGATGAAGTGGGAGGCTGACTCTAGAAAGCATATGCACTGAATCCCTATATGAGCTCAGAACGGTGGTGGGGATAAGGCAGGGGAGGAAGTGTATCCAGACGTTGGTGGACCCAGTCAGTAATCTGTCACTGTCCAGTTCAGACACGTCCTGTAGCACCCGCAGGTTGATTGGTGACCCTTAGCAGGTGCAGATACAGACGAAAATCATTTTTGAGCAGCTTCAGATAGGTCAAGGAACGGATTAGAGGAGCAGCTTCTTCTTGTCTCTTTTATGTCCCTGCCTCGGGGAGATAAGCAAAGAAAAAACAGATGAAAGACTCAGACAACAGGAAAGAAAGATGATGGTATGCTAATGTAGGTGTTTTACACACATGTATGATATCTTATTCACAATAAGGCAACACCCTCTGCTCCTTATTACATCCTCTGCTGCTGAATGCCTATATTCGCCCTATTCAGGACAGGGTCTGTGTGTTTTGCTATTGCAAGACAGCAGTTTAAGCCAGTGCATGCATCTGATACTTGTTTTTTTTCTGAGGCATGCCATTTGCCTCGCAGCATCGGTATCTCAGCTCCGCGGCCAGTCGCTTTATATTCCCGCTCAAAGAGATTGAGGCTGATTTCAGCACCGGGGACAGCTGCCAGCACTTCATTACTCTGGCAGCTGGAGCTAGCTGATTCCTGCCTGAAAGTCTGGAGTGGTTATAGTCACTAACCCTGCGCCCTCTCCGCCGCACATGTCTCTTTCCAAACTATTCCACCTCCTATTCACAAAAGCTGGGAATGAAGTCTCACCCCAGATAAGAAGCAGAATGATAATACTCCTTCAGAAAGGTTCAAACAGGGTTTACAAATGCTGAAGTTTATTTTTTTTCTTTAAAGACTCAACATTTTTAATCCAAAAGAAAGCATATTCTCAAAGAGCAAAATTAGATAGAAGCAACGCCCGCATACAGCGAGTTATATAGAGCTGTTTCCAAGTGAGCATTAAATACTGAAACGTTTTAAGATTTTGCTATATTGAGAAACAATGACAGCATGACTGTAGAACCGTGGGAAAACAAAATGAAAGATTTTATCCTTCGAAAATGATTCAGCGGAGCAGAAGCGAAATGGATTTAAAACAAAAGCTGTTTTCAGAAACAAACTATTGACTTTACAATAATTCAGGTTTATTTAAGTTAAAGCTCTTACACTTTTTCTGGAGTCATTTTAATCCAGACTATTTGTTTTGTATTTATGCAATGCTACTCAACCTGTCAGCTGTAAGGGAACCCAGTTGCAGTTTACCAAAAGCTGTGAAATATACACAGCAAACATGCAAAAGAAGGCGCTCAGGTCAGATGAGACCAAAATTTAACTCTTTGGCCTGCAGGCAAAATGCTACTTGAGGCAGAAAATTAACTTTATACATCACCCTGCACTCAAGATCCCAACAATGAAACGTGGTGGCAGCATCTTTCTACGGGAATGTTTTTACAAACTTGGGTAAAGATTTAAGTTTCATCAAACAGCTACCCTAAACATGCAGTCAGCGCTACAATGAAATCAAAAATATGTCATATTTTGAAATGGCCCAGTCAAAGTCCAGACCTAAGTCAATTGAGAATGTGTGGCAAGACTTGGAAATCCAATCTAATTGAAATTAAGGCATTGTAAAAAAAAGAATTCCCCCCCCCTAAATGTGCAAAGCTGGAGGAGACATACAACAAAAAAACTTGCAACACAAAGTGGTTTTACAAAATATTGACTCAGGAGGGCTGAATACAAATAAACACCCCACTTTTCAGATATTCATTTGCAAAATATGTTGAGAACTTTGTATCCTTTTTGTCTCATTCCAGAACAGGGCGTTGTTGATCTAATTGTTTCAATTTCAACAATTGCTACATGTATGGGACAATGCTAAAATTGCTGAGAGACAAATATATTTTCCTTTTTAAAAACAAAGACAACAATGAAATAATCATCAAAAGAACCAACTAGTTTAAACTAGTGGTTCTCCAACATTTGTGACAAGTTCCACTTCAGTAAATTAAACTTAAGTCTGCCAAGTACCACCAGGGCTTTAATTATTTCAGTTGGTTTTAGAACATAAAAACCAAACAAAAAACAAGAAACTATCCACTGGCACTGCTTGATTGGTTGAAGGCTGTGTTGTAGCTATGCATTCCATTTTTACCCAAAAAGCTCAAGTTTTCAAGTTGAAGAAATTAATTGAAACCTTCTTGGAAGTCATTATAAAGTGGGAAATTTGAAGGTTTCTCCCCTACCCTGCCCTCAGAATCCAATATGGCTGCCCTGCATATAAAACTTAGTGATAGCCACAATAAGAATAATCTTTATTCTGATGAATTGCATCTCATTAATTCCTTTACACCCACTGTACCATACACTGTCACATAGTGAACATGTCTGTAGAGTTTGAAAGTCCAAAACAGAGAGAAATACACTCTTCCAAGTAAGGCTGCATGATATTAGAAAATCTTGCAATGGTGGTGATATTGGTAAATATTGTCATGGCAATATAAGTTGCGACAAAAGCTATTTGTTCTTCTTACCTCTCTTTCTCATCTGTGCTTCCATCGGATTTTGGTCAATGTCATTTCTATCCTGTGTGAGCATCTGCTATTGTGAGACTCCAACTGGCTAAATATTACATCATCATATAAAATGCAAGGAAATACGACTTGGAATATATTTACCAACATTTATTGCATTCTGTACAGTCCTTTGCATTATTAATATTCCGCACACTGATATTGCGATGACAATATATTCGCAGTATGTTGTGTAGCACTACTCCTAAGGTTGTATTGCTCACAGTAGTTAGCCAGGTTACAGAATATATCTGGAACATGGTTTGATGTAATTTCCAGATTTCCATAGTATGACTTAAGGTGAAAGAAACACAGCATAATAAGCCACCAGCAATTTCTCCTGGTTCCCTGTCATCATTTAATTTTGTACAGGGCGTCCTTTAGATTTTCTCCACTATACCTCTCTTTGGAGAACTTTCTGGTGATGCAAAAAGATCAGTGTGTCCTAAAGAAGTTATGTTCTCTGCTGTTGATTTTCAAACTTATTTGTTTGTATTTTGCAAATCATTAATACCACTAAAAGCAACCCATATACCTTCAGAGTTGCCTGGAGCACAGTATGAGAACCCAGGGTGCAAACAGGTTCAAGCCTTCATCACACTATTCTTGAATTAACTCAAAATTACCAAATACATTGTAACATGCAATAGTTAATGCACTGAACTTGACACCAAATGTACTGATTTCTTATGATCCCATATGGATATGATGACCTTTTTTTTACTTTTATGCTTCACATTGTACAAGAAAGAAATAAAAAATAGGAGTGAAAATCATAGGTGTGAAAACAGTACTCCTGATTCTGGAGTATGAGCTCTTTTTCTAAAAGCATGAAAAGATTAGGGGTTAGAAATAAAGAGCTTTTGTCTTTAAAAAAAAGTAAAAGGACATAAAGTCTGTTTCTATTAAAGTGTTGGAAGTTGAAAGATTCTTTGCTACGTTTTCTAATTCAGCAATTATGTAGACAAAATATAATTTAGATATTTACCTGAAGTATTTTAATCTCAGGTCATATTAAGGCCACTGATCTTTTCAAATCTTGTGCTTACTACTGTATATAAATATTGTATTGAATTGCATAGTTAGGTTTCAAACTGTTACAGTGAACATTCCAATTTAAATATAATACAACATGTTGTGTTCTGTGAATTGGGTTTTTGTTGCACTGCTGTTTAAAGTAGGGCACACTTTAAATAATTAATGTAGATTTGGAGCTGACCTCTGGATAAAATGCATTAATTTCTTTATAAGAGCACATGTGCCCAGTTTATTCTCTTATTGGGCCACATAGACACATTTAGCTGATGGGTCATATTTGCTTTTAGGGCTATGAACAGTTAATGTGGGCTGCTTGTAGAGAAGTTCATCTTATTAACAAAAAGACATGAGAAAAAAATTATTTGATCAGCAGATTACAATACAAATGCACAGGACAGCTTTCGTTTCTGCATAACCTAACTATACATACTCACCTGAACTGCAAATTTGGAAGCTTTTATCAAAAAATAAAGCTGCTGTGTTGTTCTGTTTGAAAGTCATTAATGGCCCACTCCTACTGTGAATGTACTTAGCCTAATAAAGAGGAGTTGTTCCATATTGGCACTCCTGTGGGTTTGGTCACAAGTGCTCCTCTGCAACCTCTTGGTGAGTAAGTGGTCCAAACTAATCAATTAATAGAAAACAGCACAAACACAAACTAAATAACTCTGCAATAAACACAGGGCAAATGTTTTAAGTCATTGCAGTTTCTTTATGCTTCTCTTACAAAACCAAACTTCAAAAAATTTTGTTTAAGTCTTAAAAACAAGGATGACTAACTGTTGTTCCCTGGAGAAAAGACTCTGCAGCTATACAGTAATGACATATTACAGCCAACTGGGCGTCCTGTAGGAGGTGGCGAAGGTCACCTTCTGGTCCACTGGGGAATAAAAACAAACTATAATGGCCATTTATTGGACTTTTTACTTTCACATAGGAAGGCGCTCAACTACTCCTTTAAAACATCAATTAGACTAGTTATGGGATTATGAGTGTAGGATTACTTTAAGAAAAATGCTAAGGTTTTATGTTTTTTATGCCAAATTATCAATCAACATGAGATGGCATGATGCAATGGCTTTTA
The DNA here is from genome assembly GCF_021462225.1 of Girardinichthys multiradiatus. Taxonomy (NCBI): domain Eukaryota; kingdom Metazoa; phylum Chordata; class Actinopteri; order Cyprinodontiformes; family Goodeidae; genus Girardinichthys; species Girardinichthys multiradiatus. The sequence continues at coordinate 32,053,594 of NC_061799.1, read as the reverse complement.
TTTTAAAAAGGAAAACAAATGTTCTTTCTGCTACTAAAATAATAAAAAGATTTTATGTTATCTAAACTATTTATTATTATTTAAATTCATAGACTTAAGCAAATATAGAAGATATGCTTGCTAAATTTATAAGCAGTTTTTAATTTAGTGATAATTAGTCAGGCTATCTGCTCAGGTAGCTAGCCTGTAGTCAGCGGCTCAACAGAGTTTGCCATCTTTTAAATAAAATAGGTGTTATAGATGGTGCTTTTGTTTCACACCATGACTGTGTGTGTTTTTGTAATGGGAAATATTTCTAATCAGGCAAAGGTGTGTTTTATATAAGCAATGGAAAACTGTTGTAGCCTTCTTTCAGCCCGTTGACCAGGTGAGGGACACCTGCTCAATGTCACACTTTTTCTGACATCTCATTACAGATGCTGGAAAATATTAGTGATTTTAAAGCTTTAACGTTGTAAACCCTCCGTATACATTGATACAAGTTACTGGCCCATGCCTAGAAAATACAGCTCTTTTTTTATCTCAACCATAAATGTGCTCAGTACAAACCTCTCCTACTGAGCATATAAACCATCCTTAAGGCAGAACTTGAATGTTTTCTTCAGGCATGGGCAGTATCAGTTCTTCTCAAGATGCTCATGTGTACATGCTTATATATTTTTTAATATTTTGCTCCTGATTTTACAATTTACAATATCAGCTTGCTGTCTTCTTCTAATTTTTTATTCTTGTGCTTTTAAGTTTTTTTGATTTTTGATTTATACTAGATTTTTCTATACTCTTTCATATGTCTGTGGATCACTTTTATTTTTGTTTATTTTTATTCTGATGCACCATCATTTCTCACATAAACAATTTCCTTATTTTATTCTGTAGCAATTACTGTCTTCTGCAGTACACTTCAGTCTTCTTAACCCAAAAGAAACATTGGTTCATTGTAAAGTTATTTAGATTGGGATTCTGCTGTTTTCTGTTAATTGATGAGTTTGGCTCACTTACTCACCAAGAGGTTGCACTCTTAAAATAGTCCCCCACAGAGCTACTAGTTAATCTCTAAAGTAGTGCATAATGGCACAGTTGTAGAAGAGTATTTTTATATTTTTGTCATGTGCATGGTTTCTGCTACATGTAATTGATTGTGACACCACTGACATAAGCAATTGTTTTATCGGGTACTCATGTGCCACCCTTTCTAATGCCGCTCTGGGCAACTGGCCAAATGGCCAATATGTAAAACCACCCATTGCCACCCAAACTGACGGGCAGGGCGAAGAAAGCATTATTATCCAGAGAGGCAGCCAAGAGACTCCATAGTAATTCTGGAGGAGCTACATAGAATGACAGCTTAGGTATGAGAATTGGTTGACACAACAACTGCAAGTCATGCACATCACTCTAAACACACTGTCCCCACTGTGAAACATGGTTGTGGCATGGGGGGGATACTTCAACATGGACAGGAAAGCTGCTGAGAGCTAATAGGGAGACGCATGGAGGCAAATGGAGGGCAGACGGGGATGAAAACCTGTAAGAAGCTGCGCAAAGCTTGAGACAGGGGTGGATGTTCAGCTTCGAGCTGAACAGCAACCCTAAACATACAGCCAGAACTACAGTGGTTTAGATTGACGCCTGTGTTAGAATGGCCTAGTCAAAGTCTAAGCAACCCAAATGACAAACAGTGACAAGACTTGAAAATGTTTGTTCACAGACACTCTTTATCTAATCTGACTGAGCTTTAGCCTTTTGTGCAGTAAAGAATGGTCAAAGATGTTAGTCTCTAGATGTGCAAAGCTGAAAGAAAATATACTAAAAAACTTGCAGGTGTAATTGCAACAGTAAGGTAGTTCTACAAAGTGTTGACTCAGGGAGGCCTAATACAGATGCATGCCCCATTCTCCAGTTTTATTTGAGGAAACAAAACTACTTTTTAAACCATGCATCATTTGATTTCAAAGTTATTTACTTACTTTTTGTTGGCAAAACCCTTTGCGTTACAAAAATCCCAATATATACGTTGACATTTATTGCTGCAGAAGAGACATAAATACTTTTGCAAGGTTCAGTGTAAGGCATGTAAAATTCTAATTTAGAATCAGGGTATTGGGAGCCAAATTCAAATTTCCTTTTTTATTTTGAGCTTGTTTCAGTGCTTAACAGTTATGAAATTACAGAGTAAGTCTACATCAACAAACTTTCCCTTTTCTTTTCAGCATTTTATCCTTTACTTTAGCTCATGAATCTAGCAAAAAGAAACACAAGGAGCTCTACAAGTGGATAATTTATTGTTTGATTGCTGCGTTTGAGTTCACCGTTGGGAGCTGTTTATTAAAGGAAGAAGGCCAATGCATCATCTGGAGTGGAAACTATTTTTCCTTTCCTTTACGTTTTTGCTGTTCTTTATTGGTTTCATCTCAGGAGGCATTAAAATCGGCAATATTGAGAATTTCAAGTCGTAACTTTTAGTCTTCCTGTTATTGCTCTGCCTCAAAAACCTGTTTTTTATACAATAACTGAAAACACTGGCAGTCTGTAATATTTAACAGCAGACTGGGGCTAATTTTTTCATTTAAATTTCAAATTGTTCCTCAAATTGAATCATAATAAGCTCTTTGTCATGTTGTTTTTCTTATTCACACTGCGGAGGCTACATGTTACACACAACCATCTCACCCTTGTACACATTTTGTATTTATTTGATACATTTTCCACAGATTACCCAGATTCTTCTCTACACATTGACCTGGTTTCACCTCTGACCTTTCAGACCCTGCTGCTAATCATTCCTGAGACTTACTCAGCCTGGTTTCACACAAAAAACATGTTTTATTATCTGCTAATTAATCGCAGCTCAAGTGACCCAGGTACACGAAAAGGGAAATTAGGGAAATCAAGAAATGTGTCCATGCCAAGAGATCTGGGAAAGCACAGGTTCACACACCCTTGAGCAAATGGGGGAGTCTCTAAGAAAGACTTAGAGATGTGAGGGCAATTCTATTTCAAGTGAATTCCTCAGTGTAAATGTAGGAATGTCTTCAGTAGAAATAGAAATATAACTTTTGAGTATACTGAGAAGGCAACAGTGTGGTTCATTGGGATGAATCTGGGACTTTTTGGAATCAAACTCCTGGAAACACAATATTGTTTTAAAAACAATGCAATGATCCTTCTGGCATCAAAGTTACCACGTTGGAAAAAAAGAGCTAATGCTGCAAAAAGATCGTAAACTGACCTCAGGTATGCAATCAAAACACTCAGATTTCAAAGATAATCAGCCTTTCTATTATTGTTCAATGCAAGATAAAACATCTTGCAGGGATATGACTTCATCCAGCTGCGCCGCGTGCAAGTCCTGCAGTGTTTTATCTCCCGCAGCGTTTTATCTCCCTGCAGTCGTTGTCGCTGGCCGGGTCTATAGGTCGCCCCAATCCGATTATGGCGCAGCTATAGTTTTAGGCGACTGATCGTCTGCCCTCAGTCTTCATGCTTCAGGGGCCTCTATAATTTTTTTCCCCAAGCAGGGAGAGGGAATGAAAGGAGGGAGGAGGGGAGATAAAGCTGATGGAAATTGGAGTGTATTTTCCCTACAGAAGCCTTGTGTGACCATGCACAAGCGAGGCCTTTAAGTTAAAAAAGTCTCATCATTAAATGTATGAGAAATATGTAAATGATTGCAAAACGTTGTAATGGTAATATGAAAGGACAGAGTGACAGTAATAATTTAAAAGGCAGCATACTACCTACCACATCATGTATGCCTGCATATTCAATCTTTGATATTCTGCTCTGAAGCCCAGTTGAAAGATGATTGGCATTGCAAATGTCTGATATTTGTCACAGAGGTTTCTCATTCCCTCAGTCTTTACCTTCTTTTCTCTTTTTCCTTCGTACTGGCAGTTTCTCCTCTGGCTGTGTTATTAATCAAATTTGCATTTTGGGGTTGGTATTGGCTTCAAACAATAAGAACAATATTGCAATTGTCCATAAATAAATATTATTCAATCTATTTTGCCACATTCTGATTTACCTCTGATTTACGTAACGTAGAAAATGCAGATGAAGGAATGCACTGTAAAATTGGAATATAGTTTTAATAAGCGGATGTAGAGCTGCACAATATGTCAAATTGCAATTATCATGGCAATATCAATGTGTACAATATTGCATTAAAAATGTTTTTAATGCAATATTTCATTACATCCAGCCAGCCATATTTGACGTGCTGGACAGCGCTTGATGCCTACACTTGCTGAATATATATTTTCAGTGGCCAAGAAGCTATAGCTCTCAGTGTGGTGGGTCTTCTTAGTTTCAGGCAGTCCTGTGTGGATGGGATCTTACAAATTTAGGATGCATAATTACCTAATTAACAGGCTGTGAGCTGCTGTTACAATGCCTCCTATCTTGCCATATATGCTGGCATATCGAAAAACTTAGTAAGCAAGTCTAAGGGCACATTCAAACTGCAGGTCTGGTCCAAGGATCGGTATAAGTGAGAAAATTTAGCAGTTGGCCTGGTTTGCTTTCGCACAGAGATCTTTAGATCAGACCAAACAACGTCATGCAGCTGTAACGGATTGTTCTGATCAAGAAGAAAAAAAGGAACAAAGAAGAAAGTCTGTCTCACCTGGGTTTCTGTTGCTACTTTGATTTTCAAATGTAGTTGTGCGCCTGCACCTCTTCACTTCTGCCGAGTTGTAACCGTGCCGGAGAAAGGTTCTCTGGTCCGTTTCAGGGTCTGGGATGGGTTCACACAGGCGTGATATGTTCCAGAAACAGGATTCTTGCAAGGTACAAAGTGTTCTAAAGGTTTGGTGTGAAGGCACTGTAAACTTGAGCAAATGAAGGGAAGTTTAAGTGCCCCGGGAGTATGGAATCGGGGGTCCTTTATTAGGGGCCATCCGGTCCCTGTACGAGCGGAGCAGGAGTTTGGTCCGCATTGCCGGCACTAAGTCGGACCTGTTCCCGGTGCATGTTGGACTCCGGCAGGGCTGCCCTTTGTCACCAGTCCTGTTCATAACTTTTATGGACAGGACTTTTAAACAGAGCCAAGGGCCGGAGGGGGTCTGGTTTGGGGACCAGTGGATTTTGTCTCTTCTTTTTGCAGATGACGTGGTCCTGCTGGTCCCCTCTAGCCAAGACCTACAGCATGCGCTGGGGCGGTTCGCAGCCGAGTGTGAAGCGGCTGGGATGAGGATCAGCTCCTCCAAGTCCGAGGCCATGGTACTCGACCGGAAAAGGGTGGCTTGTCCTCTTCAGGTTGGAGGGGAGGTCCTGCCTCAAGTGGAGGAGTTTAAGTATCTCGGGGTCTTGTTCACGAGTGAGGGAAGAATGGAGCGGGAGATCAACAGACGGATCGGTGCGGCTGCCACAGTAATGGGGGCACTGTGCCGGTCTGTTGTGGTGAAGAGAGAGCTGAGCCGAAAAGCAAAGCTCTCAATTTACCGGTCGGTCTACGTTCCTACCCTCACCTATGGCCATGAACTTTGGGTCATGACCGAAAGAACGAGATCCCGGATACAAGCGGCTGAAATGAGTTTCCTCCGTAGGGTGGCCGGGCACTCCCTTAAAGATAGGGTGAGGAGCTCGGCCATCCGGGAGGGGCTCGGAGTAGAGCCGCTGCTCCTCCACATCGAGAGGAGCCAGTTGAGGTGGCTCGGCATCTATACCGGATGCCTCCTGGACGCCTTCCTTGGGTGGTGTTCCAGGCACGTCCCACCGGGAGGAGGCCTAGGGGACGGCCCAGGACACGCTGGAGGGACTATGTCTCTCGGCTGGCCTGGGAACGCCTTGGGCTCCCCCTGGAGGAGCTGGAGGAGGTGTCTGGGGAGAGGGACGTCTGGGCGTCTCTGCTGAGTCTGCTGCCCCCGCAACCCGGTCCCGGATAAGCGGAAGACGACGAGTACGAGTACGAGTAATTTCATGTCTTAGAAGTATGTGTGTCGCTTCTGATGCGCTTGCATTGTGAATGGTGCATGTGGGTTGGGATCTGGGATCTAGTCATTTTTGCCATTAGGTTACTATCTTGTTTATAACCCTTTTTGATGGGTTAGTTTGACTTTTTTAAGTCAGATTCTGTGAATTTACTATCACTAATAGCCTCCTAATTTGTAATAGAAATATGTCATATCATCATGAGCTTGTCAGCTAAAGTCAGATATTGTACGTCTGACTGCTGTTAGCCTTCCACCGCTCTTCGGATTTCTTTACTTTTCAACAAGTTTCAGTGATTTAACATCTTTCTACTACAGTTAAGGGAACTGTTACTAATGATAACTTAACAGAAGCTCACTTCGAAAATTTAAGCTAACCCTTTAAGGATCAACTAACTGTCTGAGAATGAAATTTTAATAGTTGATGAGTGCACCTAAGTGGTCAGAAAATTTGTCGACTTAATCAGACAGTAAACAATGTCATCAAATACACTGTCAGTTTTAAGGATCCAGCTAGCGGATGTAGTGGTGCATCCACTCTTCCTGCTTTTGGTACACTGGCCAGGCATGCATTCATACTGCAAGCAAACCGCTTCAGGATTCGGATAAACCGTGCCGAGACCAACAGTTGTAACCGTGCCGGGGTACGGTTCTCTGGTCCATTTCAGGTTCATAGCATCTGCTATGTAAATATTGCATAGCATCTGCAATATTTGAGTCACAGCTGCGTTGACCTTGTAGTAGTGAAGCACTTGTGTGGTATACATTGATTGTGAGGGCTGTGGTGCTGACACTGCTGAAGTTTTTAACATGTCCAAAAACATCTGTGGCAGTCTGTGGCAGTCTGACAAATTATGTGTGCTACAATTTTAAAAGCATAATAAAGTGACGCCGGAGTGTTATGGTCCTGTATCATCATGTCTTCCTACACTAATTTAAAATGAAAGACATGCAAAAGTGGGATTGGGGTATTACTGTGACGGTCACATTGAAAGAACAGTGATGGTGAGACTGTATTATATATTACACAACCCTGCAGCTCCCTGTTTGTCTGTGTGATATAACAATTTGTAGCTGTTTTCATTTAAATTTATATATATATATATATATATATATATGCATAACTCTCCATTGTGGCACAGGAGAAGTCCTGGTTCTTCCACTTTTTTTTCAGGTATTATTTAGGAGGTATTGGGATGGAACAGTCTTAACTGTCATGTTGCCTTGTTTAGATTCACTGCTTTAATCAGCAGCTTTAACACTACTGCTACACTCTGGCTTCTCATTATATCCATGCAATCAGCTTTTCTATGTGTTATCCACGCTGATAACCAGTTGTTACTGCTCATGTCCTGCAGGACAGATTAGATTCCAGCGGGCTCCCTTGGGCTGGAAGTGAAATGGCCCTGCATGGACCACTATTCATTAAGTCCTTAATTGCTAATTGAGGTCTTTGAATGATTCAGCATTAGCTGCTGCAGTTGGGGTATTAGCTGAGTAATTTATGGCAGCCAGAAGGCCTGGAAAAAAATAATAAGAGTGAGAGAGGACTATTAAAAAAGGTGGCACTGGTTCCTGCATGATGCTGTTAATACACATATCTCTAAATCTATACATTGCGTTTTTATGGCCAATTCTCTCCATCTGCCTGAGTTCAATTCATCATGTTTTACACTCACATTTAATTAAACGCTGTTTCAATTAAACTGTACACTCCACTTTCTAAATTAATCCTTTTTGATTAAGCATATTATGTTGTGGTTGTGGCAGTTCTGCAGTTTCAATTATAATGTTTTTTTTTAAGTGACATCTTAGTTGAAATCATTATTCCTGCATCAAATTCCCTCAGAAAAAAAGCTTGAGGTGATTTTTTTTAGTCCTCACACTTCCTGCTGGGTGTGTTTTCCTGAAGGAGCTGAAAGAAGGGGAAAAAAATATCTCTACCTGGATTCTGTTGTATTTTCAAAATGTATTTAAGCTTCTATCGTTTTCCCTCATTTAAAAAGAAAAACTAAACACCCTCGATATAAATAGCACTTCTATATCTGTGAAATATGAAGTGAGAGCTGGAGAAGTAGCTCTTTAGGTAAACAAGTGATCTATAAAGTGCAACTGAACCGATCATTCTGCCAGAGATCAGAATTGGCGACTTTTCCCTTGATCAGCTCTGATATTCAATATTTGACCTCCTCAGGTCAAATATCGAATATCTGAATCCCCCATCAACACCCCTTTTATTAAATGGATCAGAATATTTAAATTGAAATGCTCTCCTATCAATTTTTTTGTAGTCTGCTTCCAGGGTGGAAGTAGACCATAAATTGGTGGTTGCTTTAAAAGTCCTCCACTTGTAGACTAGTTTCCATGGAATGGCTGATTTCAAATCCTTTTGAGATGTCTGTAAATTCTTCACTGGGCTCACAAGCTGCTAAAATCTTTTTTTGATTTGAGTGTGGTGTTTACTTTTACTTCAACAGTCAGGATCACACCAAACTAAATGTTTGAGGTTTAAACAGGACAAAACCCAGAAAGCTCTTTCATTATTTACAGCAAATTTGTAAAAAAGTATTTTCTTCAGTTTCATTTGTTATTGTTTATTTGTCTTATTTAATGTTTTTCAGTTTTGTTAAAACCGATATAAAATATCTAAATATGTTAGGAAAACCACAGGCTGTCATAGGGCTTCCTAAATTTTTCACATGGCTGTATATATATAATGTATGATAACATGAATGCAATGTAAATGGAAATGACTAAAACCAAGAATCAAATGTATTATCAACTAGTATGTCCAAACTACTGATTTGCTAAAATAAAAGAAACAAAGCGAACATTAACTAACAAATAAACCAAACAAATTTAAATTAACACCCAGAATTCTAACTCTACTAGAACTCCCAAGTCCGACAATTTGACGGCGAGCAATGAGAGGGCGGTGATGACGTCATCGCATTACATTGGTCAAAATGCTAAAGGTTTTCTTGCACGCTATAAAATTATGGTTTTGACAAGAATTAATAATAGTATTTGATCAAAACCTATTATATTTTATTATGATTTATAAATCTTATGGAAAAATAATACAGAGTAAAAAAGCTTTACTAATCTGACCAAAAGCTGGACAGCTCCATGTTACGCCCCCCTTTCACCTCACGGACATAAACTAGTGCTAAAAATACCTTCAGCTCATCCACACTCATGTCCGAGGAGGAATCATCTCCTAAAACTGCAGCCCTGAACGTGGATGAGCATTTCGGCATCCGCCAAGCAGAAGAATGCGGTCTGGGCATCTTGGATCTGTCAAAGCGTTCTGGCTCTGACGCCTCCCTCTACTTTCTTCCTCCCCTACCACTGTCCACACAGTGCCATCCTTTCCCATTTCCTCCTCCTTCCCAGGTGTGCGCTCATCTTGTGATACCTATCTATGACCGAACTTATTGTTTATTTCTTTGTCCATTGTCAGTACCTTGATTTGTAGTTTGTGAGCTGGATTGCTGGGTTTGTAGCTGGGCACTGGGGACCAGGCTCGTCTCCCTATCTCTGAACCTGCGCTGATTGTGGGACTGTTGCTATATAAATAGTTTATATATTATTAGTTTACTAATCTGTAAACTATAGCCTAAAATTATAAAATCGTTACATAGGCTAGTCTTTTACTACCTTGAAATAATGCGTCACAACCTCCTGCTTACGAGACGACTCGTGTTTTTTTTAGCCGAGGGAGGCTCACTCTCTGACCCGCTGTCACTGTAACTGAATGCTGACCAAGAGCCGTCAGAATCCCTCTCGACCCCAGATCACGATCATCTAATTATTGAAGCATTTCCAATGTCTCTTGAGCAGAAAATATCCTTCTAGAAGCCATTTGTAGGATGCTAACAATCTCCTTCCCAGACAGTGTTCTGGCTGTTGCTAGGCAATGCTCCCGCGTATTCTCCGGGAAAAAAAATATCAATGTAAATAATAGGGTTGTCAAAAAAGCGGCTGTGGTAGTTAGAGTTAAAAATACTTAGATCTTTTATTTACTTTGTTATTTTTTTTAAATAGAGACATAGGAATACACAAGACACAGGTTTAAAAAAAGTCAGGATGCCAGGAAGATAAGAGTTTAATAAACCAGAGTTATGGCATGTCAAACTTTCAAAACCGTCAAATTGATGGCCCTGGGAGTTCTGGTGTTAAAGACAGAACTGTTGTCTAGGAAACAAACACTAACCAAAAACTGAGCAATAATTGAATAAAAACTTTAAAATTGCTTGGAGTTTATCAGTTTCTAAGAAACTAGAAGAAAAACAAGTTTAAGACCTATTTTTGAAACCTAACACCTGACTTTAATCAAAACGTGGAAGGAAAGGAAAGGGAGATGGATTTAAAAGTTTCTGGGCCAATTTTGAGGTCACCAGATTTCGTCAGCACCAGAAAGCAGCTACAGTAGAAAGAATGGTGCTCTACCTGAGGTCCAGTTTGTTGCCATTTCCAATCTGGGTCTCTGTGAATATGTTGTTATGGCATTCATCGCTCAGCTTGGCTGAAAGCTGGGTCTTGGCACCAGAGATTGTTTTTGTTGTGTGTTTTTTTGCTAATAGGTCAGTGGTGATTTACAGTGGTTCCCAAAGTTCCCAAAGTTGAAGTTGGGATCCCACTGGTAAAAAAAAACAAGTGGTCTGATACCTAGCGTGTTAAACTGATTGTTGCTGAAATATTTTTTACTAATTGTTATATCATGAAAACCAACATTAATACATGTTAGCAAATGTAAGAGTTTGAGGGTGTTTTTCCTTGTTTTTGTTCCCTTCTTTAAATGGATCAGTGTTAGTATGTGACTGAATAAATGTCTGTTTCCTTCAGTATGTGATGCCAACAGTTAGCGTCTGTCACTGTTTCCCACTTGACTGGAAACCTGAAAGCATAAAAATGACTGATTGACAGATAAATATTTGACACAAGTCATGCATCAGTCAGTCATTAAAAGCCAGGCAGTTTTTCCTTGATAGGCTTTAAACTCTGATGAAATAAAGGTTAAATACAGAAGGAACATCAAATATTGGTGTTGGCCAGTAAAAAAATAAAAAAAGACAAAAGTATGATTGCATTGTGTTCAAACATCTGCAACTCAAGTTTTTGCAGCATTTAAAAAGATTAAATTATGGCCTTTAAAATAACATTAAAATACATTTTGTAGTTTCAGTAAGTATCCCATTTTTCATTTTTTTTAGATTTGTATGATCACATAAGAAATATTAAGAATTTCTTAGTGAACCTGAGAGAAAAAACGTAAAAATAAGCAACATTCCTTAATGGTTCATATGATCAGGGCCTAATGATGAAGTGGTATGCAGCATTTAACCCATGTTTCATAGCTTCTTGTGAAGGTGGCTTGTGCTGCACTTAATTAAATCTAAACATTAGAATTAGACCTCCAAATTCTAACTTCCTTAGTCTTGGTTCGAGTGACAACAGCATGATGGGAAGATGAAGCTGGGTGCAGATAAAGATGGTGGGACTGAATCATTTTGCTGGCAGTGTGAAGTGTAATGTAGAAATGTTCTGCAAATCCCTGAGGGTCATTGTGTCATCTAATGATGTAGCGGAGGACCCAAATGCAGAGAGGGCGCAGGAGACAGGCAGGTGAAAATAAACAGTGCTTACTGAAAGAGGAAAATCAAAAACGTACAAAAAAATAAATCCAGGGAAAATCTGCAACAAATAAATTGGCTAGTGGCAACAACAGGAGGATGTTAATGGTAGAAAATGGCTGATAAACAGAAAAAACAGGGAACCAGGTAAGCAGGAAAAAAGAAACCAGTAACACAACACATCATAAGAAATAATCAAGATTAATACCAAAGGTGACAAAGAGACTCGGAAACAGGAACAACTATCACTAAAAGATGCAATAAACCGAACACAGAAGTCTAAGAAATAAAGCAAAACACAAAAGCAAGGTCCCACCGATCATGACACTCTGTAAGTCAGATGTTTTGGTTGATTGAGGCCCTAAACCAAAATGCCAGAGTAGTGTTAATTGGTTGAAATGACACCCAAAGCCTTTACTGATCTTGAGCGAAGGAACAGCTAGAGTTTTAAAATCTTTCATATTTGTTTTGTTGCATGCTATTTTTAGGTTGTGGACACTATAACACGTTGCCTCCTGCTTCTGCCTTCTATGAAATTTCACCAAAGACATGTTTTACATTTATTGCTGTATGAGGGCCTGAGTATTACAGCAGGTAGGTACTGCAGGTTAGCGCTGAGCCCTAACAGAGATTATTCCACACTCTCTGAATCTACTTTAAAGGTTCAATTATTCCAGTTGACTGCAGAAAGAAATTCTATTTTTGGTGATTTCTTTACCCACATGTTTTTTCTTTATCTGAAATACTCTCTTTACCCTCGGTTTACAAGCAGTCATGTAAGATGCTGCCAACTGAAGCTGCATGTTCTTGTGTTTAGTTTTGATGTCAGACTCAGACTAAATAAGCCTAAACAAAAAGGGGTATAACTTGTAACATTTAGGTTACTTGTACTGTTCTGCAGTAAGCTGTCATGATCCTTAGGTATTTGTGTTTTGTATTTCTGTAGATTTCTGCTTCTTTCATTGTTTATGATGTGAGTGTTACTACTTTAGTTCCTGCCATGGTTTACCTATTTCTTAGTATATTCCAGTACATTTAGATTTGGTTAGATTCCTTCCAGTGTTTCTGTGTCTCTGTCTGTCTGCTCCTGCCCATGTTCTCTCCTCCTTCAGCTCTTGCCCTTCACTGGTCTCAGCTGTGTCTCGTCTCCTCCACTCGTCCCCGTGTATTTATACCATCTGATTGTCATTGTTGATGACTGGATTCTTTCGTTGTCTGTTTGTTGTTTGTTCCGTGCCCTACATCACTGTGTAAGTTATCCGTTCTGTTATTATTAAAAATGTCAACTTACCTCGCTCCTGTTTGCACATTGGTCCTGCGAGAAGGCATTTTATGACATAAGCAGTCATTGCCAGTCATTACATGTTGTTTTCATTTACAAATTTACTTTGTAAAGAAGTTGCACCAGACAGTTCATTAGTAATAACAATAACAACGAATGTTTTTTTTTTTAGAGTTTTATTATTGTTCTTCAGTTTTATAGTTGTATTTTGGTTTGTTCTGACATTTTTAATGAAATGTATTATTTATAGAAACAGTGCCAGCTGAAAAAACACAGGTACTGGTGAAAAAAAGTTTCCAAACTACCTTCACCCTTTCTGCTTCCATAGAATTTAAAGGGGAAAGCAGTTATGAGATGCCACTGAATCAAATGCAATTCATTAGATGAAGATCAGCTAATGTGACCACCTCTAATATAGCAGATGTTGACTGTTTGCTGGTCTTACCAATGACCTTAAAGTAACATACTGCTGATCAATCTGCAAAGAGTGACAACCATTTAAGGCCATTTCCAAAATCTAAAGTCCATCCATCTACATAGAAGAAGAATATCAAGTTGAAAAAACTTCAAACAACTGCTAATCTTCCAGAGAGTGCACATCCAGGCTAGTTCACTTTACGTGGAGGGCTCTGAGAAAATTGCAAAAAAGCTTAAGATCTCCATCTCAGACCCTGATATATTTGGTGAAAACAATGCCCCAGTCAAAGTTCGGACCCCAAACTGACTAAGATGCCGTGGCGTGATCTTAATAGAGAAGTGTAGGCATGAATGTCTTAATGAACTGAGGGAAGGGTCTTAAAGAAGACTTGACCACAATTCCTCCTCAACAATGTTAGAGATTAATGAAATCACACAGAAGAATTCTTGATACTGAAATAGTTTCCCATGACTGTACATTTATGTAACATAAAACACGTAGAATGCAGTCATTCAAAAAAGTCAGACAAACAAAGAAAAAAGACATTTTTAAAGACCCTCCAAATTTGGGACATAGTTCAGGGAGATGTGTGTAGTCTAAGAGGACAAGTGTGAAAAGATAAAAATGAAACACTGTCTTATTTTCCTCTCTTGTGGGTTGGAAGTCTGTTGGTTTTCTGTGTGCATGCTGTCAAGACGCTACAGATAAATTGCTGCACTGCAACATTTCAGCAGTGGAGGGTGAGTGTAGCCTGAATGCAAGTGTTTGTCAGCATGTATGAGCAGCTTTTTTCTTCCTCAGACAGACTCAGTCAAGATAGGTCAGGGGGAGAGGAAACGCTAAAATGATTACTTTCACCGGTTCTTAGCTTCTTTATCTCCTGAGGATTCCCACTCTGAAACCTCTGACAGTCGATGTGAGAAAACCAAAGAGGATCCATGAAATACTTAAACTTGGAACCTTTGTGGTGCATGCACGATGCTGTAGAAGTATCATAGAGAAAAAAAAACACATCACTGTCAAGCGCTTGCCACTGGGGTTGTAAGAAAGACTTTCTGAGGAAAACAGGGCATGTGCAGCGGACAATGTGCCAGTGATGAGCTAGGATGTACTCACAGCTCCACTGATGCATGAAGTTGTGATTTAGCATTCATTTCTGGAGAATTAAGCATTCCCATATGAATCAGGCCCCATCTCCATCTTCCCTGATGTTTTTCCGACCAGGCTGCTTTGAATTCTGGGTTTTCGGGTTTGGGATGTTTCTACCAAGTCTTTGCTGGCAGTTATGAAAGGCTTTGAGGGTCTTACAGACTCATGAATCTTGCAAAATAATAATGTTTGAAGATTGTTTCAGTTGCTTGAGAAACAGCACATTTTACTTTAATTATTTAATCATTCATTCAAACAATTAAAAACTTAGTAATTAATAATAACTAACGAGTTAATGTAAATCATACATGGGGAAAAGAGAGAGTGAAGGTTTTTAAATGCCTCCTCCTTAAACACCCTGTAGTTATTTTCTACCACCTGCAGCCTGTGGTTATGTAAAGCTCCACTGCAGCAGTGTCTTGGAGACCAGTCAGAGGTATCTGCTGCCTAAAAATGTTGGACATTTATTCAGACTTTAGAAACTACAAACCATTTGTTGAGCTAATGTTCTGTCCACATGTAAATAGCAACCAACTTGAAGTTCACAGTCTCAACAAGAATCTTGTGTGTCTTTTCACCAGAACTCCCCATAGTTCTCATCCACACAGCTGGATTTGCTTACTCTACATATGTAAGGTTACAGGGTGCAGAGGAAATTATATTTTACAGTAAAATAGATGCAAACTTATACCATTACCTGTCTACATTTACAGTGCATTGCAAAATTATTATCACCCTTCATTCTTTTTCCATTTTTATCACCTGACAGCCTAAAACATGATTAGGATTTTATGTGACAAAGCAAAACAAGGTAGTGTATTGTGGTATCTGGAGGTTACATAAATCATCCCAAGTTCAACCCAATTAGGAGGTAGGGAGTTTGGGTTTGCAGAAAAACCAGCTGATGGGCCTGTGTCTGGGAGACATAACACTTTCCATTAACACAGTAACTCTTAAAGCCCCGTGTCAAGATAGTGTCTATCCAAGCAAGGACCAGAGAACACCTGGTCCTTTTCGATAAGACTGTCTTCCTGGCAATTGAGGCTGACTGAAGCACATTCCAAAGTTGAAGCCATATGCTAGGGGAAAACCAAATATGGAAAACGGTTTCTGTGTTGTCTGAAACCCTCATAAAAAGAGGCTGTGATTATTGTCAGTTGGGAATTCTCCTACACTTCTGTTAGGATTCCCCAAAGTCTGATGTATTGATCTGTAATTTTGTTATGGGCCCAGTTGAAATAAAAATCCTCATGTGCTGAACTATGTCTGTGTCAGAACAAAGATCCTTCCGAGACATTCACATATCGGCGAGAGTTCATAAATTCCAATTATTAATATTAATATTGGACATGTCTTGCGCTGAGGAGAGTACTGTGCCCCAATTTCGTTGTGCTTGTGTACACTGTTCGCCTGTTTAATGACAATAAAGACTCTTCTTCTTCAATATACAACAGTATATTTGTTTAGCCACCCTTGAATCAATACTTTGTACAACCATCTTTCACTGCAATTATAGCTGCAAGTCTTGGGGTATGTTTGCTAGCTTTGCACATCTAGAGACTTGATGTGCAGAGCCCATTTTTGCCTATTCTTCGCGAAATACAGTAGCTCTAGCACAGTCAGATTAGATGGAGAGAGCCTTCAGACATTAGTTTTCAACTCTTGCCACAGATTCTGAATAGGATTTACCAATGGACTTTGACTTAGCCATTCTAACACATTATTATGCTTTGATCTAAATAAGTTGTGTCCATGGGTTTTGCCACAGGGGACAAAATCGACAAGTTAAAAGTACTTGGAGGGCCTCAATTTTTATTTCCAATTCAAATTGGAAAAGATATAGTGATTTCTTTGTGATTGTTTTTTATTATTTGCTCAGCCATAAATGTAAAATTCAATATTGCATTGAAACAAAGTAGTTTAAATTTGGTAGAAAAATTATCTTTATACAATAGAGAGAATAAAAAGGATCTTGTACATTTGTTTTATTAAAAGAAAAGCTTACAGTTTCCCAATTTTTTGAGGGGATCAACAACTAAATGGTCCACAACAAAATGTGAGAGAATTCAAGGGGTGTAAATATTTTGCTAGGTAGCTAGGTATTCCATATTTCCCTTGTGTTTTAGTATGTGAGTATGCAGCAAACCTCTGAACAGAGTAGTGTTGTTATATGCAGAAGTAAAATCTGGCTATGGCTCATTAAAGCTCAGTTCTGACATTATCGTACTGTGGAAAGGTTAAACCACCCATAATTTCTTTCTGCTTATCGTATTTTTAAAGTGGTTTTAATCAACTGACCTCCAGGCTTTCTGAATGGTTTTCTCTGGACTTTGCCGCTTTTCTTAAATGCTAATTTTCAGTCCAGTACTCGAACATTTTCTGCGCACACATTGTGAGGACTTTGCCTTTGCATTGCCTCACAAAGAAATTTTATTACATTTAGTAATACTTTTTTCTATTCTCTACTTCAGGTAGTTTTAAAATCTGAGAGCTGCATGTAGACTCGAATGCAGGATAGAGAGGGACACAAAGAGGCTTCTTCCAAATGCACATCAGAGATGTTCTTTTGTGTTGGAGAGGTTTTTTTCAGACTGTGAGGATGTGGTGACTGAAATTTTATAAGAAACCACTGGAGAGTAGAAATGTGTATCCTGTAATGTAATGAGATGCCTGTGAAATTGCAGTTCAATGCGCCTATTTAAACTGTTGTTAATAGTTATTTTAATAATATCTTTGTTATTTGAGGAAAATATACTTATTGTAGTTATTGTTATAGAAAGACATTTTTATTACACATTTATTCATTCATTCATCTTCTATACCACTTATTCCATAGTGGGTCACGGGGGAGCCGGACGAGCGAGAGGCATTTTTATTACACCTTTTTTACTAAAATATTTCATGTCTTGCCCTTTTTATCCTCAAAACTGTGTTTTTGTGGCAACTTCATGTCTGCCCCTTTACCACTGACCTCTGACATCAACCAGGCCTTTTCATCCAAACAGTTGCTGCTCACTAGAAATGTCCTCTTTTCTTGCACCATTCTCTGTAAACCAAAGAGATTCTTGTAGGTGAAAATCCCTGTAGAGATGCAGTTTCCGAAATAGTCCACCCAGCTTGTTTGGGCACCAACAACCGTGCTATTTAAGAAGTCAAGGAAATCTCTGATTATTCAGCTCATCCATGTTTTAGAGGCAACAAAGCAACCTCAGATGATATAATAATGCAACCTCCACTATGCTAGAAGGGTCGCCTAAGGTCATTTGATGTTCTATAAATATACAAATTGCTACACTGGCTTCATAAAATGACTGCTTTGTTCAGGAAAATTAAAAGTATCATTTTTTTGTGTTGGGAGGCTACTTTCTTTTTTAAAGTCTGTTCCCTTTGCCTATGTAAATCTTGCAGTGTTTTGTATGCAGTGCCTGATAGAGACCATTTTAAAAATATTTTCACAGTAAAACGTTGATAATTCCACAAAAAACTGAAACAACCTTCCAACATGATTAGAAACTGACTTTTGAAGGAGGTTATATTCTGTAACAGAAACTGAATTTGAAACTATTTCAAATTAAAATTAATCGAGAAGATGGCAAAAATGTTTAGCATATTTCTGTATTTTTTTTATGTCATTACTCAAAAGCTTGATATGTTTGTATTTAAATAACTTGAAACTATTCTGATTCATTTGGATTTCTTCCTGAAGCTATTTACACAATCCTAATGGTAAATAAACAGAATAAAATGATCACATATGTTGGCAGGGGAATAAGGAACATAATGACTGATTGCTGATGAGTCTGTTCAGAAACCAACTCTTGTACAACCGGTCAGAAAATAGAAGAGATGTTTCATTTAATACCCAGAATATAAAGCCCTAGGTATTCTGACTGGATAAACTTCATGGCCATCTATTCAGTGATGTTGATGGTATTCTTCAGTTTTGGTCAGACTTGAGTAGTTTTTGTAATGTTATGAATGAATTGTGGGGCAGATGTGGGTGAATTCTCTGATTGCCCACTCCTGTTTTAGACTCAATATATTTTCTGAATGCTTGGGACTCATTTGCTGCAAGAAGGATCATTTGTCACTATCACCAGACAATATTTCTGTCCTTATCTTTAAATGTACCCTGGATAGTAATCATGTGCAGTGGTCACAAATTATAAAGGTTTAAAATCTGATGGAAAATTAAGACAACTAGCAAGTGGAAAAAAAACACTGCGTATTTTGGTCCACACTTCTCTGCTTCCAGCAATTACAGTGCCTTGCAGATGTATTCATACCCCCAGGTTTTTCACATGTCACGTTACAACCATAAAGCTCAATTTATTTTAATTTCAATTTATGTGATAGACCAACATAAAATAATGTGTGACTGTGTTAAAGTGTGCTGAGCATTTCTGTTGAACCCACCTGAGTCAACACTTTGTGGAATCACCCTATTATGTAGGTGCAGCTGCAGATCTTTTGGGGTACCGGCTTTGCACATGTTGAGATAAAGGTTTTGCCTGTTTCTTCTGCAGCTCTTGCTCAGACAGATTAGAAGATGTCTCACTGTGAACATCAAGCTTATAGTCTTGCCACAGATTTTCAGTTCAGTTTAGGTTTGGGCTTTTACTTGGAGATTTTACACATGAAAATCCTTTAATCTAAACCATTTCATTGTAGCTCTGGCATTATGTTTGAGGTTCTTGTTCTGCTGGAAGGTCAGCCTCTGCCCCACTCTCATGTCTTTTTCTGCCTGGAATACATTTTCTTTCAGTACCGACTTGCGTTTAGCTCCATCAGTCTTTCCATGAACTCCCTTGACTATCCTCCCTGTACTTGCTGAAGAAACAGCATGAAGCTACCACCACCACGTTTCATTATGGGGATTGTGTGTTCAGGGTTATGTGCCGTGTTGTTTTTCCACCAAGCAGCACTCTGCATGTTAGCCAAAAGGTTTTGTTTTGTCTTGACTTGCCATGTTTCCCCAAACGAGCCTCATCAGAACACATTTTCCGAATTACTGCGATGCACCTGTATTTTGGCCATTCTGCCGAGCATAAGCAGACCCATGTCTACAAATCAGGGAGTCCAAGAAATCTGAGAAGTTAGAAACAAGATAAACAGACAAATAAGAACATCCTTAAGATGGCAAACGTCAGGCCCAAAGTTACCTTCTTTTGTATTAGTTGTTAGGGAGATGATGGCAACTGGAAGCAGAGGAGTAGTCATGTTTAAATGCGCATGTAATGAAAACAAAAACATTTTCATAACTTTTTCCTCTCCTGGTATAATAATGATGATTAATAAAATCAATCTTCAAAAAAGTGATAAAATAAACACTGAATTTGCTGAAGAATTGCAGGACCTTATGGATTAATAATGGCACTTTCTCAACTAGCAATATATTGATGTACAAATCCTGTTTTCAGTAAAAAGTTTAAATACTTTTGAGTACAACCAGAAAATGATGCTTATCAAGTTCACAATAGGTTCACTCAAATAACGGTGAGCCCACACACTGCCTGTTGAATTTTAAAACCTACCTTTAATCAATATTATCAGCATTTGATGTGTTTCGAGATAAATTGTTGAAATTGTTTTATTGGCCAATGCAAAATTCTGGTTCTCTTTGCTAGCTGAAACGCTCCAGTGTTACGGAGCATATGAGGCGATGCATTCTAAACTTCTGGTTTGCAAGTTTTTCATTATGCATTTATCACGTATGTTTTTATTGGCAATTTCACTTTAAAATGGTTTAACTAACCATAGGAAATGTTATCACACTAATCCTTAAAACCAGTAATCAGTTTATCCATGCTCTGTTTACTAATTAGGTGACTTTTTAAGGTTATATTAGTTTCACTGGATTTAATTTAAGGTTATTAAGGTAAAGGAGTTTGAATACATATGCACACTGCACTTTTCAGTTTTTTCCTTTAACTTAACAATTATGCTCTATTTTCTGTTGGTCTTCTATGCAAAATCTTGATAAAGTCCAAATAAGTTTTGGTTCTAACCTTATGAAACGTCAAACGTTTCAGGCGGTATGACTATCACAAAGCCACACAAATACACATCAAACAGCAGCTGTTGGATTACATCAGTCTTTCAGGCACATTTTAAATCATATTTAATGAACAAAAGCGAGTATTTTTGTTCGGCCAGCTCTGCACACATGTGATTGGGGGACAACTTACATGATCTCACATTAGATCAACTTAAATCTTTCTCTTGCTTCCTTAATCAGCCATATACCTAATGGCCTTTCTTATTCAGTTCATTTCACATCCATCAGTCACTAGGAGGGTCGGGCCTAGTCTTGAGGCTGCTGAGGCCGTTCAGAGACAGAGATGTAGTGAATGCATTGGAGGTTTGATTGGATTGACTAGTAGTCCTTTTGAACGCTGATTCTCCTTTCTGCTCTGCTGATAATTAGAGGAATTAACTCCTGAAAACTTAATAACAGCATTGCTGCATTGTGAGACTTTCAGTAGAGTTAAATCATCTTCCCTTCAGGGATGTGAAAAGGTTGTTTTTTGGGGTTTCTTTTTTTCCAACAGCATTGGGGGATTTAGGAAGGATTATGTGTGGGTGGAGGCAAATGATGGAGGTAAAGAAGAGGTAGGATGGGGAAAATTGTGAAGTGAATGGAGCCCCGGAGGAGACTGACTGCAGAGAGTGTGTTATTGTGTGTGAGGGATGACATTTAAGGTAAATACGATTCTGCACGCTTTCTCCTTCATCTTAAGAAGATACAATGTGGAGATGTATTTTTAGAAAATACTTTGATATAATTTGGACTATAAACTCCTTTTTTACATGCAGTTGATGGTGCCTCTTAAGCTTTGGACTTATAGCATTTAGATTAATCCTTATATGTTCTTAAAATAAATGAACATTCAATAAATATTTGAATCTCTAGAGAAATGTATGGCAACTAAGAACCTTTAGCCAGCTTTAAGGATAAAACGAAAAAATTCTGACATTTTTTGCTTTTTGCTAAGTGATTTACTTGGTTCTTGGTTTTGACATTAGTTGCTTTCATCAGAACTCAAATAGGATGCTTAAATAAAATGCTTTGGCTTTAAATGTATCCCAGGATTCAATTAGAACTTGACCTTTTGGCTAAACAGGTTTTCTTTTGTGTTCTTGCATTTGAGCCCAACATTAAACTAAAATCTTAGTAGTAAAAACCAGCTTCTCTAAAACTGGCTTGGCAACCTAAAAAAGGGGAAACAGTCTGTTTTAAAAGATAAAAAACACAGGCACCTCCAGAGTTTAGTTTAATAATAATAAAGAACATGGGCATGAAATCATGGCTTCAGGTTGTGTCTGCAATTAGACACATGGAACAGCTACTGTATATTTACCTCTGAAAAGGTAAATAAGGATGTACTTTCATTAAAAAAGGGTTTATGGTCAATTTAGTCATGGGATAAATAAACCAAGTAAACCCCATGATTTAATAGTCAATCAGCCTTCATTGAGAACCGTTTTATGGTCAGATGACACAAAGACTGAACTATTTGGTCACAATGACAAGTAGAAAGTGATGCTGTCAAGCCTCAAAACAGTGTATCAGCTAACAAGCATTGTGGTGGTAGCATCATGTTTGGGGACTGTTTTGCTTCTGGTGGTGTTAGTGCAAGAAAGAATAAAGAAGGATTATCTACTTAATCTTCTAGTTTACTTCTCATTAGCAGCTAGATGTGTTGGTTAGACTGAATGGAGGA
Organism: Girardinichthys multiradiatus; assembly: GCF_021462225.1. Taxonomy (NCBI): domain Eukaryota; kingdom Metazoa; phylum Chordata; class Actinopteri; order Cyprinodontiformes; family Goodeidae; genus Girardinichthys; species Girardinichthys multiradiatus. Next base: position 32,031,455 of record NC_061799.1, on the reverse strand, counting down.
CCCAAATGCAGGCACCCAGGAGGCAGAGTCAATGCAAGAATAAAAAAAATAATACTTAACTGATTCCAGAAGAGAGACTTAACTTTGCTTTTGGAACATCTTGATTCTCTTCTTTTCAGATACTCTGTTATAGTTCAAGCTGTTGAACAGGTGACCTTACATTTGACTGTATAAAACAGAGGAGTTGACTCATTGATTGCAAGGTGCCTAGGTTCTATAGCTTCAAAACAAGCCCAAATCATCATTCATCGACGACTATGCTTTAAAGTTTCCATGTAGTATTTGCCTCATATTGTTAACCTCATATCATAGCCTAACTCATGTGTGCTAAGATATGACTTTGGCAATTATGCTATGAGACTATGAAGCTCTGTTTGGGCTTCTCCTGACATGATGCTGTGCATTATTGCTAGACATCTCTTCTTTGATCTCATTCATTCAGGATATTTCTCCAGATGTCATGTGATTCATTCAGATGCAGCTTTGCAAACCTTTGTCATACTGCCATATTCCTAGGAGAGGAAAAAGGCTTTCTTCTGGCAACTGTTCGAAACAAGACATAACTATTTAACGTTAACATTAAACAATCTAAATGAGGCCTGTACAGCTTAACATGACCTCTTGGGGATTTAGCAATTTATCCGAGCAAACCTTGACCTTGGGGCAAATTTCTGGTAGCTGTTTTGGTGTTTACCACCTAATAATCTTTTTTACTATAGAAGGATGGCCTTATAAATATACCCAGGTTGCTTGGAAGCAATATTAGCTTCTTTGTGGTCAGTGCTGATGTCAGTTATAATATCAAAGATATTTATTTATTAATTATTTAACAGATAGCCATTAAACTTATTTGATAAGATGAAACTAGATTACTAGATGCAAACTTGTTTCTGAATCATTGTCCAGTATTCTTCACCCTTTTATTGTTAGCTAAGAGAGTTAAAAACTCAGATGTTTTCACAGCATCATGGGAGCTTCTCTTTGAAAACATCAGGTTTTAAAAAAGCCTTATTATAAAAGTGTCCTCACACACACAGTCAAACAAACAAAAACACAAAGATTATGACCAACAGGGAATTCCTAGAAGCAACCAAACTGAGAGTTTTTGCTTTCATCTTCATGTGCAGCATTCGTCTGATAACACTAGATGATCGTCCCCCGGGGGACCAAAGTGTGACAGGAGGAGATGGAGTACTCTTCAGAGGATGTGAAAAGTTCACGAAGGAAGGCTGATGTTGAAAAACAGACAGCTTTAGGATTCATATAAGACTCTACGTTCAGTCCTCTTTCTTCTCTAACTCCTCACATCCACACATTAGGTCAGGACCCTTTTGATTTTCTTGAGTGTGTTTTAACTGTTTCTATGCTGCTTATTATGTTCTTTAGGTTTTGCTCAACTTATTTCCATATGCTTATTATTGTTAGGTGTTTTCCCTATTAGTTCATTATTTTGTGTTTTAGTGTTCTTTTATACATCTAGCGTTCTACAGTTGTGCTCCTGTTAGATCTCTCTTAGGTATGTTTTCTTGGGTTTTCTTATGTTTCTGCTCAGCTCTTCTGTGTTAATTTACCTCCCTCCTTCAGCTGATCTGCATTCCTTCTGTCACAGCTGCTCCAAATCTCCTCTGATTACTACTCCGGGTAGCTTGTCATTTCTCCTCCCCTGCTTCTGGATTTAAGCTCTCAGGTTCCCATTGTTCTCTACTGGATCCTTGTGTTTCTATGCCCGTTTTTTCCCTCACTATTTATTCAGTTCTATGTCCGTGCTCCATGATCTATTCTCCTCATGACTGTTTGTAAGAATTTTTGTTCATTCATTCATCTTCTATACCCCTTATTCCATAGTGGGTCACGGGTGAGCTGGTGCCTATCTCCAGCGGTCTACGGCCGAGAGGCAGAGCACACCCTGGACAGGTCTCCAATCCATCGCAGGGCAAAGATTTTTTGTATTTTTATTAAATCGTTTAATCATCGTGCTGCTTCCATGATCCTGACTGTGTTTTGGTCCAACTCCTGCTTCACAAAACATGACACTGAGACCCTGACTTCCAAATTGAATGTAAAACTTACGTAGGACTTCAGACCACCAATCAACAGTGCAGCCTGTTTTCTCCATTGGCCATCATAAAACATTTATGACGTTTCTAGTTCAGAAGGAGACAGTTTTCTACCAGTTTTTTCTCTCCACTCAACTTTTCATTAATATACAGCACTCTCTAAACAGCAGGCTTCTACAACTGTCCACTCAGCAGTCTTCCCTATGATTGTGTAGACCATAACATGACCGTCATGTAACTTTTATGTATTAAACATCATACCAGTCTAAATATAATAAATCAGTTATATGACTTTCACTTTTTAAAAATAAAGTACTGAAATAAATTAACTTCTAATGAAATTCTAATTTATGGCGTTGAGCTTGTAGTTAGTATTGTCCTTGGGAATTTAGCCATCTCCTTTGCCTGAGGATTGGAGCTGTTGCATGCTCTTGTTCTTAATTCGATGAAAAAATGTTTTTCACCATAAGGTATCCTGCATCCACAGTCTCCACACACAGTAGCTCAGACAGATGAGTGAGCTGAGTTTTCAGCTATTTATGTGACTTCCATTATCATTATCATTATCATCATCATACTCTCCTAGTTGAGTTAAGATTTGGACTGCAGGTCCAGAACAGCACCAGAGCTTTCTGCCTGGCACTCTCCATGGAAACAGCTTAACTTGTCCAGTTGGGTGCTTACAATCAGAGAAGCTGATATAGAGTCGGGTTTCAGTCAAAACAGTATTTAACTAAGATTTTCTGCATCTGTAAATAATCTAAGTTGGGTAAAACTATGTGAGAAGTTTAAGGTTGACATTCATAATAAACAGTTCACATTTTTAACATATCTGTCTTAAATAATCTGAAAGGACAGAAAAATAAACATTGAGAAGTGAAGTGAATTGTGAAAGTGGAAGAATGAAAAAAAGGTGACAAGATTATTGTGATATCGGTGTGATGTGGTATTTTCAAACATGTGAATACAGTTTACATACAGAGAAAGGCGTATCTGACTCACACATCTGAATCACAGTTGCTTCCATGTCAGAGTTCCTCTCACCTCCCACTGACAGCAATCTGTCGCCATCTGCACAGGCACTGAAGAATGTGCTTCATTAATCAGACATGTCACAAAACAAATGGGTTACCTAATACATTGCCTGCCACATTTATTGTCATACATGACAACTATTGCTGCTGGTCACTTCAAGCATCTGGAAGCTCTAAAAGTGTTGTTTTGGCTTTGGGCAGCTAATGCACGTTTAAAAGACTAGGTTGTTTTCTCTTAACTGTATCAAAGTCATGCAACTAGGTGACTGGTCACATGCCTGCACCAGTGGTAGGATATGTTTGCCTCAAACTGGTAGAAAAGAAATCAGGTGAAATACCTTAATTAACAGATATTACTGAAAGATTTTGTATATATTTTGTGTATCTGTTAGACTTAAACAAACCACAAAGGAAGTGTGCTTCATTATAGTCATTCCAACAGAAAAAGAAGCAAGTGACTGTGACAATGACTCCTCAGACAGAGTATCAAGATGAAACAAGTCATTTGCCTGCTCCTAAATGGTGAAGCAGAGATGAACTCATCTAAAGAACGAAAAAGATGTTACTCTGATAGGTCCAGACCTTTATGCATCTAAAAAAAAATCTCATCACACTTGTAACAATGCCTATTTATAATATGCTATAAAGATAAGTGGGGCCCACTTCCAGTTCATAAAGTGAAACTCATTCTGTAGATTTACAGTTTCACAAAAATGTGAGTACACCCCTCATATTTTTGTAAATAGTTTATTATATTTTTTCATGGGACATCACTGAAGATATGACACTTTGATTCGATGTAAAGTAGTCAGTGAATAGCTTATGTAACAGTGTTATGCATTTGCTGTCCTCTCAAACTAACTCAACACCAGGGAAACTGAAAATGGCATTGTGCAAAAGTATTTGGCCACCCTGAGTCAATACTTTGTGGAACCATCTTTTGATGCAATTACAGCTGCAAGTCTTTTAGGGTATGTTTCTACCACCTTTGCACATCTAGTGACTAAACTTGTTGCCCATTATTCTTTGCAAAACAGCTCAAGCTCAGTCAGATTAGATGGAGAGCATTTGTGAACAGCAGTTTTCAGATCTTGCCACAGATTCGCGATTGGGTTTAGGTCTGGACTTTGACTGGGCCATTTCAACACATTAATATGTTTTGTTTTAAACCATTCCATTGTAGCCCTGGCTTTATGCTTAGGGTTGTTGTCCTGCTGGAAGGTGAACCTCCACCCCAGTCTCAAGTCTTTTGCAGACTCCAACAGGTTTTCTTCAAAGATTGCCCTGAATTTGGCTCCATCCATCTTCCTATCAAATCTGATCACCTTCCCTGTCCCTGCTGAAGAGAAGCACCCCCAGAACATGGTGCTGCCACCACCATATTTGGTGTTCAGAGTGATGTGCAGTGTTAGTTCTTCGCCACACATAGCGTTTGGCATTTTGGCCAGAAAGTTCAATTTTAGTTTCATCTGACCAAAGCACCTTCTTCGATATGTTTACTGTGTCCTCAACATGGCTTCTGACAAACTGCAAACGGGACTTCTTATGGTTTTCTATTAACAGTGGCTTTTTTCTTGCCACTCTTCTATAAAGACCACATGCAGTGCACGATTAGTAGTTGTCCAGTGGACAGATTCCTGCACCTGAGCTGTGGATCCCTGCAGTTCATCCAAAGTCACCATGGGCCTCTTGGCTGCCTCTCAGATCAGTGGTCTCCTTGTTCGACCTGTAAGTTTAGGTGGACGGCCTTGTCTTGGTAGGTTTACAGTCGTGCCATACTCTTTCCATTTCCGGATGATGGATTGAACAGTGCTCCGTTAGATGTGCTTGGGAAATCTTTTTATAGCCTAAGCCTGCTTTTAAACTTCTTCACAACTTTGTCCCTGACCTGCCTGGTGTGTTCCTGGGACTTCATTATACTGTTTGCTCCCCAATATTCTCTTAACCAACCTCTGAGGCCTTCATAGAGCAGCTGTATTTGTACAGAGATTAGATTACACACAGGTGGACTCTATTTAGTCTATTTAGTCACTTTTCATACACCAGGGAGGGAAAACGGCTCATTGGACACAATTTATACATTTTCACAAAGGGGTATACTCACTTTGTTGCCAGCTGTTTAGATATTAATGGCTGAGTGTTGAGTTATTTTCTAGGGACAGCAAATGCACACTGTTATACAAGCTTTACCTTGTATCAAAGTGTCACAGTCATGGGTAAACTGCTGAGTTTATTGTTGTCCAGCAGACAATCACTGAAACCCTTCACAAAGAAGGTAAAGCACAAAGAGTAATTTCTAAAGAAACTGGAAGTTAGCGAAGGGCTGTATTAAAGCATATTAATGGAAAGTTTGGCAGGAGGAAAATGTCTGGTAGTAAAAGGTGCAAAAGCATCAGCAATAATTGCAGCCCTCTTTAGTTGGGGTTATCTAATGCTCAAATTTTCTGAGACAAGGAACACAAAATCATAGGGGTTTTGCTCTTTTAGTTAAAATACTGAAATTTATTAACTTTTTAAAGACATTCAAATTTACATCAATATCCCTGTTTATGTGTATGACTAGCACATTTGTCAACATGTCCTTCAGATTAAGATTTAAAACTAGTGCCCTCATGGTGTTCATTGGGTCCTAAGGAGTCAAAAAAGTTTCCTAATACCTCAGCTCATGCCTGCATGTTTGTGCAATTCTTATTCTCTTGATCTGAGTATTTTTATTTAATGGAGGAAAACATACAACACTGAGAAATACTTGTTTTTGGCAACAACACCAATGCAACAATGTACAGCTTAAAATAAATGCAACTGAAGCATTTTTAATGTATGTAATGTGTAACGTGACACAGTAGCCAATTTTTCCAAGCCACTTTTCAAAATGGGAAAGTCAAGAGAACATGTCATTGAACCAATTAGAAAGTTTAAAACAACTGTAACCATGACGAACAAGACTGGATGAGGACCCATATTTATCTGGTAAGGGAGGTAAAAATGTCTCCAAAGGTCACTGTGAATGAACTGCTGCATTTTATAGGATTATAGAACAATCATATAGGAGTATAGTATCCTCCGTGGCTATTTTATTAGGAAATATGTAAACAGAGTAATACATAAATATTTTGTTGCATGCTTTTAATTAGGAAAGTTTGACTCAATTTGGCTTTGTCTTTGTTATTTGGATATGTAATTCTGAACCAATTTCATATATATATATATATATATATATATATGTATATATATATATATATATATATGTATATATATATATATAAGCCAAAACACACGCCGAAGTGTTAAGATAAATAAACCAATTATTAAAGCCAGTTCACTTAAATTTGGCTTCCCAAAAAGGTGAAATATTATCCCTCACAAGAAGGCCATTTTTGTATTTTATTTGGAGTATCCAAAGTGGTCAAGAGTTTTTTTTTCTCATTTCTCATATATAAAGCAAAGCCTTGCAGCATTTATACCTCTGTGCGGTGTTTAAATCCTGCTGTTTGGCTTTCTGACCTGATCTATGCAGTGTTTCTAAGTCACTCGCTCATCTGTTTGTCCCAGCAGGCAGAGCTCCAGGAATAGGATGACTGGGAAGACCCAGACCAGCAACGTGACCAACAAGAATGACCCGCGCTCCCTGAACTCCCGCGTCTTTATCGGCAACCTCAACACGGCCGTGGTCACCAAAGCCGACATAGAGGCCATCTTCGCCAAATACGGCAAGATAGTGGGCTGCTCCGTTCACAAGGGCTACGCCTTCGTTCAGTACGCCAGTGAGAGGAACGCTCGGGCAGCTGTGGCCGGGGAGAACAGCAGAGTTATCGCCGGGCAGTCTCTAGGTAAGAAGATATCTGTTTCATGGTATAAGTTTGCATTGTGTTGAACCCAAGAGCTCCTCTACACTGTGAGTAAAAGCAAAAGGCTACCTCATGTACTGTTCACGTCCTCTTAACATGCGCTAGAGTAAAACTTGCTTCTCCCAGAGTGTCAGTGGTGCTATGATGGGAGTGTTATTGAATGAAACTCCATGAAATTTGTTTATATTATCGTCTGACATCATTATTACTTGTTATACTGAATATGAAGATATTTAAATACCGCAAATCATCTTGTTATATATTCGGAGACTGAAAAGACAGAAAAACATATTTGCGCCTCAATATCTTTGCTTGTTATGAATCACCTTAAACATCAAATCGTGTGTAGTTTTGTAGTTGCATTTTTCATCAATGCAGATAGAGCATCTGTAGAGCAGAGCATGAGACATTAATTAATGTGATTATTGGGTAAATGATTATCATTACAACAATTGAGCTACATCGACTCGTTTTAGCAGAGCAGGCGTCAGTATTTGTGGCATCTCTGAAAATGTTGGGGAAGCCGCAGATTTTTTTCAACATGTAAAAAAACACACTTTGACTTATTGCAGATGAAATTACACACAGGGAAAACCAAATGGTCACCAATAGCATACTGTATATAAAACACATAACCTTTTCACCTTATTCTCTGACATCAAATCAGACTAAACTTTTCCTGCTTTAGGTCACGATTACCAAAATTGTTTGAATTTGAATAGTGCTTTATCACGTCTGAGAACTCCAAAGAGCTTTAAACTATAACCAGTCATTCACCCATTAATCCACCCATTCACACCCTGACAGTGGTAAGCTAAATTGTAGCTACAGCTGCCCTGGGGCAGACTGACAGAAGTGAGGCTGCTATACAATTGGCGCCACCAAGCCCTCTGACCACCATCACCAGGCAAGGTGGGTGAAGTGTCTTGTCCAAAGACACAACGACTGAAATGGACCGGCAACCCACAGGATGAACCCTAACACCATCGCCCAAGAATAATGAGACTGAAGTTTTTGGGGTTTTTTTTAAAGATATTTTTTCAGCACTAGTGGCCTTTATTTTTGACAGTAGGTAGACAGGAAACAGGGGTAGAGAGAGGGGGAGACATTCGGTAAATGTCGCCGGGTCCGGGACTCGAACGCGGGACAGCCGCTTCAAGGACTGTAGCCTCTGCATTTGGCGCTTAACCCCTACACCATCAGCGCCGCACCCTGAAGTTGTTTTTTAGAGTTCTTTTTAACTTTATTTACATTAAAAAGTTTACAGACATTTACTTAGTATTTGGTAGAATTGACTTTTTAATGTTTTGGGTATCCTTTCAGAAGTTTGCTGGAATTCTGGCCCATTTCGCCTGAAAGAATCAGTGTAACTGGGTCAGTTTTGTACGTCGCCTTGCTCACACACACCTTTTTAGCTCTGCCCACAAATTTTCTGTGAGGCTGAGATCAGGGCTTTGTGATGGCCAATCCAATACATTGACTTGTCCGTAAGACACTGTAAATAATCTGGTTAGTGTCCGTTTAGAAGACCTATCTGAGGCCAAGCTTTAACTTCCTGGCTGGTGTCTTGAGATGTTGCTTGAATATCTTTGACATAATGCTCTTTTACTATGATCTATTCTGTGAAGTTCACCTGTGCCTCCTGCAGCAAAACACCCCTGTAAATTTGAGTATATTATTCTATCAATCTGCGCCTTTGGCATTAAAGAAAAAATTTGTATAGTAAATCACAAGATTTTCACATCATAACAACCACACTTGAATAAAGGATTTCAATTGCTCCATATAACTTTGATAATAAACAATACAATATATGATACATGTTATTTGTAATATTTAATAGAAATTGAAAAACACACTATTAGTGTTTTTCTTTCACAAATAAAAAGCATTTATTTATTGGTTGTTATTTACAGCTTTACAACTGAACATATATCTCTCATCAATAAATTCATAAAAAAAAAAAAAAGAGTACATTCTGAATACATTCTCATGATATTATTTTTCCATAGCTTTGTACAAAACCTCATTACAGATAATAAATCAAATTTTATACAAAAGCAATAACATTTAATGTGTTTATATAAAAACAAGGCAAGAGTCATAAAACTGGGGTCAGTACCAATAATAAAGATTTCATATATCTGTATAATATAAACTTTAAAGTTGGAGATTCAGGTCACATTCAGTCAGTATGAGACCTTCACACTTCTTGATGGAAACTTCTCCAGTCAGAGTTTTAATATTTGGATCTGGCTCATACTGTGTATGGTGAAAACAAAACTGCAACATATGTGTTTGGCAAAATTAAATTGGTCAGTTAAACTTTGGAAAAGATTCCATAAGATTGGCATATTCACAGAAAAGTAAACACAAAAGCAACACATAAAAGCAGGAGATGAGAAGAAAGTGGTCAGCGGCAGGGAGAGAGAGCATTCAGAGCATAATCCATATGGGAGTTTGGTAGATCCCTGTAAATCTTCCCCATATTACTTATTGATTTGTTCACAGCGTCAACCAAGGAAAATAAAAGCCCATCCTGCTCCCTCATTAAAAATGAATAAAAGTCTAGCAGGGTCACTTCTGTAACCCCACCTTGGATGTGTCCAGTTTTATACCGTTTTGGCTGTGAAGTTGCATGTGGAGGTGGATAACACTCCATGGCTGGCGTACTAATAATTACACGCCTCGAGATGCAAAAGTAAGGAACTTTATGAGTTCTTGAATTTCACAAATCTCTCACCAAACGCTGACTGATTTTTACAAAACTAGGCAGGACCCTCTGTAATTCATTCATCCTCGTTGTGATACTGCCAGTTACCTGCTGGCATCATATAACACTGTCCCATCAAATTTATACTTCTTTGACGTAATTCTTGATTACAGTTCATTAAAAATATAGCCTAATGAGTTTTAGTGCTAATTTATGGTTAAAACTGGGAAATGAATACAAAGTGAAGACTAATTATGGGCTGGCATGATAAACTTTGGTAAAACAGGGTTTCACAGTATTTACAAGCCACATAGCTAAATATACCAGTGCCTGTTAACTCAAATAATAGACTTGCTGAAGATCAAACCCAGAACAGGAAGGAAAGGAAATTTAAGTGTTTCAGAAACTGCTAATCTATGATGGTTTTCATCCAAAACCATTTCTATGGTTTAAAGAGAATGGACCAAAAAACACACAACATTTTTACCATTGAAGCATAGTAGCTTAAGCATTAGAAGAAAACACCGGTAAGCTAAGAACAGAGGTTGAGGCCTTAATTCACTTAGGCTGACCAGAACTGATAGATGGGAACAGGTTGCCTGGTCCTGGTCAGATTATTCTCAATTTCAGCTGCTAGAGTAAAACATTATCATAAAAAGATCAAACATGGATCCATTTTGCCTCGTATCAATGCTTCAGGCTGGTGGTGGTAGTGTAATGGTGTGGGGGATGTTTGTGTGGCCTGCTTTGGATCCCTTATTGCTAATTGAATGCTGTTTATATGCCACAGCTGACCATGTCCACCTCTTTATGAACACAGTGTAATAAGATCATTGTACACCAATGCCCTCCACAGTCACTGAATCTCAACCCAACAGAACACCTTTTGGACGTTATGGGACCGGAGATTTGCATTTTAGATGTGCAGCTGATAAATCAGCAGCAAGTGGGTGAACTATATAGACAATATTGATCAGTGCACCTAATAAAGTGGCCAGTGAGTATTTATGGAGTTATGTCTGTAATTATGCGTAGCCCTGGCAGATCTAGATGTTTTCATTTTACTAACATGTTTCTTCTAACTGAAAGTAATTTTAACATTTTGGAGCCCCAATCTGAATCTGTGTAGTGAGCTAAACATTAGGGTGATGGCTAGGAGGCTTTCCAACCAGAATTAAAAAAAATGAAATCATAAAAAAGATTTATAGATGTTTGGGTTTTGTTCTTCTTTTGGGCCAGCATCTCTGTATTATTTTTCAGGTCTTGCCTATGATCATTATTGTTTATGTTCTCCAGGTGGTACTTTATTACTTTATTCCTTTAGGTTTAGTTTCTTACTTTTCTTGTATTCTGTTCATGGTGCATTTTTACTTCTGTTATATCTGTAAGTCATTTCTTTTGGTTAGATTGTGTCCTTGTATTTCTGTTTTGTCATGTTTTGGTTCTGATTCTCAGCCTTTGCCACCATATCAGCTCCATTCATTCCACCTGTATCATGCCAATCAGTACTTCTGTTTCACTGTGTTTCTGTTTTCTTGACAGTGTTGGGCTATATTAATGTAGATGGGAAATTATAGTAATTATAGTCCACAGCAAGCATTATGTATACAAAACAGCCCTAGAAAAGGTGCATGATGTGAATAAAATCTGGTAGCAAGTTGTTACTTTTTCTACCTCAAAAACTTAAGTATGAAAACACAAAAACAAAATGGTGTAAGAGGGAAACAACCAAAAGCCTTTTAGTTAACAGGTTCCAGTATTTTTTTGTGGGTCTATATTTTCAGCTTGATTTCCTTTTTGGAAGATGTCTTGGCTGTTATGTCAGTCAGTCATTTTCTACCACTTCTTCCGTAGTGGGTCACGGGGAAGCTGGTGCCTATCTCCAGCAGTCTATGGCGAGAGGCAGGGTACAACCTGGACAGGTCGCCAGTCCATCACAGGGCAACACACAAACAACCATGCACACACATACCTAAGGGCAATTTAGAGAGACCAATTAACCTAACAGGCATGTCTTTGGACTGTGGGAGGAAGCCGGAGTACCCGGTGAGAACCCACGCATGCACGGGGAGAACATGCAAACTCCATGCAGAAAGACCCCCAGACGGGAATCAAACCAAGGACCTTCTTGCTGTAAGGCAACAGTGCTACCAACTACGCCACCGTGCAGCCTTGGCTGTTATGTATTGCACACTTTTTCATTTTCTGTTATAATATTTGCTTAAAATTTCTGGGTTTTCTGTATATTTTTTTGAAATGCTATATTTTTTGTTTTATTGTTTGATTCCCTGAAATATGTTTAATGTACCTGTGGGTTTCGTTGGATCTTTTGGGTTGTCTTGCTGTTTAAAGTGTGCAAACTGAAAAGATTGACATTCTGGCACAGAAAATGAGCTGATTTTAATCAATTTTCAGGCTTGTTTGTTGCAACTAAAGTGGAATCTATTAAAGTAACTTTCTATACCTGTTTCCTTAGCATTTACTATCAACAGTAAGAGGTTTTCTCAGACACAGGGAAGAGTTTTGACATTTTAGTAGCACTTTCTGTCAGTTTTACGAGCACAAAGTTTAGAATATTGTCACAAAAATGTGTGGTTCTTTATCTCCAGGTCTTGATGAAGCAGCAACGCCATGTTCAAACTTTTTATTTAAATGAGTGCAGTGTTATAATACCGGGGGGGTTGCCAACACTCTTTAGTCTGGGGCTGGAGCCAGAAAGTGATTCACTTAGCTTAGCATAAATATTGGCAGTAGCTAATGTGTTCAGTGAAGGTGGTTCAAAAATATGTCTGCTGTAGCTGGTTGTAAGGCTGCTAATGGAAATGTTCTGTCTATGAACTGTTTCCCTTTTGATAAGTGGCAGCTGTGGGGATAGCAGGAAAACAGCAGTGCCTCAAGGGAGTCAGTTTATCTTACAGCTAAGAACTGAGACTGGCTGTTTTAACTTATGTGTGCAAAGTGTCTGAATAAGATATGATGGATTAATTAGTGAGCATCAAAGGTAGTGGTTTTGTAAATAACAGAGTCTAGCTAATTGTTTCCCTTTGTATTTTAGTTTTTAGGCCACGCTAAGCAACAGCTCCTTGCAATTGTATTAATGCCCTCTGAACTGTTGCACATTTTGTCACATTACAACCAGAAACACTGTGAGTATTGCACAACTACAGATCTACCAAGACATGGCTGTCCATCTAAACTGAGGCTGGATAGAGATTTAACAAGGGAAACAGACCAGAGGCATACAGAAACTTTGGAGGAGCTGCAGAAATACACTGCTTAGGCGGGAGGATCTGTTAAGAAAAAAAAAAGATCAGTACTCCACTGTACACATCCGTCCTTTATTGAAGAGTGTCTGTAGGCAATTGGTTGCATTGTATTTTATTTAAGGGTGTCAGATTAAAGTGTAATGGGTGTCACACGTTTTACATTTGAATCACTTTTCTTCCACTTCACAATTATGAATTGATCTGTGTTGGTCTATCACACACAATCCTAGTTAAACACAGGAAAAGAAAACCTTAAGATGTCCAGTTTAGCAGTTTACTACAAGCTATCTAAAGGACACAGTTTACATGTCTGTTGACATGAAGGACAGACTGGGACTCAAAAACAGCCCTGGACCTTCTCTCAAATAGGCCCATTATCATATAAAAGTGCACACATTGAACCTGGAACACTCTTAAAGGGGCTTGGTCCCCAGCTGCTGTTTGCTGTTAGAGTCACTCTTTTTAGCTCATGAAACAGGCAGGCCAACGGCCCAGGATTGCATGCTTGTTCTAGACTTCTACAGAATGGAGAATGCCACTGGTTTTTAATATGCATGCAAAATGCTGTGTGGGGGAGAGCCTACACTGAATAAAACCTTTAACACATAATCCCCACAGTGAAACATGGTGGTGGTGCCATCATGCTGTGGGGATGTGTGTGTTCAGAAACAGGGAAACTACTTAGAGTTGATAGGAATATGAATAGAGCTAAATACAGGGAAGTCCTGGAAGAAAACCAACTAGAGACTGCAAAAAGACTTGAGACTGTGACAGAGGTCCACCTCCCAGCGACACCAACCTTAAACATACAACCAGAGCTACAAGGGGATGGTTAAAGATTTAACTGGAACAAAAAGTGGTTTTACAAAGTATTGACTCAGGAGGATTCAAAACAAATGCAAGGCACACTTTCAAAGGCAATTATGCACTTCTTTTGTCATAATACCAATAAATACCATAAATTCAATGGAGATTTATGGTTGTAACATGACAAAATGTAAAAAACGTCATGGGGTATGAATAGTTTTGGAAGGCACTGCAATGGCTGGAAGCAGAGAAATATAGACCCAAATAAGCAGTCAACCATACTAAGCAAGAAAAAGTTATGCTGACATTATTGAAACACACATTCTGTGTTTCTAGCAATAATTTGAAAGCAGACTTTTTCCATTTTTTCCACTTGGTAGTTGTGCCATCTTTCCTTCAAATCTGAAACCATTTCAATCTGTAAACCTAACAACTATCCAGGGTATGTTTAGAGATGAGGACAGAAATCTTTTCTGGTGATAGTGACAAATGACCCTTCTTGCAGCAAATGAGTCCCAAAACTCAAGACTCAAGAAAATCAATCAAGTCTACAAAAGAAGCGGGCAGTCAGAGAACTCACCCACATCTGCCTGGCTATTCATTCATAACATTTCAAAAACTACTCAAGTCTGATCCACACTAAAACATCTTATCAACATCACTAAATGGATGGCCATGACATTTACAGACACAGTCAGGGTGCCTAGGGCTTAATATTTTGAGTTTTAAAGAAAATTTTTAATTATAATGTTGAGCATTATTTGTAGCCTTTTTAAGAATTCATGGAAACATCTTTATTATTACAACAGTAAAACTCTATATATATATATATATATAAATATATATATATATATGTATATATAGCGTCAAGCTTTTAACATGTTTCTACTGCTATTTGGTGATTTATTTTTGGGCATGAGCTCCAAATCTTCTAGGTTGGAAGTCCAAGTCCCAGATAAATGATCACTCTAATGTCAGCACAAATTCACACGTCCAATCTGCATGCACTTAAAGAGGCTGCCCCTCATTGTTATGCATGCTGACAAACCACATGTGTTCAGAACAACACACCTACAAGCTTGTATTTGTCCAGACAGAAGTGAGAATAAAGTAAATGATCAAACTCTTGGGTGAGCTTTTGTTTTTTCCTATAGCAGCCAAAGAGAAATATTCCTTTGCTTAGCGTGGCACAGTGCATCTCCACTCTGCCCTTGTAAACACACAGACACAAACACACACAATAAATCCAGCATATTAACAATGCACCATAAGTGCCAGAGGTATAGTGCACGTGCCTGCAGTAATTCCTCCCTCTGCTCTGGAAATCATCTCTTCTGTTTTTATTCTGCTGCCTCGGTGAAATTTAACCCTCCATGCCTTATCTTTTATACATGAACTTGATATCTGATTAGGCTCCAGCGATGCGCTCATCCTGCACCCTATGAGATTCCTTGATATTTTCCTCAGGACTTTTAAATTACACTCAGCGAGGAGCAGCAGCAGAGAGTTGGGGGGGGGGGCTGTTTGATGGCATAACATGACATGTGACAGGAAGGTCAGAATCAAACCTGTGACGTCCTGAACGCACTCAGCCCTCCGAGTGTACCTCGGTGCCCCACGCTTGAGTGGATTTAATAGCCAGAAGACACCTAAAGCTCCAACGACTTCTTTACACACTTTAATTTCTCTGGACATGACTGGATTGCAATGTCTTTATGTGGCTCCAGCATAAAAAAGGAACATTCAATCCAACTGGTGGTGGCTGTCCTCAGGCAGCAGCTATTTAAGTCACTGATTGAATAACTTAACGTTCCTCCTACTAATTTCTCCTTCTGCAGCTACAGTCTGGACGTAGCTGTATCAGTGTATCCACACTAATGTTTTTAGAATTAAGCATCTGTGCGATCATATCTGCTTTGGGTCAGCTGGTGTCAGAGATGGTGTGTGTGGCCTCTCTCTGGTAGTGTGTGAGCACCACTCTGTGGTTACAATACATACTGCAGAACATCCTGGAAAAGCTATAGGTTTACAACAGAGGAGGCAATATACACTGCTCAAAAAAAAAAAAAAAAGGGAACACTCAAATAACACATCCTCGATCTGAATGAATGAAATATTCTCATTGAATACTTTGTTCTGTACAAAGTTGAATCTGCTGACAACAAAATCACACAAACATCATCAATGGAAATCAAATTTATTAACCAATGGAGGCCTGGATTTAGAGTCACACACAAAATTAAAGCGGAAAAACACACTAGAGGCTGATCCAACTTTGATGTAATGTCCTTAAAACAAGTCAAAATGAGGCTCAGTATTGTGTGTGGCCTCCACGTGTCTGTATGACCTCCCTACAACGCCTGGACATGCTCCTGATGAGATGGCGGATGGTCTCCTGAGGGATCTCCTCCCAGACCTGGACTAAAGCATCCACCAACTCCTGGACAGTCTGTGGTGCAACGTGACGTTGGTGGATGGAGCGAGACATGATGTCCCAGATGTGCCCGGTCGGATTCAGGTCCGGGGAACGGGCGAGCCAGTCCATAGCTTTAATGTCTTCATCTTGCAGGAACTGCTGTCTCACAAGGGGTCTGAGGATCTCATCTCGGTACCTAATGGCAGTCAGGCTACCTCTGGCGAGCACATGGAGCGCCATCCGGCCCTCCAAAGAAATGCCACCCCACACCATTACTGACCCACTGCCAAACCGGTCATGCTGAAGGATGTTGCAGGCAGCAGATCGCTCTCCATGGTGTCTCCAGACTCTGTCACATCTGTCACATGTGCTCAGTGTGAACCTGCTTTCATCTGTGAAGAGCACAGGGCGCCAGTGGCTAATTTGCCAATCCTGGTGTTCTCTGGCAAATGCCAAGCGTCCTGCATGATGTTGGGCTGTGAGCATGACCCCCATTTGTGGATGTCGGGCCCTCATACCATCCTCATGGAGTCTGTTTCTAACCATTTGTGAGACACATGCACATTTGTGGCCTGCTGGAGGTCATTTTGCAGGGCTCTGGCAGTGCTCCTCCTGTTCCTCCTTGCACAAAGGCGGAGGTAACGGTCCTGCTGCTGGGTTGTTGCCCTCCTACGGCCTCCTCCACATCTCCTGGTGTACTGGTCTGTCTCCTGGTAGCGCCTCCAGGCTCTGGACACTATACTGACAGCAAACCTTCTTGCCACAGCTCGCATTGATGTGCCATCCTGGATGAGCTGCACTACCTGAGCCACTTGTGTGGCTTGTAGAGTACGTCTCATGCTACCACGAGTGTGAAAGCACCACCAACATTCAAAAGTGACCAAAACATCAGCCAGAAAGCAGAGGTACTGAGAAGTGGTCTGTGGTCCCCACCTGCAGAACCACTCCTTTATTGAGTGTCTTGCTAATTGCCAAAGATTTCCCCCTGTTGTCTATTCCATTGCACAACAGCTGTGAAATTGATTGTCAATCAGTGCTGCTTCCTAAGTGGACAGTTTGATTTCACAGAAGTTTGATTTACTTGGAGTTATATTGTGTTGTTTAAGTGTTCCCTTTATTTTTTGAGCAGTGTATAAGGCTGGTGTTCTGCATATTTGACTGGATCATTAGCAGGCTCCTGCTGAATCTGGGGAAGGTAATTCGCCTAAAAAAACTAATAGTAAATAAATTAGATTTTATAAATATATATATATATTATAAAAAAGATCAATACAGTATACATAATAATAATAATAATAATAACTATGTTTGACCTGAAGTATAAAACCATCTTGGGAAAAAGTGTACATGTGTGTGCACTCTACATACAAATGAAAACAATTTGCAATGTAATAAAATGAGACCATGATAATCTTTTCTGTTCTTTTCCTATCTATTCTGCACAATGCAACTAAAAACATATAAGTCTAAGTCAAATCATATAAATTTAAAATAATACATATTACTTTACAGTAAAGCTTTAAAGTAATACGATGTTAAAGTACATTTTCATTCATTGTCAGCATGCCAGATCTTGAGTTGTTCTCCAAATGTATTAGATAGTCAAGACAATCTCTTGTTCTACACTCATTTCAGGTGGTGTACAAATGTTCTCACAGACTAGGCTAGGCCATTCCTAAACTTACATTTACCTTCACTGAATCCTTCTTTTGTTAATTTGGGAGAAACTTTTTACACCACAAAAACTCAGTTGTGTGAGACCAGTTTTACTGTATATATTTTAAAATAAAAATATATATCCAATATATATTCTTTCGCTTTTGTATTTACTTCTATATACACCTCTTTAATAATTTGATTTTGGGTTTATTCTTGAAATTCCTTGACATTTTTATTTTCTCAGTACTGTTGTGGGCTCGTGACAGTTTAGGTTAAGAACTACTAGTTCTTACTTATTCCTGTTGAGACACTACGACTCAACTGGGTCCTTTTAACCACTTTGAATTTCCGTAGTCAATAGTTTTAGCTGTGTCCATGCTAATGGCATGGGATTTTCCAAAGGTTAATTGTTTGGATATAGATCAAATCACCAAACTCACTACTCATCACACCTTCACAGATTAATACACACAATAGGGCCTTTTCCCCAAATAGGTCTGCATTGATGGCCTTTTAAACATCATTTTTTGATTGACCATGTTGCCATCACATAATGTGACACCTGTAACCTATGTGAAGCTGTGGATTGAAGTTTGATATTTTTTCACTAAATTCCATGTTTAACCACTAGGTAATGTAAGGATCTAAACTAAGCACCACTGGTGTATTTTGTTGTAATATTGCACTGAAATAAATGATGTTATCGCACAATATAGTCTGAATAAACCAAACGAACACACCCCAAAGATTCACTTACATTTTGTGTTTTCTAGATTAATCATGTTTTTGGTTTTGTAGGGATATTGTAACAATAAAATAGCATAACATTTTAACAAAATGTTTTTTAGCAAATGAACAAAAACATTTACAGTCTTCCTAGTGCTGAAGCAGATGAAAAGATTTTAGCTATAAAAGTAAAAAAAAAATTTTTTTTTTATCATTTATTATTGCATTATTTTGCAGTGACCTGTTTTTCTGAGGGTCGACAGTGGGTTAAAATTGGGAAATACTCAAGAATCTCACTGAGAATGCCTCAGCCTAATTTGATTTTGTTTATTTGTTCAGCACTATAGTACATTAACCTGTTCGTATTGAAAACAAGAAAACTAATTCAACAGCATTATATTGAAATGACATGAAAACTAGAAAATGTTGCCAACCTTGCTTACGTTATCAGATGAGCCTTGCTTTGGTTCACTTTTTATGCGTTCCCCCATTTTCAGAAATTTTATGGTAAAAAATAAATTACACGGGACATCACCTACGATAGCGGAGCTGTTTGCTTGTAGAACATGAGGCTCCTACATGCATGAACACTAGATGGCGCTGTGGGCGCACCGGTGTAACTAAGCCTTTCTATCCCTGCATGGATCCTTTACAGAATGTCCAATCACCTTTTAAAATTTATGAAGTTACCATACATCTTCTCAAAAATGTTTAAATAATGCATATTAATAGACAAGCTTCAGAAGCCAGTCATGTTTGTTGCAAATGCAGGATTTTAAAATAAATTTTCGGTTCTATAAAAGAACCTTTGCTTTTATATCGGATGGCTGCATTTTCATATTTTTGCAAAGGTAACAGTTGCATTGCATTCAAGTGACCGGCCTTGATGCCTTGTGTGTGTCCACATTCAGCTTTCATTTGCTTTCAGTTTCTCATCTTCTGTAAAATATCCTGCTGGACTTTTGAAAACATCAGACAGAAACACAGTAACTGCAACCCTCATGTCATTTTAATTAAATATCACAATTAGAAGACTTCATCTTCCACCAAGTGCCAATGCTGCAGCAGCTGGATGGCTTCGCCTATTTGTTTATGTCTATTCAGTCCACAGCCAACCATCTTTGAAAGACATGAAAAAAGCTTACAGAATGATAACAGATAACAGTAGCTATGGAGTGATGAACTGCTTGATGATTTGAGAATATTGCTGAAAGCTTATAGGTCTAAAAAAAAGTATTTTCTGAGTTGAACCTTGAATACCGAATAACTGATTTATGCACGAATCTTATGGTTTTATTTCCTACAAAGAATAGCTTAATTGCATTTGAAGTTTAACAAGTGTATATTTAATCAAAAGAGGAAAAATGCACCATATGCTTCTCCTTTGCTTTTCTCATAATGTATGTTTTTTTCACATTCATTTTATTTCAGCATGTCACATTTTATTTTTCAATTATCTGTGAGAATAACAAATGCAAGTTTAATGCAGGAAAAATCTCTACTCTTTTTATATTCATTTATTCGCTTTTTCTGAATGTATTTGTTGTTTTTTTATCATCAAACCATTAGTCTAATGGAGCTCTGCAGAGAGCAAAACATGTCATCCTTTATAAAGAATTACATTGCTCCTGAAATAATGAAGCAGTGTGTACATTAAGCCAGGGCTCAATTTAAAAAACACAAACAGCAAAGAAAATATTAGCATTTTCTGCGTCTGAATAAAGAAACGATTCATGTGAAAATGCATGTAAAATATTTAAGCTCTATCTCCAGTTGAAATAAATTCAGAAACCCAAACAGTCCAAAAGATGTTTGAACACTTTCATCTATGGCTCAAATTGATAGTACTCAAAAAGGAAGAGCATTGAAGAATATTTTGAGAAACTCCAAGAAGAAATGCTGGTACCTATTTACATTGCATTTAGTAAATTATTTTCATTACAATTTTTTTTTTTTTTTCGCTTGTTTGTCACATTTAAATGTTGAAGATCATCAAATAAATGTTATTAGACAAGATAACCAGAGAAAGTTCAAAATTGTCCTCCTGTTTTTCAAGATTGGGTCATGTGGGTAACAGCTTCAGAAGAAAATCCCAGAAATCCTTCTGCCCAGCAACACTTTCTAGGTCATTCTTGAGGATCATAACAATTCCTGGGTTACAAGGGACATATATCTCTTAAGAAGGGTCCTATTGATCCTAAGGGGGTCAGAAGAATAAACAATCCCTCCTTCTTGTTCTGAGTGATCCCAGTGTATTCCCAGACCAGAAAGTGTTGTGGTTAAAGGCAGATGTTGAGGGAGAGTTTTTTTTGGTACAAGAAGTCAATTTTGTGCCAGTGGATATGGCAAGTATATATGGTGGGATGAAAGATTACAGGTCTTACTATTACGCAGGTAGAGGTGAGGCTCTGGGAGAATTGGAAGGTAAGTATGGAAGCGCTAACTTGAGCAACAGCGATGGAGAAGAAGCAATTTAGCTGTAATGTAGAGTTCAGAAGCCCAAACATTCCAAAAGATGAGTAGTCAGGCACACTGATCTTTGGTTCAAACAAAAACTGCTCGAAAGAGAAGAGTATTGGAGAAAATTGCAAGAACCAATGCTGGTAGCTGCAATCAATGCGTGTCCCCTTGCATTTTTGTTGCTTGTTTGTTACTCTTAAATGTTCAACATTATCAAATAAATGTGATCAGACAAAGATAACCAGGGAAAGTACAAAATGCAATTTTCAAACGATATTTTTCAAGGGAAAAACCCTATCTAAACCAAATAAAAAACATTGGAAGGTGGGTACATCTTGAGCACACATCCTCCATTACTGCTCCGTTCCGCTCAAGTCCGTTTACGTACGTCCGACGGAGCAACTCCTAATGAGAACGGTTCCACATAGGTTTGCTTTTCACGGACTGACGGAGGTGGTCTGAAACGGAACGGACACGTACAGGATGTGGAATCTGAGTGTTTTAGGGGTAACAGCATCTCAGAAAAAAAGAACATAATGTCTACAGTCACACAGGTGGTGGTAGTGTGATGGTCTGGGGTTGTTTTGCTGTTTCAGGACCAGTCTTTTAATCTCAAGCACACCCTGGTTTGCACCAGGAGAATGATCTGACGCACACCAACACATCTACCTCTGAATGGTTTAAAAAAATGAAGGTTTTAAGGCGACCTAGTCAAAGTCCTAACTTAAATCCAATCTTACATTACTTTAAACAAGCCATTAATTCTTGTAAACTCTTTAATTGGGCTGAATTAAAATAATTCTGCAAAGAAGAGTTAACTAAAAAAATTTCACAGTGGTATAAAATATTCACTACTGGTTATCACAAATACTCAGTAACAGTTGTTGCTACCAAGGGAGGCGAACCTCAAAATTAGGGTTAGCAGGCAATTACTTTTTCACATAAGCTCAGACTGGTTTGGATAGCGTTTTTTTTTTTTTTCCTTTAAAAAATGAAATCATAATTTGCGAACTGCGATTTTATTTAGTTGAGTTGTCTTAGTCTGATATTAAAAGTGGTTTGATGATGTGAAACATTTAAGCGTGAAAAGTGTTTCATTAACATCTGAAATCGTAA
This sequence comes from Girardinichthys multiradiatus, assembly GCF_021462225.1. NCBI lineage: Eukaryota > Metazoa > Chordata > Actinopteri > Cyprinodontiformes > Goodeidae > Girardinichthys > Girardinichthys multiradiatus. The sequence continues at coordinate 32,009,353 of NC_061799.1, read as the reverse complement.
TTTTGATGTGGGAAAAACCTCAGAACCAGCTTAATCATGTTCTAGTTGCATGTTTCCAGCTCACTGTTATTAATGTCTGTGCATCGTATGCATTTGTATTGCGTTACTTTAATACTAAATTAACTCAAAATTATCCCTGTCCGATGAAAACGCAACTCCTTCTGGGCTGGGCTACATCCTCAAAGTTTCAGAATCCTAACAACGCCCCTGTACAACAGCAAAATTACAAGAAAAACATGTCCTTTAGCCAACTAAGAAAAACTGGAGGTTTTAGCTGAACTTTAGCGGCTGCTGTACTGAGAGCTCCGCGTCCCTGGTTCCCCCCGTTGCAGACCGACAGATGGTACAGTCCGCAGCGGCTCTGCTGGGAGTCTGGAGGCGCTGATGTTCCGCCGGCACCAGTCCGCTGACAGAGAAGGCGGCTCGGCTGCAGCGCAGAACCACCGGGGTTTCTTTGGATCGGCAGGACCATGTACAAAGGCAGGCGTCGCAACCAGAGATGTGAGTTGTTTTTTTAAAAGCGTTCGCTTGTGGGTTTTATGGTCGCTCAAGTTCATGTTGGTACATTAGTTTTTATTGTTCAATTTGTAAATTTGACAAAAAGATTAAAAGTTCATTAACCACGGTTCACCTGTATTTGTATATGTTGGATACTTTCAAGTGTTGGTGATAATTTCCGGATTGAAATTTGAGCCTGATCTGCGCCTTTTAGTCTGATTTGAATATTTTAACACGCAAGAGCAAAGCTAATTTTAATCTTAAACTGTATCAGGAGCTTTTAAGTATTTCCGCACAAGAAGGCTTACAGGCAAACATGAAAATCTTGCATCAACAATACCCTAGCAGCAATTTATCCAATATAAAAAAAAAACCCACTTCATTTTTCCCCTGTTCACACAGATGTTATTTTGGTAGTCTGCATGAGTATCAGTGAGTCCTGCCTAACTGTAGGTTTTATTTTATTTTATGTGTTTCTGTTGGCTGCAGCCTGAGTCTGCTTGTTCTGTGAGTGAAATGAACATTCAGGTTGTCACCCTTTCAGAAAGGGGGAGTTGTTCGGAGGGTTGGATGCACATGGCAGCCCCAGGTGTGTGCTTCTCAGTGCATGGGCAATAAAGGTATGATTAAATGAATAATGTATAATATTAATGAATCTCGTGTGCCCTGCCTTTCGGCTGTCAAGCTCTTTAGGGTTTTCCTGGCCTCTGTTCTAATGTAAGGGTGCAGAATATTTACATGAACTTTGCATACATTTTGCTCAAAGTAATCACTTATTTTTTTTTAATGGATATGAGTAGATATACTTTGATCACAATGCTGAATACGCCACTGTAACTTCTACAGCGGAAGAAAAAAATCCCTATTAGAGTTTAATCACAGACTGGTTATTTATTAAAACCTCAGAACAGATTTAAGACTTAAATTTGAGGTGATAGATTTTGTGTGATTGACCAACACAAAGTAGAGCATAATTGTAAAGTGTAGGACATTTTTTTTTTTTTGGGAGGGGGTAACCAATACAAACACTTAAAGGAGACATATGTGTTCACTTCTAATAACAACAATATATCAAATAATTGTTTTAATCAATGGGCTGCATGGTGGCACAGTTGGTAGCACTGTTGCCTCGCAGCAAGAAGACCCTGTGATCAGCTCCTGGCCGGGGGTCTTTCTGCATGGAGTTTGCATGTTCTTTGAAGACATGGGTCCTCTCCAGGTATTCTGGCTTCCTCCCACAGTCCAAAAATGTGACTAATTGTCAGATAATTGGTCTCTCATAACTGCCCTGAGGTGTGAATGGGCTGTGCATGGTTGTTTGTCCTGTGTGTCTCTGTGTTGCCATGTGATGGACTGGCGACCTGTCCAGGTTGTACCCCGCCTCTCGCCCGTAGACCAGTGGAGACAGTCACCAGCTCCCCTGCGAACCTGTATGGAAGATGTGGGTGTAGAAAATAGATGTTTTAATACAATTTCTACATATTTGGTATTTAATATGATTTATGTCCTCTTTTCATCTTCTTTCTGTCTATTTCTCTACATGTTTTTATCTTTATCTGTTATATGTATATACAAACTTAGATGCCTAGATTAGTCTTGTACAGCCAGGGGACGTATTTCCCGGGTCAAAACCTTCACCTGGTGATGTTTTAATTTTTTGCAGCTTGTAAGGGGCGGGGCCTGAAGCACTGCTGCTCCATATCCAACAATTTTCTATAGTTGGAAACGGAGTACAAGGATGCATGTGTCCTGTGTGTCTGCGCGAATGGTTCTGAATCATCATGAAAATCATTTTATAGTCCATAGCCAACTTGTGGAAGGTAATAGAAGATTTATATCCTCATCAGTATTTCTGTGTTGTTTGGTTCACCTTCTGTGAACAGCAGTTTATTCCAAAAATCTTTTGAGTTTGACCAGTGACAGTTCAGCGAGGATCCGATTAGCTTGAAACCTTTACAAAACTCTTCTTATGTTAACAGTTTTTTTAAAATTATTCCTTCTTCTTTAAGGAATAAAGAGATTCATTTAGATTCCAGCACAATAATTTTCCTTAAAGGTGTGAGTTACATTAACATAACTCAGAAAATGACAAAAAAAAACTCAGAAAAAATCCTAGTCCACACTCAGAGCCAATGAAAACTGTAATATAAAAAAGAATATCTAACCAAAACAAGTTCCAAAAGATCATGACATCCTTGATCTGTTTTATTCCATCTTTCAAAAAACTCAGTCTCTTTGTGTAGCAATTAAAACCGGATCTTTCCATAAATATGACCTTCAGCAAAGTTAGTTATTTTATTTTAAAGTTATTTTAATTAAAAAAACAACTTTGAATTTCCTGAAACTCTTTAACTAGTCCCTAAGATAAATAAAAACTGAAAAGAATGCTGAAGTCTGCTTAAAGATTGTGGCAGTTTTTCAAATATTCGGCAAGGCTCTCTCTACTTGTCAGGTTTAATTTGGACTGTTGTTGGGGCTTTTGTTTCACGCAGTTAAATATTTTTACTTTGGTTCTTTCAGGTTTGAGTGATCTAATTATTAAACAACCCTTATCATTTAATTAGGGAGTCTTGCCGTCGAAGAGTCTGTTTATGATTCCCATAGTTCCTAAACAGCTGGAAACCCATGGAATTTCAGTATATTAAGATTGAATAGGAACCCTTCCTGTCTGCCTGCCTGCCTGGTCACTGCAGAAATATCTGCCATAAATTCATAATAATGGCTAATGAGGACTGAGAACCCTGGAAATTTGAGTCTGGAAAGTATCGAAGTTTGGAATAAAACATGCGTAGGAACCTGGAATATATAAAATTTGTGTGATATTGAGCTCCAAAGATGCCTATCAAATATTCAAATATTCACCTCGCAAGTGAGACAGCTGACTTTTTGGAGCGGATGTACAGGTGGTTTCAAGCAGGTGGCAGCTGGCAGTTTGTTTTACGGCTGCTTGCAGAGATTAATGAGCATGCAGACAGGTGGAAGTGTTGGACCAGCTCTGGGGCTCCATGTGTTTCACTGCATTGCACATAAAAACCATGTCATTGCATCATAATAAAAATATGACAAAATGGAAAAAGAAGGAAGAGCTTTAGCAGCTCAGAGGAGATGAAAGTCTAAATCAAGGGTTGGAAACCCGCGGTTCCGGAGCTGCATGCAGCTCTTCAGACTCCTTTTTGTGGCTCCTTTGGCTTTGACAAAAGAAAAAAAGTAATAGTAATAATTTATTTATTTAATCTTTATTTACATATATATAAAATTATATATATTTTAGTATTTTGATTTATAGTTATGTTGGAGTTCAAGGTGATATATTAATGTTGAATTTTTTTACAAAAGGTTTTATAAACTGTCAATTAAAATGTGAGTCGCTTCCACGTCTATGGCCCTCGCCTTTACCTGCAGGTGGCTTCTTGAGGTTGCAACCAGCACCGTAAGCTTACCATGAATACATCCCAAACAAGAAAGATCTCAGAAGAAAACAGAGAGTTTAATTCTGCATGGACAGATTCCTTTACCTCCACTGCCAACAACGCTGGTTTACTTGTGTGCTTGATACTTCTTCTAACTAAAATACAAATACGAGAAAAGGACTTAAAAAGGACTGTGTAGTTCATTGTTTAATTTATTGTTTAAGTCTTATTCAGTGTTTATTATTTAAGTAGGCCTACACACACACTGCACTTCTGTTTGTTAAATTCTGTTGTTGTAAAAAGTAAAAATAATTTTAGACAAATAATAAAAACTATTAAAAAAAGCACGCTGTGTTTCTTTTGCAGCTCCAGACTAATTTTCTTAAGTGAAGGGGGAACAAAATGAGCTCTATTGGTAATAAAGGTTGCCGACCCCTGGTCTAAATCACCTAAATCCCCATTCTATGACAATACAATCATTATGATTTAAACCAAAGGTCAACAATGACTGTGTGTTGAAAGAAAGCATCGAAGTATAAAACATTTGTCATGTGTTCAAAGCCCAACACAACATATCGATCCCCGTTTCAAGAGGTTTTGAATGCGGTCATCAGATTCTACCTAAAATCCATAGTGTTGGAATTTCTTTGATGCTGTGAGACTTCAACGTTTTACACAGCAAACCAACCTTTAAGAAAACCTGAATAAGTGATTTCTGGTTATCCGTCTGCTTGTTATTCACAACTAAAGCTGCGCAATATATCAAATTGCAGTCGACATTGCAGTATCATTGTGTGCAATATTGCAATGCAAGAGGTTGATTTGATGCAATATTTGGCAGGATATTATATTTTTTATTTATATATTTTTTTTCTTCTTTGAATATCACGTGGTCTATGTGAACATTTCAGTTCTGTGGGATGCCCATTTTGAAACATTTGCTCATAATTTCAATAGATGATGAAGTTTCCGACAATGCTTCCACTCCAAACATGGGTTGTCCATGCACATTATTTTGTACCTGCAAACAAACCATTTTATGAACTTTAATTTAGTTTGATCATTACATATCAGTTTAAGGAAGTTTTTATTGTATTTTTTTTTTATTACATATTTATGTTGGGGTTAAAGGAAGGACAGCTCTATGTAAAAATGGTACAAAATAAAAACCCTGGTCTTCCAATGAGACATAATGTTGTCAATGTTGATTGGAAAGATAATAGTAAATTTAAATATAATTTGTTTTTATAGTCAGAGATAACTAAAGTATCAATTTCTGTATATTGATTCAGTTATCATTTAGAAACAAGTAAGAGAAAAGAGTGTTAAACCAATCCAAACTGAATGTGCTTCCACAAAAATAAGAATCTAGGTTTGAAGTTCAAAACCCATCAGGAAATGGACAACAAGCATACTATGGTACTGCTGAGGATACTTCAGCCTATGATACACAGAAGCAAGCTAAGCAGATATGAGGTTTCTCCAGAAACTGAAATATTTAAAGCTTAAATCCCTATTAATTTATGGTTTTGGGAAAAACTGCTGACCTGTGCAACCAAAGAAAACTACTTTGTGTTGGTCAATCACACAGAAAACTATTGCTTAACAGTTCATCTTTATTAAAATAGATTGATGCAGCCAAGGTAGGTGAAAGTTACTGCATTATGTATATCGAAATGGGCTGTAAAACACATCAGCATGTCCAAGGATACGTCCTGAGCCTGACTGATGAATTAGCAGAAACACAAACAACTGCTTGATTAAGAAGAAACATCACAGCTCAGATTTTAGGAGGGTAAATTTTACACCAAATGGGCTGTAGAGTTGCAGACTAGTTCTAGTATCGATTTAAAGAAAAAAGCTAATCTTGTTTAAATGTTTTTAAAAACCTAAATAATGCCATTCATAGATTAAAATATTCATTATATCTGCATGCCTGTTAATGTAAAATAGTGTGCCAGTTGTTGTTTTGCTTTTAAAGACCAAGGTATAATTTCAGTGTGACTTTAAATGTGTAAATCTGACTCCACTCATCCTGATTGGTTTTTAAAGTTACATTTGATATGCATCAGAAGTCCCTATGCTCACATACACTTAAAATGATCCTTGCCTGCTCTCACTTGCTGCACCGTCTCCTCTGAGCCGTCAGTCTCTGTGCCCTGAGTGGAATGATACAGTCACAGGTGCAATAAAAGAGACCTCTGCCCTTGAGCCGTGATGGGAGATTATTACAAGTCCCGGCTGTCAGATTTACAGGCTGTAGATGGAATCTGTGAAGCGGTGTCATGCTGAATGTCTCTGAGATGCACATTTGTATTCATCCAGGTACCTGGGATGAACTCCTAATCAAACACCGCTCACCTGCTCTAAGGATGCATGTCATCGAGGCAATGGAGTTTGCTCAGTGCCAGGAATGATGCATTTTTTGCCAAAAGATTGTGTTTAGCCAAAAGCGGAGGAAGAAAAACATCCTCCCCTGTTTTATTGGCCAAACAACATTTACCACAACACTCAAGGTGGCTTGTTTGTTAAACGTTTAGTCAGCAAACTGCTGCATCACTTCGCCTGAACAACACAAGGAGAAAGATAGGGAGAGAAGGCCTAAAGTGTGGAAGTAGTGCTTGGCTCAACAGAAACGGCTACAGTGCCTTCAGTGTTTCTTTGTTTCTCACATAGGAGAAATTTGTGCCACAACAGAATGAATCAACATAACAAAACCAGCAACATTAGTTGCAACAATAAATAAATAAACAAAAGTTTATATTAAACTTTTTAAAAAAGATAATGAGACCCTTAACCGTTTCCACATTTGTCAAGTTACTAAAGTACCAGGTATAGCATGATTGCCAAGTGAAAGAAAAATTATACGTGGTCTTCCAAATGTTTCCTGAATACACCATCCTTACAATGAAACATGGTGGTGGCAGCATCATGCTGTGTGTTTCTTCAGCAAGGACAGGGAAGGTGGTCAGAGTGCAGGGAATGCTGGAAGAAAATCTGGGTGCAAACCAGGTTTACATCTTGGCCAAAAATAATTCACCATAAAAGAGAAAATGTGAGAAAATCTCTGGTTGTGAGCTTAAATCCATTGTCTTTGGTTGCTCAGTGTAACAGAAGCACTGACTTCTGTCACACTGAGCAACCTAAGACGACTAGAGGTTGCTTAAGTAGCCAAAGATTGTACTCATGTAAGAATAGCTTTACTTCAAAAACAATATTAAGCAGATGTAAAAAGTGGGGTGCAGTAAAACCACTCTCAGACGTATAGTTTTTTTTGTAAGAGCTTCTCAGGTAACCGTAAGTAATTACTATACCCGCCTCTGAAGCTTACCTACAACAAAAATAAAGCAGTGTATGGTATTTTCTGGCAAATTGATCTTCTCTGCTGTCTCATTTCCCTCCTCTTTCTCTCCCCTTTTTTAGCCTCGGACTCTAATAAAAAGCTCAATAATTCCTGTAACTTGCTGTCCCGTTTTTTATTGGACTGGAATCCTGGAGGGATGTGCTGGGGTGGTTTGTATGCAGCAACAAGTCCTGCAGTCTAGAATCTTTTATCATTCAGAGGGATACGGGTTACCATTAAGATTTAATGATGTCGAGCTCCCTCAGTGTTATACTCTAGTCCGGTACGATTTTTGAAACTGCACATTGGGTGCCGGCCGGGCTTTAGAGTCTGTAAAAGTTGTGAGATTAGGGTGGAAGTTCACCGTCAAGCAGTGGCCCGAACTTGTAGCTACGGGCCCGAACTTGCAGCTACGGGCAGCAGCATCGACAATAAATGCGGAGAACATGGTCCACTTGGACTCTATGTCTCCAACATCCCTTGGAATCTGGCCAAAGCTCTCCCGGAGGTGAGAGTTGAATACATCCCTGGCCAAGGGCTCCGCCAGACGTTCCCAGCAGACCCTCACTATGCGCTTGGGCCTGCCAAGTCTGTCCGGCTTTCTTCTCCTCCAGCGGATCCAACTCACCACCAGGTGGTGATCAGTGGACAGCTCAGCCCCTCTCTTCACCCGAGTGTCCAAAACATGCGGCCGAAGGTCTGATGATACGACAACAAAGTCGATCATTGACCTCCTTCCTTTGTAACTGTAATTGAGGCAAAATGTGGTTCCAGAAAATATTTCTTCAGAGGTGCTCGTTACAAATGCACACCAAATGTTTCAGATTTTAATTTGTAAAATGTTTGAAAACTATGTGTCGTTTTCCTTCCATTTCATGCACTACTTTATGTTGGTCTATTAAACAAAATTGCAAGAAAATACATAGGCGTTATCGGTTATAATGTGACAACATTTGAAAAAGACCATGGAGTATGAATACCGCTACACCTCTGAAATTTTGGTGCATTTTTCTTTTAAACTGCTGTACCCAGTCCATCTAATGATCACTGCTCTGGAGTGCCCAGGGACTTGTGGAGCAGTATCTCCAGTTAACTGAAACAGACACACATGCCTGCACTAACATAGTAATGTACTCATAGGCACAGTCTCATTAGTATGAATGAGTCCTAAATGACCCAGGGGTCTTGAGGTGGAGATACACTGAGGTCTCATACACTTGCAGATGGTCCTATAAAAAAACTGTACGACTCATAAAACAACAAACATTCAAGACAGACTGTAAAAGAATAAAGGAAATATGAACAGCAATAGTATTAACCTGCCTATTAAGAGGAAACTAAAAGGAAAAATCCAGGTAGGGACTGTATAGAAAGTTACAACGGGACATAAAAAATAACTTTGGCATTGATACAATCGGTATTATTGCCAGTTAGGTTTAATATATTTCCCCTCCTTAATAATACTTTTCATCTATCCATTGTTGTCCATCCACCCACGTGTCCCTTCGCCAGGGAGCTGATGACTATCTTTACCGGACATGGACAAACAACCATTAATGCGAACACTTACTCCTAAGGGTAGTTTAGAGTAACCAGTTGACCTAACAGTCATCTTTGGACTGTGGGAGGAAGCCAGATCACCCAATACCCAGGCATGAACATTCAACATGCAGGCCAGGATTCGAACCTAGGACCTTCAAAGTCAAACTCTCTTTATTTGTCTCCTTTGGGAGAAATCTGCCTTGGACAGAGGGGTTACATTGCACCTACACATTGCACTGTTCCATAACATGACATAGATAATAAATACATAAATAAATCAATAAAATTGTTGCCATGCAGCCCTAATACTTTCCCATAATTTGATAACTGCTATTATGAATACAACACTTCAGGGAAATACTGAGAATTCAAAAGAATATTATTAGAAATTAAAAATTAGCAGAAAAAAAGATCAAGTTAAACAAAATCTTAGTTGTTAAATCAGTAAAACTGACAACCAATTATCCCTATTACTAGAACTATAGAGATGGAGACTGTCAATATTTCCCCCAATGTATGTACAACATAATTCCACGCTATTTATTTTCAGAAAGCCTGGATTGAAAAACAAAAACAATTGTGTTTGAAGAATAAAATTACTCCCCAAACTAAAAAGAGACAAAGACCTTTTGTACACTTGACAGATGTTTTTTTTTTTTCTTGAAATAAACATTAAGTGCAAAATGGAATAAAAGATGAAAAGATTCAGTAGCTGTGTGGTGCACTGATTTGCAACATGCTTTGGAAGGAAATTTAGTCCAGCTTGACGGATGCTTAGAGATGCTTTTAATAGGAATGACACAGCTAAATTCTCATCGTAGTTGTATATCTTGTGAAGGTCTTGCATGCTTCAGTGTGATTTACTGTAAAAGAAAAATGTCTAGGAAAATCACAAGAAGGGTTTTTTTCAGTGGAGGAGAGGCTTGAAGGAAAAAATGTGGGGAATTACTGCTCTGGAGCATGAGGTTCAAATGTCCACGGCCCATTGTGTTTTCCCACCAAGTCTTCTGGTCTGTCAATTCTCTGTTTAAGATTTGATGTGAAAAAAAAAATGGTATCACCTTCTGTTCATTTCATAAAACAAGCTTTGAATAGTTGCTTAAGACAAGCAACTTAATTAAGTTTTTAGATTCACCTAAAAATGAGGTGGAATTTACTTTTCACCTGGATGAAGAATCGGTTAATCAAGGCTTTAAGCTTCTGTCTTTGATGTCTACAATTCTGTCATCCCAATCAGAATAGATGTATTTGTCAAGAGTCAAACGATCAGGATTAAATGAAAAAGCAACCACGAGAGAGAAAAAAATCTAATCTAGCATTGCCACAAAGATCTAGGATTCTGTTTACTAATTAATAACTCTGCTTTCTGACCCTTTTGAGGCTTATTAAAATGACTGACAACACTACGACCTTAAGAAAGGAGATTTAAAATCTTAACTTACTACTCTGTATCTGTGAACGAGAGGCACTTGAACCTTGCAGACACGCACTCTCCCCTAAATTACACACTTTTATAACTTTAGGTACGTAAGATAAGAACATTGTTTCTCAACTGTTTAAATGTAAGACATTTAGTTTCCTGTGCTCCTGACTGTTGAAGTGAGGTAAGAAACTGCAGTGTTCATAATGAGCACTGTAGTTGCTTATGAGGCTCATAAGAGATTTAAAAGAATCCAAAGAATTTGAAATTAGTCATTCCACGGTAGTAGATGGTCTACAAGTGGACGAAATTCAAAACAACTACAAACATAACCAGATCTGGCTGTCCAATCAAGTTAACCCTGACAGCAGACAGCAAAATGCTAAAAGTAGCTCTGTTCTAACACTTATCAAAGGGTGCTTTAGAAACATGTGAGACCATCTTTAAAAAAATGGAAGCTGAACTGGACCCTGCAACATAACTTTGACCTAAAACATACCAGTAAGTCCACCAAGGACTGACTAAAAAACTGAGAAATGAAAACCCTGGGCCGAGTCAAAGCCCAGATCTTAATTTCATTGAGATATTGTGAGTTGACCTCAAGATAGCTGAAAATACAAGAATCTCCTCAAACTTCTTCCAGATGAAACTGAGGATTGAAGCAAACTTACCCCAGACCGATGTTAGAGACTATTAGATGTGTTCAATAAGTGTCTCACTAAAATTATTTCAGCTAAAGGGGATAAGATGAGCTATAAGGGGGTAGGGTGTCTTAACTTTTCCCTCAGCTAGAAAATACATTGTTTGATATCTTTTGTTTAATGAGTAAAACTAATGCAATTAAATTACATTCTTTTCCATAGATCAGTATTTCCTAATAAAGAATTCAATATTTATTTAATAAGGTGTCCTTATCTTTTCCAGTTAAAACTAATATTTTTTTAAAATCTTGAGAGGACTTCAGAGGACTTCTGCTGTTTTGCGCTACCATTATGTCAGAGCTGTTCAAGTCAGTTATGCACAGAGTAAATGATTTTTGAGCTGAGTCCTGAACAAGGGAACGCCTCAGGAGTCAATCGTTTTTGCAGCACTTGACTTTCTTGTACCGGTACTTTTCTTTTATACCTTGAGTTAGTTGCCACGAGGACCTGCTGTAGCCAACCAGTTCATAATGGTTCAATCATAAATAACTTTCTAACTCCCCCCTCAATGTGATACCCTATCAGTTTATAGTATGCATCAAATCCTAATTTGCTATTGCTTAGCAACACAGGCTCTATGTGCTCTTCATCTAGTCTGAACTTTTATGGATATTTGGACAAACAAGTCTGTCTGCACGCATATTCATGCCAGTTCAGGCACACATATTCATGCCACTTTGGTATATGATTAGAATAATGACTGTAATTAATCAGAGGCTTGGTGTGTGTGTGTGTCAGTGTATGTGTCTGTCAGGGGGTGGAGGAGCAGGGTTGTTCATCATAGAATGCATTTTAGTGCTCCGCTCGCTCTTTAATAATCGTAGCAGGGGATCAGGGGAAAGGACACTTTAACAATGTGAAGCCTGCTCATGTCGTCCTCTCTCCTAATGATAATGATACAGCTGTCCCCAAGCACCTCGGAGCCACCGACACGTCCCCACTCCACTTGTCCATTAGGGACAGGAAGAGGAAATACAGGCAATCTAATGGAAGAGAGCGGATGAAGAAGGATGCACTGTGGTGAATCTACAAAAAGTGTTGGAAAGATCTAGATGCAGATGCAGCAGCAGGTGTGTTTTGATGTGAGCCTGAAAGAAAAGAAGTGTCAGAGGAAGATGGAAACCTATGTGAAAGGCTGTCTAATTCATCAGTTGAGTCTGTTTAACATTGCAGCTCAGGAGTCATAATCTCTTGCACCACCGTCGGGTACATTGACGTAGCATCAGATACCATTGTGACATGTTTCTACAGCCCAATCTCCAGAGCTGCTAATGTTTTTTTTAATTTTGTTTGTGTTTTTGTATATGTCCTTGAGCAACACTCAAATAATATTGAGCTGATGTTGAGCAGAGGCGCTCACAGCAAGCTTGACAGAGTGAATGCAATGATACGCGTTGACTTTAATGCAGCACAGTTCTTGGCAGGTAGAGAGGCGATGTCAGTCAAGACAGGAGCTGTGAGCAGCGTACAGATCAGTTGCAGTACTCTCGCTAATGCACTGAAGGAGATTTTTTTGTTGTTGATTTTTCCACTCTGTCCTAACACTGACTTTGAGCTTTCTTTCTGTTTTGCATAATCAGTGTCTTTTCCCTATTGAATAAACACATTCATCTCAAAGTTTGCTTTCTTTCCTGTTGTGACGAGTACATATTTGAACAGCTTTGTAAACAGAAAATTTTCCGGTTTTGGGTTGTTATGTGGACCAGTTGAAATTATGTGTAAATCACAAATATTATTTTTGTAAATATATTTTCTGCCTAAAATATAAAACAAAGTGTACTTTTTAGAAGCATTCAGTTATAGGTTAATGGCTATTTTAGGAAATTTTAAATGCAACCTAATACCTGGTTGTGTCACACTTGGCAGCAACAACTGCCATCAAGCACTTGAGATAACTGGCAATGAGTCTTTTACATCAATGTTGAGGAATGTTGGTTTACTCTTCCACACAGAATTATTTTAATTGAGCCAGATGGAGAGGGGGTGAGCCTAACTGACCTGTTTCAGGTCATTCCACTGATTTTTGAGTTCAGACTTTGACTAGGCCACTCCAAACCCTTTTCTTTTTTTGAGCTATTCAGAAGTCGACCTGCTTGTGAGCTTCAATCGTTGTCCTGTTGCTTAACTCTATTGAGAGTTATGCAACAGGCTTCTGTTGCATAGGCCAACAGTATTCATGTTGGCCTTCACATTTTCGCTACCTACTGTATGACAGAAGCGGCAAATATCTGTCCGCAACTGGAGACACATTGACCTTACCACGTTGACCACTAACCTCCAATTTACCCTCCATCCCATTCCTGCAATAGTGGATGAACTAGTGATGCACTATAACTCCACCCTGAGCACTATTTTTGACCTCCATGCCCCTATCAGGTCACGTGAGGTCAATTTTGAATGTTCTGCACCCTGTTTTACTAAGGAGCTGCGCCAGATGAAAAATGCCAGCCGAGTCCTAGAACGTTGTTGTAGACAGTCCACAATCTTGCTTTCTGTGATCATCTGAAGGATGTGCGCTCTAAATTCTACTCCAACCTTATTAATAAAAATGCTGGAAACCCCAAACAGCTTTTCTCAACAATAAACTCTTTTGAAGGCACAGGTGCCTCCTACCAGTACAACAACTGAGGAGCAATGCAACCATCTTATTAAGTTTTTCAGAGTAAAAGTAAGCAAGATCCGCTCCTACCTAACAGGTTCCTCTTCTGTCTCCCCCTGCCTTGGAGCATTCATCTGGGACTCTGCCAGCTTTCTCAATGTTCATTGAGGTCCGACGCAACCACATTGAGGAAATCCTGCAGGCAATGAAAGCTTCATCAGGCATCTTTGACCCCATTCCAATGGCTTTGTTAAAAATAAATACTCACTTCCATTGTTAGTCCATTTATCACCAATTTGTTAATCTCTATCTTCAATTTGCACGAGTTCAACTGTGCTGAAAGCAACCGTCATCCGCCCTGTACTCAAAGAACCTAGTCTGGATCCAGATGACCTTGCGAACTATAGGCCATTTCCAACTTTGCTTTTTTGTCCAAGGTCCTCGAGAAAGTTGTTTCCTCCCAGCTCCATTTCGATCTGAAGAACAACAACTTATATGAAACGTTCCAGTCTGGCTAACATTCAGGAAATAATACAGAGACAACTGATGGCAGCTGATGTTGGGTCAGCATCACTCCTCATTCTTCTTGATCTGTCAGCTGCTTTTGACACAGTGGGCCATGCTCTCCTCCTGGACCGCCTCCGTGACACTGCCGGACTGTTGGGCAGCACCTTAGCTTTGTTCAAATCATACCGCTCTGACAGAACCGAATATGTTTTGTCCAGACCCCTCCCTGTTACGTGTGGTGTCCCCCTGGGATCAGTCTCGGGCCCCCTTGTTTTTTGTCACCTACATGCTTCCACTCGCCTGTGTCGACACACAATTATACATCAGAGATGCTCCCAACCCTTCCATAGCCCTGTCATGTGTTGCTGCCTGTCTTGAGGAGATTAAGGCCTGGATGAACAGCAACTTTCTTCAGCTCAACAGTCGCAAAAACAAGGCACTGCTTGTTGGCACAACTCACCAGGTCACCAACTCCTCAATATCGCAGGTCTTCTTTGATGCCCAGGTCATTGCTGTCTTCCCCTCAGGAACTAACCTAGGTGTCAGGTTTGTTTAACAACTCACCTATGGTGACCACATAAAGACCTCGTTCCACCACCTTCATAACATCTCCAAGATTCGTCCACTACTTTCCTGCTTTGACACAGAAAAACGTATCCATTCTTTTGTGTCCTCTAGACTGGATTACTGCAATGTACGTTTTATGGGGATTTCCTCCAAAACCATTTAAAAATTACAGTATATTCAGAACAATGCCGCAAGAGTCCTCATGTAAGTACATAAATGCATCAGCAGCCATGGTCCATCTTATCTACAAGAAGTCATTCCACTTCCAGGCCCCTCTATCACGAGACCTGAAAAAATTGACATGACATTCCTGTCGATGATGAGTGCATGCACATTTCTGACCATAACTGTATATGTTTCGTCTTCTTTATTAGGTGCCACTAATAAATGTTGACTGTGCTTTCACTTCCAGATATCAACATGGCAGGAGAACCAAAACCATACAGGCCGAAGATTGTCTCCAAGAGACCCCTCTCATCCCTCTACAGGTCTGTGTGAGGGGTTGATATTACAGGTCCTTCTCAAAAAATTAGCATATTGTGATAAAGTTCATTATTTTCTATAATGTAATGATGAAAATTTTACATTCATATATTTTAGATTCATTGCACACTAACTGAAATATTTCAGGTCTTTTATTGTCTTAATACGGATGATTTTGGCATACAGCTCATGAAAACCCAAAATTCCTATCTCACAAAATTAGCATATTTCATCCAACCAATAAAAGAAAAGTGTTTTTAATACAAACGTCAACCTTCAAATAATCATGTACAGTTATGCACTCAATACTTGGTCGGGAATCCTTTTGCAGAAATGACTGCTTCAGTGCGGCGTGGCATGGAGGCAATCAGCCTGTGGCACTGCTGAGGTCTTATGGAGGCCCAGGATGCTTCGATAGCGGCCTTTAGCTCATCCAGAGTGTTGGGTCTTGAGTCTCTCAATGTTCTCTTCACAATATCCCACAGATTCTCTATGGGGTTCAGGTCAGGAGAGTTGGCAGGCCAATTGAGCACAGTGATACCATGGTCAGTAAACCATTTACCAGTGGTTTTGGCACTGTGAGCAGGTGCCAGGTCGTGCTGAAAAACGAAATCTTCATCTCCATAAAGCTTTTCAGCAGATGGAAGCATGAAGTGCTCCAAAATCTCCTGATAGCTAGCTGCATTGACCCTGTCCTTGATAAAACACAGTGGACCAACACCAGCAGCTGACACGGCACCCCAGACCATCACTGACTGTGGGTACTTGACACTGGACTTCTGGCATTTTGGCATTTCCTTCTCCCCAGTCTTCCTCCAGACTCTGGCACCTTGATTTCCGAATGACATGCAGAATTTGCTTTCATCCGAAAAAAGTACTTTGGACCACTGAGCAACAGTCCAGTGCTGCTTCTCTGTAGCCCAGGTCTGGGGAATGCGGCACCTGTAGCCCATTTCCTGCACACGCCTGTGCACGGTGGCTCTGGATGTTTCTACTCCAGACTCAGTCCACTGCTTCCGCAGGTCCCCCAAGGTCTGGAATCGGCCCTTCTCCACAATCTTCCTCAGGGTCCGGTCACCTCTTCTCGTTGTGCAGCGTTTTCTGCCACACTTTTTCCTTCCCACAGACTTCCCACTGAGGTGCCTTGATACAGCACTCTGGGAACAGCCTATTTGTTCAGAAATGTCTTTCTGTGTCTTACCCTCTTGCTTGAGGGTGTCAATAGTGGCCTTCTGGACAGCAGTCAGGTCGGCAGTCTTACCCATGATTGGGGTTTTGAGTGATAAACCAGGCTGGGAGTTTTAAAGGCCTCAGGAATCTTTTGCAGGTGTTTAGAGTTAACTCGTTGATTCAGATGATTAGGTTCATAGCTCGTTTAGAGACCCTTTTAATGATATGCTAATTTTGTGAGATAGGAATTTTGGGTTTTCATGAGCTGTATGCCAAAATCATCCGTATTAAGACAATAAAAGACCTGAAATATTTCAGTTAGTGTGCAATGAATCTAAAATATATGAATGTTAAATTTTCATCATGACATTATGGAAAATAATGAACTTTATCACAATATGCTAATTTTTTGAGAAGGACCTGTATTTCAAGGTTTCAAATGCACTTCATCTTTTGTTCTCAAGTGGGATATCTGTCAACATTTCTTTCCATGGTCCTTGCTTAGCAGTCAAGAAGAATGTTGAGGAACAGACAAGTCAATGTTGGTGCAGTTAAATCTTCTCTGTCTATTACACATCTTTCTTTTTCTTCATAACTTGGGAGCAAAAAGAAAAAAAGCACAAAAAAGAATATAAATCACCTTTTATTATAGCTTTATAGTAACAGTTTTGAAAAATTTCCATTTTCTTGTAGAGTTTGAATATGGCTTAGTTTAGTACAGAAGATACGGGGGACTTTTAGGAGGTTCAGATCCTTGTTCTATGCATTACTTCTGCCTAAATCATGCATTAAATATTGAAACATAACACAATGGGGATAACATCTCCAGGACAGAGGTGAAAAGCAACTACTCTGACTGGCTGCACATTTCTGAGTTGTGACACCTGCAGTGCCTTGCAACAATATTCATACCACTTAAAATGTTTCACATTTTGTGTACAAGCTTTACTATATTTCATTTTGAGTGTGTAAATGTGAACTGGAAGGAAAAGGATGCATGATTTTTAAATCATTGTAGAAATACAAAGTGTGGCATGCATTTGTAGTCATTAACCTTTACTCCAATGCCTCTTAATAAAGTGAAAACCAAATATTTACCTGAGTATAACAACAGCTGAGCTGTTAAGGCCTCAGAGGTCTGTTAGCAAACATTAATGAACAAACAGCATCATGAAGACCAAGGCACACAGCAGTCTTCACACAGCAGTATGTCTTTATAGGGTGGCAGACATACACTCACCAGCCACTTTATTAGGTACACCTGTCCAATTGCTCGTTAACACAAATTTCTAATCAGCCAATCACATGGCAGCAACTAAATGCATTTAGGCATGTCGACATGGTCAAGACGATCTGCTGCAGTTCAAACCCAGCATCAGAATGGGAACGAAAGGTGATTTAAGTGGCGTGGTTGTTGGTGCCAGACGGGCTGGTCTGAGTATTTCAGAAACTGCTGATCTAGGATTTTCACACACTACCATTTCTAGGGTTTACAGAGAATGGTCTGAAAAAGAGAAAATATCCAGCGAGCGGCAGTTCTGTGGCCGCAATTGCCTTGTTGATGTCAGAGGTCAGAGGAGAATGGCCAGACTGGTTTGAGCTGATAGAAAGGCAACAGTAACTCAAAAAACCACTCGTTACAACCAAGGCATGCAGAAGAGCATCTCTGAAAGCACAACACGTCGAACCTTGAGGCGGATGGGCTACAGCAGCAGAAGACCACACCAGGTGCCACTCCTGTCAGCTAAGAACAGGAAACTGAGGCTACAATTCACAGAGGCTCACCAAAATTGGACAATAGAAGATTAGAAAAACGTTGCCTGGTCTGATGAGTCTCGATTTCTGCTGCGACATTCGGATGGTAGGGTCAGAATTTGGCATCAACAACATAAAAGCATGGATCCATCCTGCCTTGTATCAACGGATCAGGCTGGTGGTGGTCGTGTAATGGTGTGGGGAATATTTTCCCGGCACACTTTGGGGCCCTTAGTACCAATTGAGCATCGTGTCAACACCACAGCCTACCTGAGTATTGTTGCTGACCATGTCCATCCCTTTATGACCACAGTGTACCCATCTTCTGAGCAGGATAACGCTCCATGTCATAAAGCACAAATCATCTCAAACTGGTTTCTTGAACATGACAATGAGTTCACTGGACTCAAATGGCCTCCACAGTCACCAGATCTCAATCCAATAGAGCACCTTTGGGATGTGGTGGAACGGGAAATTCGCATCATGGATGTGCAGCCGACAAATCTGCTGCATCTGTGTGATGCTATCATGTCAGTGTGGACCAAACTCTGAGGAATGTTTCCAGTACCTTGTTGAATCTATGCCACGAAGGATTAAGGCAGTTCTGAAGGCAAAATGGGGTCCAACCCAGTACTAGCAAGGTGTACCTAAAAAAGTGGCCGGTGAGTGTACGTGGTTTAGAGTATTTTCTACTATTTGTTTGTGCAGATCCTCTCAAGGTTATTCAGATTTGGAAGGCATCATCAGCAGACAGCCATTAGCTTTGAGTGTGAGCTCTGCCTTAGTCACTAAAGGACATTTACAGACTGCTCCTGAAGTCACTCCTTTGGTATTTGGACTGTTTGCTTCAGGTCATTTCTGTGTTGAAATTTGAATCATCTTCTTAGCCTGAGGTCCAGAAGATGCTGGAGCAGATTTGTTTTATATATCTGGCTGCCGTCATCTTATCCTTTATATGGACGGGTCAATCAATTGCTGCTGCAGAAAAAAAACAAAGCATGATGCTGCCACCACCATGCTTCAAAGGAGGGATAGTGTTAGCCATGTGATGAGTTTTGTCTGTTTTTTAGATAAGATGCTTGGAGTTTAGGCCAAAAAGTGCTATTTAGGTTTTATCAGACCTTAAAATGCTGTTTCTCATGATCTGACAGTCTCTAAGCTGTTTTTCTGTAAAATTCAAGCCGGCTACCATGACTGTCTGGCCACTCTACCATAAAGGCCGGATTAGTAGAATCGGTTGACCTTCTTGATTGTTCCCCTATCTCTACAACTGGAGTTATGTCTTTGTGACCATTGGGTTCTTTGTCACATTTCTGACCTAGGTTCTTCTTCCCTGAATACTAACAAATTGTCTGTTATATTTAGTTGAATTCACCATTTACTAAAGAACATTTAAGTCAAACCTTTATTTTGTACTGATTTCAAAATTATGAATCTGCACTATTTATTCGTATTGTGTTATGTTTTCTTTCACAAACATTTACATGTTGTTCATTTTAAATTAGAGATACACCAATCGGGCTTTTAATGATTGATACTGATTCCAATTTGTTTTGAGGTCTGACTTGTTGATACTGACATTGATTCCAATTGTTTCTTTGATAGAGAAATAAATTATGAGTCTAACAGAAATTGAACAAATTACAAGAACATCCCTATTTGTGCATCAAAGAATACGTCTCTAACCTTTATCTGAGTTTTATTAACTAAATAAATTAAATTAACTAAATAAAGTGCATCAAAATATGAGCGATTGGTTGATACCTTTATTGACGGAAATGGTAAGTTTTGTTGCATTTAATAAAGAGGATAATAAACTTCTTAGTTTTATCTATTTGACCTTTCAATCCCGAATCAGAGCTGATCAAGAGAAATTTTTTGTAATAGTGGATGAACTAGTGCATCTGGTATCTCCAATTAAAGTGAAGCCCAAATTTATTCATACCCCAAGCAGATTTATATTTGAAATTTATTTCATTCATCCAAGAAGTCTAATTCTAATAGGAAATGAGATGGGCATCTCTCAATAGTAATACTTTAATAAATAATTTAAAAGAGTTATCAATTTGGAAAATAAATATTTATCTATTTGTTTAGATTTTATTGGATAATGGCATGTTAAAAAAATATTCATACTATTCTCAATAATAAATTGGAAAAAATCTTTTTCGACATTACAGAATTTAAATCATTCTTAAAGTTGCCAAAATGCTATAGTCATGTTTCTACTAGTATTTTAATGATTTATACTATAATGCCAAAAGTATTCGCTCACTCATCCAAATAACTCATATCAGGTGTTCCAAGCACTTTCATGGCCACAGGTGTATTAAGTCAAGGACTGAGTTATGCAGACTCTTTATACAAATATTTGTGAAGAAAACATTGCTCTAAGGAGCTCAGTGAATTCCAGTGTGGTTTTGTGATAGGATGCCACCTGTGCAACAAGTCCAGTCCTTGCTCCTAAATATTCCACTGTCAACTGTCAGGAGTATTATAAGAAATTGGAAGGGATGGGGAATGACAGAAACTCACCCACAAAGTGGTAGGCCATGTAAACTGACGGAGCAGGGGCAGTGGATGCTGATACACGTAGTGCGCAGAGGTCGCCAACTTTCTGCAGAGTCAATCGCTACAGACCTCCAAACTTCATGTGGCCTTCAGATTAGCTCAAGAACAGTGCAAAGATAGCTTCATGAAATGGGTTTTCATCTCCAAGAAGCTGCATCCAAGCCATAGATTACCAATTGCCATGTAAAGCATGGGATGCAGTAGTGTAAAGCACTCCGCCACTGGACTCTAGAGCAGTAGAGACTCTAGACTGTGTTCTCTGAAGTGACGAATCATACTTCTCCATCTGGCAATCTGATGGACTGGGTTTGGTGGTTGCCAGGAGAACGGTTCTTGTCTGACCAGATTGTGCTAAGTGTAAAGTTTGGTGGAGGGGGGTTGTTTTTCAGAAACTTTGCTTGGCCCCTTAGTTCCAGTAAAAATAACTCTAAATGCTTCAGCATTCCAAGGTAATTTGTACAATTCGAAGTTCCCAACTTTGTGGGAACATTTTGGAAATGGCCCCTTCCTCTTTCAACTTGACTGCAACAGTGCACAATAAAGGTCCATAAAGACCTGGATCAGAGAGTTTGGTGTGGCTGAGCATGACTGGCCTGCACAGAGTCCTGACCTCCACCCGATAGACCACTTTGGGATGAGCTAGTGCAGAGAATCAGGCCTTCTTATCCAACATCAGTCTATGATCTCACAAATGTGCTTCTAGAAGAATGGTGAAATATTCCCATGAACATGCTCCTAAACCTTGAGGGCAGCCTTCCCAGAAGAGTTGAAGCTGTTATAGCTGCAAAGGGAGGACCAATGTCATATTAAAATCCATCGGTTAAGAATGGATTGTCACATAAAATTCATATGCGAATCAAGGCAGGTGACCGCATACTTTTGGCAATGTAGTGCATGATAGGTGATGAACTCCAAGTCTTTGAGGTTGGAAGGCCTCCTTGCCATCTCCTTAATCTTTAGCTTCATCAACAAAATAGTTTATGGCTTAGCTAAAAGTTTTGCCAAGGTTATTACTGCATTTGATAGCCTATTTATTCTAAATCACAAAAGAACCGATCGACATGTACATTAATAGAGTAACATCTCATGCTTTGAAAACCATTTTAAGTGACAGAACATCTCATATAGACTAAAAGTGCTTTCTCTAATATATACTTTAATAAGACAATTTTCCAAAATGTCAGTGCCTTCCTTTAAAAAGACCACTGAATACACTATTCAGCCTAAATGCCACTGTTCCAGATTTGAACTCCTTCTTTTTGTTGTTCTTAATGTATGCATGCAACACAGCAAAAACAATACCTATTTTGTGTCCACAGTGGCTATGAGTTTGACTATGACTACTACAGAGATGATTTCTACAGCAGGTATGTAAAAAGCTTTGTCACATCACATCTTTGTCCCTTGTGATATTTTGCCCTTTGGTAAACAAATCTTTATTGCTCATTTTCCATTGTAGTGCAAAATAACCTTAATTTCCATCTGAGTAGCAAGTGCATTATCACAGCCTTAATGAATGTCATATTGAGGTGTTTGTTTTGGGGTTTTTTTCCTCACTGTTGGGTTTTCTAATGATGCTTTTAGCCGCTGAATGTCAGATAGTCCCTTGGCTGATCATTTGCGCCAGCAAGGGAGAGAATGTTCTTTACTTTTGACATTTTCAGCAGTTTGTTTCAGCAGTTGTTTACTTCCCCTTAAATCTCGGAGAGTTGAAACCTGCAGCTTTAAGTGAAATTTTGCATGTCTTTGGCATCATCAGCTGGATTTTATTGAACATTGTGGCAGTCTTCTAGTCTGTTTTGATGCTTTGCTCATCTTTCTTTCTGCTCAGTCTAACTGACTGAATCAAAGAAATGTTTCTGCTTACAATCAGCCAGGTGTGACTTTTCTCTATGGATGTCCGTTTTTTTGTGTCTTCAGACTCTTTGAATACCACGGCCGTGTTGTGCCCCCGACCCGAGCTGTCATCCCCATCAAACGTTCCCGGCTTGTTGTCCCATCCACTCGCAGAGCCAAATCCTCCTTTCCAGTCAGGGCTTGTTCTTCCTCCTCTTCCTCCTCCTCTTCCTCCTCCCGAGCAATCAACATAGGCTCGTCCATTACTGGCCCTAAACGTATGTTTACATTTTTTCCCTTTTCCTTTCCACTAATTAATTTTCCCTGCTCTGCTTAGAGAGAGCTAATTATTATTGCTTGCTACAACTTTGGTGTTGTTTGTGTTGTTTTCCTTAAAAGAATGTACTCGCCAAAGCAAATGCTGTGACCAGGGAACAAAGGCTTTGCAAATGAAAAAAAGTAAGTAAATAAGCATTTAAGTATAAAATTACCTATAACCTATTTATAGCTGCATTTGACCATTTTCAAAATTTCTTTACTCGTTATTTTTATATATAGTTTCCTTGAAATAATTGTTTCAACATCATGCCGACAAAAATAGAGATAAAACCCACCTTTCCTGTGATAAAATCTGATTCGAATATTTCTACCTTCTATCTTAGACCTCTGTCTAAACCTAAACTATGGGGTATAAATTGCTATTGACACGGTTTTATCCCTTTACCTGCTTTAGAATTTTCACAGATTTATATTTCTGGGTGATAAATGTCACAAAAAAGGAAAAGCTGTTTTCCTTTACCCAGCTGCCCTAAAAACTACAAAGCTGCCTGCAAAGAACTAGAATGACATTTTTAGAATAAAACTGTAATGTTCAAGCTGAATAAAGAACACAGGTATGTAGCCAATTGTAAAAACAGGTCACTGGAGCTATGTAGAAAAGGCAATACACATAAATTGCAACAGCCAAAGATGTTTATGCTTGCGTCTGTGAGATATAGGTCGGTGGAATAGCATTTACCCCCTTATGGATATCTCTGGTGTTTGCTTTTTTGTCAAACGTAAATGTTTTAGATCATTTCCCACATTTTAATATCAGATGACCTCCATAAAAATAAAACAAGCTGCTTTTAAAAGAGGATTTTATTTATTGAAGGAATAAAAGTGATCCTGAAAAATTTGCCCTATTGGACAATATATTCACCCCTCATATTAAATCATGAATTAACTTTAACCACCTGTCTTTTGGAAACCTGAGTTAATTTAATCCTGATTACTGCCAGATCTGTAGCATCCAGAAATCACTTAATAAGAACCTGTCTGACAACATGAAGTAGGCAAATAAATATCAACAACTAACATATCATCTCAAAATACATTCAAAACCAGATGGAAAACAAACAGTTTAAAAAGGTAAGAAAGAGGCTGGGCAAATATGTCATCTATTGGTGAGGTCCAAGGCCATAACCACGCTGAGTAAAAAGAACACAAATCACACATCTTTCAGAAAACATCTTGATGATCTACAAAAAATTGGGGGAAATATTTGGTGCTCTGATGAGACAAAAGTGTAACTTCTTGGAAGTTCCTGTTTCATCTGACATAAAACTAACTGCTTTGTTTTGTTTTTAGTCAGGATGTTTTTGTCTGATCCTAAAATCTATTTGGAAAAAAGCAAGAACAATGAGACTGGGCCATATCCAGGATGGCTTAGAAGCTAAGGCGGTGGTCTTTAAATAACGAGCTGCTCTGCTGAAGGAAATCACAAACAGAGGGAAAACTTTAAATCCAAATTCTCCAAGAAAATTGCACTCAATTAGTTTATTGAATGAATAGATTAGATTTTTTAATCTGTCTCTCTCTTTGCTCCACTTTTTTTTCTCCAAAATGAGGTTGATTTAAATGCTTTTTATTGCAGGTAAGATGTTAAATGCTGATACAGCTCCACAGAACTCAACTTTAAAATAAATAAAATATTGAAAGCAGTCACACAGCAAATCTAATAATTCTAGAAGCTGACACAACTAAATATCTTTTTTTTTTCTCTCAAAATAGCGTATTATAGAAATGTTTAAAACTCGTTAAAACTAACCAAAGGTTGTTAAATTGAAAGTTGGCACCAAACGTTGATAATAATTCAAACTGTGATACATTAAGCAGGAAGCTGAAGAGTTGCATTACTACTTTGTTAAATGGCACTTGTATGGAATATTCAGGTTCATACAGTGGATATTCATATGACGTTTGTTGAATTTTGCCTCCAGCTTTCCTTATTATGCCTTTCCGCCTGGACACGTTTTTCAGAAAAATACAGCCATCATGAAACATCTGAGCTGTGCAGTCACTGAAGTTAAAGTGCCTCACATTAATTATGCTATTTAACTTTATGTATGTATGCTCACAGTGAAGACAGACCAGCTCCTAACAATCAAGAAGGAGCTCTCGCATATCAAGACAAAGATCGACTCGCTGCTGGGAAGGTTGGAGAAGATTGAGAGGCAACATCGCTCTGAGACCGGTAACAGATGACAGAGAGAGAGGGCACTATCTGTCTGCTGGAGGAGCGGCCCTGAATATATTAACTGTATCCACATGTGGAAGAGATAAAACGTGTTTGCATATTATAAAATATACAACAAAGAAAGGAATGAAAGCAACAACATAAAAACTAATTAGGGAACATGTAGTAGCTTGCATGAAAAGCAGATTCTTCGTGTTATTGAAAAAAAAGTCTGTTTTGTTCTGGCATCAACTGTCAGTCATTCTCTGTCTGCCTTGTCTTTTGCCAGAGATGCAGAGGAAACAGGAGGAGCTGTGTGAGCGTCTCCATGGTGATGCTGAAGACCACTCTGGAGGAGAGGAGGTGGAGGGAACAGTCGAGGTGGAGGCAGGAGAGATGACGGACGGAGGTGAGGATGACTTTGAAGATGAAGGAACCAACGACATGGTGAGTAGCCCGAGCACACAGTCTCTCTCTTTGCAAGGAATGAGTGGGTTGTTCACTCTCTGAAATGAAAGCAATGTACCGTCTTTGACCATCAAACCAATTTTGCACCCTGAGTAGAGTCTGCACCCAATCACTCGTGTTTAAGACAAACGAAGTGGTACAAAAGGCCGGTCTGGAAAAATGGTGACTAACCAACACCTGTTTGTAAATGAGCATTTCACGGACGAAATTGTTTTATATTAAATTAATTCAAATTACCTTTTGTGTTTCTGTCTGGTTTGAATAGGTTTAAACAAAATTTATTTGTTAAAGACACATCATCACATTTTAGAGCTAGAAAAACTAAAAATATTTAATGAAGAATAAATAAAATTGACCTTTCCACTGTTGTAAGAGAGAGTAAACCAAATAAAACTCATTTGCCCACTAAAACATGGAGGTGCTGTCATTTATGGAAGAAAATTGGGCAAAGGCAATTGTAGATGTAGTGTAACAGAGAACCTAGTCAAGATGCCTGCAAGATGCAGATCTGGATCCTGCTGAGGATAACTAGGGAGGTGGAAATCTTCGAGCAGGGGAGAGGGACTGGCATGATGTGGTGACGACATAATAAATCATAACGGCTTTTAACCTTCGGATCACAAAATCAACTGCCTGTGTCAACCTCTGTTGATGCATACAGAGAAATACATAATGTATAACAGATTTTTATTCATAAATCCTAACATGAGTCTCTGAAGAGAGAAAAGCTAGTTTAAAAGTTATCGGTTAGCTTTTGAAGAAAATGCTTTAAATAGTTTTGCAATATATTTTTTTTCTTCTGTCAACGATACTGCATGATAAATAACATTAGAAATAAACGTGGCCAATCATTTCTCTAAATCATTGTCGTGGGCTGCATTCCCTGAGAGATTGGCCACTGTTGAGTTAATTAGCTTTAGTAAATTATGGCAAAACTGAATGCAAACTCTTTATACAACACCAGTTTGTTTGTGACTTTAACAGGCAGAAATATTGTTCTGTTTTCTATCCATTTCCTAAACTTTATTTTCTTTTTCTGGCTAGAAAAATCATTAAAGATGCCCTGAGTGGCAGTATTTTGGATATTTGGTTCATTATATTAAAAACAAGGAGTAGTAACAGAGTGATGGACAAGATACAAACAATTTGTAATCACTATAAGGACACAACATTCAGCTAACCATTAGCTGCTACTGACGCTAAAGTTAGCATCTGCTGCCAATGTGCCTCTTGGCGTAAAATTAAAAAGCTACTCCACAAAGTTTTTAACAAGTCCAGATTTCATATGATGATCTCTAGCTTAAGATCTAAAATACTTAGCCTGTTAAAACCTGAACTGGTCAACTCTTTACTAAATATAGATTTTTTATTTTTTGGATTTATGAAACCTTGTGAAAACACAATGATTGTGATGACAGTTCCAAACCTTCGAATAAAAAAAAAACATGCCTGATCTTAGCTACAACCTCAGGCCACCTAGTTTTATAAATCCGAAGCATAAGTACAAGTTTCTTGTTTTATTTTCCTTTTATCCTTTATGGTAATATTTTCCATTAAATTACAGAGTTTGATCATTAAAAGCTATATTAGAGAGACATACTCTCTGTCAATGCTCATTCAAATTCTTGTTTTAGGATTTTTATTTAACTGGGACTTTTCTGCACTTAATGAATTATTTATGTTTCCTTTGAATTTTCAGGGCATCATGGTGATCCATGATCCAGTCCAGCCTAATTTTAAAAAGTGCTTTCACAACTAGACAGGATGTTCTCTACGTTTTTTAGAACCTTGCTTCATTTTTTTAAATAAAAGTAATTTCCTGATTAAAACTAAAACCTGATTAACCTCAAGTTGCCTCTGTATACAACTCATTTGAAACCTCATACTTTTTTTTCTAAATTATCAAAGCAACTCAGTACAAATTTGGTATGTTAGAATGTTAATTTCTATAATTAAGAAAAAAAAATTACAGAAGATAGAATACCTTGTTGCACTGATTCCTCCATTAATCTTCAATTCTGTTTCTTGCTTGTTTTGCAGATAGAGAACCACATATCGGACATTGACAACTGAGTAAGGTCAGTATTTACCCTCCTGTCTTACTTATCTTGGTATTTTGGAAAGTACCTGTAGATTACCTCAAATGATGTCAGCCACAGAAGCAGTCCAAAGTTTTCAACGTTAAAGTTATCATAAAGGAGGCAAAGAGATTGAATAGAAACACTTATGACTCTACTCTCTGTTCTTCTTATTTTTCCAAACTTTGTTTATTTGGTTTTTAAGAGATTGTGTAGTCATACAAGTCTACTACAACATTGGACATAGAAAAAAACTTGGCCCTTTAAGGCATTAAATACAAACTCAAAACATACAGCCTCCATTTACTTCAAAATTGTATGAAAATATTTGGTATCATGTTATTTAGGTAAAACAGGTCAATTTTGTATCAAGTATGCATATGCACATACTTACACAAAGGAAAATGAGGAATTTCCATAAGAAAGACAATAAATTAATAAATAATGAAAAACTAATTCAGGACAAAGGCAAAATTAGTTTGTCTAACCAATTATTGTATCTGTGTAAATTTGTCTTAAGGAGTACCGTAGTGACATCCTAATTTTCTAACGTTTGAGAAGGTAAAGACTATCCTTGAGTTCGTGTAAGACAGAAGGGGATTGAGGTAATTTCCATTTGGGTAAGATTACCCTCCTTGCAACAATGGTCATAAAATATAGAGAGTTTTCCTGGGAGAAAAACCACTCCGAACAGTGCACTCGGAGGCTTCGGGTCAAATATCCCCTCGACATACTAGCAAATACCTCAGTCCAAAAACCATTAAGCCAAGGGCACAGCCAGAACACAGGCATACGGTTTGCAGAGGATTGTTGGCATCTATCACTGGCTGAAGAAACAGTGTTGCATATTTTAGATAATCAAGCTTATAACATAATACACAGTGTACAGGTTTACATTGGATTAGACAATGCCTTGCACATATGGAGGAGTTATGTACCTGCGTTAAGAAATTACTGCGAACAAAACTGCAAACTTTAAAATACCTGAAAAAATGTTGCAGTGGAAGAGAGAATCTGTCAGAGTTGTGGAAAGGTGGCAAAAACAGTGTAAATAAATAAATCTTTAAGCTTTGTAGCCTGGTCGTTAGTTAGACCAAGCTACATAAAAGTTTTGTCTGGGAGAGAGGGAAGGAAAAAATGATATGCTGCACTAGGCGCATGAGGAGATAAAAGCTGTAGACATGGGCGGTTCTAGACAGGGGCCAACAGGGGCTAGTATCCCTGTAGAACTAGTTCTGGCCTGTTAGTCCTGGGGCCTGTTATGGCCCCTGTACTGAAGCCATTATACTAAATCAGTGTGTCAATGGGTGGATGACTGATTGTAGTGTAAAGTGCTTTGGGGTCTCTGGGGACTTGATAAAGCGCTGTACAAGTGCAGGCCATTTACCATTAAAATTAATTTCTTATGATGATATGCACAGAAACAGGAACTGATTAGTCACTTGGACCAATTTTATTTTTTACCTTCGCAGTTTTACTTTAACAATGAATATAAAATTAATGTGTTACACTTTTAGCTTCAGCTGTGTTGAGACTGGATCACAGTTTTCATCTGCTAGATCAGGAGTATGGAACCTGCAAATTTGGTCTAGAACTGCCAATGACTGTGGACCAAAGTTTTATTTTATTCTTTGTATATGCAACAGTGGAATATTGAATTGGTGAATATAGAAGACCATGAGAGACACTGAATTTGTCTCTATAACTAGCCAGTCAGAAGTAGAGGGAGTTCCACATTTTAGCCAGGCCATAAAAACTCTAATATTGGAGGCCCAATAGTAGTATCTCTCTCTGTATATCTAAATGACCCTTCATTTTCTCCTTTTGGGAGAAAAATTAAAGGCTGTTTTTGTGCAGCTATCACTGATGGCTGTCTAGGAATAAGGACAGATATGACCCCCCTAACATCTGCACTTTTCATCAAATGACATTTAAATATCCCCCGATTTTCTTTATAGAGACAATTGGTTATAAGAGGTAATTTCCCCTTGCTTGACATTTTGTTATCGTTGCCTGAGAACAGAAATATTTTTGTCTTAGGAGTCTCTTAATGTAATAGATTTATATGCTCAGATCTGTTTTCCTTTTTTTGTAAAGGGAGTTCTGATCTGATCTTGATTTCTGAATTTAATTATCTGCCAATATATATATTTTCTCATTCAAACATTTAATCCTGTTTTTGGGCTTTTAACCTGATATCAATAAACCATAGGTCCTGTCAGTTGTGTAGCGAAATTTGTTGGCTGTATCTTCAGTTGCATTTATATTTTTTTAAAAGTCATAATTGCGTGATAAGCATCAGAATTCTTCCATGTCTATATTTACATGCTTATCAGATGCACTTGTTAAATCTGAACTACAGCCTGTAGGGAGTGAGGGTGTGGGGAGGCATATTGGACTTCAGAACCTAACAGCGGTGTTTTTTGTTTTAAAGCTACTTCTGTTACTTCTGTGGAGGAGAAAAACATTTGAACATCAGCTATAGTCAACCACAAAACTACTTGATTAAGGTATAGGTTGGTGAGCATTTCTGGTGTGATCAATCAGTAATTCATAGGAAGAGTTAACGTTACACTGTGCGTAAACATTTCCCACCCGGTTTATTAGGTGCACCTTGCCTGGTACCACCTAGTAGGTTGGAAAACATTTGCCTTCAGAACTACCTTGATTCTTCGTGGCATAGATTCAAAAGCTGTCAGAAACATTCCTTTAGAGTTTGGTTCATATTGACCAAATAACATCACGCAGTTGCTTCATAATGAAAATCTTCTCTTCCACAGCATCCCAAATGTGTTGTAACTAAGAAATTGTTCTTAACCTGTCCTGACTGGTTAAATTTAATTAAAATCTAGCCTTAATGTTTTTTCTCTCAGAACTTACACTTGTGCAGTCTCTTTCTGATCACACAGGCATCCACTTTCATGTCAACATTAGCAAGAGTCAGCTGTAGGGCCCTTGCTGACATTTTAGGTTTTTGGGAGACTTCTTTTAGCATCTTGAAGTCTGCCCTCAGGGTGAACTTGCTGAAACAGCCAGACATGGGCATGTTTTAAGTTTAAGACTATTTTCTATTCAGTAAATGGGTGATTTCAAATTCTTTTGAGGCCTCCCTTACGCGACTCCTCAGCAGGTGAAATCTTTCTGAAGGCCTCAGTCAGCTCTTTGGATGTTACCATGAAATTCCCTCTCAATTCAGCAATCAGGTGCACCCCAAACTAAATGTCCAAAGCTTAAAGAGGGCAAAACCCCTTCAAAACGCTAAGTAATGGTATCCTTATTATATACACCTAATGTGATACACATGTTTGTAATTTTATTCACTTTAAATGGGAACAATTTAATTACTTGCCAGAAATTCCTTTTTTAAAATATTGTTTAGGTATATTACTTACATTTTTAAACCTATATTGAGTTATTAATTAAATGTATCAATTTAAATTAAATATTTCTATGTCCAAACATATTGGAACAATAAACAGGGTTAAATGGATGCATGGGTGAAGGGAATGAATTTTGTCCTTTTCTACTTTGTAGATTAGTATTCAGGATGATTGGAGAATCTGTGAACTTGAACTGTCTATTTAAGGTCATGCCACAGTAGTTCAATTACATTTAAGTCCTGACTTTGACTAAGAAAATGATCAGAATGATCAGGGCATTCTTTATTGGTAAAATATAAAATGTTTGTTACATGAATGTCCTACAAAGTAGCCACCATTATTATGTGACTCAAGAAATACATTTGAAGGCAGCTTGTCAATTTTCTTTTCCTTTTCCAAGCAGCAAAGAAGTTGTGACAATGGATACCAGCAAAATCCTCCTGATCACAGAGGTGTGTTGAAAGGAAACAATGTGGGAAGTGACTGACAGCAGAATAAGATGTTTTCAGATGTGGTGCTGCTTGTTTGCCTCATCCAAACTTCACACTCCTAAAGTGTGTATTGTCAAAAAGTGGGATACAAATATTTTCCTGACTACTCCAAAATGCAAAGAGTATTGAATATTCTCACGTCAGTATGGTTGCTTTTCTGAAAGATTCAGACAAAAACAGTATATTGTGTGTTTATCATTATTTGTTCTGTATTGTGCATATAAATACAGTCATGTGAACAGAAGAACATGAAATGGTATTTTTTTGTTGTATTTTGCTGTTTTGTTCATGTTTCTGTGAGCCAGCCACACTGCAGGGAGAGATCTGAATATGAATGTAAGTTAAACTCCTATTCTTTGGCACCTGATGATAATGTGATTTGTTTTAACTGTACATTTGGGTGAAATCTACACATAGTAGGGTTTCTGCTGTGTGTCACTCTGTATTGGATGCATACCATGTTTCTCATTTGTTCACAATAAGAAGCATTTTTTATTTATTTCAATCTTTTTCATAGTGATCTAAAGATGACTAATTCTTTTTGGCATGTTTAAAGTGTGACTATTATGGATAATTTGTATTCACTACATCTGTTGTACAGTCATGGATGACAAGAATTTTCAAAATAAACCTGCCTCCATCTTGAAAATGTGTTGTGACTTATATTTTCAAAACGTGTCAGGGAAACATATTCAGATTGTACCATTTTGTGGACTGTTTTTTTTTTTTTTGGAACAACTGTGTTGGCATTGTTCCCTAAAAACACAGAGAGAAAATGACCAAAGGAATAGACTCAAACTGGGGTTGCTGTTGCTGTTACAAAAGAGCCAGAAAGCACTTCATGACATTCTGTGATATTTAGAACACATTTTGTAATTTTGAATTTAAAAATATGTAAGATCATAAGTTTGTAAAACAATTCTTTGCTAAAAGGTGCATTTACAGCACCTTCCACACTTATTTATGTTGTTCCTGTGGTCCTGAAATAGCTTAAGCTAACAAACAGAAAGCAAACAGTATGAGGGACCGAAGACCTATCTGGAGTGCAAATTAGAGTCTGTTTTATCCTCACAACTGAAGCAAATTATTAGATACATTGGATTTTCAACATTACATACCACCAAACGTTCTTAAGAGACTATATAAAGGAAGCAAAACAAAAACAAAGGTCCAAGAACAGAACCTTGAGAAATACTAACAAAAGTACTTCTAAGCAGTAAATAAGAAAACCAATCCACTGCTGTATCACATATGCTCACTCAACATGTTTAATGTCCAAAGCAGCAGTAAATGACAGTAGTTACAAAAACTGAACTCTAACCAAGATGACCAAATCTGCAGATTATCCTGCTGTCTACTTTAGCAGCAAATCATTAGAGACTGAGCGGAAATCGTAATTGAAATTCTTCCAATATGGTAAATGTATTGAGTGCATCTCAAACCTTCTTAGGAATATTAGTAATAAAAGAGAAAACAGGTAGCAGCAACTTAAAATTACAAAGTTAAACTCAAAGCCAAACACTAGCATCATCATGTACAGTGAAGAGTGGACAGCTGCAACCATGATACAAATTTAAAGTGGGGCTAGTTATTCAAAAGATATCATTATTCAGTGTGTAATTTGACAAGCAGACTTAATGTTATATTTATAACAGTAATGCCATTTATGATGGAATTGGTGCTACTTCATTAATCAATGCTTCATTCTTCTAAAAACAGAAAAAGTAAATTAATACATAGACACAAAATTAAAGTGTAGTTACTCAAATGCATATTTAATGAAAAAAACTGCAATAGCAGGATATTGCTTATATATTTCTTCAGTTATGTTACACTTAACTACAAAAATGCCAAAAAAAAAAAAGGTTTGATCTTATTTATCAGTCGTATGCAAACTTGTGTCTAAATTACTGTTGTTCTGCAGGAATTTCTTTAACCAAGCCATTTTCCAACTATTGGGAATACCAATCTGAAAGAAAGACCCATCGCTCTGCTAAAGGTACACATTTTCAGCTAAAGATAAATAACAGGACTCCTTCACATTAGAACTGTTACCTAATTGGACTTGAGAGTATCACTTTATTTTTAACATTGGGCTCTTGCAAATTGTAGCTGTTGAGAAATGTGTTGGCCTGACAGCAACAGATGGCATTTCTAATTTAGTCACTTCATTAGCACTGCATCACCATTTTCACAGGTCAAGGAGGGGCACTAGCTGGTTTGCAGGTTTAATTGGTTCTATCACAGCTGGCTAGGAGCCAGTGAGTACAGTGATCAGTCATGCAGCTCCTATAATATGGACGATGTTCGGGTGCGATGAATTAAATCTCTCACTGGCATGCAGAGCTGCAGGAGGAATTATGAGCATAATAGGGGTCATGATCTTTATGATTCAGCTGTGATTAACTGAAACTCATGCAAACAAGGCAAAGCTTGCTGCAAGCATAGTGTCATAGCTCTCAAATTTCAGCTGTATGAATTTTATTTGAGGAAAACAAAGCAGAAAATAATCCATCTATGTTTAATTTGTTAAAGCTCCATGGATCATTGCGGATTTTCAGTCTTGTATAGTTTTTTATGCTGTTGTTTTATGTAGTCAAAGCAGATTTGTTTCATTCTGTCAAGTTCAATTCAGTGCCTCTGTTACACATTTATTATATCTACAAGACAAAGTATTTAGTCACGCATCATACTGAGAGCAGGAAAAATAGATGCTGCACATGACAAAACTCGAGTTTTTGGTCCTTTTTGCTCATTTATTCTTTTTTGAAAAAGTTGAATAAATAAAGGTATCCTTTCATTACTTTTGTCCTATTTTTACCCCCAAAAGATGAGAGTTAAATCACTGAAGTGAGGTATATTCCTATCCTAAACACACCTTAAGATTTTTTGAACTACCTTTGATACCTATTAGGAAGTTGCTTGTTTAGCATTTATTTAAACCCTGTAGGTTTTTTTCTTAGACTGACATTAACACAATTGACATGATTACGTTTTATCAAGGACTGAAATGCAGAAAGGAACTGAGTTGAAGCAGAATGCTTTAATAGTAAAAATGAAGAGAAATTACAAAAATGGTTTGCATATTGAGAACACACATAAAGCTTAGGAAATGGACCGGGCATGGCACAGGCAGGCAAACCATCGAATCCAGCAAAGAACCAGTGATCTTATATACTGAGACAGGGTGGAGAAATTACAGGCAAACCAGATGAGCTATTCTAAAGAAATGGGTTGCAGCTGAGGCAGAAAGAAAGGCGAAGCAGCTTTTGAAGGTAGACTAATTAACCAGGAACCGAAGTACAAAAAACCCAGTGTGGAATCTAACGGGAATCTAACAGGAAAAATCTAAATGTAAAAACAACACTAGAATAAAACACAAGAATGAACTAAAAAGGAAAACACCTTACAAAAATAAAACATATGTACATAAACTTATAAAAGCAAAACCAAAAGAATAAATGGTCAAAAGAAATGGTCAAAATACATACAAAAAAACACCCAGGATCATGACAGCAATGGGCAAACTAGCAATTAAACCATTTTATATTTTATAAATTAACATTTTCTGCAAACTGATCTTGAAAAAATTTTCTTCAGGTCTATATTTTAGTTGTTTAAATAAATGTAAAAGTCTATATTAGAAAATAAGATGACATCATCTACCGGGTGTTGTCAACAGTTTCCAAAGTGTAGATTAATAAATTTAAAAATAATGTAGCTGCAGTATATACTGAATGCACAACTAGTAATCAAGTTTTATTTTTTAGGATTAATTATAGGATCAAACAACTACAGTGCTGACAGTCAATCCAACTGTTAATAAGCATTAGAATGGAAAATTAAAAGTGAGGTTCTGACTTGCGTAGGAGAATATACGTGTGCACAATTACTGGGCAGCTATTATTGTGCAGAAAGATTGTGGAACTAAATGTAAATTTGACCTTTTTTTTTAATCTTACTTGTTTTTGTTTGAAAGTCTGAATAATAAGGAAATGTAGAATTTACAAATAAACATTACTGACATTTCAAAAAAATAATCTGTGACCAATAAATGCACCCTTCTTTTCAATATTAATCACAAGCCTTCTGTTGATGTCTATCAGCAAAGTCAATCATCAATATGGAAGAAAATGCCTTGGCTTCCTTAGATAGAAAGGTTTTTTATCAATTGGCATAAGAAAATGTGATAGTACTGAATTATAACTATGACTGAATCTAAATGCATATTGAATGAAAATCGTTCTTTGTGACTGGGTTAATTTGATTATATATTTCTGTAGATAAACTGCATTTGTTTGTCTTGTAAAGGGTCTTGAGATTACATTTTACTGTGAATTGGTGAAATATAAATAAACTCAAACGAATTACAGTTAAGTAGCTTTATGTTTGCCATGTAAACTGTTGTGTTAAAACGCCTGCTACAACTACATCTCTGGGACTTGAACCATGCCTATAGGACAATGGCTTGTGGGTGAAGCGCAGGAAACGTACCCGGATGTTACGTTAGCAACGTCATGTAAACAGGAAGTGTGTAAACGCAGAGGCGGCGAGTTCAAGTTTGCTTAGCTGATGCCATAAATTCAGAGCGTGTTGTTTCAACATATTTTAAATGAACATATCAGTGACCTTTCGGGTCGTTGTAGCAGTTTTGACTGCTGTGTGTGGATTTGCCTGTCTTAATTTCACCTCTTTTAGCCCAGGGGTGCTGGTGGAAGCTACATTTCGGCTAGGCTAGGTTACTCGGTG
Organism: Girardinichthys multiradiatus; assembly: GCF_021462225.1. Taxonomy (NCBI): domain Eukaryota; kingdom Metazoa; phylum Chordata; class Actinopteri; order Cyprinodontiformes; family Goodeidae; genus Girardinichthys; species Girardinichthys multiradiatus. The sequence continues at coordinate 31,973,288 of NC_061799.1, read as the reverse complement.
ACTGGCCTGAATACTTTGGAAATGTCGCAGATTTCCATACAGGTTTCTGCACAATTCGTGGAGTTTGAGACCTGCGGGTTGTTATTCCTGTTAGCTGAATTGATATTGAACAGTTCGACAGCTTGAACAACTAGTTAAATACTGTCGCTATGGGAGACAATGAGCTCAGCCTTATTGACAAGCAGTTAACAAGGTAACGTCCTGTCACAGCTCTTAATATATTTCTCTTGAAACATTTTTCATCCATGACTTCTGTAATACCTTCAACTTGCGGAACTTAGATTATTCTTAAGCGCAAAATCTTCTGTATCTGTGGAGAAAATATTGAAAAACTATATAAAAACTCAAGAAGTACCAATGAAAAGAATATATGCTTCTGTAATACCTCAAGTAACTATATGTTTTCTTTTTAATTATGCATTTTAGCATTTAGTGCGGAGAAAATGTAATGTCTGTTCTGTATTTTTTTTATTAGTTTGTATTTTAAATTTGAACTAAAAGTAAGTTAATTTGATTAAATATCAGTTTTGGTTGAGTAATAGTACAGAATATTTTGATGAAATGGATATGGAAATGGCTACCAAAATTTGTCTGGTTATATTAACCTTCAAATGTCCCTTTTTCACATTAAGGTTGTAAACCCACATTTTTTTAAAGTGGATTCCATTTAGCCATGCTTTACCATAAGCATTCATTAATAAATGTGTTTTATTTTTCCTTAAGGGTTTGCAAAATTTCATCAAGCAGAAATATTATACATTTGGTACCATATTAATGACTCTGGGTTTGCATAAGATTATTTTGTGGAGCTTTATTAGCTATTAATTAATTAGAGATGCACCAATAAGTCGTCCAGTTTTCCTTTGTGATTGGCAGGTTAAATGCTGAAAGAGCTGGATGTTTTCACTGTGTAATAAATGCAATAAAACTAAGAATTCTCACCTTTTTTCAAATATTAGAATGTACTTTAATGGACATTTTTTTGAGTTTTGAAAAGCAAACTTTTGGAACATATGCTTTGATGCGGAAATGGGGATAACCTTGTATTTTGTGTTGGATTTGAAAATTCCACCTCTGCATCACACTTTCCTCTTTTATGTGTTATAGTCTTTAGAAAATAAAATTGGAATGAGTAAAGATTGAAATTGGCAGATTAGACCTCAAGAAAAATGGAAATCAATGGGCAGGAACGGCCTGATTGGTGCATCTCTAATTTTAAATGACATTATTCACAATTGTTTGGAACGGTTGGTAAAAAAAAAATAAAAATAAAGTAATTAATTAAATAGCAATCTTTAATTTGTTCAAGTTGCCGTGCAGAGCAGATGCTTGGATTAAAGTGTTGTTATTCTGTGCTACAACTCTGACTGTGTTGCCTTCTGTTTAGTTTGCAAGGTCTTCCTCTGAGTCCTGCTGTTACATCACTTAATCTGCACTGCAATCACATCTCAAGGATCGAGGGTCTCTCCTCTGCTTGGCATCTGCGCCACTTAGACCTCTCTTCCAATCGCATTTCTAAGATTGAGGGTCTGAGTTCTCTCACCTCCCTCAGGACTCTGAACTTATCATCCAATTTAATCACAAAGATTGAAGGTGAATGTTTAGTCACAATTTTCACTGGTATAAAATGAAATGTTTCAGCTCCTTAAACGTTCTCCAATTAATATTTCTTTATTGAAATCAACCAGATTTTAATATCCTTCATTTTTACACTAGGATTGAATGGCCTTGTAAACTTGACGAAATTAAACTTGTCCTACAATCAGATAAATAACGTCACAGGTGAGTCAAGTACTGCCCTGAAAAGACTTGTGTTTTTATCTACACTGAGTGAGACATTTAACAAGTTAACGATGCTTCAATAATTCTCAACTTTTTTTCAGGTCTGCTGTATCTTCATGGCACTGAGTATAAGCTGAAGCACCTCAGTCTTAATAGCAACCTCATAGACAGCATGGATCATCTCCTGCAGTGCCTGCTGGGGTTACAAGGTTTACGTAGCGTCACTTTAAGCAAGGATGGTGGAGACAACCCTGTGTGCAGTGCACCAGGTTGGAATGGAAACACTACCTTTTTACATCATTACACTGACGAATATCCAGTATGGGGAATATAATGGTTAGAGCAGTCTGAACAAAAAACAGAAACCCATAAACAAAATAAGGCTGGTAATCGTTGGTAGACTAGTTATTAGGAGAGATCTGACCAGACGAGTTCTCTTGCCATCCTGGCTTGGTCTGTATTTCATGCAGTAATTTAATCAAAGATAAATATTTAAAATAGTTTTTTTTCTTTTTGTGATAGCTGTCTTTAAATACATATAGCCAATATATGAAGAATGACTTCTTCCTTTTAAGGTTCTTCTGACTAAAATTTTAAACACATCACTAGTGCTGAAAATAGCTAATGGTGAGTCTTCTTCCCTCAGTAACAACTTCCACATTGAAGAGTGTTTTAGTTGGAACTTTGTAGGGCTTCACAATCTTAGAAAGTCTTGTGCTAAAAATATCAGTTGCTATTAATTCACCTTGTCCTCATTCCTGTATTGTTTGCGTGTTTCAAACACTCTCTGTGACCTTTAACATCTCAGGCACTGTGTTCTGTGTCAGGTGTGGGCATTTACTGCTTGAGAATCCATCTAACAGGCTCAACATTTATTTGGCATGCAAAAGGTGCATTCATGACAATAGCCAACACATACTGCGTTCCATCCGTCTCTCCCGCCATCAGAGAACCCATGTATGCACTGTGAGAACATGCAAATTCTATACAGGTAGAACTCAGGCTGGGATTCTAACCTGGGATGTTTTGGCTGCAAGGCAGTTCTAACCGCTGCACCACTGTGCAGCTCTTACAATATTAATATTGTGCACACTGATACTGTGATGACGATATATTTTCCATATATTGTGAAGCCCTAGCACTTGGATATAGTGTCCCTATTGAGTGTAAAGAAAACTGGACTTTTGGTCTTTGACTGACAGCTTAGGACCTCTCAAATGTAAAATAGTCCAATTCTGTTAACCAACCTATGTCTCTATGGGTTTTTAGAATAAATACCTGTGATTTCAAAGCACAGCAGACAAATTTGTTGTTTCTGCAGAAAACACAAAACCATATTGAGTTAAATGGCCTGAAGTTTAATTTAGAAAAGTGTCATTATTATCCTCAGTTGTATTTAGTAATTGTCAGCAGTTCGTAGATTACTAAGGTTTTATTCACATTGGGTTGAACAGAAGTACGCTGCTGGTGAAATGCTCTTAGGGTCCAATTGGAAGAAGAAAAAATATGATTCACAACATAAGTGTTGCAACATCCCACAGCATGCATAGGAATTACTGACTGGGGAGGATCATATAGAATGTACAAATTATTAAGGGGAAGTGGTGGAAAAATATTATCCCGTGATGGGAGCTAGACAGTAAAAGTTGGTGTTTTTGCAACGTTTGTAGTGCTGTAAGTTTAATTTAAAGCCTTACAGAAAATGCTTTTTGTGAACCTGCTGGATGTTTGTGTGCTGGTTCCTGGAAAAAACAAGAGAAGTTCAGCCTTAGGGTCAGATGATTTCTTTTCTCCCTTCTCTGACCTCCCAGCTGTTTTGGTAAATGTTCTTGAAGGTTTGAACTTGCACTGCTACCAAAAATAACTTTGATTTGGATATTGTACTATTTCGAAACAAGTTTATCTATGCAAAACTAGGAAGTATTTCCAGTGAATTGTGAGAATTTTCTTTTACCGGATTACTAAAAAAAAATAAACAGTATAATACAAATGTTCTTTCTATTTATTAGTCATCTAAGCCTGCACAGAAAAAAGAGGCAATGACTTTGCTGATGTACCCTAATTTATGTAAATTAAATTTCCTATATTAGCCATAAATACGCTTTCTGTTCTTGGTCTCCCCAGTGCATTAAAATGTTCTGTATAACCAGGAATTAACATTATTTTTCCCACGTCACCAGTACAAAATTGTTCAGATGGTTAAAATAGCCATTAGCTGTAAACATAAGAGTATTTACCTGTTTTTTTTTTGTTTAGTTAAACCTCACAGTGATTTTAAAATAGTCATAATAAAACTGTCAGCCTTAATAACTGTAATCTGTTGAGTTTCTGTTCCTCTATCTTTGTTATTTAGATTGACTGATGACTGATGGATTAATATTGAAGACATTCATTTTTCCCATATCTTGTCCTTTCTGCATGTGATTAATTTACAGCCTGTTTTTATCTATAAAAAGATGTTCGTTACTTGGAACCTTAGCTGTCTTTGTAGGCAGATGTTGTTCTTAAAGACGTTCTCAGCTCCCGTTACACAAGCCACATCAACCAAATCAGGGTATGAAATAGATAAAAGATATTTTGATAGAGTTTGATATTATTCAACATATTCATGACAATAACCGATGTTTTATGTAGTTTTATGATTATGTGTTACTTGTGTATAGTTTTTTTCTAATGCGGTTGTGTTTCTGTTTTACTGGAGGATACTGGGAAATCGTTATGGAGTCGTTGCCACAGATTTCTGTCCTGGATGGTCTGGACCGGCTGAGACATCCATCCTCTCCAGGTATAAGCAGCCTTTGTGACATCCCCTGCCTGGAGGACTACGCGGACTTTTTGGTTTCCTCTGATGCTAGCCACAGTGAAGCGGTAATTTGTCATGCTATTCCACTCCACTTCATTCGATTATTCTTTAGTCCATTGCAGATCTGCACACTATATTGAATTGCAGTCGCAACTGCAATATTGCATATATAGCAATGGCAAAGGACCGCTTTGATGCAATATTTGGCTGGTTATTACATTTTGGTTGCTTTTGGATTTTAAACTCTGATTGCCAATAAAATATTTGACCAGTTGGATGGACTGTTTAAAGTCTTGTATGATCACATATAGTTTACAGTGACCCAGGTGCTAAAGCTTAAGGACAGTTTGGGTCATGGTGAAGATGGAAAAGAGAGAAAAGTGAGAAAGATGTGCGTTAATCGCAACCAGTGTTGTTACCATGATATTCAATGATAATAATAATAATATTAGGCAGCCCAAGTCTGCTGTTATACTGGTGACTTTTAATACGACCAGAAATTGTTCACCCTGCCAAAGTTTTAGTATAAAAGGTAATTTATTGCCATTACAATGGGTGCCTCACCTGATAAAACTGTCCACCCAGGGTCACAACTACACCAATTCACCATAATTGTGTGGAGATTATTTTATCAGAATTATTTAGCACTTCACGGAAATTCACATGTTGACCTGTTTGAAAGATTGTAAGACCCCAACATTAGCAATTCTTTATATGAAAGAATGCAGAGCTGCGATTGCCTGAAGGTTCCATAGGTGAACCTGTTTCACCCACAACCATCACCCATTCTTCATATTTAACAGCCTTCACACAGAGCAAACAGCAGTGTCTGCAAAACACTTGGGGCACCCCCTTCCTATATATTTGGCTCAGGCCACCCCTGATGAGATGTTGAGATGGGAGGTCAGTGATATGGACTACGACTGTGGACAGATAAGACTGTAGGGTCACTGGCAAGGCCTACTGCCATAGACACATCTACTCTTGTGTCTTGAAAGGCCATAAAAATGAAGCTGGTGCCTAAAACAAACATGAAAAATAAATGTATTTGTAGGTTAAGGGTGCTGCCACCACGCTGCGCATCAACAAGGTGCTTACCCAGTTTCGAGAGCAGATCGCCTTAGAAAAAACAACTGAGCAAGCCACAGATCCAGTCACACAACCAGTCCGCCAGAGCTCTCAGCCAGTTTGTCCCACTGTGACTGAGCCGCCAAACCCCATCGACGAAGAGCGCATCAAGAAGCTGGAGCACCAGGTGTCACAGCTCATCCAGCAGGTAACATATCAACACTTAAAACTAACACTCATTATTGACGTATTTGTGCAAATTAGAGTTTAATGGTGATCCAAGACTTGCTGTAACCATACAGAAGGTCACTGACGGGCTGCATCCCGGCTTTATATACTTTACAGTACTGTGGAAAGGTTTTAGGAATTTACCTGTTACCTCATCCATCACACCCTGCATTGCAAAAGTATTCATGCCTTTCAGTTTTGGAATTTATGTGTTAGATACCATCACTAAGTAGGGCTTGATTAGTGAAAGGAACATGATAAATGGTTTTCTGGAGGCAGACATTTTTGCCCTTTCTTTGGAAATTAGCTGAAGCTGAAGCACATTGTTTTGAATATTGGGCAAAAAAATTCACCGGTCGACCGGAAAAGGGTGGCTTGTCCTCTTCAGGTTGGAGGGGAGTTCCTGCCTCAAGTGGAGGAGTTTAAGTATCTCGGGGTCTTGTTCACGAGTGAGGGAAGAATGGAGCGGGAGATCGACAGATGGATCGGTGCAGCTGCCACAGTAATGGGGGCGCTGTACCAGTCCGTCATGGTGAAGAGAGACCTGAGCCGAAAAGCAAAGCTCTCGATTTACTGGTCGGTTTACGTTCCTACCCTCACCTATGGCCATGAACTTTGGATCATGACTGATAGAACGAGATCCCGGATACAAGCGGCTGAAATGAACTTCCTCCGTAGGGTGACCGGGCACTCCCTTAGAGATAGGGTGAGGAGCTCAGAGTAGAGCCGCTGCTCCTCCACATCGAGAGGAGCCAGTTGAGGTGGCTTGGGCATCTATACTGGATGCCTCCTGGACGCCTTCCTCGGGAGGTGTTTCAGGCACATCCCACCGGGAGGAGGCCCAGGGGACGGCCCAGGACACGCTGGAGGGACTATGTCTCTCGGCTGGCCTGGGAACGCCTTGGACTCCACCCGGAGGAGCTGGAGGAGGTGTCTGGGGAGAGGGACGTCTGGGCGTCTCTGCGGAGTCTGCTGCCCCCGTGACCCGGTCCCGGATAAAGCGGAAGACGACGAGTATGAACAAAAAAATTCAGTTTTCTTATTACCTGCCCAGAACCTACGGGCTGCTTCTCTAATTAATGCTGTTCTTGCACAGCCAGCTTAGGTGGACAGCCATGTCTTGGTAGTTTTGCAGTTGTGCCAAACTCTTTCATTTTTTGGATGATGGATTGAACAGTCCTCTGTAAGCTATCCAAAGCTTCAACTTCTCTAGAGCTTTATCCCTTACCTGTCTACCAAGTTTATTGGTCTTCATGGTGTTTTTTGTTCACTCGTGTCCTCTGTCAAACCTCTGAGTCCTTGACAGAACAGTTTTTATGCTGACATTATATAACACACAAGTAGCTGCTTTTTTCCAATTAGGTTTCTTTTGAAGGTCTGTTGCTCTGGCTTTTATCTGGCGGTTTTGGAGAATAGTGGGCAGAACACAGATGCAGACTCCGCTTTCAGATTTTAAAAACATAATAATCTTAAAAGCTATATATTATTTTCTTCCTCCTAACAGTTATGCACTACTTTGTCTCATAAAATCTCAATATAATACATTGGAAAAATGAAAAAATGTCATTGGGTGTGATTACTTTTCTGATGTCCTGTAATCCACTGAGGAAAATATCAGATCAGCTCCAGTCTCTGTTTGAGCTAGAAACTGAAATTAACTTCAAGGAAAATCTAGTCCCTCTCCAGCCTCATAAAAAGTCATCTGCTGAGTCCTGCTTTAAATGTTTAAACAGTTCCTTCTGTCTTTAATTCGAAATCCATTGTGTGTGTGTGTGTGTGTGTGTGTGTTTTACAGTTCCTTACATACCATGTATATTTCGGTTATATTTGCTAAGGTCCCTGCAGGTGAAAAACCAAGTATCGCCACTCAGGCCGTGGCAAAGTTACGGAAAGCCAAGAGAGATATAGACCGGACATCAGAAAGCGAATGTGACAGCGGGAAAGAAAACAAGAAACACACAAGAACTACCAGATTTAGTAACACAATGATGACAAGCACAACCACCCAGGAGAGCAAGAGCACCAGATCAGACAGGTGGGGTTGTGCTTTAAAAGATTCTCGGATTATGGATTTTAATTGGTTGAGATATTTTATGTATTTCTGAGGTTTAAATAGATATTCTGGGATTTTGTTGTAGCAACTAACACTTAAAAAAGCCTGAAATGCCTAGACTGTATGAAGACAGCTTAATCTTACTTTATAAATTTGCATCTATTATAGCCATATATAATGCAGCAGAGAGTATTACCATTTTGTTTTAGTTTTGATTTCAATTATTGGATATCTTGATAATAGAGGAAATTCTTTTACAACTAAGATGGGGGAGAAAAGTGCATTTTCTTTTATGTTTCACTACCTCACTTCCATGATTAATGATGAGGCTTTCAGGCTCTACTCCTTCATCTCTCTTCATCAGCCACCGATGACATGCTCCAGATTTTGCAAGCATAGATCTGTCCAGTCTGTAGCTCCAATTTACATTGTATTTTTGCATTTGTTTTACGTATGCTAGGGTTTTATGCTTCAACTTTTGTGAAACCAAACATTCCCTGACAAGCTGCTCTTCTTAGACTTGGTTTTACGACCAGTTTAATATCTTTGTTTTTGTTTTTTGTAGCGATCAGGAGAATCATAAACTGAGGATGTCAAAGTCTGCTGTGGGGCCCCGGAGAAGGGCTGTTGGAGCCGGAGCTGTACAGTCCATATCTCAAACCAGGAAAGGACCTTTGAGAGCAGCTAAGGCCTCAGGCAGTGCAGTGGCAAAGTCCTCAGTAGAAGAAGAAACCTACAGGGTATGTTCTGGATGTTTCATCTGTTTGGATGAATGGTCAAATTTCTTTAGTAAGTGAATATAGTATGAACAAAGTTACCTCTGATACAAAAGGAAATAAGGATAGAATGTGTCTCTTGTAGAAAAAAACCCACATTGTACTATTTTTGTTCTTACTGTTGCTCAAAAAACCTAATATAAATAGGGCTATCTTTGTGGCATCAAAGTTCAATATCTGCTTGGTTATTACATTTAAAAAAATGATCTCAGCAAACAATCCAAACATATTTGTGACTTCTGTTGCCAAAGAGTCGTATCTTTAGGTTGTCTGTGCAGAGCACAATATTGCAAAGTCCTGATCAGATTTCATTAGTGTGCTAGCTGTCATTTATCAGATGGTTGCTTCGAGCCACTGAAGAAATGTTTACGAACTTCTGTGAACTTCTAACTTTTAAACCCAGGGAAAGTGCACCCACACTTTGAAAAGCTGCAGTTATCAATCTGCTAGATTTAAGTCTAATTAGTCAGGTCAGTAATTGAGTTCAGCATATACATCTTTGTAAATCAGAATATCATTGAAAAGTTAACTTCTTTCAGTAATTCAATTTAAGAGAGATGTTTTTGCAAAATATGAAAGGCCAGAATCCGGTTTTTAGAAATATTATGGAGTAAGAAATATTAAAATAAATGTGCTGTACAGTAGATTGACTCAATGGTTGGTTGTGGTTCCTTTTGCATGAATTACTGCATCAATGTGATGGCTCTTAAATCCTTGCTATGAAAATGTATCTTATTCTGTATGAAGTTTTATTCTTAACCGACTTCTCTCAAACTTCTCTGCTTGTTTTATGTCTGAGTGGATTCTCTGGCTGCAGGGCACACTTTTAAAACTCCCTCCAACACTTCGGTGGGCTTTTCTTCACTTTCCTCTCAAGGCATTTTTTTCTCCCACTCAACTTTCCAATAACATCCTAGGGCAGCACTCTGTGAACTGGTAGCTTCTTTAGCAATGCATCTGTGTAGCTTACACTCCTCGTGTCAGTAAATGTGTGCTGGAAAACCATCTATTCAGCATTCTTCCCCATGATTGTAGAGGCCATAAGATGACCTTAACATAATATTTCTGTATTAAAACAAATATGGGCCTCAAGTGATATTCAGAATTTCTGAGACATTGAATTTGGGATTTTTATTAGCTGTAAGCTATAATCATAAATCTAAACTAACAGGAAAAAATGCTTGAAGTGCACGTTATCTCCAAAGGTATTGGGTCTTCCATTCAAATAATTGAATTCAGGTTCTCCAACCACTTCTATGCTTGCAGGCAGGTTTATACAATAATATCCCTATGCATGCAAACTCTTTTTATAAACAGCTGTGAAAGAATGTGCTGCTCTCAGGAGTTCAGTTAATTCCAGCTTGGTATTGTGACAGGTGGCCACCTGTGCAAAAAGTGTAGTCGGGAAAATTTCTTGCCACTAAGTATTCCAAAATGAACTGTTAGTGGTGTTATAGCAAAGTGGGAGCGTTTGGGAATGACAGCCACCCAGCTATGAAGTGGTAGGCCATGCAATATCAGAGAGTAGAATCAGAGAATGCTGAGGTGCATAGTGCTCAAGGTTGTCAACTTTCTGCAGAGTGAATAGCTACAGAGGTACACACTTCAGGAGCCTTTAGATTCGTTTAAAACAGTGTATAGAGAGATTCCTGGAATGGGTATACATGGCTGAGCAACTGCTGCTAAGCCTTAGGTCATACAGTCTAGTGCAAAGTGTTGGATGCAGTGGTGTAAAAGCAACCCGCCACTGGGCTCTAGAGCACTGGAGAGAAGCAACAAATCATATCTCTCTGTCTGGTAATCCAATGGTCAGGTCTGGGTTTGGCAGTTACCAGGACACTTAACTTGCAAAAGGGATTATGGTGCGGTACTGATCTAAGAGTTTGGCTCAGATTCTTAATTCCAGTGAAAGAAACTCAGCATACCAAGATTTTTCAAACAGTTTCATGCTTCAAACTTTGTGGGGGATGGCTGCTTCCTGTCCCAACATGACTTGCAAATCAGTGAATAAAGCAAGGCCCATTTTAATACTATCGGGTGGAAGAACTTGGCTGGCCTGCACAGTGTCCTGACCTGAACCCGACAGAACACCTTTGGGATGAATTAGAGCAGAGACTGAGAGCCAGGTCTTCTCATCCAGTATGAGTGTCTGACCTCACAAATGGAAGAATGGTAAAAATATTCCAATAAACACACACCAACACCTTGTGGAAGGCCTTCCCAGATCAACTAAAGGTGTTATAGCTGCAAAGGTCATCATCAAATTAAAGTCAATTGCCTAAGACTGGGATGTCACTATACTTTTGGCTTGTTTTTTTGTGTCTTAGGGGGGCAATTAACAATCCAAAATTTTGGTCCCTTTTTTGTTTCAATGTCTTCTTTCTCCTCCATATTTGCTGTTGTTTTGGACAAAAATGTGATGGAAACAAAAGCAAAAATTGTAAAAATCACATGATGTGATTTTTAAGTAATTAATTTGCATTTTATTGCATGACATAAGTATTTTATCACCTAACAACCAGTAAGAATCTCACAGGCCTGTTAGTTCTTTTTTAATAAGCCCTCCTGTTCTCCACTCATTACCTGTATTTATTGCACCTGTTTGAATTCGTTATCTGTATAAAAGACACCTGTCCGTGCACTCAATCAAACAAATTCCAACCTTTCCACAATGGCCGAGACCAGAGAGCTGTGTGAGGACATCAGGGATAAAATAATAGACCTACACAAGGCTGGGATGGGCTACAGGAAAATAGCCAAGCAGTTTGGTGAGAAGACAACAATAATTAGCGCAATTATAAGAAAATAGAAAAAGTTCAAGATGATGGTCAATCTCCAACGGTCTGGGGCTCCATGCAAGATCTCACCTCGTATGGCATCAGTGATCATGAGGAAGGTGAGGGATCAGCCCAGAACTACACGGCAGGACCTAGTCAATGACCTGACGAGAGCTAGAAGCATAATCTCAAAGAACACCATTAGTAACACACTATGCCGCCATGGATTAAAATCCTGCAGCACACACAAGGTCCCCCTGCTCAAGCCAGCGCATGTCCAGGCCCGTCTGAAGTTTGCACATAGCCATCTGGATGATCCAGAGGAGGAATGGGAGAAGGTCATGTGGTCTGATGGGACAAAAATTTTGCTTTTTGGTCTAAACTCCACTCGTCGTGTTTGGAGGAAGAAGAAGGATAAGTACAACCCCAAGAACACCGTCCCTACCGTGAAGCATGGAGGTGGAAACATCATTCTTTGGGGATGCTTTTCTGCAAAGGTGACAGGATGACTGCACCATATTGAGGGGAGGATGGATGGGGCCATGTATCGAGAGATCTTAGCCAACAACCTCCTTCCCTCAGTAAGAGCACTGAAGATGGGTCGTGGCTGGGTCTTCCAGCATGACGACGACCCGAACCACACAGCCAGGGCAAATAAGGAGTGGCTGTGTAATAAGCAAATCAAGGTCGTAGATTGGCCCAGCCAGCCTCCAGATGGAAAATCTTTGGAGGGAGCTGAAAGTCAGTATTCCCCAGCAACGGCCCCGAAACCTGAAGGATCTGGAGATCTGTATGGAGGAGTGGTCCAAAATCCCTGCTGCAGTGTGTGCAAACCTCATCAAGAACTACAGGAGACGTCTGATATCTGTAATTGCAAACAAAGGTTTTTGCACCAAATATTGTTTTGTTTTTCTGATTATATAAAATACTTATGTAATGCAATAAAATGCAAATTAATTGCTTAAAAATCACATAATGTGATTTTTCTGGATGTTTGTTTTAGATTCCATCACAGTTGAACAGTACCTTTGATGAAAATTAAAGGTGTGTTCTCACATGCTTTGCAAGTGAGAAAACCCGCAAAACCGGCAGTGTATCAAATACTCCCCACTGCAAGCATATTATTCGTCGTTTTTAGGAGATTGTTTTCCCCTTTTCTTTAATTATGTTGCTAAGACGATCGTGGAGGAGCGCGATCAGGAGAGAGAGAGGCGATGGAAGGCAGAACAGGCTGTGCGGAAGCTGACAGAGGAGCTGAAGTGCCTGCAGACAAAAGTCAGCGAGGAAAAAGACATTCAGAGCCTGGCTCTGCACACCACTGACAGGTAAGAGGGAGGCAATGTTGGATATGTATGCTCCGCACACAAACAGCAGCACGAAAGCAGATTTTAAGCTGAAAATAGGAAAACTGAGCAGAACTAGCATTGTGACCTTATAATTAGTCTAAATATAATATACTTATCCAGCCATCCAGATTATCTTGCCTATATTTATAGTGCTGTAAAAAAGTGTTTGTCCCTCTACAGATTTCTTCCGTTTTTGCCTTTTTGTCACACTTAAATGTATCAGATCATCAGACTTATTTTAATATTGGACAAAGATTAACAGAGTAAAAACAAAAAGCCGTTTTCAAATGATGGTTTCATTCATTAAGAGAACCAAGCTATCCAGATCAACCTGGCCCTATGTGAAAAGAACATTTTTCCTAAACCTAATAACTTCTCATGTCATCATTAGCAGCAACAACTGACATCAAGCGCTGGAGGGATTTCAGGTATGAACTAGGTGTTGAAAGTCATACTACAGTATCTGAATTGAATTTAAGTCCAGATTTTGACTAAGCCACTCTAAAACTTAGCGGTTTTTTTTTTTTTTTTGTCAATCAAAGCTGCCCTTGCAACTGTGCTTTGGATCACTGTCATGCTGCAGAACCAAGGTGTGATTGGTCTTGAGGTCCTGTACTCATGGCTAGACATTCTCCTGCAGGATGTTCTGGTAGAGAGTAAAATTCATGATTCCATCAATTATGGCAAGCGGTCCAGGTCTTAAGGAAGCAAAACCGCCCCAAACCCCCACACTACCACCACCATGTTTTTTTCAGTATGGTGATCTGCTGCTCAAATGCTTAGTTAGTTTTAGGTAAGATGTAACATATCCCACACCTTTCCGGAGGTTCCAGTTTTGTCTCGCCAGTCCACAGAATATTTTCCTAAAAGTCTTGGGAATTATCAAGAGGTGTTTTGGTAACTATGAGAAGGACCTGTTTGAACTCGTTATCTGTATAAAAGTCCATGGACTCATGGTGCATGGAGAGGTAGACAGTGCATGTTTTTCCTTTGGTCGGCAGCTTCTTTCTTATTAACTCTTGAACACTGACCTTAACTGAGACAAGTGAGGCCTGCAGTGCTTTAGACGTTGTTCTGCGTGTTTTTGTGACTTCCTCATTGAATCGCAGATGTGCTCTTGAAGTAATTTAGGTTAATGATGTTTTTAGATGATTTGCTGCTTTTTCACATCTTACAACCGTCAGAGGTTCTATTTAAATAATTTATTATATCTACAGGTAATAATCAGGCCTGGATTTGGCTTGTGAAATTGAGCATAGCTTTTTAAAAGAGTAGCTCAGTCACACTTAAATAATGATCCAACAAAGGGAGGCGATTACTTTTTCCCTTAGGGTCAGGTTGGTTTCGATAGCTTTTTTCCCTTAGAGAATTAAATTATTGAAATCAATTAAATGAAAGCTGCTTTTTGTATTTACTCAGTTTATCTAATATTAAAATTAGTTTGTGAATCTGAAACAGTTAAGTTTGACAAAATAACTAAAGCAGAAGAAGTCTCTAAGGGGGCAAATATTATTTGCCAGCACTGTAAATTCTTCAGGCAGTGTTTATCCAAGAGGGAACCATATCTAACTTCTGTTGCACATGAGGCTGTGTTGTGTCTATGCTCTGTAGAAATGGGTATCACTGTCTGGTGCATTTTACTTGTTTGCATCGTATTCCCATTTAGATGAATTTACAAGATGGTGTAAGTTTGGGTTTGTGGCACGCATATCAGCAGTATAACGCAAATCAGCCTCAGTTGTCACTATGTAGCAGCAAACACAGTTGTTCCTGTCACCATTTCTTTAGCAGACAGATTACTGGGAGGTGACTCATCAGTCCTGGGATTTGTCTGCTGTGTATCAGATATTGCAGTTTAGAGGTGTCTTATTAACATGTAATTTTTTTTTTCCTCAGTGATCTACAGTTTACATTCAGCTCTATTATATTGTTCTTGTTAATTTACAGCTTTTGAACTACAGTGTTTAAGTTGGTTACAGTTAAATTAGAAATTCACATTGTGACTCTTGGTGTTCTGCACTAACCAGACTGAAGGAGCTGCTGCTGAAAGAGCGGTCAGGACGTTCTGAGCTGCAGGCTCGTGTTGAGGAGCTGGAGAGGAGGTGTCAGTCGCTAACCCAGCAGCTGGAGCGGGCCCGGAGCAGTGAAGAACAACACAGGGCTGCGCTGCATAGACTGGAGGAAGCCGTCTCCCATAGAGATGCTCTCAGGGCTTGCCAACAGGCTGAAGAGGTACGCATTCTGACTCATTTCCATATGCAAACAGTAGTTTGCAGGTTGTGTGTAGGATATCTTGTCAACTGATTATAGCATCATTTAGAGAGATTTTAGTTCACAGACCAATATTGGATAATTAAGCGGAAGTAAAATGATAAATTAAAAGGAGACATTTTGCCGACAACCAAAAATTTTGAAAGCGAGTATCATTTTCATTTCACGTAATTATGCTCTACTTTGTATTGGTCTTAGTAAAATACACTGAGGTTTGTGGTTGTAGTATAAGAAAATATAAATTACTTCAATTGATATGAATACTTCTGCACAATCCTGAAGATTAAACTGTACAATTTTGATTATACAAGTGAGGTATTTAATTAAATCAGCCCACAGAGTGAATGAAAATGTAGAAGATAAGATAATACTTCAGCGAGGGTCACAGGGTGCTACTAAACATGTTCCTCAGATGAAACATCAGCAGGAGCTGGAGAACAAGGCAGCAGCTCTGAAGAGAGAGCTGGACATCCAGAGAGTCTCAGTTCGACAACACAAAGACAAACTGCAGCAGCTACATGAACTGTTGGCATCCAGGGAGCAGGAGCACAGGTACACCTTATGAAAGTATTACATCATGTCTCACTGTTGAATAGCCTTATAAACATTTTTAAATCATTCATTTTAAACACAAAACAATGTTTTTTCTTCTTTTTAAATCTCTCTAGAAAAACACCCCTGCTAAAATAAGCTTTGTCTTTTGTTTGTATCCATTTTTATTTAGAACTTTGTCAGGGAAAAGTCATAAAACAATGTTATGTTTATTTAAAAAGCAACTGTTCCCTCTGGAGACCCCCTAGCCAAAGGCGAATTCACAGGCCAGTTCCTGTTTAGAATTTTAAACTTTAACTTTTCAAACTACAGATATAGTGAAACCTATTTGACACTAGCAGTAAATTAACACTAAACACACAAACATGCATACAGTTAAAGAAGTGGAATTAAAATGCAGCTGCATAGAACAAAAAATGGTACATAAAAGTGGTGAGCAGTGTCAGCTGTGCAAGCTCATATGCTTTAGTGTCTCTTCAGTCTCTCTGTCCTCACTCCTTTGATTGGCTTTAAAACCATTTGAATGGGACCTCCGGGACTTCGCCATTAACACATTTGAAGGTCACCTTTATGAAAGACAAATTTATAAAACTCAATACATAAATGATTATACTTTCTTCTGGATTTTACAATTATGCCACTTCATTGGCTTTTAAACTTAAAAGTTCAGAGCTTGTTTGCAAAAGGAGGCCATAAGATCACGCATCCCCAATTTTACAGTTTAACTTCTCCTTAAATAGGTTTGAAATTTAAGCATGGATTCCAAAACAACACCCAAATAGTGGAACTCGTCTACTATCGGAATTTACTTCTGATCGACGGTAAAATGACAGATTTTTGCATCTTTTTGGGAAACGCTGTGCAACCAATTCTGCCGATTGTGTTTAAATCAAAGACAAATGATACTTAAACCCCCGTGAGGCTCACAGCATATACTTTTTCAAAACCTCTGTGGCCTGCTGTTCATTTTTTCCATTTGCATACATAACAGCATCATCTGCTTAAAACTGAACGTTCAGGTAATTCATTAGTATATATGCTTAAGAGTAGAGGTCCTAAAATAGATCCTTGTGGTGCACCTATTTTACAATGTTGAACAGATGATCTTTCACACATTGCTCTTTTTAAAAAAGGAATGAAGCCAATGAAGGATGATAACAGTTAAAAATGTATATGGTAACCCATTCAATTTCATTTTAATTTTACAATTAGGTTTTATGTTGTTTATGTCAAAAGTAAAGAACACAGGTTAATATTCTTCTGTTAAGGATGTTGCAGTGATGTGTACATCTCAGTGCTCTGTTGTCTTCCGATTGTCATCTTCCATCAGAAAGCAGCTTGAGCTGCGGTTACAGCCTGGCGGGGTAGACTTCCAGCGGGCAGTGTCAAAGGAAGCAGCAGCAGTGGAGCAGAGACATCAAGAGAAGGAAGCGGAGCTGCAGGAGAAGCTGTCAGAGGGCAGGAAACAGTATGCTGCCCTGGAGGACGAGTTCCGCATGGCGCTAACCATTGAGGCGTCGCGCTTCTCTGAGGTCGGGCCTTACCGAGATGCCATCATGCATACAGCATTTTCTGATCAACATAAGCTGGCTATTTTCAACCTACAGTTGTAACTTTTTCCAAAAAGTAATACAGGAATGAGCAGTGTTTTTAAATATCAAGAAATTATAAAAGGCTGGTTTGACCAGGCTCACGATCTGATTTTATGTAACATCTGCATAGAGTTGTCAAGAACAGAATGACATGAATTGCAGTAACATTTTTTCCTGCCATTCTAAAGTCATTTGGCTGCAAACTGCTTGCTTTATTTAATTAAAAATGGTACCTAATATTATTTTCTTTCAATTTGTACTGAGTACGGAAAGGAATTATTTGATTTTATTCTACTCAGGAAAGTGTTTTCTCTCCCTCATTACAAAAGTATGATGGAAATAAGTTTTTCTTTCCTCTAAAAGAGAAATAAGATAAACTGTGCATTCTTGATTCACAATAAAACAAGTTCCAAATGGTTTACATGGTTGAAACCAGATATTTATGCACACTGTTCAAATAATACAAATTAGCTGATTTTTTTCAATGTCTCATAATAAATCTGACTAAACATTTCCTGTTCTAGGTTTGTTGGGATTGCCAAAAAGTTTGATATTTTTTAAATTCCTCCTCCAAATTCTAAAGTTTACATACACGAAGAATGTGAGAAGAGCCCTTATGATGTTGTCATGGCTTTGTAAGCTTTTGATTGGTTATTTCCAGCTTTGAAAGAAACCAGACAAAATATCAAGAAGAGAACTGTGGTCCTCAACAATTCTGGTTCATCTTTGTTTACAATGTCTAGATACCAGAAGGTCCCAAGTTCATTGAATCAAACAATGAAATGTCTAGCCATCATTGCACTAAGGAAGGAGATATGTTCCATGACTGTGTTTTGGTGCAGAATGTATCAACGCTTTTATTGTCCACAATAAAATGAGTCATGTACAAGCATGGGCTTAAAGGCCACTCTGCAAAGTAGCCTGATCTCAGTCCCATGGAAAATATGTGAGCAGAGCAGAAAAGGTGGCCCCAAACCTGACTCAGTTGCAGCAGTTATATCCGGAGAAATGGAGCAAAATTCTGTTATTTTTAAGCTATTATGAGAGGCTTGAGGAAGGAAACTCAAAACATTTGGCCCAACTAATAATGTTTGAAAGGATATTCTACCATTGAGTGATTCAATGTCACACCTGGACAAGTTATAATGTGGGTCTGCACTGGTATGGCTCAATAAATCCTTTACAAAAAGGGCATAAACCTTTTTTCTCTTTCAAGTCAGTCTTTCCCTCAAGTAGAGGAGTTTAAGGAACCTGTCTTGTTTACTAGTGGTGTTAGGATGGAGCGTCTTCAGTGGTGTCTTGTTCTGGTGAACAACCTACTATCACTGGTGAAAAAGACACCAAAATACTTGTACCGCTCCGCCTGAACCAGAGACTGATCCCCAAAATTTGTATGATTTGGAAGTAATTAATGTAACAGCATTATGGAAATATTCTCTTGTATAAAAAAGGGAACATGGGTTAAGTAAAGAAAATGTTGGAATATTGCTAGAGCCTTTCTAACATTCTGAATTTTAGACTACAATTTCATTGCTTAAACTGTAAATTCTTTCTTTGCATTAAAAGAAGGTGATTGAACTGCATTGACCTCAGTTTTTAAGACTGAAGATAAAAGCTCAGATTCAGTTGGGATCATTTGTTTCAGGACAAGTAGTCTTTGATTGCCACTGGAGGTAAGTTCTACAAAAGGACTACATTTGAATCATTTCATACTTTCTTTCAGGCTCTGAACAAACTTCAGTTTTTTTTTTCCTGATTGCCACCACTTGCACAATTGTGTCCTTAATGTCACTCAAGCTGTTCACCTTCAGTAAAAGCCTGAATAAGGAACAGATTGCCAGCGGCATTTCTGAAACATTGCTTTGTGCAAATCAATAAATATGTAGAAACTGCTTTTGCCGGGCACATGTTCAGACTGAATGATGAAATGTAAAGTCTGGTAAAGCTTTAATAAAAAAACTTCTCTGGTGTCTTTTTCATTCGCAGGTGAAGGAGGCTTGTGATCACATGACTGCAGAGCTGATGGAGGTCAAGGCGACCCTAGCTCAGTCCCAGCAAAGGGAGAGGAAATCAGGCTCTCTGGTGCTTGAACTCACCGCTATGGTGAAGGAACAGAAAACCCGCATCTCTGGGCTCATCAAAGCCAAGAAAGATGCTGTCACTGAGCTCAAGGTGTGAAGCAAACATTTATTCATTCATTTAAATGTTACTTGTTGGACAAGCAGAATGCTACCTTCGGCCTTTTTCAAAACCTGTAGTATTTAGAAAAATTTATCACTTTCAAATATAATGAATACGGAATGATCGTGCTGCTTTACCATCTGCCGGTCTTGACTAATTGATACTGATCATTAATCCAGTCTGTGTCTGTTCCTCTGCCAGAACCATGTGCATTCCCTGGAAGCAGAGGTGGAGCAAAGCCAGCGTTTAGGGCTACAGCTTGAGATGCTAAAGAAGGAAAAGGCACGACTAGTGTCTCAGCTCACGGCTCAGGAGTCTGTCATTGACGGCCTCAGGGCTGAGAGGAGGATCTGGGGCCAGGAGCTTGCTCAGCAGGGTGAGCGAGGTCCAATACTTGGAATGCACTTTCAGTTAATAGTAGAGATGCTAAAATGCAGTTTTAGCTTTTATGTTCTAGTAAATCCATTGTAAAAGATTTATAGAGCTCATATGGAGGTTTCACAGTAACGTTTGCCATCTAGTGGTCATTTTGGAGATCTGTACTAAACACAGTCAGAAAAAAAACGTGTTACTTTTGAGGCATTTTTTTAACATACACTACCACAGTCACATCATGGTTCTTTGTATTTTGCATTTAAGAAGACAAAACAACTATTAGTTCTGTACACCACAAATCTGGCCTTTATGGAAGAGTGGCAAGAAGAACGCCATTGTTGAAAGAAACTGTACTAAGTCATGTTTAAAGTTTACCACAAGCATTACTGGGGACATTTGAAAGAAGGTGCTCTGGTCAAATGAGACTAAAATCGAACTTTTTGACTTTCTATCACATAAAATCTATCGCATAAAATGCACTTCTGTTTGTGATTGTTACAAAATGTGTCAAACAGGTAAAACAAGTGCGTGGTGCAGCGGTAGAGCATGACCCAAATACGGAGGCATCAGTCCTCAGCGCAGCCGTCCTGGGTTCGAGTCCCGATCCCGGAGACCTGTACTGCATGTCTTTCCCCTCTCCTTGATCCACTTCCTGTCTGCTCACTTTGGCAAAATACAACAAATAAAGGCCACTAATGCTGCAACAAAACCGTCAAAACTATAAAAGCAAAGTAATATGAGAGATGTAATTTGGTTTCTGCTGTTACTTATTTTTCTTTCCCAGGTGCTTCTTTGGCTCAGGATCGTGGACGATTGGAGGCCAGGATAGAGGTGCTGACTGCTGAGCTGGAGACTCAAAGAAAACAGAACGACAGAGACCACGATGCCCTTAGAATCAAAACCAAAATCATGGATGACCAGACTGAGACCATTCGCAAACTGAAAGAGGTGCGTTGCTATTTTGTACTTGTTCTCTAAAAAAATTAAAGGATTGTACCAGCTTACTAAAATCTCTACTCTTCCAGGAGACTATTTTTATATTTCAATAAGCAACCTCATCTTTTCAAAAAGCCAAAGAAAAACCACATTGTCTTTATTGCTTGTTTTAATGCTTCTACAGAACAGCCTTTAGCAAAAGACTCTGGTTCTGTTTTTATCCGTTACCTTCCTGCCATTCAGTCCTTGCAGGAGCGTGACGATCTGATCCGCAGGTTGAAGGAGGATGCTGTGCAGACCCAAAAAAAGTTTCAGCAGCAGCTGGAGGATGAAACAAGCCAGAAGGCTGAGCTGAAGGACCAGCTGGCACATCTGAACCTGCGTAAAGAGGAGCTGAAGCAGCAGCTGGAAGACAAGGAAGCAGAGCTTGAGGATGTCAAAAGAGTTTACAGGCAAATCTAAATATGGAGAGAAACAGGAGAAAATGTGTTTGATAATATGTCAAAAATGAGGTGAAATAAAAAGGATTTGATCACCACTGTTGCTAAATCAAGTGAAGATTTAGAGCAAACAAGATTTAACTATGCAAATAGTTTCTGAAATATATTCAGATGAAATTAAATGCAGATTACATGACAAATGTCTCAAATTTTTGTCTGAACACTGTTTCTTATGTTAGACAGGGATATCTATGTTTTGCAAATTGTATCTAAAACCATGCCTGTTTTCTCTTTGTGCCTCATCCTTCATCAGCGATTCAAATAAGAAGTGGCAGGAGAAAGCAGAACTGCTAACTCGACTTGAAAGCCAAGTGAAGCGCATGAAGGAAAATTTTGATTCCAAGGAGCGCCTCCTGCTGGAAGAAAGAGATAAAGCATCAGAGGCACACAAGTAACATCAGCAGATTTGTGTTCTGGGTCTGGAATTATCAAGCACTTTTTCATTATTTTTGTGCATTTGTGGTCAGATGTCGGGGACTTTATATTCAATAAATAACTGTAACAGCTGTTTCAGTACAAAATTTACTAGGGTAGTGTAATAAAAAAAAATTATTCTCATTTATTTTTATTGTATTAAAAGGGGCCACCACTGATAACAAAGTACCATCACTACAACAACATCTTAGAATATTATGACATAAAACATAATTCATCTGCTCCTCAACTAGAAAGACGAAGACTTGTATTTGCTATAAATGATGTTAAACATAAGGTCTTGCATGTGTGTATAACATGGTTCATTTGGTGCTATTGCCTCCTATGCAGAGCTGCAGCAGACAAATTGCGATCCGTGGACGATGCTTTTCGTCGACAGCTGGAGTCTGTCCAGGCTGCACATCAAGCCGAGCTGCTGCGACTGACTAATGAAAGGCAAAAACGTATAGAACAAGCCAATCAAAAGGTAAATATGGATTTCTTTTCCTACATAAATAGTTTTCAAGTTTTAAAACAGAAGAGCTGCAGCTTAGCATTGTATGTGTGAAAAATGAAAACCCAAGCTATTACAAAATTTCTAAAATGAAAGTTTTTCATGGAACCCCTAGATGTCACTCTCAGTTTTTGATAATTAATCCAGTCCAGTGATCTTTGGGGACTTTGTTTTTTTACCTTGATCCAGACTTTTTTGTCACAATTTCAGTTGCTTTTAACTTGCACATTGCTCTGACTGTAGAGATCAGCAAATTTAGGTCAGTGGCTATGTTCTTGTTGCAATTTCCTGACTTATAGAGATCAACACACATGCACCATGCTTGAATATGTTCTCTTGTCCTTCCCATGTTGAAGAGTACCTAGGAGAAAGGGGCCTTTGTGAAATGGAAAATGGAAAAAAAAAAACTCTGCAAAACAGCAGGGGTGTAAACATTGAGTTTGTTTGGAGCTGTAATGATTAGATTGTTGTATATAGCAACAAAATAAGTTACCATAACTACGCAGAACTACACAGCTCTACATTGCAATGACACCAGGTGACCATGAAACCAATCAAGCTTTACGTAGATGCAGAGAACAAATCAATGCGCGGGTGTGCAATAATTTTCTTCAGTTGAATAAAAACAAAACTTGAAGTATGCTAAGACCTTCTTTTAAATCAAGGTTAAAAACCCATTTGTTTCGAGAGCCTTTGATTGTTCCACTTAAACTTTTAAAACATCATTACTTTTAGTCTGTTCTCCAACTTTTCTTTATGTCGCCTTATTATGCCACTGCAATGTATGTTTTTGTTTTCTTTTTGTACGTTTTCATCGTGTAAAGCACTTTAAATTGTCTTTAAATGCCATATAACTAAACTTGCCTTGACTATCAGCTGCTGAGAGGAAGAAACTGTGATAATTAATGTTCATCAGAGGTTATAAGAAAGAAAATTTCTCAACATCCCATTCTCCTCACCAATACTAAAAATTAAGATTCAGGAAGTAAATTTATGGTACAAAGAATTGTGTCATAGTTGGTTTTTTTAATTAAATTATTGTCTGTGTGGCTCTTTTTCAGGTCTATGAGGTAGAGGAGGAGATGCGTCAACTCCTGGAGGAGACGGAGGCTAACAAGAGAATCATGGAGGAGAAAATAAAGCGCCTTACTAATGTCCTAAAAGACTTCAACACATAAAACATCAACAAGACCATTGGACAGTTTTTATTCTAAATTTATTTTTGACAAGTACAACTGTATTTTTGTATATTTTAATAAGACTTCATTGTCTTTTGTATGGTTTATGAAATAAATTTTCTTTTAAGGAAATACACAATTCTTTTTCAAGTATAGTTAATTTAAAGATTACAGGTTTGATTTTTAATTGAAAAGCTCATGATTTATTCTAGAGGTTCAGTTTATTCAAATGTCATTTCAAATATTATTTGAAAACGTTTTTTAAAAGATGACCAGGTCTGATTTAAATGACCAATTATACAGAATAAAGTTTTGTTCAAATTCACTTAAAATCAATCCATTTTAGTCCTATACATTCTAGTAATGTTGTCCAACGATGATATAGTTACACACCCGTGAAAGAAGGTGCTCAGGTCAAATGAGACAAAAAAATAACGTTTTGGCACACATGCAAAACGTTTTGTGGTGTAAAAACTAGCACCCTGGACATCGTGTCCCTACCATGCTTTTCTTCCACAGGGACAAACAAACTTGGATGGAGGGCCCCCTTCCATCAGGACAGTGACCCTGGATATACAGCCAGAGCTGCAATACAATTGTTTGGATCAAAGCCTACTCGTACATTAAAATGGCCTAGTCAAAGTCAAGAACTAAGTCGAATACATTCCCTTTAAACTAATCCAGTTATTTCCAGCATAGTCTGATAATATAATCAGATTTAGATCCAAATGCATACAGTCTAATTAAATCTAAATTAGTGTAATAGTAAAATTCAGTTAATTTAATGAAGCCCTGTAAGTAAAATGTAAACTAACAAAGCCCAGTACGTAACTTTTTTCCTGAGACCTGGTGACTTTTTTTGAGACCCGAGCATGTCCTAAAATGTACACCGTACTGATTGCATTAGCTGCTTGACTTTACATCAGAAAGTTCAGAAGTGTCACAATTCTGTCAGTTTTCCAAAAAAATGACAGCAGAAATGGATATTGAAACATCTTTCCTAACAAGCATTTCATCGCAAATGTTTGTTTTACTGATTTATTGCTTTCATATACTGCAAAGGCTATCCGCAAAACAGCATATATGTTATGTAATGTGTAGAATATACAGGTCCTTCTCAAAATATTAGCATATTGTGATAAAGTTCATTATTTTCCATAATGTAATGATGAAAATTTAACATTCATATATTTTAGATTCATTGCACACTAACTGAAATTTTTCAGGTCTTTTATTGTCTTAATACGGATGATTTTGGCATACAGCTCATGAAAACCCAAAATTCCTATCTCACAAAATTAGCATATCATTAAAAGGGTCTCTAAACAAGCTATGAACCTAATCATCTGAATCAACGAGTTAACTCTAAACACCTGCAAAAGATTCCTGAGGCCTTTAAAACTCCCAGCCTGGTTCATCACTCAAAACCCCAATCATGGGTAAGACTGCCGACCTGACTGCTGTCCAGAAGGCCACTATTGACACCCTCAAGCAAGAGGGTAAGACACAGAAAGAAATTTCTGAACTAATAGGCTGTTCCCAGAGTGCTGTATCAAGGCACCTCAGTGGGAAGTCTGTGGGAAGGAAAAAGTGTGGCAGAAAACGCTGCACAACGAGAAGAGGTGACCGGACCATGAGGAAGATTGTGGAGAAGGGCCGATTCCAGACCTTGGGGGACCTGCGGAAGCAGTGGACTGAGTCTGGGTTAGAAACATCCAGAGCCACCGTGCACAGGCGTGTGCAGGAAATGGGGCTACAGGTGCCGCATTCCCCAGACCTGGCCTACAGAGAAGCAGCACTGGACTGTTGCTCAGTGGTCCAAAATACTTTTTTCGGATGAAAGCAAATTCTGCATGTCATTCGGAAATCAAGGTGCCAGAGTCTGGAGGAAGACTGGGGAGAAGGAAATGCCAAAATGCCAGAAGTCCAGTGTCAAGTACCCACAGTCAGTGATGGTCTGGGGTGTTGTGTCAGCTGCTGGTGTTGGTCCACTGTGTTTTATCAAGGGCAGGGTCAATGCCGCTAGCTATCAGGAGATTTTGGAGCACTTCATGCTTCCATCTGCTGAAAAGCTTTATGGAGATGAAGATTTCATTTTTCAGCACGACCTGGCACCTGCTCACAGTGCCAAAACCACTGGTAAATGGTTTACTGACCATGGTATCACTGTGCTCAATTGGCCTGCCAACTCTCCTTACCTGAACCCCATAGAGAATCTGTGGGATATTGTGAAGAGAACGTTGAGAGACTCAAGACCCAACACTCCGGATGAGCTAAAGGCCGCTATCGAAGCATCCTGGGCCTCCATAAGACCTCAGCAGTGCCACAGGCTGATTGCCTCCATGCCACGCCGCATTGAAGCAGTCATTTCTGCAAAAGGATTCCCAACCAAGTATTGAGTGCATAACTGTACATGATTATTTGAAGGTTGACGTTTTTTGTATTAAAAACACTTTTCTTTTATTGGTTGGATGAAATATGCTAATTTTGTGAGATAGGAATTTTGGGTTTTCATGAGCTGTATGCCAAAATCATCCGTATTAAGACAATAAAAGACCTGAAATATTTCAGTTAGTGTGCAATGAATCTAAAATATATGAATGTTAAATTTTCATCATGACATTATGGAAAATAATGAACTTTATCACAATATGCTAATATTTTGAGAAGGACCAGTACGTTGGTTAACGCAAAGCTGTTGTGATGAGTTAAAAACGGAAATGTTTACATAAATGTACGAACATTAATGCTTTATTTAGATGATTGTTTTTAATATGCTCACTTTGATGACGTATATAATTTATTTTCAGCAATACTTGATCATTTTAGTTCAACTGTTAATTTTATTTTTTGTGACGTCATGTCGCTCCTTATTGAGGCGGAGTCTAAGAGGAGAAAGCACGAACTGCACAAGAGTTGCCGTGGCAACCGTAAGCTAACGTAACGTCCGTTCATTTAAAAAGACCACTGGCTGTATATACTGGCCCTGTTAAGGTAACAGATGTGTTATCAGTTGAGAGAAATGATCGTTACCTGTAGTTAAACGCAGTTGACTAAAAAGAAGTGAGCGCTTCATTTTCTAGAGAGAAGATGGAGTTTGAAAGGACGGCGACTGTACGCTCGACCCCGAGTCGCCATGAAAAAAGTTTGGGGCTCCTCACGATGAAGTTTGTCAGTCTTCTACAAGAAGCTAAGGATGGCGTACTTGACTTAAAAGTGGTCAGTGAAACTGAGAGAAGACCCTCTTCTGTTTTATGGGTGTATATTGGGGGAAATGTTTATTGGTTCTGCGCTGTCCCCCAGTTTGTGCTGCTAGTTTTAACAAAGGGATGTCACTCACAAGCCGTCAGGTGTATTGACGTATGGAACAGGTGCACTAGCAGGTTTAGCCCATCGTGAGTCCGACAAAAAAAAAACTAATGAAACTTGAGATTTCTCAGACACCTTCGCAAACAAATTGTAAGCAAAACGACTTCTTGTAGTATGGTGAAGGCGCCAAACAGATCTCATTTTCACAGGTTCATTATCATGTCTTTTAGCACTGGGATGTGAATTCCTATGAATGTATGTGAGAGAGTCTGACAGTTTTAAAAAGGCAGAGTTTAGATGTTTGTTTTTGTTGGGAAAAAAAGCAAAACGATCTCTACAGGTGCATATGAATGATTTAGTAGATAGTTGAATGTTAATTTATTTTACTTTAGTAAAACGTCTATAGATCCCTTACTAGAGGTGGGTAGGGTAGCCAAAAGTTTTACTCAGCAGTTGCCCTACTTCAATACATGTATTGTATAAAAATTACTCAGTTATGATTAAAAAAAAACCAATTGGTTTAAAGGCAACTTTTTTTTGTTTGTTTACCAAGTACTACTAGTACTCACTAGTGAGTACTAGTAGTACTGTAGGCTGATTTTAATTTAAATAACAAATTTGGGAAGAAGAAACACATTTCCAAATCTCAGTTACCCACATCATAAAACCGTTTGAAATCAATACTTACATTAGGTAATTTATACATGTTAGAACAGTTGAAAGTACTTCCAGTGCCAATATCTGCTGTTTACTGTATATTCGCTTGACCTCCAACTGGCACAATGGGCTCAGTAGGTGGAAAATAACATTAGAACTATGAAGCTTGTTTACCAACCAGGTGTCTCATCAGCCACAGATGTGTGTATATGTTTGGGGCATTTTTGGTGTGTTCATCATTCAGTGAAGTTACTAGAGGTGGGTAGAGTAGTCAGAAATTGTACTTAAGTGAAAGTAGTGTCACTTCAAAATAATATTACTCAAGTAGAAGTAAAAAGTATGGTGCACCATCATGTGTAGTGTAGTTAGTCTGAAAATGTTTTTAATACATTTTTTAATAAATTCTTGGTTTTTGCATTGAACATCATTTGAGTAAATGCTTTTTTTTAATAATAGAAATATGTTTTGTCTGTGTTAATTTCAATGCAATGTTTTTTTTTTTTTTTTCATTGTTTTCTTTAATATACCTTGTTGTTTTTTATGGCCTTCATTAAAACGGCACTAAACCCAAACTACTGCCATGTAGTGTATTGTGCATTGTGACTTTGCCCAGGAATTTTGTTTTTTGGGTAAGATTTATTTAAAAAAAAATTTTTTTTTTTTTTTTTTCTGTCACTAATCAAGGAATTTTCCCTCTTTTCTTGCACATCAGACCTGGTTAATGTTTACCATGCAAGTTTCTTAGACCATTTTTCTCCTTCCTCCTTCCCTGTTGGTTTAGTAAAACAAAGACAATGCCAGTTTTCTTTTGTTTAATTTGTGCTACTTCAGTTGCCTAAAGTTTTTTTCTTTTGGCAATATTTCAGTATTTTGTGTGTGTATGGCAGATTATGTGTTGCTTTAGATAACTCTTACGCTGTGACTGACCTTTGGGGATGTCTGTCTGAATCAACAGGCTGCAGACAGCTTGGCAGTGAAGCAGAAGAGAAGGATTTATGACATCACTAACGTCCTCGAAGGTGTGGGGCTAATCGAGAAGAAAAACAAGAACATAATCCAGTGGAGGTTTGAAAACATATGCTAAGTATCCTAAGTTTTAGGTGCTGGTGAATATTTGATCTTTGATATTTAATCTAATATTGATGAGCAGTGGATCTAAATAATCCTGTTTTTTTTTCTCTCCATATAATCAGGGGGCAGAACAGAGTGAGCCAAAGTCAGGAGATGTTGGAGCAGATCAGAGTTTTAAAAGCCCAGATCTCTGAGCTCGAGTTTCAAGAGAAGGAGCTGGATGACCAGAAGGCCTGGGTGGAGGAGAACATCAAACATCTCAACCATGATCCAGACATCCATCGATATCCTTTAGCTCCTTGTTTTACTTTTTTTTTTTTCGCTTAATTTATTAATGTGAGGATTGTTGTTCATTTTTAGTCTAGCCTTTTCTTATTAAGATTAACATTTTTTTTCCATTGTCTACATTTATCACTCAGGCTTCTCATTTAATTTATTTCCAAGAAGTTCACTTAGTTTTGAAACTTTCTGAATTCTTCCAAGGCTGATTTAATTCATCTTGCATGAAAGAAAGCAGTTGGATTCTTTCAGCATTGTTTGCCTGTTGAACTGCGAAAGGCTATAAAGGATGGATTATGAAAATAAGCACCATTGTCATTCAGTGAAATGGCAGTCGGGCTAATCCTGACTTGCACAATGCCTACAGCCTTGTTTTTCTAGTTTATTGTCTCTGTTTTCTCTTGAAGTTAATCCTCTTTCCTTAACACCTCTCCACCTATAAATTTGTGACACATGAAGACATCTGCAATTCTTTTAGTGGAGACACCCTTCTGGCTGTTGTGGCTCCTTCTGGAACCCAGCTGGAGGTGCCCCTTCCTGAGATGGTAGTTTGATTTACCAGTTCGAATAGAAATCACATTTCTTCCCTACACTAATACAAACATTTACTAGAAAACTCAGTATTTATAGTGTTTGTTCCAGCTTCCTGTGGTGTTAAGGCAGACCTTTCATTGCAGGCTGTTAGGTGTTATGGAACACCTTAAATATGGGGGCTCCTTAAAAATTTGGGGCATGGGGTCTGTTTTGTATATAAACATGTTGATTTGATGCAATAAGCTTGTATACAGTTATCATTTGTACAGGGAGGTCAGAAGAAATACCAAGTGAACCTGCGGAGCCACTCAGCTCCCATCCAAGTGATGCTGATCAACAGAGATTCCAGCTCCAGGGTGCCTGTGGTCTTTCCTGTGCCACCAACTGACGACATATGTCTGATGCCAACTCCTCCCAGTACACCAGCCAGCCTGCAGAAGTTCCCCCTCCTAAACTGTGCTGCCACTATATCCAACTCCACCACCTGCTGCAGCCAGGACTCTATCTCCTCAGACCAGCAGATGGTGCTGCTAGACCTTGATGAAGAGCTGACTCCATCATCCACCCCTGGTGGCCTGCAGATGGGTGAGGACTAATGATTCATTTCAAGTTTAGTTTACTTTAGCCACTTGAGTAGCATCTTTCGGATATGATCTACATGAGTTCTGCAAGCTTTTTGATATTACTAGAAAGGATTTGGCATGGAATGGAGACTTTGAAGTTAATCTATGTCTGTGTTTACCCCTTTGATCCACCCCAAGAAGCAGTCAGCTGGTACAGTTAATTGAAAGCATTAGTGATCCACTATTTTTATCTAATCTCCGACCTACAGTGCCTAGAACTTTTTCACTTTTTCTCACAGTACAACCACACACTTTAATACATTTTGTTGAGATTTGTTATAATTGACAAACACAAAGTAGTGTATAAATATCAAGTGGAAGGGGTTTGTTAGAGAACATTGAAGGACTAGGGGCATCATGGAGATGAAGGAACGCAGCAGACAGGTCAGGGATAAAACTGTTGAGAGGTTTAAAGCAGGATAAGGTGATCAAAAAGAAATTCCCAAGCTTTGAAAATCTCATAGATCTAAAAATGTAAAGTATGGCAAGTGCAAACCTACCTTAACCCTGATCATCCACCTGAACTAAAAGGCTGGGCTAATCAGAGGCCCATGGTAATTCAGGAGGAGCTCCAGAGATCCATAGTTGAGGGAGATAATCTGATGACAAGAGAACTATTAGTCGCACACTTCACAAATCTGGCCTTCATGGAAAACTGGCCAGAATAAAGCCATTACAGGCAAAAGAAGCCATAAAAAGTCAGTTTTCTGCACAATATGTTGGAGACCTACCAAAATGTGGAAGAAGGTGCTCTGATTAGACCAAACTTCACCTTTTCCATCCAAAAAGTTATGTGTGTCTTAATACTATTACTGTACAACACACTGAATGTACATGCTGTGGATGTATTTTTTTTTTTCAGCAGAGTTTGTAAGACCTGCCGGAACATAGTTGGAGCTAAATATATGGAAATACTGGTAGAAAACTGTTGGAATGAGGCAGAGCTCCATCTTCCAGCTGTATGGTTGACCCTAAGCATACAGACAGAGAGAGCTACAACAGAATGGTTGGTTTAGATTGAATTCAATTCCAAAATACTTTATTAATCCCAAAGGGAAATTAAATGTTGTTGTAGCTCATTATGAGGGTTTCTTCAAAGAGCCGTTGTAGATGCTGATGGCTGTAGGCAGGAAGGATCTCTTGTAGTGGTCTCTTTTACAGCAGATCTGTACAATAGTCTCTAGAGTTTCCAGATGAGTCCCCAGAACAGAGCCAGCGTTCCTTATTAACTTGTTGACCTTTTTCAAGTCCCTGAGGTCAAAGCATATGTGTTTGAGTGGTCCAATCAAAGTCCAGACCTATGTACAATTGGAAAAACTGTGGTGAGACTTAAATTGTTGGTTACGGATGCTCTCCATCCAATCTGGCTGAGTTTGAGTTACTTGTGCAGAGGTCATGAACTCAAAGGTGGTTCTGTAAAGTATTAACTCAGAGGGTCTAAATATAGATGCACACAACACCTAATATTTTCTTTTGTTAAAAAATGGAAAAACCATGTAATGTTTTTCATGTGTTGGTCTGTGACATAAAATCCTGATAAAATACATTTAAGTTTATGGTTGTAAAGTGATTAAAATGGAAGATCAAGGGAGGTGCTGCTGAGTTATATGCCACGCCCATTTGGTTCTGCATTCCCAGTTGCATGTTCTGAAAGCGCATACGGTCCTGTGGTCTCGCCTGACTTGTATGATGTGAATGATAAAACTGTTCTATAAAGTGGGATTTGTGGTTGTATAATTATCCCTGAATCTGATCTGAAAGGGGCTCATGTCTCAGGAATATCCGATGTCTGGGCTTTTTAAACATGCCAGAACAGGAAACGTAATGTGCGACGTGTCTTGACACTAAAACGAATGTGCTCTGTGAGTCAGTAATATGTTGTTTGAACAAGTTAAATGAATTCAACACAGAGAGCCGAACCATAAAACGAGGATCTTTATTAAGATTCTTTTAAAGGGTTTGCATAACTGCAGCTGCTTTTTACTGTAGTCACATTTGCTAGCTGATGTTTGCACTCACTGTGTCTGATATGCAGAATGTTGCACTTAAATCAGAGGGTAGATTTCTGCATGAAATGATACAGAACCCAGCCTATATATCTGAAGCGAATGATGTAAATGTTCATAATAATAATCTTTAAAGCAACACTTTGCAATACAAAGAAAATCACCCATAGAAGTTAAAATTTTGCCTTTTCAATTAAGTCTTGTTTTTAATGTTCTTCTTCGCAGCAGTGATCAAAGGTAATTCATTAGGTAGAAAGTTACTTACATTTATTGAAATATTTAATAATTGTTGGATTTACTGTTCATGAGATTTTTTTGTTTTTTACTGTGTAAGCAATTTCCACAGTGACTTAATGGCCGATTGTTTATCATAGCAAGTGTTGCAATAATTACGCAAGTATAGCTGATGGCTTTGTCAAAGCGAAACTGAGGCAGACCTTTTTTTACTGGAATAAATGAGGAATTAGCAGGAACAGACATTTAGTTTTGTTTTCTTACCGTTAGTCATTGTTTCCAGCACCTTGTTGCCTAACTGCAGCTTGTGTGAGACAGTTCCCTTTCTGAGATGCTGGTTGTTGAAATTGCTTGAATATTAACATATTGTATATATTTATTTAAGTAAACTAACAGCTGGCTGTAAATTAGTTTTCAGAAGGACATGAGAGTGGGAGAAAAGTTTTAAAAGCAATAGGAAGTGAATTTCCTAACAGTATCCCTGCTTCTTCTCTCCTGGTTTCTGCAGAGAGTCACAGTGAGGAAGCAGCAGTAATGTTGGAGCAGCAACAAATAGACCTGGAGGACCCAGAGTTCCAGTCTGTTCTGGATGTTAGCAGCCTGCTGAGGCTCAGCACAGGCGGGGACAGCATGAGGGATGACAGAGAGGGTGAGGCTCAGAAAACGTGGCGCCACATGCAGAAAGAAGATCATAGGTGGTTGAATGTTTGCTTGCTTAAAGAGTTTACAGTGATCATCAATAAAATTTTGACCACCCTCTAACATTACCCCTTCTAATGCATTAGAAACCTTCTCCTATCTTTAGTGTTGTAGGGTAAAGTTTTACCCACAATGTAACTCAGCACAAAATACTCATAAAAACAGTGGTTATCGCCCATTTGTTTTCATCTCATAGTAAACCTGGGTCCTGTTTACATGACAACGATCCATTGGAAATGGGATTGTGTTTCAGTTAAAAAATCTACATGACAACGTTTTAATTAGTCTCCGTTCACATGGCAATGGTAGACCCACCACGCCACTAGTTGGCGGTATGTTCGTTGAAATTCAACATGTTCAAGCATTCTCTGCTTGCAAAACATTGAGACAATGAGACAATTTGTTGGAGAACCTTCGTTAGATTCGAAAGAGTCAGCACAAGTAAGTACTCTGCAATCCACCATTGTTGATATTTTTGTCTTCTGTGGGTTTTAAACTGGACGGCAGCCGTTATGCTGTTTGCTCATTAATCTCTACTGGTTTCAGTCGTACTGTACAATAAGCCAGAGCTTCCCCTTCAGAAAGATTCAATTTTTCCCGTCTACATGACAACAGAGACCTGGACGTTTTCAAACCGCCACGCTCTGGAAGCCGTTGTCAAATTGCGCCATTTTCAGAGAAAACGGTGCCTTTGTCGTGTCGAGTAAATGAACAGTAAAAACACAACTACACTTCCATTTTCACAAAAAAGCGTTGCCATGGTAACGGCCTAAGTCTGTATTCATATCCATATATATTTTGCCTGATTGACCCTTTCCCTTACAATATATACCACTAATTTTCATTTTTTTTAAAAACCTGTGCAAATTCCCTCAATATGTTTCTAGAATGAAGAAAATCTGTAATATATATCAGAGATAATTGACTAACATGTACAGGGGTTGGACAATGAAACTGAAACACCTGGTTTTAGACCACAATAATTTATTAGTATGGTGTAGGGCCTCCTTTTGCGGCCAATACAGCGTCAATTCATCTTGGGAATGACATATACAAGTCCTGCACAGTGGTCAGAGGGATTTTAAGCCATTCTTCTTGCAGGATAGTGGTCAGGTCACTACGTGATACTGGTGGAGGAAAACGTTTCCTGACTTGCTCCTCCAAAACACCCCAAAGTGGCTCAATAATATTTAGATCTGGTGACTGTGCAGGCCATGGGAGATGTTCGACTTCACTTTAATGTTCATCAAACCAATCTTTCACCAGTCTTGCTGTGTGTATTGGTGCATTGTCATCCTGATACACGGCACCACCTTCAGGATACAATGTTTAAACCATTGGATGCACATGGTCCTCAAGAATGGTTCGGTAGTCCTTGGCAGTGACGCGCCCATCTAGCACAAGTATTGGGTCAAGGGAATGCCATGATATGGCAGCCCAAACCATCACTGATCCACCCCCATGCTTCACTCTGGGCATGCAACAGTCTGGGTGGTACGCTTCTTTGGGGCTTCTCCACACCGTAACTCTACCGGATGTGGGGAAAACAGTAAAGGTGGACTCATCAGAGAACAATACATGTTTCACATTGTCCACAGCCCAAGATTTACGCTCCTTGCACCATTGAAACCAATGTTTGGCATTGGCATGAGTGACCAAAGGTTTGGCTATAGCAGCCCGGCCGTGTATATTGACCCTGTGGAGCTCCCGACGGACAGTTCTGGTGAAAACAGGAGAGTTGAGGTGCACATTTAATTCTGCCGTGATTTGGGCAGCCGTGGTTTTATGTTTTTTGGATACAATCCGGGTTAGCACCGACTACCAGGCTGGTCCAATTTAGCCATGAAACCTCCCACACTAAAATGACAGATGTTTCAGTTTCATTATCCAACCCCTGTAAGTACTTTTGTAACTTAACATTATTAACACATGACTGTTGTGTAATATGTACATTCTGACCCAAGTAGATTGTTAGGAAAAAAAACCAACTTTTATTTTAGTCATTGTTGGCTAATGAACAATAAAAATTAAACCATAAATTGAACACTGAAAAGGATGGGCAGGAGCTAAATGGGTTGTCTTTTGAGAGGAGGGTGTTTGCTATGGGACCCTTTTAAGAGGGCGATTATGTTCTGTTGGCATCTTCAGGCCATGACTTCATCTTGCACTGGAGCAATCTGATACCAGGGTGAGAGTTGGCTCCTCTTGAGTCTGAGTTCATGGTTCTCAACAGGAAGAGTTGGATTGCTCCATGTGGGTTGGGTCAGTCTCCTAACAAGGAGTTGGTATCTTGTTTACAAGTGATGATAGGATCAACCTCTCACCTATGATCATGAGATATGGATCAGAACTTAAGGAACTAGCAACTGATATCAGCTTCATCTTGAGGATGACTAGACTTAGACACAAACCTGAGGTGAGGAACTCTGAATAAAGCTGCTGTTCTTTTGCATTGAAAGAGTCAGCTGAGGTGTTCTGATCAGAGTGCTTCCTGGGTAACTCCCTTTAGAGCATCGGTGTCAAACTCCAGTCCTCGAGGGCCGATCTCCTGCCACTTAAAAAAAAATAAAACTAAAATAATGCTGTTTAAAAAAAAGCACATAATTGCCAACTCCGTGACAAGAAAAATAAATCAAAAAAATATTGATGTTAATTTTAGTGTAATTCTGTTGTGAAAATATTCCATGAAAAAACTGCTAAAACCTGCATTTTGCTAATATATCTATATTTAATTTTAGCCACATTTATTAGCCAAAGTTTGCAGCCGCAGCCTCTGGTTGCAGAGCCCTGCCCTAGAAGGGGCTGGAATGTGTTGCTGCGGAGAGAAGTGTCTTGGTGTCCCACTTGGACCCAGTATTCTAGCGACCCGATGTTGGATAAGGGAAGGGGGACGGATGGGTGGAAAATAATATGGTGTGTGGCTGGGGCCAGTTGAGCTATATTTGATCCACACAGCAACACAAGCTTTTAACAGATGCAGGTCAATGCATTCCAGTACTCAGAACCAGTATCTTCTGCTGGTCATTTTTGATCCAGATCACTACAAATGTCTTCTTTTTAAGAGAACCCTGTAGAATTGAATAAATTGGTGTAAATTTGTTTAGTTGTGTTTTAATAAAACAAGTGGTACTTTTTCATACCTCAACATCGAAACACAATATGAGTTACAAAGAAGTTGGGGACTTGGAACTCTTGCATTAGTATTAGAACCTGTTCGACTGAGCTTGTAACTGTGGGCTGAATTTACCTAATCAGTTAAGACTGTTTAACTTAAACACCTTTTTTAATTCTCTCATAGGAGCTGTTGACCTTATTGATGAGCTAATGTCTGCTAATGGTGAGGATCATAACACCTGCATCACAAAATTCTCAAGTTCTCTTGTTAAATGTAAATACAAGGACAAAGATGTTGGATTTGTGGAGAACACACTTATAGAAGTAACTGTCAAACAATAAAAAATGTAGCTGCTTAGCAGGTGGCCCGATTTAAATGCCCAACTGCATTTTCTTTGACCTACTTTTGGGGAAAATTAAGTTGTTTCTTTTTATCCATTTTTATTACACACTGATTAGATCGCAGGAGTTTGATCTCCACATTTCCAGTGTTATTGGCAGAGATGTCTTGGTCATGATGAAAAGCTTCTTGGCTTACACTGATTCGCTGTCATAGGAAACTGAAAGCGTTGCTGTACTCACACCTGCTCAACATCTTTTTATTATTCTCAGCCTCAATAATGCATTTACATCTCAGTAAATTCAAATATTATTAGATATTTATGCGTTTTACTTAACTAATACAGTTCAAAAATTTAAACGCATGTTGTATAGATTCTTAACCACAGAGTAACAGAGGTTTATTTCTGTTTTATTGATTATGGCTCAGAGCAGAGGAAAATCCAAAGTTCTGTTTCTCAACGTCTGATAAGTCTGCTGGACAATCAAGCTTGGTGATACCATGATCATTGAACCAGATATTGGTGTTTTTGGCAGTGTGGATAGGCGCCATGTCCTGCTTGAGAATATAACTAGCTTCTCTATAGCTATTTAGCAGAGGGAAACATGGAGTGCTTTAAAATATGCTGGTAGACGGCTGTCCTGCTGACTTTGGACCAGACAGTGGACCAAAACGAGCAGATTACATGGCTCCGCAGATCAGTGTTTTCTAATAGTTTTTTTTTCTTTCATTCGACTATCTGAGAATGGTTTGATGCAGCACTTAATGAACAGCTATCTGCTTTAGCAACAATCTTTTGTGGCTTACTGTCCTCTTTGAGTGTCAGTGACACACATTAAAATCTTTAGTTTCCCAAGAAACTGAATTTTGAGGTTTCATTAGCTGTACGTCAGGATATTAAACCTAACAGATATAAACAGATGAAATATATCAGCGTGTAGAAGGTCAGCCAGTTTTTCCTTTGGTCTTATGTATAAAGCAATCTGTCACCACTTCATCCTCCTCGTTATGCCGTCTTTAACGGTTTCTCTCTGTTTTCAGTACAGGTTTTAAGAAAAACGGGTTGGTCTGGACTTGTCCACATGCAGTCATGTTTTAAAAGGAAGGTACCTTGTGTAACAGTAAGAGAACAACAAAAAACCTTTTGTGTTTCTGCTATGCCTTCAGCTAAACTTGCATAATTATTGCAACACTGGCTCTGATCAACAATAAATTAAGCTAATGACATGTCGGACTCTGCGTGCATTTATATGTTTAAATTTAAATACTTTAAGAACTTGATTAACACCGATTTCTATATATATGGTCTAGAATTAAAGGTGCACTTTCTTTTAACCATGACTGTATTTCACTTAAAAGGAAGGGACTTGGTGCCAGAGATGCACTCTCACAGCCTGAACTTTAACAGGCTGCATGTGGTGGGAGAATCTGTCGAATAAAATGGATGATCTTTCTTAATGATTGTGTTGTTATCAATGCCACATGTATCTGAGGAGATCCAGCAAAGAAACAAGCAGAACAAAGCAGCAACTTATTCCAGCGCCCTTATTCAAACATTCTCAGCAACATTTAAACATGACTTCTGGATCATTTTCTGCTGGTTTCTACCTAGAGTGTAGCTGGAAAATGTTTTCTAGAAATCTAAAATGAGTCCTACAGAGGAAGGGATGTTTGAGCATTTTGAAACACGTCACTCTTCTGGAAGATATTAAGAAAACTGCAGGTCTGCAGCGCAGATGTGAAAACGGCATCAACATTTTTTTTTTTTCCTGGATCTTTTCCTGAAGGCTAAAAATATGTAATGTATGAATTTGTAGTGAAATTAGATTGTCTCAGATTCTCTTTTCCTCCACATACAGATATGGACTACAGCTTCAATCTGGATGATGGTGCAGGAGTGTGTGACCTGTTTGATGTGCAGATCCTCAATTACTGATCACAAATAGTGGCTGTGCTTCCTGCCCTTTGCTCTGTTGCCCTCTTCACATACACCTCCAAGAAATTTCCTGTGTTCTGCACACTCAGTACTTTATATTACCATTGTGGCCTTAATCAGCACAGCTGTGCACTAGAGACACACTACACTGGCCTTTTGCCAATGAAGCATTGCACCTGAATGCATTCTTCTTCAGATATATATATTTTCTTTTTAGGAAACCACGTTATGCCTTACTGAGACCTTTTTTCTCTGGGTAAATCCAAAACTCCAGACAGATGATTGTCTTAGTAGAAGTAAAGTAAGATTAATCCTACAGCTTCATTTTTGCCTCATTGTGTTTTTCCACGTCCTGTAGAACACCGCAGGCTTTAACACAGTTGTTACTCTGTTAGACTTTGACAGTGTTTTGGCTTTTGCTGTTTTTATTTTCTTACTATAATTTGTAATGATTCATTTCAGGTTCAGTTTTTTTTATTTTTTTATTTCAACCAAGGTTGAATTCATGTTGTGAATTTAAGACGGTTTCTTTTTTCATGAGAATCATAAGTTGTTTCAAAGTTCTGTTTCAGATACATTTTGTATTTAGAGAAAAAAAATGTTTTTGGCTACTTTTTGTTACTAAGAAAGCCAGAGAGTTTTCTAAATTAGTGACACTGCCAGTTTTTATATAATCACAGCTGTATATTTAAATACCTGCATTTTATACTTAATTTAAGCAATAACAGGTTATTTGTTCTGGCATTTTGTAATCGAAACTAAGTTAAATGTCTTAATTTAAATAAATGGGTTTGCAATTTTTCTAAACTGAGTATTCAAAGCCCTGAATGATGATTTCTGTGTATTTATGTTTTCTAATTAAAAGAAGTCAGGTTTTTGTTGCACATACTGTCATTTTTGTTTTTAAATAAAGTGGTTTATTTCCTGCCTGGAGTTTATGTATGTCCTTTCCCCACAGCTTAGACAAATGGTGTGGTGGTGGGACTGGTTGCCTTGCTGTATCAGTGGCAAATTTGCTCTAGAATCAGTGGAAAATGAAATTTCAGTTTTGACTTTATTAATGACTTTAGTGTTTGAGAACTAAACGTAACCTGTTACATAGATCGTTTTAAGTTTCAGTAAATGACTCAAGTCCCAGTTAAGTGGGACTTGAAAAAATGACTTCAAACTTGTTCATGTTTGCTGTAGCTTCATACAGGTCCTTCTCAAAATATTAGCATATTGTGATAAAGTTAATTATTTTCCATAATGTCATGATGAAAATTTAACATTCATATATTTTAGATTCATTGCACACTAACTGAAATATTTCAGGTCTTTTATTGTCTTAATATGGATGATTTTGGCATACAGCTCATGAAAACCCACAATTCCTATCTCACAAAATTAGCATATTTCATCCGACCAATAAAAGAAAAGTGTTTTTAATACAAAAAACATCAACCTTCAAATAATCATGTACAGTTATGCACTCAATACTTGGTCGGGAATCCTTTGGCAGAAATGACTGCTTCAATGCGGCGTGGCATGGAGGCAATCAGCCTGTGGCACTGCTGAGGTCTTATGGAGGCCCAGGATGCTTCGATAGCGGCCTTTAGCTCATCCAGAGTGTTGGGTCTTGAGTCTCTCAACGTTCTCTTCACAATATCCCACAGATTCTCTATGGGGTTCAGGTCAGGAGAGTTGGCAGGCCAATTGAGCACAGTGATACCATGGTCAGTAAACCATTTACCAGTGGTTTTGGCACTGTGAGCAGGTACCAGGTCGTGCTGAAAAATGAAATCTTCATCTCCATAAAGCTTTTCAGCAGATGGAAGCATGAAGTGCTCCAAAATCTCCTGATAGCTAGCTGCATTGACCCTGCCCTTGATAAAACACAGTGGACCAACACCAGCAGCTGACACGGCACCCCAGACCATCACTGACTGTGGGTACTTGACACTGGACTTCTGGCATTTTGGCATTTCCTTCTCCCCAGTCTTCCTCCAGACTCTGGCACCTTGATTTCCGAATGACATGCAGAATTTGCTTTCATCCGAAAAAAGTACTTTGGACCACTGAGCAACAGTCCAGTGCTGCTTCTCTGTAGCCCAGGTCAGGCGCTTCTGCCGCTGTTTCTGGTTCAAAAGTGGCTTTACCTGGGGAATGCGGCACCTGTAGCCCATTTCCTGCACACGCCTGTGCACGGTGGCTCTGGATGTTTCTACTCCAGACTCAGTCCACTGCTTCTGCAGGTCCCCCAAGGTCTGGAATCGGCCCTTCTCCACAATCTTCCTCAGGGTCCGGTCACCTCTTCTCGTTGTGCAGCGTTTTCTGCCACACTTTTTCCTTCCCACAGACTTCCCACTGAGGTGCCTTGATACAGCACTCTGGGAACAACCTATTTGTTCAGAAATTTCTTTCTGTGTCTTACCCTCTTGCTTGAGGGTGTCAATAGTGGCCTTCTGGACAGCAGTCAGGTCGGCAGTCTTACCCATGATTGGGGTTTTGAGTGATGAACCAGGCTGGGAGTTTTAAAGGCCTCAGGAATCTTTTGCAGGTGTTTAGAGTTAACTCGTTGATTCAGATGATTAGGTTCATAGCTCGTTTAGAGACCCTTTTAATGATATGCTAATTTTGTGAGATAGGAATTTTGGGTTTTCATGAGCTGTATGCCAAAATCATCCGTATTAAGACAATAAAAGACCTGAAATATTTCAGTTAGAGTGCAATTAATCTAAAATATATGAATGTTAAATTTTCATCATGACATTATGGGAAATAATTAACTTTATCACAATATGCTAATATTTTGAGAAGGACCTGTAATATTGACCATTGACGTTTCTCCAACTTACAGTGTACCTTGGCAAAAATTGACTGTTTAGACTTGACACACTGAGACTTCTGCGTGAGGAGGAGAAACCATCCAAACCCTTTATTTTGAAGGAGTAGACAATATGAACACAGGGATTACCAGGTATTAGCCAAGTTATTACGAAGACACTTTGATTTAGTCAGAAAGTCAACATTAACAGTTCTGTCATTTTTCTTGAGCATAAATACATTTATATTTCTGATGTGGTAAATGTTATCTATGTTCAAAAAACACCCATCAAAGCAACTCACAGGTTATGTTGAATAAAGTTATTTTTTAATTAGTCCTAAAGATGCACAGTACCCAATCAAGAGCATTGCAGAGTTATACGCTGGGAGGCAATTAATAAGAAAATTTGTATTTTTGTTGGATTTGATTTTGACGTGAGAAATGATCCAGGTCTGCTAAATTCAATAATGTAAAGAAGCAACTCACTAGGGTTTTGTTTACACATAACTGTAATAAACTACATTTTATACCCAGGATTGGAACTGTTTTGTTCTTCAGGCAGATGGTTTCCACATTAGAGTGCATAAACAACCTGAAGTATAGTTTATAGTTTAGGTTGTTTATACACTCTAAAGTGGAAACCAAAATCATTTGATCCACATCAGCTGGAATCCAGCATGCAGAGAAAATTGCTTGCTAATCTAATCATTGAGGAGTTAATGGCCTGTATTTGTATAAACGAAGATATGGTAAGCAAACAAACTCTCAAATGTAACAGATTACCCTAGATTACCCCATCTGCTATTAACCTTGTTTTTTTTATGGGGGGGGGTGTATTCAATGCTGCACATTCTGGATGATAAGATCTATAGTAAATATTTCAAACCTAAACTTCTGCTATTTAACTACATGCTGCTACTCCCTAAGCCATGCTCCAAATTATGCACCAAACATCAACATGTGCTTTCAACTCACTATCTCACTATCAAGAGGTTACTAAAAGTCATTTCTGTCGTGTAGTTGTTGCTGTTAGCTGAGAAGGACTTTGAGGCGTATGTGTGCGGAAAGCTCTTCTTCAGATGTAAGACGAAGTCCAGGAAATGACAAAGGGTTTTCTCGTAACAGATATAAATCCCTCAGGATGTGAAACTTCCCTGGAGGATTTTTTGATTGTTGCTCTCTTGGATTGCTCTCAGAGTCAAACTTGTGCCAGACTGTAAACTAAAACAACCATAAAGAAAATAATTCCAACTATAGCAACCCAAAAATACTCCTAGGCTTACATAGATTCAGAGGTGCAGGCACGTGTGTTTGGTTAGCAGTACATATGTGCACCATCAAGGAGATCTGGTGTATTTGCTCATGCTGATTATAATTAAAATGAGCAGTTAATTACCAGAATGCAACACTCTCAGAGTTCAAGAATCTTATCTCATGCGAACTTTGAGCTGTGTGGGTTGAGTGGGAGGTACATTTTTCCAATGAAAACCTGTAGAAATATCTGTGACTGTAAGATCTGGGATATTTTCCCAGCTTAACTTAAATTGTGTTTCAGCAAAGGCAAGGTTATGCTACTTAAGGGACAGTTGGTTTATCTATTACTCTAATAAACTTGAAACTCTGGCTTTATGTTTAGCAAGTTACCATGATTTTAGAAATATCTTTTTCTAATAAATGGAGAAATATACAGGTCCTTCTCAAAATATTAGCATATTGTGATAAAGTTAATTATTTTCCATAATGTAATGATGAAAATTTAACATTCATATATTTTAGATTCATTGCACACTAACTGAAATATTTCAGGTCTTTTATTGTCTTAATATGGATGATTTTGGCATACAGCTCATGAAAACCCAAAATTCCTATCTCACAAAATTAGCATATCATTAAAAGGGTCTCTAAACGAGCTATGAACCTAATCATCTGAATCAACGAGTTAACTCTAAACACCTGCAAAAGATTCCTGAGGCCTTTAAAACTCCCAGCCTGGTTCATCACTCAAAACCCCAATCATGGGTAAGACTGCCGACCTGACTGCTGTCCAGAAGGCCACTATTGACACCCTCAAGCAAGAGGGTAAGACACAGAAAGAAATTTCTGAACGAATAGGCTGTTCCCAGAGTGCTGTATCAAGGCACCTCAGTGGGAAGTCTGTGGGAAGGAAAAAGTGTGGCAGAAAACGCTGCACAACGAGAAGAGGTGACCAGACCATGAGGAAGATTGTGGAGAAGGGCCGATTCCAGACCTTGGGGGACCTGCGGAAGCAGTGGACTGAGTCTGGAGTAGAAACATCCAGAGCCACCGTGCACAGGGGTGTGCAGGAAATGGGCTACAGGTGCCGCATTCCCCAGGTCAAGCCACTTTTGAACCAGAAACAGCGGCAGAAGCGCCTGACCTGGGCTACAGAGAAGCAGAACTGGACTGTTGCTCAGTGGTCCAAAGTACTTTTTTCGGATGAAAGCAAATTCTGCATGTCATTTGGAAATCAAGGTGCCAGAGTCTGGAGGAAGACTGGGGAGAAGGAAATGCCAAAATGCCAGAAGTCCAGTGTCAAGTACCCACAGTCAGTGATGGTCTGGGGTGCCGTGTCAGCTGCTGGTGTTGGTCCACTGTGTTTTATCAAGGGCAGGGTCAATGCAGCTAGCTATCAGGAGATTTTGGAGCACTTCATGCTTCCATCTGCTGAAAAGCTTTATGGAGATGAAGATTTCATTTTTCAGCTCGACCTGGCACCTGCTCACAGTGCCAAAACCACTGGTAAATGGTTTACTGATCATGGTATCACTGTGCTCAATTGGCCTGCCAACTCTCCTGACCTGAACCCCATAGAGAATCTGTGGGATATTGTGAAGAGAACGTTGAGAGACTCAAGACCCAACACTCTGGATGAGCTAAAGGCCGCTATCGAAGCATCCTGGGCCTCCATAAGACCTCAGCAGTGCCACAGGCTGAATGCCTCCATGCCACGCCGCATTGAAGCAGTCATTTCTGCAAAAGGATTCCCGACCAAGTATTGAGTGCATAACTGTACATGATTATTTGAAGGTTGACGTTTTTTGTATTAAAAACACTTTTCTTTTATTGGTCGGATGAAATATGCTAATTTTGTGAGATAGGAATTTTGGGTTTTCATGAGCTGTATGCCAAAATCATCCGTATTAAGACAATAAAAGACCTGAAATATTTCAGTTAGTGTGCAATGAATCTAAAATATATGAATGTTAAATTTTCATCATGACATTATGGAAAATAATGAACTTTATCACAATATGCTAATATTTTGA
Source organism: Girardinichthys multiradiatus (assembly GCF_021462225.1). Lineage (NCBI taxonomy): Eukaryota > Metazoa > Chordata > Actinopteri > Cyprinodontiformes > Goodeidae > Girardinichthys > Girardinichthys multiradiatus. Next base: position 31,929,047 of record NC_061799.1, on the reverse strand, counting down.
GAAGGACCTGTAAATCTTTCCTATAGATGTCTAAAGTGAAACAATGGCACACATTTACCTCTGGAAGTACAAAATCAAACAACACAATTTTCAAAAGGACCCACATTTATTTATTTCAAATAAATAAAAAACACTTGCTGTTTCAAGGAGGATATCAATTCTGACTCTAATCTGATATGTTCAAAGTTTGTGCATATATTTTATAAACTCATTTGCTTTAAAACAACCCTACAATACATAACTTAGTGGTTCTCATACTTTTTATAACAAGTACTACCTCAGTTAAGTACAAGCTTTCCAAGTACAGTGAAGAAAATAAGTATTTGAACAACCTGCGACTTTGCAAGTTCTCCCACATAGAAATCATGGAGGTGTCTGAAATTTTCATCTTAGGTGCATGTCCACTGTGAGAGACATAATTTAAACAAAATACAGAAATCACAATGTATGATTTTTTTTAAATAATTTATTTGTGTTACTGCTGCAAATAAGTATTTGAACACCTGCCAATCTGCAACAATTCTGGCCCTCAAAGACCTGTTAGTCCGCCTCTAAAACGTCCACATCCACTCCACTTATTATTTTAAATTAGAAGCACCTGTTTGAGGTCGTTAGCTGCATAAAGACACCTGTCCACTCCACACAATCAGTAAGACTCTAACTACTAAAATGGCTAAGACCAAAGAGCTGTCCAAAGACACCAGACAAAATTGTAGACCTGCACAAGGCTGGAAAAGGAGCAATTACCAAGCAGCTTGGAGAAAAAAGATCAACTGTTGGAGTAATTATTAGAAAATGGAAGAAGCTGAACATGACAGTCAATCTCCCTCGTACTGGGGCTCCATGCAAGATCTCACTTCGTGGCGTATCAATGATCCTAAGAAAGGTGAGGAATCCTCCCAGAACTACATGGGAGGAGCTGGTCAATGATCTGAAGAGAGCTGGCACCACTGTTTCCAAGGTTACTGTGAGTAATACACTAAGACGTCATAGTTTAAAGTCATGCATGGCATGGAAGGTTCCCCTGCTTAAATCAGCACACGTCCAGGCCCGTCTTAAGTTTGCCCAAGACCATTTGGATGATCAAGAGGAGTCATGGGAGAGTTCTGTGGTCAGATGAGACCAAAATAGAACTTTTTGGTCTTAATTCCACTCGCCGTGTTTGGAGGACGAAGAATGATGAGGACCATCCCAAAAACACCATCCCTACTGTGAAGCATGGAGGTGGAAGCATCATGGTTTGGGGATGTTTTTCTACACATGGAACAGGACGACTGCACTGCATTAAGGAGAGGATGACCGGGGCCATGTATTGCGAGATTTTCGGGAACGACCTCCTTCCCTCAGTTAGAGCATTGAAGATGGGTCTTGACTGGGTCTTCCAACATGACAATGACCCGAAGCACACAGCCAGGATAACCAAGGAGTGGCTCCGTAAGAAGCACATCAAGGTTCTGGAGTGGCCTAGCCAGTCTCCAGACCTAAACCCTATAGAAAATCTTTGGAGGGAGCTCAAACTCTCGTGTTTCTCAGCGACAGCCCAGAAACCGGGCTGATCTAGAGAAGATCTGTGCGGAGGAATGGGCCAAAATCCCTGCCACAGTTTGTGCAAACATGGTGAAAAACTACAGGAAATGTTTACCTCTGTAAATGCAAACAAAGGCTACTGTACCAAATATTAACATTGATTTTCACAGGTGTTCAAGTACTTATTTGCAGCAGTAACACACAAATAAATTATTAAAAAGATCATACACTGTGATTTCTGTATTTTGTTTTTAAATGATGTCTCTCACAGTGGACGTGCACCTAAGATGAAATTTTCAGACCCCTCCATGATTTCTATGTGGGAGAACTTGCAAAGTCGCAGGTTGTTCAAATACTTATTTTCTTCACTGTATCTCTTTTATTTAAAACAGTAAACAAACATGTAAACAAGACTTGCATTTTTAGCTTGTTATTTGTTTTACAAAAAACAAAGAAAATGAGGGAAAAACAATCTTATTCTAAGTAAGGATTTCAAGTGATAAAGTCAGAGGTTTCTTACCACAGCCAACCTTACAATCCAATATGGCTGCTGTGTTTGAAAGTGTTCATACCCACAGTAACAACCTGTTTATTATAATTTTTGGCAGAGTATCTTAATATTTCTGACAGTAAAAATTTTCTTTTAGAGGCTAAATGCATAAAATGTGAAGTAATACAGTTATTAACTTATTTTGCTATGCAATAAGCTGGTCACCGAGCACAGTAATTATGCAGCACTTTATTTGTCTTGGAAGCCACAGTTCAGAGCTAAGAATGATGTCGCAACTCTTTTGAGAGTGTTCAGTTTTTTTTTGTGTATTTAAGTTTTGTTGTTTTTCTAATTAGGAACTCAAAACATCTGACTTCCGAATACAAAGAGAAAACACTATTATAATATCCCTTTGTTCTTCCGACTGGTGCACGGTTAGGTTTCCAGATCCACGTTCCAACTTTATGGGTGAATAAGTAGCCACCAGCACTTGTTCTTGGAGCTTTCAAAATATTGTTTGTTGCGCTTTTCTTTTAAGAGGTTTCTGTTTGAAGCAAAACTCAGACATTGCTTAAATAAGTACTCCATTTGGCTTTAGCTTAGTAGCTCTACATGATAGTTAATTAGCGTTCTAGGCCATTTACACTATGAACTGTTGACACCATGATATCTTCTGACTATCCAAGTACTACCAGTACTTGTACCACAGTTTGAGAACCATGGGATTAACTCAAACTGAGAATGAGTTTGTCTCCTGGGTTACACTATGAGAGTTAAATGACATCTCTATCTCTTCACCCTCTGTCCTCGTTCTCCTCTTCCTTCTTTTCTCTCCAAACGTTTTAGCAACTTTCATCATATGCTGCCTGAAGGAGGACCCCATGAAGGCATAAATGATTGGGTTGATGCAGCAGTGTATAAGGGCCAGGCTTTCCGTCACCTGGGCTGCCTGATCTAGCACCTTGCTCGTCCCGCAATGAGTCACAAAAATGTACACCGAATCCACGGCCCGGTGCAGTTTTAGCACATTGTATGGCAGCTGAGTGACAACAAACACCCCCACTACTATTAGAAGAACCCACAGAACTCTCCTCTTCTTGCCTCTGCTCTCAATGGGTAGGCTTTTCAGGGCTCGGCCGACAGACCCGTAACAGATCACCATGACCAGGAGAGGAAGAAGGAATCCCAGCAGCACCTCGGCCACCTCCAGCACAGCTTTACCACTTCGAGCCATGGATGAGGGGTAGATGGCAATGCAGACGTTCCTATTCGATGTCCATATCACTTCTGAGAAAATTAAATCAGGTAGACCAAGAAGGGAGGCTGTTCCCCAGACAGCTAAGCACCACTTCCAGCAATGTCTCCTGTTGAAAAGCCTCTGCAGCTTCCTTCGTTCATCTTCACCCTGCAGTCTGAGAACCGCCAGATAACGGTCCAAGCTGATGCAGGCCAACAGCAACATGCAGCAGTTGAAGTTCAATGTGTAGCAGGCCGACACAATCTTACAGACGGCATCCCCCAACTCCCAGCCCCTGGCAGCGTCAGCTGCCCAGAAAGGCAGCGTGAAGAGAAGCAGCAAGTCGGCCACAGCCAAGTGGCTTAGGAAAGAGTCCGTCATGGTCTTCAGCCGTTTGTGGTAGGCGTAGACGGCCAGGACCAGAACGTTTCCCGTCAGTCCTGCAACCAGACACAGACTGTACATGATGGGGAGGAAGAAGGCTGCGAAGGACCGGATGTCGCCCTTCTCGCACAGGGCGGGGTAGTCCTCATAGCTGTAGTTAAAGCTGATGTTTTCGTGGTAGTCGTAGTCGTCCTCATGTAAGACAGCCATGCTCACTATGAAACAGGTGGGAGGAAGAACATTTAGAAATATTACCAGTATTTAAACAATCACAGTTTGGTGCAACTTGATATCTGTAATGTGGCAAAATTATGTTGGTCTAACAGAAGTAAGTTACCTTACCTTAAGTTTTTATTGTTTTAACTTACCTTAGAGCAATATGTAACATTAGCCTTTAAGCTTTTGTAGCAACAATCAGCTGCTTTAAATGACTTTGAAATCCATAACTAAATCAGTCTTACTTGGTTCTCAAACATCAAATCCATCTCATTACTCACCAGTTTAATTAATTTAATTTAAGGAATGATTTGCACATTCCCATTCAGGGTTTTTTATGATTCACATTTTTTGGTAGAATAATGAAATTATTGCATGGCATGGTCTCAGGTGTCAAGAGGAAGCTTTTCTTCATAGTTGAATTCAAGGTTTTATGGTGCCTTTTAATCTGAAGCTGGGAAGAATAAAAGAAGGCAAGGGGAGAAAAATTCAAGATGCAACATTGAACATCCAAATCAGAATCTGCTCAGAACAAAAGGGGAGTACCTTTTTGGGTCCGATATACAGGTCCTTCTCAAAATATTAGCATATTGTGATAAAGTTCATTATTTTCCATAATGTCATAATGAAAATTTAACATTCATATATTTTAGATTCATTGCACACTAACTGAAATATTTCAGGTCTTTTATTGTCTTAATACGGATGATTTTGGCATACAGCTCATGAAAACCCAAAATTCCTATCTCACAAAATTAGCATATTTCATCCGACCAATAAAAGAAAAGTGTTTTTAATACAAAAAACGTCAACCTTCAAATAATCATGTACAGTTATGCACTCAATACTTGGTCGGGAATCCTTTGGCAGAAATGACTGCTTCAATGCGGCGTGGCATGGAGGCAATCAGCCTGTGGCACTGCTGAGGTCTTATGGAGGCCCAGGATGCTTCGATAGCGGCCTTTAACTCATCCAGAGTGTTGGGTCTTGAGTCTCTCAACGTTCTCTTCACAATATCCCACAGATGCTCTATGGGGTTCAGGTCAGGAGAGTTGGCCGGCCAATTGAGCACAGTGATACCATGGTCAGTAAACCATTTACCAGTGGTTTTGGCACTGCAAGCAGGTGCCAGGTCGTGCTGAAAAATGAAATCTTCATCTCCATAAAGCTTTTCAGCAGATGGAAGCATGAAGTGCTCCAAAATCTCCTGATGGCTAGCTGCATTGACCCTGCCCTTGATAAAACACAGTGGACCAACACCAGCAGCTGACACGGCACCCCAGACCATCACTGACTGTGGGTACTTGACACTGGACTTCTGGCATTTAGGCATTTCCTTCTCCCCAGTCTTCCTCCAGACTCTGGCACCTCTTTTCCGAATGACATGCAGAATTTGCTTTCATCCGAAAAAAGTACTTTGGACCACTGAGCAACAGTCCAGTGCTGCTTCTCTGTAGCCCAGGTCTGGGGAATGCAGCACCTGTAGCCCATTTCCTGCACACGCCTGTGCACGGTGGCTCTGGATGTTTCTACTCCAGACTCAGTCCACTGCTTCTGCAGGTCCCCCAAGGTCTGGAATCGGCCCTTCTCCACAATCTTCCTCAGGGTCCGGTCACCTCTTCTCGTTGTGCAGCGTTTTCTGCCACACTTTTTCCTTCCCACAGACTTCCCACTGAGGTGCCTTGATACAGCACTCTGGGAACAGCCTATTCGTTCAGAAATTTCTTTCTGTGTCTTACCCTCTTGCTTGAGGGTGTCAATAGTGGCCTTCTGGACAGCAGTCAGGTCGGCAGTCTTACCCATGATTGGGGTTTTGAGTGATGAACCAGGCTGGGAGTTTTAAAGGCCCCAGGAATCTTTTGCCGATGTTTAGAGTTAACTCCTTGATTCAGATGATTAGGTTCATAGCTCGTTTAGAGACCCTTTTAATGATATGCTAATTTTGTGAGATAGGAATTTTGGGTTTTCATGAGCTGTATGCCAAAATCATCCATATTAAGACAATGAAAGACCTGAAATATTTCAGTTAGTGTGCAATGAATCTAAAATATATGAATGTTAAATTTTCATCATGACATTATGGAAAATAATGAACTTTATCTCAATATGCTAATATTTTGAGAAGGACCTGTATGCTGTAGTTTTTGTGGCTCACAGAACCAGCTCTACCTCTATGCACAGTGCTGGTTTTCATATGAACCATAGGAACAGTTGCCCTGGGCAGCAATAGAAAGGGGAGGACCCAACAGAAAATGTAACTTATGTCAGCTACACTTTTGAAAGGGCAGACATTTTTCCATTGCTTTCATGCAGGTACAGTCAGTGGAGAGTTGGTGCCCCCTGTTTGCTGTGGAGAATAGAGAGGCTATCTTACACCTTTGTGAGGGACTGCATCACATTTTATTTCACCCCAAAATCTTTATGATTTCCTACATTTTGATCGGTCAGGGGTCAGCTAAAAGAGGTGCTTGCCCAGGGAACCATTTATGTAAGAACCTACACTGTGTACACTGCTTCTTTACAGCTGTCTCGTTGGCCTATAGCAGAGGTCTTGTCCTCAAACTCTTGAAAGCCACTGTACTGCAAATTTTCAATGCATCTTCAGATGCATCAATGGAAAGTATCGCAGATTTTAGGTTTTTACAACATTTTATTTTAAACTCTCTGCCACATACACATATAAGGTATTTTTGACACAAAACCATTCTACTGATTTAAAGACTCAGAATTTCATTCAGGCTTGAACAAGCACTGAACATTTGTGCTGATTTAATTAAAAGAACATAAGATGTTAACATTCATGATCCCTTGCTTGCATATAAAAAGAACAATACAAAAATAGCCTGAAAGGTCACAATGTTCTGTTTCAAAAAATTTGTTTTTATTTGGAGAAATATGCCTTATTTTTTTGCCTGACTCATAATTTTGTCTAAATCATTGAAGTTCTGCCCACTTCAACGGGCTAATTGAAGGTGGCAGAACGGCTTTGGAGCTGAAGGGTCAAAACCAAACATTGGCTCAGGCTACACCTTAAAAATCGAACGTATTTTAAGGGGTTTTGAACGTACTTTAGATGCATAACATGATCTCTCAAGAATTTTTGAGAACCTCACACCAACATTATTAAAAGACGATTGAAGACTTTGTGATAAACAAGAAGAACAAAAACATCTCCTGTGGGGAACAGGCTGTGACGCAGGTCGCTAGTTCATGAAAGCTGATTGAGTTAAACTGTTGCCACATGTTCGTAAGTGTAACTTAGGAAAAAGTGAGTTGTTTCTTGCTGATTACTGGTTGCCTAGTTATAAAAAAAACTATGGTGGTGTTTATTTAGACCAGATTGGTCTTAGAACTGGACATTCCAGCAGGATTTAGACTGGTTAATCTACATGTTGTCCTGTGAATTTGGGAAAGAGGCCTGTTTCAGTTTAAAATTTGTAAATTGAGTCAGAATACTTTGGAAGTATTCGCAACTTACCCAGGAGAAAAACTCAGAGACAAAATTATCTTGGCAGTAATTGTGAAGGGCAGGTCGATTACAGTTTTATCCACATCCAACGACCTCATCCTTTCCCTTAACCCATTAAAACCAGATGCAGCATATTTTGATCTCCCTGTTACATCCTTGATTTGATGTTCACTCATTCATTCATTACAATTTGTTTTTTAATTGTCTCAACCTTCAAATCTTTTATTGTTTTAGGTAAAGATAATATTTTAGGAGACTGATTAAAAGTAAACGGTTTTATAGTTTTTGTATTTGAGTTTAAACTACAATTTTGAATAGGTGAGATATTTTTTAAGTGTGAAGTTATTGCAATCCATGAAGCACAAGACAGAGCATATTACTGGAAAAATCTGGTTTGTGTGCTATTATTAGCAAAATTTGGTAATTCAGTTTTCTCATCTTCACAAATGAAAGAGGCACGCAAAAAGTGCGTGATTTGAATTTTAAAACACAAAACTTTAACGGAAACATGAACTGTTCTTTAAATTTAGTTTAATCACCTTCAAAGAGAAACTAAATCCTGACTTTTTTTCCTCACACCCTAAGCCTAAAAAAATATCAATTTGCTGCACTCGGTAAATATCTTTACAATAAAACGAATACGATAAAAAATAATTTTTTAAAATACTCATTCAATATCATCAGAATGTTAAATGTGTGTTCTTTTTATATGTTCTTGTTCATCCATATTTACTGGTTTTGACAAAGGAAGGAAAAAAGGCTCATATTTCTATTTGATATTTTATATTATTACAATAAAATAACTACTTTTGTTTTTGTTTTTTATTAGTTTTTGATGGGAACATCCAATTACAAAAACATGCCAGGATGTTAAGAGTTCAGATTTCAAACTCTCAACATAAAGGTGTTAAATAAATACAGCTTTTCTTGTTCTGTTAACCAGACAATTTCGGTATTTTCTCTCTGTTCGCAAACACGGCATCTCTGGCTGCACACAAACACACCTGTGAAAACAGAAGAAATACTTTCCAAAGAAGAATATACCAACTGGACTTAAGGGAATAAACACCAAAAGATTTATGACCCCTAATATGAGCTGTGTTTAAAAACATCTGCTGGGGTTTCAGAAATATATACAAAAAAAAGGAGAAATGGTGAGAGGTCGTGCCCTGGTACTAAGAATGCACTGGCAGGTGGAAAATTCCAAAAACATTACAAATTGTCAAACATTACAGGTAAAGTGGCATTATGTCACAGGTAACAACAACTCTATTGTCTGAGCTTAATGTGGAGCATGCCCTGCAGTGATAATCATGCACAGTTCAAACTTCCTCTGGTTTGGTTTAAAGAAGAAATACTGAGATCTGCTGAGGCTTTTGGGTTCACTATCATGTGTCAACATCTGCTAATCCTGTCCTGACCTGAACATCTCCAACCTGGTTATAGATTTATTGGTTTTGTCTGCCTCTCTGCTGAAAGATAAGAGCAAAGTCCAGAAAAGTTTCCACTTAGTAGAGACTAAAAACAAAATACCTAAAATTCTCTGGCTCTCGTCTTTATGACACATTCATTTTCACCTTGTGGTGCATTTCATCAGAATGTATCACTTTCTCTTAGCATATTTTATTGTTAAATACTGGTGAAAGATTCTTTCAGAGCAAAAGTAGTTTTTACACTAGGTTAGCCTGAAGGCACATTTCTAGAAACACCTTGTCGTTATGAGTTCCTTGTTTTTCTTTCTTCCACTGTGTGGAACAAAACAGAGGGTGACAGTGATCAAGAAACAGATGTTTTCTTACTTGATGTTGACCCAAGTCTAGAATAGATTTCAGCTCAGTTAATCTTACCAATGTAGAGTTGCTATTTAGCAGACATAGAAACCATATTTCCCTACTGAAGTGATCCAAGTTATGGAAAATTTCAAGAAGTAACAATAATAATAATGTTTATTCATTTGTTCATTTACTTATGTAAATAGAACGCATTTCTTTCAAATTATTTTAGGTCTACTAAATTTTATGCACACCTTTATATAACTTATACTGATCCACTATCTTTGAGGTTGTTTTAATGGTTTTACAATCCTTTTTATTATTACATGAATTAGATTGCTTTTATGTTGATCTTTGCCCATATCTATGATCCTGAGAGTTATTATTTTTTTCCCAATGTTTTACATGTTATGTATGTTAAATGACAGCAATAAATTTCAACCCTAATCCTTGAATTTTTGTATGCAGTCAAATGTCAGCTGAAAAACTATTTAAAATTCTTTTATTCAAACAATTTGAGCCCAGCTGTTAATAGTCTGACCATCTCCTTTTGCCAATAACAGCACTTAGTCTTTTATACCATTCATAGGTTAGAGCAAACAAAGGTGGAAGAAGGTGGATTTTGTGTCTGATTAACTCTTTCTTTTATGATTAGACCGCATGTTTTGGATCATAATCCTTCTAAAAGACCCAATGACAATCCGTTTTCAGTTATGTTGAACCGTCAGATATAAATGTATTTAAAATGTCCTGGTATTTCAAACACTCCATGATGCCATGTACTCTAACAAAGATTCCTGAGCCTTGGAAGTGAAACAGGCCTCCATCATCACACATCTTCCACCGTACTTAGCAGTGGGCATGAGGAGTTTTTCCTTGCATTCATCTTTTATTTCACGCCAAACTCCCCTGGAGTGTTTGCTTCTGAAAACGTCAGTCTAGTAGCATTTAGCAAACTGCAGATGTTTATATTTGTAATGGTAGGATAGAAAAGGCTTTATTTCTGGTATCATAACCATACAACCAGTTGACATGCAGGTAGCTTCTAACAATTGTTAGATCTTTGAGACCACACATGCCACATCTTGCTGCAGTTCTCTAACAGTGAGTTTTGGAGATCCATCCTGCTCACTGTCCGTGGTGGTAAGATAAATGTGGGTCCTCATCCAGCCTTGTTGCCCATGAGAAACCAGTCTGTGTTATGTCATATTTATATCCAGGGGTACAGAAAGTCATGTATTGAATTAGAAATTCTGATCAACTTTAAAAAGTAAAACGCTTTGTTTACATTTAGATTCAAGGGATCGCAAGGGACACCAATTATTTGTTTAAAATAAGTGTTTCTTATTATGGGATCTTTTCCCTCCTACTTCATAAATGTATCTAAATTAACATTATTTCCCAGTGACGTATTATGCTACTAGAGCTGAACATTAGTTTGTTTAAAGGCTTTTTATACATCTTTACTAGGGTTGCATCTACATATGTCCAGTACTGTAGATCTTAGCATCAGTTTGAAAAGGAAAACATAAAACATGTCCTTCTGGTCAAGCTGCTGCTGAGAAACCACTGCTGCTGATGATTAAAAGGAAACAAGGGGCCAGAAAACACAAGAAACTATAAGCAAGATCATGAACAAATAAGACTGTTATGTCTTTTTAGTATGCAGATAAGTTGAATGGATGGAGTTGGTGGTTTACACAAGCGAGGCATTGAGAAGGAGCTGTGATGGTGTGAGGTGTCACAATGCAGGGGATTTATTTGGAGCTCCAGGGAAGACCTAAACTGCATGAAAACCACTACATTCAGCTGCAAATTAGCTTCCAAGCTGGTTTGAGGCCAGCTGACATAAAGGCATTGTTCGGCATAACAATGAATGAAAATTTCAAACCCAGCGAGGGATGTTTATCAAGAAATCGAAAAGTGGAGGGTTGCATTCCATTACCTGACCCTCAAAACTAAAAAACCTAGACCAAAATAATAAACAAAACAGCCCAGCAGAGCTTCAGATCAATACAACATGCAGAAAGAAAAAAAGAGTCTGCGAAGCTGTCAAAGGACATGGAGTCGTTTCTGAAGTGTATGTGCTGGAAACAGCACAAATTGACAAAAAGACTTTGACAGAAGCCACATGGTAACAACAAGATTTATGAGCCAGAGCATCTGCAAAACAGAAAGACGTCTTCCTGCAACACAGTGCAAAGTATTTACCAGCTGCTGCCTGAAAAGGACAAGCAAACAACAACAACCAGGAAAAGCTGTGTCAGTGTTCAAGGCTTGCTGATGCAGAGAGCATCAGATGGTCTGAGTGGTTCAGTCCAGTCCCACAGAGGAGCATGCTGTTAAAGACCTTCCTGCAGAGCAACATTTCATTCAAAGACAAAAGATAAATGCACTCTGACTAAACATGGCAGTTTGGTTGAAAGGTTTTCAACATTCCTTTCTGGGCTAAAGAGGGAACATTACTGCCCATCCTGACATAGCCATAAAAAAGATCTCCTTGGAAATCCTGTGTTCAGAAGGTTTATGGTGCTTCTGGTAGAGATATATAAGATATAAGCATAAGAAATAAAACATTAAGCAATAAAAAACATATCACTTATTTTTTACATGCATGTAAAAAAACTATTAATGGGTCATTTACATGGATATGAGAGACAAGATGCAGGGCAGGACAAAAACAAGGATGTAAAATCAGTGAACCACTGAAACCATGACCATGTGACAATGACAATTTAACAAGTGATGTTGATGACAGTGATCTGTTTCAGCAAGATCATATGTTCTGCTTCACCACAATAACTGTTCAGGACTGGCTTGATAAAAAAAATAAGGAAGAGCTCATCACAATGAGCTCTTCCGATCTTCTGATCGTTTAATTTTTACATTACCTTGCAAATGTATATATAACCCTCTATATTTTTGCTTCTTCTTTTTTCCTATTGGTGATTTTATGTGATGACCAACACAAAGTAAAGCATAATTGCTCAGTGGAAATAAAATGATACTTGATTTACAAAGTCTATTAAAAATGGTATTTAAAAATGTGGCATGCAATTGTGTTCCCCTCCTGAGTGAATACTTTGCAAAACCACTTTTTTCCTGCAATTTTAGCTTCATGTCTTTCAGGGGGTATGTCTGAACCTGTTTGTACAGCTGGAGAGAAAAATATTTGCACAGTTAGATTGGATAGAGAGCATCGGTAAATATCAATTGTTCATTTATTTTTGATTTGGGGCACTAGTTACCGTTACATATTCACAGTAAGACCAGCGAAGATATGCAACAAGGCACATTACAAATGCTATATAAGTGACCTAGTCAAAGTACAAGGCCCAAAGATCATTTTTAATCCAAGGTTGCCCTGTGACTATTGAAGAATAGTTAAGTCCTATTATCTGTAACTTCCACTATACTAAGATTAGGTTACAGATTATCAGTGCGGTATGCATTCTGGACTATTATCTCTATTTTAAAATCTAAGTTTGGACCTGTGGGGGGGTTGCACGGTGTAGTGGTACAGCGGGCGCTCCATATATTGAGCCTAAAGTCCTTAGCGCAGCCGGTCTGGGTTCGATTCCCGACCTAGAGACCTTTGATGCATGTCTTCCCCTCTTCTCTCTCTGCTAATTTCCTGTCTGGTTACTGTCAATAAAGGCCGCTAGTGCCAAAAAGGTTGTTTTTGGATTAAGGGATGGAGTATCCTAGATTAAGTGCAGATACTTTAAAACACAGTTTGTGAACTTTCATACCTTTACTTTTGTTGTAAAAATCTGTTGGACATAGCACTTTTAGGTCTTTATTTGACATTTTAGACCAGGTTTAGGAACCATGGGTCCAGTAGTCTTCATGTTACCTTCTCAGTGTTGCTCCTCGGTACATAATGAAAACAACTACAAGTGTAGCCTACTTAGTGACAGCTACATTTAGGACTCCATTTTTTTTTAAACAACTGCCCATCCGTGACAGAAACGAAACACGGAGATTAAAATAATTAATGATTAATGTCTTTCTAGTAATAAACTCTATTTATGATGGCATTATGGTTCAGAGCCATGTTGTAGTGTGAGCTTTATGGATGAATGCTTAGAGTTTTTAATATATTTTTAAGTAACTTTAACGCAGAGAAGTTAGACAAATGGAGAAAAGATTTGCGCCAGTTTCAACAAGAATTAATTTAAAAACAGAAATGGGAAAGTTAACATTACAGCAAACATCGTTCCTTGCAGAGATCAAATATTTAATGACTTAATGACACCCTAAAAAGATAAACATTTACCTATTTAAATCCTCACATATTAGTCTGTAAAATACTCACTTAGCTGTCAGTTTTTCTGTTTCCACTCGTCTGCACCTCCCGTCCTCTCTGTGCTCTGTTGCGATCAGGGTTGCCTTGATTTAGAATCTGGCGCAGCTCGAGTGGGCGGAAACAGGAAACTCCTCCAAAGGGAGCTAAAGGCACGTGAGGGAAGTTTTTTCTTTTGCGTCACCACGCAATACTTTTGCGTTCACTCGCAAAAGTTGTTAATCACCTTGAGAAAGCTGTGCATTTTGGAACAGCAGCACATATGACAAACTGCTCACAAAACAAACAGCACTGAGAAGCCATTGGTATGGTTTATTTGTTACGGAGCCCGCGAAGGGACATGGGAGACCTAAACACCTCATTAAAAAAAGCTTTGAAGTTTTTTTTAAGTGGACATTAAAGAACCCGTTAGTACAAGCCTACAGCTAAAGTTACACTTAGCTACATATCTATTTTTTTTTTAACATGTTAAACCACCACGTGTTAGCTTTTCAAGAGCCTTATGGAGCAAATATCATCACAGAGCAGACAAATTTAATACATCAAAGTTCAAACTCAAAAAAAACATCTGTTTCTTGCAGGTTGCTCTTGTCAACTTTCAACAGAGAAACTAGCAACTGTGCTAGCATTAGCACACTGTGCAGGACTGATGTGCAGTACAGTGAAAAAGTATTTGGGAGGTGTTTTAAAAGGTGAAGGTCCTGATACATCAAGCTTAAAAATAACCCTGCACTTCAGAAAAAGAATATCATACAGATTGTTAATCATAGTGGTGGTAGTGTGATGGCCTACCATAAATTCTGCTGTATTGGAAAATTATGAAGGTAAATGCTTGGCCATCATTTTGTAAGCTTAAGTTTAAACACTCTTGGAATATGCAGCTGGACAATGTATAAAAGCACACTAGAATGTACACCACCAAATGGTTGAAAATAATAGGAATATTAAAAAAGAAGATTAGATATGGTATAAAAGTGACCTAGTCAAAGTAGACTTAAATCTGACTGAGATGCGGTGGTGTGACCTTAAACAGGCTGTTGCTAGAAAAACCTCCAGTGTGGCTCAATTCTACAAAGAGGAGTGGCCCAAAATTGCTACACATTGATGTAAAAAACTCATTGTCAATTATCACAAATGCTTGAGACAGTTGTTGCACCCAATGGTGGGACAACCAGTTTTAGGGGACAATTACTTTTTCACACAGGGCCAGCTTTGTTTGGAATATTGTTTCCCTTGATAATTATAAAAACTGCATGTTGTATTTACCCAGCTAATCTTTGTCTAATATTTAAATTCGGTTAATGATCTGAAACATTTAAGTGGCACAAAAATAAAAGTAACCTGTAATAGAGAAAAGGCACACAAACTTATTTGTTTACACGTTAAAAAATAAATCAAAATTAGGTCTGTTTGTCATTTTATCTGGCAACCATGAAGATCTTTGGCAGCAGGAAACCGAGTTTTGACTGTTTTTATTTATCACTGAATAAACAATATAGTTACACAAAAGAAAATAATTCAAACAATTTTTACCCATATGTTTTAGGTTAGCTCCAAACAGAGCTGGATGTCCTATAAAGCGGTTTCATTGGTTTGAGTTTTTAATGGAAAGTGGAAAAAAACGTTGACCAGATGTGGACTGAAATAGTGTTTTACTCCTGTACAGTGTCTTGGAAAACTATTCCACCCTCTTGGCTTTGTACCTGTTTTGTTACATTCCAACCTGTAATTAATTTTTTTAAATCTTATTTTGTGTGATGAATCTGCACAAAGTAATCTAAGTTGGGGAAGTAAAATGAGGGGGAAAAAAAGAATTAAAAACTTCAAAAGAAACGTAATTATTGAAATGAGGTCCACCTGTGTGCAATCTAAGTGTCACATGATCTGGGATTATAAACAAACATTTTCTGAAAGGACCAAGATTTAACACCACTATTAAAGTGGCATCACACCATGAAGACCACGGACCTCTCCAAACAAGTAAATCCCCAAATATGTGGAGGAAGGTCCTCTGGTCAGAAGAGAATGAAATTGAACATTTCGGCCACCAGGGAACACACTATATCTAGCTCAAACCCAAGACATCCCATCACACCAAGAACACTATCCCCAATCAATGTCCAGACCTCAATCCAACGGAGAATTTGTGATTAGACTTGAAGATTGCTGTTCACAAGCCAAAACATCCACCCAACATGAAGGAACTGGAGCAGCTTTGCATTGAGGAATGGGTAAACATCCCAGTGGCAAGTTGTGGCAAGCTCATATTGATTTATTCAAAGCCACTTGCAGCTGTAATTAAAAAGTGGCTCTACAAAGTACTGATTTTAGGGTGGGTGAACAGTTATGCACACTGAAGTTTTCTGTTAACTTGTCCTACTAGTTGTTTGCGTCACAATAAAATAAAATACATCTTTAAAGTTGTAGGCATGTTCTGTAAATAAGTCTGTTCCATGTTGTGAGGCAACAAAACATTAAAAATGCCAACGGGGGTGAAAACTGTTATCTGGATCTATACAATAAAATACAAAAGTTATATTTACAGAGTATATATTTTTTATTTACATCAAAATCCAAATATAGTCGCACAAGTCATTATTGGTGAATCAGTAACCTCGTTGCACCGGCAACAATAAACACACTTCAGATGTGTGAAGATGATGACTCACAGATGACTAAGAAACAGAAGATAGAAACCGCACCACCATAAACCATTTGTCTGGGAGGTTTATAAATAAAGTGTTTTTGCCTCTTTGAGAGGACTTATTATGTTATATTGAGACAAAAACAGAAATGGTAGGAGTGTTACACCAGGGAAACAGCATTAAGGCATTCCACACATAAAGGACAATAGTAAGACCCATATACAGTACAGACCAAAAGTTTGGGAACTCCTTCAAGACTGTTGGAAAACCATTTCAGGTGACTACCTCTTGAAGCTCATCAACAGAATGCCAAGAGTGTGCAGAGCAGTAATCAAAGCAAATGGTGGCTACTTAGAAGAAGCTAGAATATAAGACATATTTTCAGTTGTTTCACACTTTTTTGTTCAGTATATAATTCCACATGTGTTAATTCATAGTTTTGATGCCTTCAGTGTGAAGCTACAAAATGCATAGTCATGAAAATAAAGAAAACAATTTGAATGAGAAAGAGTGTCCAAACTTTTAGTTTATACTGTATGCCTGCAGGACATGCACCATTTAAAAGCTTTCAGTTGTTCTACAGTGCCTTACAAATATTTTTTTTGACTTTACAAAATAAATTACATTAGATTTTGCATTTGTTTTATAAATGAAAATTATGGCATACACTTGTATTTTGTCCCCTTTGCTCGTATAACACAAATAAAACAGAAAAAGCAAGCCACCCTGTTTTTCATCAGGATGGACAGGGAACCTGGTTCGACCTGTTGGAAAGATCTAAATAAAGTGCAATCCTGGAAAAAAAAACGTGATAAAGCTTGTCAAAGACTTGAAACTGGAGCGGAGGTCCACCTTCCAACAGGACCCTAAAAATACAGCTTGGTGTACAATTGTTATGGAAATTTTTAGTGCCTTGCTTGATTTGCTCTTTGATTCTCTAAAGGAACTGACAAAAGTATTAAAACCCCTCAGGTGTTGTTCCATTCTTCTCTTATTTAGTCTTAGAGTAAAGGTTTCTCAGCCTTCTGCTTGCAGCTGTGTGAGATAATATGTATGCCACACTGTTAAGATTATGTCTAGGACAACAGGTCTCATGAGAGGCACCTTGAAAACTATTGTAGCTTATAGGATAACTTTTACTTTGTCTGGTCAGAATGATTTGGCAGCACTACTGAGCACATCTCCAACGCTGTAAAATCCTTCTCTCTTGCAAGATTCTAATAAAGCTGATTCTGAGTGACAATCATCAGTCTCTGGATGGGAATTTTTCTACAACAATTGGCGTCACGAACAGGATTCCTTGACTGATTTACTGTGGGGACATCGACGAAGAAGTGCCAGGCGCCAGCCTTGGAAGAGATTCCTTACCTTTACCCCGCTTAGTGTTACAGGGACGGAGGACTTCTGCGTCGAGGTTCCTGGGAGATTCAGGAAGAACAATTAGATCAAAGCATATCATGTGTTAGAATTGCCCAGTCAAAGTTCAGACATAAATCCAACTGAGAGTCTGTGGAGCTAAAAACTGATGTTCATAGACACTACTTATCCAACGTGATTGAGCTTGAGTTATTTTGCACATAACATTGTGCCGATTTTTGCTTTTATTCGTGCAAAGCAGGTAGAGACACACACATAAAGACTTGCAGATGTGAATGAAATGAAAGGTGGTTCTAGAAAGTATTGTCAGAGGAGGGCTGGATACAAATGTTAGACTTTTCAGAATTTCCTTTAAAAGGAAAAAAACGTATAACTGTTTCCTTCCATGTCACAATTAGGCACTACTTTGTGCTGGTCTATCAAATGAAGTCAATTACGTACACTGAAGCTTAAGGTTATAATGCGACAAAATAATAAAAGTACTTTTGCGAAACAGGATATATGCTGCTTTGCACATCTGCCCCTTCAACTTTTAGAGCTTGGTGGTGCCTGGAGGATCGGTTTTCAGACCTAGATCCATCTAGATTTGGCAAAGAAGCAGCGTCTCTATCACAGAAAATTTCTGTTTTGCTTTTTGTTTGAGCTCAGTTCTGTCTACCACAGGTTCATATTATCTGTTTCTTATAAAACGTATTTTGGCAAAACTACTTACACAATGAAAAAGAAACTGGTCTGTCTACTAGCATTACGACGCAACACAATTACCTCATGTTTTCTTTAACCCTTCAAAAAATTTGAAAACAGAATTATTATTTTGTGTTTGAACAATGTTTATGAGGACTGGAAATAGTAAAGAAAATTAATTGAGCTCACATATGAACAAAGTACATACAAGCATACTGACATAAATAAATAGATGTCTTTCATTTATTTAAAGGCATTTTATTTGATGTGCACAAGAGCTTAGATAAAACAGCTTATTCATGAAGCAGAATGTTTAACAGGACACCACGGTGGAGTTTTAGAGCTTTGCACATTATGCAACACAGGAGCACTGCTTTGATTCTTTGTTACAAGATACTGGTTCAAATACATGTTTTGAATGCAGTTAATAAATCTGACAAATTATAAAAAGTCACGTTTGATTATGTAGCTCATGCAACAAGGATTTTTAATTTCACAGAAAAAGAAATTACTATAAAAACATGCAACTTTCAGAAAAATAATCTGAGATTCCAAATCTTCTTCATCTGTCAGTTCCTTATAGCTACCCTTTTTTTCCAGATGACAAGCAGAAAGTGGGGAAAACTGTGAAGGAGAAAGAGGAAATATAACATTCTTAATATTGATCAATAAATAATCATCAGAGCAATGGTTGGAAGAAAAAATGCCTTTTAAATCACCTGAGCCTATTATTCATCATCATGTTTTTACATTTGCTTTACTTACAGCTTCAATAGATCCTTTGTTTACTTGGCTTTAGTTTGTAAGAATAGGACTAAAGATACCAGATCTGTAATGAAAACAAACAAAAACCCCCAACATTTTAGGGTTCATTTTGACCATAAAACATATTTTCAAATGAACTCCAAAAACAAATGAACGTCAAAAGGGTTGATTACCTGAACAGAGGAGGGGATTTGGAGGTTGGTGTTTGTTGCTTCGATTGAGGCTGTAACACAAATACAATAGGAAGAAGTTTACAGAGTTGACCAATTGCACAAGCAAACCATTTTCACAAATTAGTGGAAAAAACTAACACAGTTAAATTATTGTTTTTCAGCTGCTCAAACACAATAGAAAACCTTAAAAAAAAGAAATTTGGCCTCACCAAACGCTTGCGTGCATTTCTTCTGTTGTTCGGAGTACGCGATGTGTTTGCGCGAGGATTAGCTTTTTTCTCCACCTGTAAAACATTCACATTTAATATTTTTTAATTTGCATAATTTGGATTAAGGGGAATTTAATGGAAAAATGTGTTTTTTCAAGGTGGGATTTGTTACCGGAGGGTCCTCTGAAGTCTCTGTCTCTGAGGCTGTGATGAGAAGGAACATCTGCAGGCACAACAGGACCAGCAGCAAACGCTTGTCCATGATGGAAGATCTGTGGAGTCTAATTCAGCTTCAAGACATGCTGGTCTTTATATCCTCTTCAACGACAAATTACTGTTCGTTTGCATTTTGGGTAAACAAAGACATTATTCAGATGGGTGTATGCTCGAAAAGACATTTGTGCAAAACATGGTTTATTTTTACTCATCCTACATAACCCTAACATTTAATTTATGTGTTTATCTTTCTTCTCTTCCTTTGCCTTCCCTCCTCAGACATTTCCTGTCCAATGCAACAAAAACAAACTACTGAATGAAAGAGGAATGGTACTTTTTGTAAACAGAAAGGGATGGAAATTTTATTTTCAATAAATGAAACAAATCCTCACTAGACAATGTCCGACATGAATTAGTTAATTTTCCCCATGAACCTATTTTAGATATGCAAACTGAATTTCTTAGCTTGTCAGAACCTAGGTGTCATGATTTGGGGATGTTTGGTTTTTGGTTTTTCTCTTATTTTGTTCTCACAGTTGAGCTTTGGATCCTGCTTCTGTTGTTTTCCAGGTGGTGCTTTAGTTATTTTCTTAGTTTTTTTTTCCATGATTGTTGTATTCTGTTCATTCTGGTTTATGTTCTGTTATAGCTTTGTTTCTCAAGTTAGATTGTGTCCTTGGACCAGCTATATTCTGTTTTCACCCTCTGCCTCTGCCAAAGCAATCAGCATCATCTGGTCCACCTGTTACATGCCAATCTGTTTCCACTTGTGTCATGCCCACTTATACTCTGCTGTTCTGTTACTCCTCGCAGAAACATCACAGTTTACATTCATTCTGTTTAACATTCTGTTCATGTCAAACCTGTCTATGTTCATGCCTGCCTCTGCTACCACCTGTGAGTCTGGTAAATAAAGCCTTTACTCAACGCTGCTGCTTGCTGCTGTCTGCATTCTGGGGTCCACTTCTATACCACATCCTGACATAAGGTGCTCTTTTTATTTGTATGGATGGATTTAAATAAATTAGAATATGATTGAAAGTTAATTTATGTCAATAATTCATTTGAAAAACTGAACTTTGTATATTTATTAAGTATATTTATTAAATGCAGGGTGATATGTGTCAAGTGTTCACTGTTGTTAAGTTTAATGATTATGGCTCGCAGCTAATGAATACCATCAATTAAAAAAGCTCCGTCAGTTATCTAGCCGACCCTCTATAACTGGGGTTTTACGTAGTTCTTTCGCCCGTCTGTCTTGGGGTCTGTCAACACGGAAGTTGAAATCTCCCACAATGACTAAATGGTGGTTATCAACACATATCACAGATAAAAGGTCATTGAAATAATTGAAAAAGTTTACATTCGGTTTTAGAGGCCTGTAAATGTTCATAAACATAGCTCGAGCAGAGCCCTTTACCTCCACAGCAAGATGTCAAAAACATTCAAGTAGCACAGGAACACATTTTTATACTCTATTAAATCATGAAACAAGGTGGCCACCCCCCACCTCTTCTATACTCCTTGCTCTCACTTAAAAAATTGTTATTGGAAGGCATAGAATCTGTCAGTGTAGGTGACCCACTATTTTCATCTGACCATGTTTCTGTAAAAACATTTCGGAGCTCAACTTACTTCTTTCTGCTTGAGAAACATGACGAGCAAAACCAAAACCACTGAAACTGTATCTCTCTGCAACTTGAACACATGACTGTTGCTGCTGGTAACAGGATCTGGGAAGACTGTTTTTTACCAGATCCTTTGTCTGCTGTTTCTGTTGGTCATTGGTTACCAGAGCAGCTGCTTCTGTAGATCTGAAGGCAGCAATGAGCAGGAAAAGCTGCAGACTGAACAGCAGGGTCAGCCGAGATCTGTCCATGGTGAACTGAGGAATCTGACACAGCTGAGGAATATTCAAGCATTGTACACTCTCTAATACACTGCCTGGCCAAAAAAAAAAGTCACCACCTCCCATTGGATAATTACTGCATGGCTATTATATTTCAGCTGGCAACAAATTATTTAACCCCAACTTGTGCAATGAGTTGCTTCTCATTTCTTAAACAACCATGTCGAAAGACACATCCCGTGGTCGTGGAAAAGATGTCAGTCTGTTTCAGAAGGGTCAAATCATTGGCACGCATCAAGCAGAGAAAACATCTAAGGAGATGTTGCTTTCAGAAACTACCAAAATTTGGTTAAGAACTGTCCAACGCATTATTAAAAACTGGAAGGATAGTGGGGATCCATCGTCTTCGAGGAAGAAATGTGGCCGGGAAAAAATCCTGAATGATAATGATCAGCGATCACTTAAACGTTTGGTGAAATCAAATGTAAGAAAAACAACAGTAGAACTCCGGCCTTGTGAGGGATTTACCCCCTCCCTAACAGGTGCTGTTTTTTGTACTTCCAATATTCTTATTTAGTTAGTAAATGTATTGCTTTTGTTGGGAGGAAGTAATTTGCTTTATTTAATATTTTGTTTTAATCATTCTCTCTTCTCTTTGAGGTCGCCTGATCTTGTGTTGCCATGGAAGCGCACCCATGAGCAGTGCTGACAAGGACCTGGTGTTTTCAATCAGCCTCACTGGGAAAATCCATTGTTTGAGAGAGAGGGGAGATGTTTTCTGGATTTTGATTGGGCCCAGATTGTTTTAGTTTTAGTTTTGAAGTTGTTTCTTGTAATTATGTAAATATGTTTCTAGGAATATAGTTTAGTACAAATGTTTTTCTATCTGGAAATGTAAATGTTGTCTCCACCCCTTAATTAGTCCGGGTAGGAGCCAATGCTTTAAAAGCCAGGTGGTTTAGATCAGGGGGTGTCTTCCTCCAGTTGTTGGTATGTATGTCATGCTGTGACCTGGAATGAAATGTTTGAAAAACTGAATAGGAAAAAAAAAGCCAGAGCTCTACAATTCCTGGATTCTGTCTGATTTTTTTTCATCACAAACCAACAGGGCTATGTTTAATAGTGAAAGTAAGAGCATTTCCACACGCAATGTGAAGGGATCTTAAGGGATTGGGACCGAACAGCTGTGTAGCCTTAAGAAAACCTCTAATCAGTGAGACTAACTGGAAAAAATAAAGCTTTAATTTGCCAGGGAGCATAAAGATTGGACTCTGGAGCAATGGAAGGTCATATGGTCTGATGAGTCCAGATTTACCCTGTTCCAGAGTGATGGGCTCACCAGGGTTAGAAGAGAGGCAGGTGAAGTGATGCACTCATCATGCCTAGTGCCTGCTGTACAAGCCTGTGGGGGCAGTGCTATGATCTGTGGTTGCTGCAGGTGGTCAGGTCTGGGTTCAGCAACAGTATGTGTTCAAAGAATGAGGTCAGCTGACTTCCTGAATATACTGAATGACCAGATTATTCCTTCAATGGATTTTTTGTACCTGATGGCACGGGCAAATTCTAAGATGACAATGCCAGGATTCTTTGGGCTCGAATTGTGAAAGAGTGGTTCAGGGAGCATGAGACATCATTCTCACACATAGATTGGTCACTACAGAGTCCAAACCTTAATCCCATTGAGAATCTTTGGGATGTGCTGGAGAAGGCTTTGCGCAGTGGTCAGACTCTACCATCATCAATGCAAGCTTTTGATGAAAGATTTATGCAACACTGGGTGGAAATACATCTTGTGACATTGCAGAAGCTTATCAAAACAATGCCACTGCGAATCCAACAAAATATTAGAGTGTGTGACCTTTTTTTTTTGGTGGTGACTTTTTTTGGGGCCAGGCAGTATACAGGTCCTTCTCAAAAAATTAGCATATTGTGATAAAGTTAATTATTTTCCATAATGTCATGATGAAAATTTAACATTCATATATTTTAGATTCATTGCACACTAACTGAAATATTTCAGGTCTTTTATTGTCTTAATACGGATGATTTTGGCATACAGCTCATGAAAACCCAAAATTCCTATCTCACAAAATTAGCATATCATTAAAAGGGTCTCTAAACGAGCTATGAACCTAATCATCTGAATCAACGAGTTAACTCTAAACACCTGCAAAAGATTCCTGAGGCCTTTAAAACTCCCAGCCTGGTTCATCACTCAAAACCCCAATCATGGGTAAGACTGCCGACCTGACTGCTGTCCAGAAGGCCACTATTGACACCCTCAAGCAAGAGGGTAAGACACAGAAAGAAATTTCTGAACGAATAGGCTGTTCCCAGAGTGCTGTATCAAGGCACCTCAGTGGGAAGTCTGTGGGAAGGAAAAAGTGTGGCAGAAAACGCTGCACAATGAGAAGAGGTGACCGGACCCTGAGGAAGATTGTGGAGAAGGGCCGATTCCAGACCTTGGTGGACCTGCGGAAGCAGTGGACTGAGTCTGGAGTAGAAACATCCAGAGCCACCGTGCACAGGCGTGTGCAGGAAATGGGCTACAGGTGCCGCATTCCCCAGGTCAAGCCACTTTTGAACCAGAAACAGCGGCAGAAGCGCCTGACCTGGGCTACAGAGAAGCAGCACTGGACTGTTGCTCAGTGGTCCAAAATACTTTTTTCGGATGAAAGCAAATTCTGCATGTCATTCGGAAATCAAGGTGCCAGAGTCTGGAGGAAGACTGGGGAGAAGGAAATGCCAAAATGCCAGAAGTCCAGTGTCAAGTACCCACAGTCAGTGATGGTCTGGGGTGCCGTGTCAGCTGCTGGTGTTGGTCCACTGTGTTTTATCAAGGGCAGGGTCAATGCAGCTAGCTATCAGGAGATTTTGGAGCACTTCATGCTTCCATCTGCTGAAAGGCTTTATGGAGATGAAGATTTCATTTTTCAGCACGACCTGGCACCTGCTCACAGTGCCAAAACCACTGGTAAATGGTTTACTGACCATGGTATCACTGTGCTCAACTGGCCTGCCAACTCTCCTGACCTGAACCCCATAGAGAATCTGTGGGATATTGTGAAGAGAACGTTGAGAGACTCAAGACCCAACACTCTGGATGAGCTAAAGGCCGCTATCGAAGCATCCTGGGCCTCCATAAGACCTCAGAAGTTTGACGTTTTTTGTATTAAAAACACTTTTCTTTTATTGGTCGGATGAAATATGCTAATTTTGTGAGATAGGAATTTTGGGTTTTCATGAGCTGTATGCCAAAATCATCCGTATTAAGACAATAAAAGACCTGAAATATTTCAGTTAGTGTGCAATGAATCTAAAATATATGAATGTTAAATTTTCATCATGACATAATGGAAAATAATGAACTTTATCACAATATGCTAATTCTTTGAGAAGGACATGTATTTCCATATTGATATACTGAAGAGAGTCCAAATTTTCTTCTCTTTTCAATGCAGTCGTTTGTCACAAGGTGGCAGTGTTCCTCAAGTCTAAAAAAAAGGATGTTTCTTAATGAATGGTGCTTTGTTTATTTTGAGGTGATATTTTTCAGTTTGTATTTCTTTTCCTGTATTCCCAGGAAATATGAAAACTGGATTACATCTCTCATTTTGACATTATTTTCCATATTTCTCATCTTAGACCACTAAAATGTGAAACAAGCATTTTTTAGTCTGACCTTCCATAAAACAAACAATAAAAAAAAAAACAGCCAGACAATAAAATTCTTTATAGTCTGTTTAGGGGATTAAATCCATGCTTCTAAACAAAAACTGAACTGCTTTCATTGTTAAACCTTCTACAACCATTAAACCAGAACCGTAGTTTATTGTACTAAACTACCAAGCAAAAGCGAAGCCTCTGTAGCTCTCTGCAACATTAACACCTGAACACTGTTCTAACATTTTTACCATATCCAAGGTCTGCTGTCTTTGTTGGTCACTGGTCACCAGACAGGATGCAGCTGCAGAGCTGAAGGCAGCTTATTTGATTTATCTTATACAACTGTCACATTTCCTCTGTCTATTTAACTCTCCTTCCACATCAACTCCAGTACCAATGTTGTCTCCAACTAGAACTGATTTTGACATAATTTCCCAATTTCACCAAATAAACTACAAAAACTTAGAAGAAATTGTACAGCAAGTAAGCTCTTCTTCCTGCTGTCTCGATCTTTTACACACAGCTTTCCTTAAGAGAGCTTTGCCTGTAATAACATCTGATTTAACTCAAATAATAAACACGTCCCTTTTGTCAGGTGTTTTCCCCCAGGCCCTAAAAACAGCAATTATCAAACCTCTATTGAAAAAGAGCAACTTGGACAAGCTGCTACTACAGAACTACAGGCCTATCTCAAACCTCCCCTTCATCAGTAAGATTATTGAAAAAGATGTTTCAACAGTTAAACAACTTCCTAACAACGACCAACCACTTCGATGTCTTCCAGTCAGGCTTCCTGCTTACCACAGTACAGAGACTGCTCTTGTCAAGGTGTTCAATAACATCTGTATAAATGCAGACTGTGGAAGAACCACAGTGCTGGTATTATTGGACCTTAGTGCAGCATTCGACACTGTTGATCACTCCATTTTATTAGAGCGCCTGGAAAACTGGGTCTGCCTTTCTGGTACAGCACTCGACTGGTTTAAATCCTACTTGAAGGACAGGGACTTTTTTGTGTCAGTAGGTAACTTTACATCAGAGACCACAAAAATCACATGTGGCGTTCCCCAAGGGTCCATCTTAGGGCCCATCCTATTCAATATCTACATGCTCCCCCTAACTCAGATTTTAATAAACAACAACGTAAGTTATCATAACTATGCAGACGACACACAGCTATACATTACGATGTCACCAGGTGACTATGAACCCATTCAAGCGCTGGGTAAATGCTTAGAAGAAATCAATGCTTGGATGGGCCAACATTTTCTTCAACTGAATCAAAACAAAACTGAAGTAATAATCTTTGGACCAAAGGAAGAGCGTTTAAAAGTTAGCACACAGCTTCAGTTAATACAGCTAGAAACCACCAGTCAGGCTGGAAACCTGGGTGTAGTGATGGACTCAGACCTGAACCTTCAGAGGCCCATAAATACAGTAACAAGGTCGGCCTTCTATCACCTAAAGAACATCTCCAGGATTAAAGGACTAATGTCTCAGCAGGACCTTGAAAAACTAATTCATGCGTTCATCTTTAGTAGAATTGATTACTGTAATGGTGTCTTCACAGGTCTGCCTAAAAAGTCGATCAGACAGCTGCAGTTGATCCAGAACGCTGCTGCCCACATCCTCACTAGAACTAAGAAAGTGGAGCACATCAGTCCGGTTCTAAAGTCCTTACACTGGCTCCTTGTAGCTCAGAGAATAGACTTTAAAATACTTTTGTTAGTCTATAAATCACTGAATGGCTTAGCACCAAAGTACATTACAGACTTGTTGTCAGTGTATCAACCAGCCAGACCTCTCAGGTCTTCTGGCTCTACTCTGCATATCCAGAACCAGAACTAAACATGGAGAAGCAGCTTTTAGTTCTTATGCTCCACTAATCTGGAATAAACTCCCAGAAAACTGTAAAAGCGCTGAAACCCTAAGTTGCTTTAAATCAAGATTAAAAACTTATTTATTTAGAGTGGCCTTTGAATGTGTTATCTAAACATTATTAGTTACGTTTTCAGTCCAATTTTCCTTTCATTTTCTTATCCATAATTCTATTCTCTTTATTTTATTTTATTTTTTTAAATTAGCGCTGTTGTTTGATTTTCTGTATCATTGTAATGTTTTTCCTTATGTACAGCGCCTTGAGTGCCTTGAGTGCCTTGTTGTTGAAAAGCGCTATATAAATAAACTTGACTTCATTTGACTTGACTTCCTTCCTTTGCCATCTCTCCTCAGGTAGGCTACATCCCATTTAAAGCAGCAAATAAATCTGATCAGTCAGGGTCAAATGTTAAACATAAGCAGTAAAAATGTATCAATTACAGAATCATTTATTCAAGAATACATTTTCTTATGAACTTTTCCAGAGTTACTAAATGGGTGAGTTTTTTATTTGATTTGTTAAGTCAATGAAATTTCACAAAGGAAGAAGCCCTAAGAAGATGATGCAGAAATAACACAAAGAATTATCATATAAGAGTCTATACAACACAGAGGTGTTCAGACACCTGCTCCACAAAAAAACTAAATGCCAATATTGTGATGACATCGACAAAACCATTGAAGCCCTGTTAGAAGAAAGATATAGAGTGCACAAATTTTTAGGTCAGTTTTCTGTTTTCTTGGTCTGGAATGCAATTCTCAGGGTGGGTTACTTTTCTGCAAAACAGCTGGCTTTATTTAGCAAAGCTTAATAATGGGTGCACCCAAGTCTGCTTTATATTCAGTGACTGGATATTAACTGTTCGCTATGAAATTAAAAACAGGATTTTTAGATAGTGTTGGTTTGTTTGCATCTTTTTTGAAAAGCTTCACATCAGTGAGAATTGCACCATATTTTTTTTTTGTGAAAACTTCGCTATTGTCATTAACTGACTTTGCAGATTGGCCAAATTTGTAGCATTTTTAAATTCTGATCAATACATTTTCCACAAGCAAACTGCAGACTACTAGCCTTTAATCTTATTTTATAGAGCTAAATGCAAAATAGCAAAGTTTTTAATAGCAAAGTTTTTAGTAGAAACAGAAAATAATAAATTGAAAATAAAGTTCCACAGTATTGGTTCTGTCGTCTGGATTGTTAGTAGAGAGATAAGGTTACATTTTGAAAAACAATATAAAAAAATCACCATAAATTTCAGTGGTGGATTTGTTGTTGTTTTAACCTGTTTAGTGTCTGATAATAGGTCCTAAGGCATCAGGTTGGGCTTTGAGCACATTTCTAAGCCAGAGCCTGAGTTTGACTAGGCTCTGGCTTAGGATGTAAGACGCTGGACTATATATGTGTTGTCTGGAAGTCTGTAAAGATAGGTTAGTTTAAAGATCAACAGGGATTTCTTCTATATTCCTCATAAGATGCCTCCTGATCCTGCACAGATCTGTGATATTTGATATGGGCCTGATTAAAATGAAAACCTCATTTGTTCAACTAAGTCTGTGCCAAAAAAATCTCTTTCCTGGAACATTCCCACATGGTTTGAAAGTGATTGAAATCCCATACAACATCTGTGATACAGACAGGAAGACATTATAATGAGTGTGTGCATGGTTGTTTGTGTGTTGCCCTGTGATGGACTCCTGTCCAGGGTGTACCTCTCGCCCATAGACTGCTGGAGATAAGCACCAGCTTCCCTGCGACCCACCATGGAAGAAGCAATATAGAAAATGACTGTCTGTCTGACATTTTACTAACAGTTCAGCTGCTGAACATTTTCCACTAACAGAATGAAGATAATTGGCCCTTAACATCGTTATGTGGATTTAAAGCCTAGTATTACTGTAATTTATTTCATCATAACATGAAATGGTCAAAACAACAAGTTCTATTGAAGAGAGAAAGTTTTGAAGTGAAGACATGGTTGCACTTTATTGATTTGTCTGCTGGACTGCGATCTTATCTCCTTTTGGTTTCTTCCGTTCACTGAAACAGAAAAGACAGAGTCTCTCAGAAAGAACAAGAAAAAGATTTAGCTGTAAGTGCACAGATGAGTTTAAGGTTCAAAATCTCAAAATCTATATATTTACATTATTCCAGCACAGCTTTCAGTGCAGGTGGGTGTGTTGGTTTAACCTGTGATTCAAACAGAAGCAGTTAGAGGAAACAGTTTTGTTCTCTCTGCAGGAACATGAAAGCTCCTTGCAGACGCCTGACCTGCTGTTTGTTCTTTTTATCTGTTCTAATCTTCAGCACAAACTGAGTTCAAAAACCTTTATCATTTCATTGTAATGATTTCTTATTATTTTACCTGTGTTTTCAGGTAACCATCTACAACAGAATGAAGTTAGAAACTAAGAAAACATTTGTTTATGTTAGTGTTCCTTATACAAAAAGTACAGAGATTAGTTTGAACAGGCGGATTATCCTCTCACCGCAGTGATAACTGAACATCCTCCTATGAAATTGCCACACCCATATCTTTGTCCTGTGGCTCTTTGTCTTCTCACATCCGTGATTGTTCCCTGCATCAACAAAAAAAAAAAAAACAGGTCAGAATAAATATGTTGTTTATTTTGCACAAAACAAGCTCAAAATCTTTGTTCTTAGTTTATGAGAGTGACCTGTATTTCCAGGACATAGGAAAACTGGGTTAGAGCTCTCATTTTTGCCATCTTACTCCAATAAAAGGTAAAACAAACTGAGGAGGAGGAGACAACCACACTTATTTCAGGATTCCATAAACAAAACAAAAAGTAAACTTTTTCCCACTAAACAGTGTTTTAACTTTACTAAACAGTAAGTTTGAGCCTTAGCTTATGGTGAAGAAACTCTTCAGCTCAGCGACAATTTCCTTCCCTG
Source organism: Girardinichthys multiradiatus (assembly GCF_021462225.1). Taxonomy (NCBI): domain Eukaryota; kingdom Metazoa; phylum Chordata; class Actinopteri; order Cyprinodontiformes; family Goodeidae; genus Girardinichthys; species Girardinichthys multiradiatus. The sequence continues at coordinate 31,899,270 of NC_061799.1, read as the reverse complement.
CCTTGCAAAACCAATGCCTCTAAAAGCACAGCTCTCTGCAACATTAACACATGACTGCTGCTCTGATGGTCTTACCAGATCCGAAGTCTGCTGTTTTTGTAGGTCACTGGTCACCAGAGCGGCTGCATCTGCAGAGCTGAAGGCAGTGATGAGCAGGAAAATCTGCAAACTGAACAGGAGGAGCAGCACAGATCTGTCCATGGTGAAAGTCTGATGCAGCTAAAGAACATTCAGGCTTTATAAACTCGCTGCTAACTATTTGATTATGGAGGTGCAGGGGGGGTTCTAAAGAAGTTACATAAAACAAATCCCCACACACGCGCACAAACAAATAGCTTCATTATAATCTCATCATCAAACACGTTGGTATGAAATCTGCTTCCCTCTGTTGAAATAGGTCATACTAAATCTGTAAACATGGAGTGTGCCAGCTGCTAGTCACAGAAGAAACTGCCCCCAAGAACACGTTTCATAACAGAGCCTTAATATTGAAGGTTTATATGATTAGTGAAAACAAAGAAATGGTTTATAAATGGGTTCTGGGCTCTAAAGGAGAGAATCATTCATGCAAGAAGTGCAACCGTTTAGACACTTTATTTAATGTGATGCAAAAATAGTCGTTAAGGTTACAAGCACGTCAATTCCCTTATGAAAAATATATCAAATTAGAATTTAGTTAAGCAACTATTGTGTGATTAACATTATTTGGACAAGACATCTGTATTTATGACTTCCATTGCAAATGTATGAAGATGAACTCCTTTCCTCCTCTGTAAAAAAATGTAAACTCTTTCACTGAAGAAGATAACTACAACAAAAAAAATTTTAAGGTGAATTTGCTACCATTGGATCGTGTGAAGCCTGCAGCTGAGAGGCTGCAATATGCAGGAACACAAGCAGGGACAGCAGGAAACATGAGTATAAAGACCTCTGAATGTGCTTTTAAAATGAGGTGGAAGCAGTGAATAACCATAACGGCAGAGATGGTTAAAGATGTTGCAATCGTCAACCTCCTTACAATAACAACGACTATCTAATTAACTCATGTAAGGTACCCCATCAGAGCTGAAGCGCTATTGTTAATGAGTAAACATGTGCATGACAAGTTCCCTCATACACATGTAAAAGAGTTTCAGACACTCCATATTAGCATTTATGGAACAGCTTTAAAACTTAAAGGTCCAGGTTTTCTCGGCTCTTCAAAGCTGTGGTATTAACACAATACAGCAAAAGAAAATAAAAGGTTCTAAAAGGTTCTAATCCAGAACTTACATTATATATCTTACTTACTTGTTACTTTACATGGTTCAGATGTGGGAAACTAAACCCAATCTGGACTTTATTTCTGGAAGAAATACTGAAAATAAACCCACTTAATGAATGTTTAACAGCTTTAAAGAGACAGAGTGAAAGCCTCGACAAATTAATATTGTAGTGTTGTATTTTAAACTATAATTTTAAATGTTGTACTTTTAACCATTAACCATCTATTGTTGACATGTAACCCCAAAAGATTCAGATGCTTTTTTTTTGTCAAATAATGTGAAAAAAACAGTGAAAAACTTGTGTGGAATCCATGTCAGATTGGACCAGACTCTTTTTTTCATTGTATTAGAAGCAAAATCATAGTCATTGTACAAATCTGAAGGAACTGCATAAAGATAACTAAGAGATACAGTGCTTATTTGTCACACTTGTATGCTCCTAAGCATTAACGGGTATCTCAGGCAAAGATAAGAATACAAAATGTAGTTTTCAAATCATGATTTCATTTATTAGGTGAAAATAACCATCCAAACCAACCTGTCCCTTTGTGAAAAAGAATTTGCCTCCTTAACCTAATAAGCAGTTGTACAAACCATGGCAGCAACTATTGCCATCAACTGTTTGTAATAACTGGCAATGAGTTTTTTACATTGCTGTGGAGGATATTGCTTTTGGCCTACTCTTCCTTGCAGAATTATTCTTATTTAACACCATTAAAAGGTCTCAATTAGATTTAAATCCAGAGTTCCAACAGATTACTGTAAAACCTCAATTTTGTTTTTTTGAGCCATTTGGAGGTGGACTAACAGATTAGAACCAGGAAGGTCACAAACTGAATCTCTTTCAAGATTTTCTGGTAGAGAGCCTAATTCATGGTTCCATCTACTATTGCAAGCTGTCTAGATTCTGAAGCAAGAAGGTAGTCCCAGATTATCACACTATTACCAACTGTTGGCTTGATGTTCTTATTCTGGAATAGTTGGTTAAGTTTTATGGCAGGTGTAACGGGGAACATATCTTTCTAAAAGGCAAACTTTTGTCTCCCAAGTCCAAATTGATTTTCCCAAAGGTCTTGGGAATCATCAAGACATCATCAAGTTTGGGGAACATGAGATGGCCCTTTGTGTTGTTTTTTGGTCAAAAGTGGTTTTCAATTTCAATTCAATTCAATTCAGTTTATTTATATAGCACCAATTCACAACACTTGTTGTCTCAAGGCACTTCACAAATGTCAGGTACATACATTCCAATTAATCCTAACAATTGAACAGTGCAGTCAGATTCAGTTATTTATTCAAATTGGATAAAAAGTTTTTCTATCTAAGGAAACCCAGCAGATTGCATCCAGTCAGTGACTTGCAGCATTCACTCCTCCTGGATGAGCATGTAGAGACAGTGGACAGTCACTGGTGTTGACTTTGCAGCAATCCCTCATACTGAGCATGCATGTAGCGACAGTAGAGAGGAAAAACTCCCTTTTAACAGGAAGAAAACTCCAGCAGAACCAGGCTCAGTGTGAGCGGCCATCTGCCACGACCGACTGGGGGTTTGAGAGAACAGAGCAGAGACGGAAAAAAAAACACAGAAGCACTGATCCATGAGTACTTTCTATGGGAAGGAAAATTAAATGTTAATGGATGTAGCTCCTTTAGTTGTTTCATCTAGAAAGAAAGAACAGATAAACTCTGAGCCAGTTTTCATAGAGTCTGAAACAGAGCACATATAATTAGTTACAGTAAAAGCTCAGTCAATTGCTATATCTAGGAGAGAGAAAGGGTTAAACACTGAAAGACAGGGCCAAGTGGATCATCTGTAGAAGGTGAGTATTAAGTTGTTGCCAGCAGAAGCTCGGACAAAAGCCTCTCTCCAGAAAGGTGTCACAGGTAGACACAGAGTCAGGCCATGCGTGGCTTCTAGGAAGAGAAAAAAGAGAAAACAAGAAGTTAAAAACTGAAATAATAGCAAATAATGCAAAATTGGAGAGTAGTGTGAGAATTTAGCAAAGAGGGTGAAAGTGGTCATTATGTCCTCCAGCAGCCTGTAACACTTTCCAGGCGGAAAATATTAATGCCTTTGTTTCTCAGCTGTTCCAGAATATCTTGAAGTGTTGCCTTTTGTAATATTTCAGCCTACTTCATGTTGTCTGACAAGGTCTAATTAGTTGATCTCTTGATTCTACAGATCAGGCAGTTATCAGGTCAAAGTGTGGCTTGTAAAATTGACCCTTAAAATTTTTTTCTTAATTATAGTTAATTTATAATTTAGCAAGGGCCTATTTGTATTTTTAAATAGGGCCAAGTTAGCTTGGACAGCTTTTTCCCCATAATAAATAAAACTATAATTTGAAAAGTTCGGCTTTCTGTATTTAATCACGTTGTCTTTGTCATATATTAAAATGTGTTTCATTATCTGAACTTTTTCACAGCACTATGTGATGCTATTTGTTGACCACAGTTCAACAATAAACATATAACATAGGCTGACTTTTTCATCCTCAGCCTGATACCTTCTGAAACCGGACCAGTTGTGTGCTGAGCCCACTGCTGTACAGCCTCTTCACTTATGACTGTGTAACAAACCAACATTATAAAGTTTGTGGATGTCACTACAGTTCTAAGACTGATTCCAGGTTGTAAAGAAAGTGTTTGCAGAAGAGCAGTGGCAAGACTGATGGTCTGGAACCCTGTGCATGTGTGGGTTCTCTCCGGGTACTCCAGCTTCCTCCCAGAGTCCCAAAACATGACTGTTAGGTTAATTGGTCTCTCTAAATTGCCCTTAGGTGTGAATGGGTGTGTGCATGGTTGTTTGTCCTGTGTGTCTCTGTGTTGCCCTGCATTGGACTGGAGACCTGTCCGGGGTTTACCCCGCCTGTTGCCTGTAGGCCCGTAGCAGGGTGAAAGCTCTGGAAACGCTGACAGATTTGGTTGTTGGCTTTTTGTGCGTTTTTTCACTTTCTTGTCCTCTGTGTCATGCTATTTTTATATTTTTTTTCACACATAACTAAATTTGTAAAATATCTATTTTTCTTTCTTTGTATGTGTGGATTGCTTGGGTTGTTGCCAACATCTAGTGTGAATTTAATGTCTATAGGCCTATTAGATACATTTAAATCGAGAAAGATTATGACGTGTTTAATAATAACTTAGAGGAGGAGTGGGTGAAAAGAAGGCATAGCAGAAACATATAACTTCTACTGATAAAGAATGTCCATTGATCGTTGGAACAACCTTTCCAGGTCAGCAGAACATTTACAGTACCTAGTTTATTATGAGAACCCATCACAGAATGGACCCTTCTTATTGACGTCACTTATTGAATGCCCCGCCTCACTTCCAGTCCACCATCTTGGGTGGCTTCGTGTCGCTTCACATCTTTCCACAACATTGCATACTTTTTCACCCATGGATAAGTGTCTAGAGTCATTAGCCTCCTGATAAGGCCATGTATCTCAAGAAAACTGCGGTCATCAACAAGGTGGATCCATATGTACTGCCTGTTGATTTGTTTAGCAGCAATAGTTAGCAGCAATCCGGACGATTTGCCGCACATATCACACAATGAAGGAAAGGTAAGTTTTAAAACACTTTAAAATATGTGACAGTTCGTTAGGGCTCATTATATGTTTCTTTCTTTGTGATTATTATTGAGGAAATATTGCTTAAAATAATGCTTGCATTTCATATATATATTGTTCATTTAATCGTGCAAACACATTTCAAATATTACTGGTCTGTTTAAACTACAGGGAACAAACGTCCTAAATGTCTGATTTCATTCCCCGTTTTAGACTAGCTGCCCTTGGGTTAAGTTGTCTCCGGAAATGAGTTAAGTGGGTTATATAATTTATTCACCCAGCAAGAAATGAGGTGGAGGTTCACTATTGAGCTACTTCAGGGTCATGATGAGGGACTTTCCACCGAGCAACAGGTGAAGTTAAATGGCCTATCTGTGATATTAACAGTAGGAAGACTCTCTGTGAGCTTGTAGCTGGATCTGCATCGTGATGTGAAAAATATCTGATACTTTACCTTAGTCAAAAAGGGAGTGTGCTAACCTTCTCCACTCCATTGTATTGACCTTGCAGGTATCTGTTTACCCAGTTCCTGCTTAATAGACTCAATTACTGCTTAGATTACCCCAAATTAACCCCTAGGTCCCTGAAGGCTAACGACACAAATGTTAATGTAATAACAATTCCATTGCCGCCGTCAGTTATTGAATGCAGCCTAATTGGACATGGCATTTCCTATTTGCTGCATTTAGGCTTATTTCTGCTGAAAACCATTTTCTAAGACTATATAAGGATAAAGAAGCATAGGTAATCATACATATTCTTCTACATTGCACATAAAACTGAGACATTTGCTTTGAGTGTCACTTTAGCTCAAGAGTAAGTTCTGAATACTTTCTAAACCACTTGCCCAGAAAAAGCCTCTTAGCTTCTCAAACTGTAGCTCTCTGCAACATGAACACATGACTGCTGCTGCTATACCAGGTTTCTTACCAGATCCAAAGTCTGCTGCGCCTGCAGAGCTGAAGGCAGCAATGAGTAGGAAAACCTGCAGACTGAATACAAGGAGCACCACAGATCTGTCCATCATAAACTACAATCTAATGCAGCTGAGAAACAATCCAGGCTTGATACACTCTTTGCTATTTCCATATGGACTTAAAGGAGGAAGTCCAAATAAGTTGCATAACAAATCCACAAACACATCCACATATAGCTCTGCTCAAATGGAAATAAATGGTGATGAGCGTAATGTTGGAGCCTGTTTAGTGGACATTACTTCCCCCTTGTGGAAACTTTGAGAAGTCTGCCTTTATTATTTGACTGTTTCAGGTAGATGGACTCCAGCAGAGGAGGACAACTCTCCCATTTGTGAGCCTTGGGAAGTGTTTCTAATATTATCTTTATTTTGACATTGAAATAGGATTTAGGTGATAAATTGGTGTCACTTCCCTCTTATGGATGTTTCAACAAGTGTGCCTTTATTCTTACTTCCACTTCCTCTCCCTTTAATTAAATTGTTCAGCAGAGGAGGGCAGTCCTCTCGTTAGATTTTAACCTTGGTGAGTGCTATCATCTTTGCCTGAGCACGATATCTTGTAGTTTGTAACTTTACTTAATTATTTTTTCAAGTAAATTGGTCTTTAAAATAAACTATGCAAGTTAAGGGTCATTTTAATGCTGTTTTAAAGACTGTTATAATTTTCAACATTTGAAAAGGCTTTTCTTTATAACTAAACTCCAATTCTGGCTGAAAATGCATGAGTGTTATCTATTATTGGTGTGGACTTCAGTTTATGTTTGGTCAGCAGCACTGGCTCCTTATTGATGTTGCAATTAGGAACTCTTCATTCTTTAACTTTTTTGGGGGGGCAGCTTAAATACTGCAGCAAAGTAGCACAGAAGTACAATTCTCTCATTTGTGACTACAGTTTTGCTTCTAGTTAACTCGCCTGTTTTCCTCAGACTCTTGCCAGATTGTCTATTGCCTTCCTTTAAAAAATGTTTCTGCCTACATTTTTTGAGCCATTTTGCTGGTGCATTTGACAAAAATGTCTGTCTTCTGCCCCTGCCTGGCCCTACTTGGATTCATACGTTATTTTTCTGCCTCCCTCATTATGGACTTTGGTGTGTTTACCCAACCTGATTCCTGCCTCTTGCTTGTAGCCATTATACCCTTTATAGTGTTTTTTTTCTGAAATTCACCATTTTACATTGACCAAAATCTCTCTATTTCTTCTGTAGCAAGGTCTGCCTGAAGTTGCTGGTCCTGCTCAACCTCCTCTGCTTAGCTGGTTCACTGTCACTGGTTTAAATAAACTTTTTAAACCTTTTGCGCTGTGTTACTTTTGGGTCCTTGAAGATTACACATTTTCTTTAGACCAGCTAAAGTATATGTACTTCCAGCTGGATCCATCTCTCTGATGGAAAGGAGTCAACCTTTCTGCTCTTACTGTGCTCCTATCTACCCAGAGGTCCCCTGAGTCTAGAAGACTCTGGGCTCTGGCCCAATTCTTGGATGGCTTTGTGGTTCCTCCTGTGGTATTCCAACCAGAGTTGTACTAATACAGAAAAGCCATTTAGATTAAATGAATTGGACTTTCTGACCAACTGCAGGTATCCAAACAGGAAAGTAACAAACACAATAGCAGTTTAAACTAGTGGCACATAGATTTTTTATAAAATTTCTTTTTTGCATTTATATTAAATTATTTTTTTTTGTTTTGTTCGGTTATTTAAAGACTTTGACCTCACATAAGCTTAAAAGAGACTGTATATTTCCTTGCCTTGGGTGTCAAAATGTGGGAGTAAAGACACAAGTTTCCGCTTTAAGAAATGGGGGTGCAGTTGCTGCATTTGATCGTTTATACATGTGGCTATGATCATGACAAACTCAGTATTGTGATTCACAATATTCCTTTCCACATGGTCAAATTTTATTGATCAAGAAAGTGTTTAAACTTTTTTTTAAGAGTTGACACTGATTTGAGCAGTAATATAAGAACCCGTTCACTGCACAATGTATTCAAGTACTGAATGCACCATTGTGTGTAAACTTCCTTTCAAAATCAACAGGTCATTTAAGCATTGTTTTGGCATTGTTTGACCGTCGTGTGACTTGAGTCAATGTTCACTTAAATCAATGCATGTCTTTCTCACGCAGAGAATTGCTAGTTTACAGCTTTTTTTGTTCATCCAAAAATGGAACAGATTATTTCCAGACAGTTTCAACTACAGGTGGAAACTGGCCCTCCAGATGACAATCTGAATCATTGGGTGCTTATATGATAAATATTGAAAAACCTCTCCTATTAGATCCATAACAACTTCAAATATGTACCTGGTGTTTTAAATTTTTGTAATTTACTGGGGTTTATATTTTAACACTGATCAGGAGACCAGACATTTAAAGACAATCGCACAACAATCATTTAATTATTTTCTATTTATTTAATGAGCATTAGAAAAAAATATTTAGTTCTCAGAAGCAGTTCATTATATTGCAAAGTAAAGATTCATTTGTGATTTTACAAATATGAAAGTTGAGAAACATATGTTTTTGATGTTCATGCCTATGAAGTTGTTTCAATAATCCATCACATCTTCAACGGGCTTAGGTAAACTGGCCTCAGGGTTTTTTTTCTTTGGTTTCTAAACAGCAAAAGAAAGAGATTAGTATTAGTATGATTGGTTAAATCAACAAAGGATCAGCAAAGATCCTATTTTGCTTTAATGCGTACATTCAGATTTTGACAAATATTTTAATTGATATTTTTTAGTTTCCGTTTTGTTAAGAGAAAATAGATTACCACCAAAATATTACAGGACCCCGGTTTCCACCCACAGCCTCTCCAGGGACGAGGTTTCATCCCCTCCGTGCCTTTATCTTTTACCACCTGTGACAAAATGAAGAGGAAACTTACCGTTATCATTGAAAAATGTATTTCTTATTTAGTTTCACAATATCAGAAATAAATAATAAAATGTACTGTATTTATGTCACTTCAGTAAGGCTTGCTGTCATCTTACCAGATCAGCCAGCTGCCGATGTAGATCATCTGTGTGGAGAGCAGCTTTCTCCGTAGAAGTGAAGGCTGTGGTGAGCAGAAAAACCTGCAGACACAATAGGCCCAGCAGCAAAACCTTGTCCATGGCTGAAAAACCGAAGAGTCTGAAGGTCTTTATATACTCACTGGCAGCAAAACACTTTCATGTGAACAAAGAGGAAGTATCGATCGTGCCAACATCTTACTCAATCAACAGACGTCAAACATCTTTCATCAGTCAAAACATTTGTTCATTCTGAAGACATCCAATGTCTGATGTTTTTGATGAAACAATGCAAAATGTGAAAATAAAGAGGTTTGTGTCTGTCTAATATTATTCAGTCTCAGGATTTCTAAAAGTCTATTTAGAGCTGTCACAACCTAATATGAACAATGACAAATTTCAAACATTGTGTTTCAATGCTGCAGCATCTGTCGTCTTATTGTTATCTTTTTCATAGTCACTTCATCTAAAAGTAACAACATTACTGCTAGCACTTGCTTTTCCATTCATTCTGTAGTCTTACACTACAGAGTATATACAATTTTGCATTGCACACTGTTTCCCGTGTTGTGATCAAGAATTTACATCAAGCTGATACATCTTTTTATAATGATAAAAACCACACATTGTGTGCCTGGCTTAATATGTTAATTCAAACTATCCATCCATCCATCCATTGTATTTCGCTTATCCAGGGTCGGGTCGCGGGGGCAGAAGCCTAAGCAGAGAGACCCAGACTTCCCTCTCCCCAGCTACTTGGACCAGCTCGTCTGGGGGAATCCCAAGGTGTTCCCAGGCCAGCCGAGAAACATAGTCCCTCCAGCGTGTCCTGGGTCTTCCTCTGGGCCTCCTCTAATTCAAACTAAAACAAACAAAACAACAACTGGGCAACAGACCTAAATGCCTACTTGGATACAAAGGTAAAAACAGGTATATTTGTTCATGGCAAACTTTTCTCTGATAAATACATGTAAACCAACTAAACGCAATAATGAGCAAACATGTTTGTTGGGGGCTTTATTAATGTATTTGAATTCAAACTAAAATATACTGTGATATTGAGCATGGGTGGCTGGGTTTAAATGCTGTGTTTTTTAAACAAAAAAACAGAACTCTGGTCCAGTTTAAAGTGAGCGGAAAATACAAACCACTGAACGTGATAAATTGGGAGATGATCTGAAACAAAATGCTGGTTATTCAACCAGTGAGAAATGTTTTTTATCCTTGGAAGCTCCACCTTTAGTCCATCCAAGAAGTCCTACCTCAAACAGTCGTACCCAGGGCTGTTTTGTGTGTAGATCTTTACTTGCTTGTGTCTGAATTGACCCTGGATCTTGCTGTAAAGACAAAAGGTGACAGAAGATCTACCCTAAATGATTACCCTAGTTCTTGCATTTTGTGGCTGTCCTGCAGAAACTTGGTTGGGACAAAATATATCAAGAAAAGCTGATAAGAAGTCCTGCAGTATCATGAGTGCTAAAGTACCCTAAAATAAAGCATAAACATATAAGGGACCGTGATTTCGCTGTACAGTAGCTGCTCCACAGCGACGGAATGATCCACCCTTGCATGTCAGACAGGCCACTTCTGTTTCTGATTTCAAGAATCTTCTCAAAATTTGCTGCCATTTTAGTTAATTCATTGTAGACTAGGTTCTTCGTTTATTCTTGTGTTCTGCTATATGAAGGTATTTCTGTTAGATATCTTCCTGTGTTTCTCTGTGCTCTTATCTTGCTTATTACTGCTTTTGCCTCAGTTTTCCCTGGCTTCATTGGTCCCATCGGTTTTTGCCATGCCTTCTCCACTCCTTCCTCTGCATTTAAGCTGGTTGTTGTTCATTGCAGCATTCTACCATTTGCCTGCCTGCTCCATGTCCATTTCCTGCCTGAGTCTCTGCCCTTGTTCCTGTCCTTTTTCTGTCAGTCTGCTTTCTCGTTCTCATTAAATTATTTAGCCTACCATGTGGTGCCTGAGTTACTGTATGCACTTTGGTCCTTCAAAAAACCTGCACAACTTGACCACTTTTAATATGTTTAATTTTAGCCTTTATGTCATTTGTACAAAGTACAGAACTTTGTGAACCATGGTTTATTTTGATATGGTTTATAAATGAAGTTGGTATGGTATTAGTGAGTAAATTACTGTGATACTGAAAAAAAATGTTGTGTTTTGTCTTACTGGATTTTTTTAATCTACATGATTTTCAAGCATATACATGACATCGATTTAATCCATTCTGATAAAAGGTCAGAGAGTAATGCCTCCTCTGAAATTATATTATCCCAGGCCCTCGTGAAGCTGTCAACTGGCCTGCCTAAAAAATAAATAAAGTGAGGAGCCAACACAAAAACTGTATCAAGTCAAGCCTTGGGAGTGGGAACTCGATTTAATGACAGGGACTATACTTGCTAATAAAACTACTCCAGCAAAAACAGCTCAAACAAGACAGTGAAAGACTGCCCACCTCTACCACCCAACGTAGGGTCACTGACACCATAGAAAACAAATTCCTGGATCCATTCAATTTTGCCGGTGATCCGGATCACTGTGCAAGTTGAAATATGATTGCTTGATATAACAGTTAATCAGACAAGAACTTTGATTTGCCTATTCTTTCCCTACCTAAAAAATCACTGTAAGTCTCAGATCTTGGGCAGAAAACTCAGAATCAAGCTTTGTTTCACATTGGCATGTTACAGAGAAGACTTCCTCTGATCATTTTCATTTATTTTAAACAAGTTGTTTTATAAAATTATACATACTAACATTTACATTATTTGTTAGTTTCTGGGACCAATTAGTGCCTTCTATAAATACAGTAAAGATCCTGTTGGCTTGCTGCTGCATTTTAAAGAATGACCAATGTGGCACAGGTCAGTTCAGTTTTATATATAGAAAATAACATTTCTGTGTATGGTAAGATGATTGTGGAAGTAGCCATCATGTAATATTTACCCAGAATGAATGTGCTGTCAAGGGGTGTGGGAAGATTTGAATGAGTATTTTCAGTAATTTCACTACATTGTCACACATGGGTGTAGAAATCTAAGTAATTGCACCACCAACTTCCCAAAAAGTATCTATCTATCTATCTATCTATCTAGCCTCCTTGTCTATCTTTCTAGTAGGTCAGAAGCACAAAACAGTTGCTGAATTTTAAAGAAAGTATGTTAAAAAATAAGGGATTATGGACTCAGTTTACAAGTCACTCCAGAGAACGTGCTCTAGACTCCAATGGAGTACAGACTCCCTTATTTTCCTAAATAAAGCATTTAAGTGTATTTTATCACAACATCACAATTTCAGTCTGTGATCCTTCCCTTTAAAAGAAAAAAAAAGATGTGTGCCTTCTCCATATCTGTCTCTGCCTGGTTGTCATTATTCATTGCTGTTTGCTAATATTCTCTAATACTTGTTTACAAAAGATATAAAGAAACATTGGGTTCATACATTTTTTTTTAATTGTTTTTTGCAGCCCTAGTGGCCTTTATTTTTTCCATATTTTTGTTGAAAGTAGACAGACAGGAAATGAGGGTGGAGAGAGGGGGAAGACATGCGGTAAAACCCAGGATGGCCATGTGGAGGACTTTTACGTGAGTCGTGTGATTAATCTCTTGCACCACCAGCGCCGTGCCCAGAAAAACATACCTTTTCTCTCTTCCCACCAAGTTTCATTTGGGCAGTCCTGTTATTGTCTTTACTGAGGGTCTGGTCCGATATGAGTTGGGGGTCGACTCCCCCTAGTGGTCTGATGCACTTCCATTTTGTGGAATGAGTTTGCATTTTTTTTTTTTACTTGCTGTTTTTGTGCTATTTGGTGTTGTTTTTATATTTCCAGCTTTTTGTCTTTTCTTCTGTCTATTTTCTTTGACAGTAGCATTTTTCTTTTGCAGTGTTCTTCTGTTGCATTGGTTTCGGAGTTCGCATGATTCATGAACTATGGAGTTTGCATCAATCAGTGTTTGCAGAGCATTTTCACTGTTTGCTGCGGGTTTGCACCCGTTGGCCACCGTAGATAACAGGCACAAAGGACAGACCACCCTGGGTGCAGTAGCCTGGCTGCTGCACCCAGCTGAACTAGAGGAAATCGAACAAAAAAATACTGTGGAAATAGTGGTGGACTTTCGGAGAACACCATCCCCATACATCTCCCTCACCATTCTCAACAACACCGTGTCAGCTGTGGACCACTTCAGATTCTTAGGAACCACCATCTCTGAGAACCTGAGATGGTCTTCACACATAGACACTGTTTGAAAAAAGGCCCAGCAGAGACTGTACTTCCTGAGGCAACTCAAGAAGTTCAACCTTCCACAGGAGCTGTTGGTCATCTTCTACACTGGCATCATTCAGTCTGTCCTGTCTTCATCCATCTCAGTGTGGTTTGGCTCATCCACAAAACAGGACAGGTCCAGACTGCAACGAATAATCAGGTCTGCAGAGAGAATAATCAGGGCTGACCTTCCCTCCATCCAGGACTTGTACAGGTCTAGGGTCAGGAAAAGAGCTGCTAAAATCTCTGCAGACCCCACACACCCTGCACATAAACTGTTTAGAGCTTTACCTTCAGGCCGCCGCTACACAGCACTGTTCACTAAAACCAGCCGCCACAGAGACAGTTTCTTCCCCCAGGCTGTTTCTCTGATGAACATTACATAGAATACCAAACAACCTCATACTGAAGTAACAATTCCACCTTGTATATGTGTATATTGTATATATATATTTAAGGACATAAAGATATATGCAGAATATATCTTATAACGCAAAAAAAAAACCAGAGTGCAAAGTGTACTGGAGTCAAATTCCTTGTTTGTTGTATGTACGAACTTGGCAATAAAGGTGATTCTGATTCTGAAAAGCTGTGGCGCTTGAAGCATGAAGGGGTTTCTCTCAAACCCCCAGTCGGTCGTGGCAGATGGCCGCTCACACTGAGCCTGGTTCTGCTGGAGGTTTCTTCCTGTTAAAAGGGAATTTTCCTCTCGACTGTCGCTACATGCATGCTCAGTATGAGGGATTGCTGCAAAGTCAACGCCAGTGACTGTCCACTGTCTCTACATGCTCATCCAGGAGGAGTGAATGCTGCAAGTCACTGACTGGATGCAATCTGCTGGGTTTCCTTAGATAGAAAAACTTTTTATCCAATTTGAATAAATAACTAACTCTGACTGCACTGTTCCATGGTTAGGATTAATTGGAATGTATGTACCTGACTTTTGTGAAGTACCTTGAGACAACATGTGTTGTGAATTGGCGCTATATAAATAAACTGAATTGAATTGAATTGAAATTGTGCTTCATCATTATAAATGATCCAGTTGCTGATTTTTTGCTTGAGTTCTGTTCTGCTCCTGCGTTTCTGGACTGTTGCAGTTTGTTAACTTTTCTCGTCGCTATTCACAACAGCAAGTTTGTCATTGCAGCCTCTACCATGATGAGATGTTTTCCCCTCTCTGTTCACCTTTGAGTGCATAATTGCACATGCAAAAGGCTGAGTTTGAAGTTGTTGGAGCAGATGCTTTATGTTTGTGGTCCAGACAGAGCCAGTGAGGCAAAGTCTAAATCCTTCTTTGCCTTTTATCAGAATGATGGATCATAGGCCATTGCACAGGAGGGCAGAGCACTGTCCATAGTAATGCACGCCTTCCGCCATCAGTGCGTAAACGCGGCAGCTGGTCAGTGCTGTGTCTAGGCTGACAACACTTGGGACGCACAGCTTGTTAACTGTGTTGCTCAACATAACTCGCAACGGTTGCAGCTTAGAAATTGGCCAATCAGTATTAACTATAAAAAAGATGAACATGTCTGTCAAAGAATTTATTAGAGGTTTTTCTCCTTTGAACTTTAATTCACCGTGTTCTTTTATTTTAAAGTATGTGTTTGATGAATTCAGAGTTTATCATAAATGATATTTAAGCCTGGATGTAATATTAGCAACATAAAAATAATTTGTGGTAAGAATGTACATGTATGTTATCTTTATGTTGTTATCTGTAAGTTAATTTTAAAATGATTTTACTGAATTCCATTTGTTTGTTTCACTAATATTTGAATGATATACAGTCTGATTGTTTAAATTGTTTTTTGGTGACACAAAGTCATATTCTACTGTATAAACTCTCCCCTGGCATATGTTCACTTTCAAGAAACTTAATTTTCTTAATTGTTTAGTGACAAGATTATAGCATGCACTCATTATTCACCACATGGAATAGGCAGCCTTAAAATGACAGATTGAATCTGCGGTATTATGTCTTTATTTCATTCCTATTAATTATAATTTCAACATCAAAGCACAGTGGGCCCTTTGCATGATGTGCAATTATAGTTACACAGGTATAGTTACACAGGTCCCTCGCGCTTCTCTGGCTGATAAGCATTTATTTGCGCACCTCTGCATGATCAAGTTTGTTCTTCAGATGATCTCACTGAAATGATCCAGATGCAAGATAAAAAGTGTTGCAAGGATTTTTTTAATAGGAGATATGTCACGGCTTTTGTTTATTATTGGCTCCAGACCTCAGATAATCCTATATAGAAACCTCTGTTCTCATATATCTTTATTATTTTTGACAATCTAAATCTGTTGACAGGTGTACAGACGATTCTCTCTCTCTGTCATCTGTCATTCTATCTATGCCTCCTTCTCACCACATTAAAAGCAGACCTTTTTGCGTGCCAGTTAGCACCTGCATTTTAAACGTGCTAAATATAGAGGCAAAAGCAGCATCTACTATCCGTTTCAGGTTTCATTAATCTCATTGCAAGTGGTAAGGAATTGTATTTGCATATCCTCCTCCCATAAATTTGTGTGTTTGAATCATTATCTAATCTTTAGCATGAAGGCAAACATGCTAAAAAGTTAGCGTTTTTACATTCGATTTGCGCTGGGTTTGTAGATCAGCAGTGGGCACTCAACCCAGTTTATATGTGGTTTTGTACATGCAAACCTTTGGAAGATTAGGCCAATAATATTTTGGGTGGATGGACGCATGTGCCTATCTCCAGCGGTCATTGGGTCAGTGCACCCTTTTTTTAAGGTGTCCTGTCCGGCAGAGTAGCACTCACCCCTGCTGGGTGGTTCCCATTATTTATGTTTTGGCTGATGATCTCAGATTCTCTTGCATGTTTTAGTTGTAATTATACCTGTGGAGTCTCTCTTTATAGATGTTATAGTGAACCTGGAGGCCATTCTTGCGCTTTTTGACACTCTTTTTTTTTTTGCACTTCTGACTGGTGGAGCACTTCTCCACTGAGACTTTTTCTTCCCAGAAATGACCTTCACTTTAATTGGAGCAATTGAATCAATGATGTCCGAGATTTTAGAATGAAAGTTGTCCACCAGCTCATCTACAGTGTTACAGGGCAAAGTGGAGGTAGAAAAGTAAATCTGGTTAAAGGCTTCATCAGCACTGTCCTTAAAGATGCGTTTTCTTATCATGTCTCTTTGGCAAACTGAGTCATTGCAGATGATGCTTTCAAAAATAACAGACAAATTGTCAGATAGGGCAACATCAGTTACAGACATCTTGGAAATGTTTAGACCCTTAGTGATGATCAACTACAAAATATGTCCCTCTTTGTGCGTTTGCTCTTTAACATGTTGAGTCAAACCAAAATTTGTAAGTGTCTCAGTTCTATTGCACTTCTGTCTTCAGGATTGTCAATATGAATGTTGAAGTCTCCCACAATAATTAAACAATCATAATGAACACATATTACAGCTAAAAGCTCTTTAAAATCATTGAAAAAGTTTGTTTTGGACTCAGGAGGCCTGTAAATATTCAGGAACATGGTGTGGACTGGGCTTTTTTCCTTAAGAGTCAAATTTGCCAATAAAAACCTTTCTACACTTTAGTGAATCTTTAAACAAAGTGGCCACCCCTCCACCTTTTCTGTCTGCTTTCACAAAGAAAATTGTAAATCGGAGGCGTCGAGTCTATCAGAATGGGGGCTTCATTAAATTCATATAACGAAAGTTACGTATGTAACTACGGTTCTATGAATCCCGGATGACCGCCGGAGGCGGTGCTTCAAGCACTGAATGATCATTCTTGCGCATGCGCAAGTCGGGAAATTAATAACAACATGGTTACATGTGACCTACCGGTGGCTCATGTGAGTCTATATAGTAACATGACACCGGGAGCCCAGTCCCGACAATCTTCTCGCGGGCACGCGGAGACCGAGGGCTCTGGCGGTCATCCGGGATTCATAGAACCGTAGTTACATACGTAACTTTTGTTCTATTTCATCCCTACTGACCGCAAGAGGTGGTGCTTCAAGCACTGGATGACGCATACCAACAGGGTCTCGAGGGAGACCCCAAGGAACACAGGAACACCACTAACCTCAGCGGGACGCAGAAGGCGGTTGCTCCAGTATTCCCTGCAGGGGATGCGGCGTGGCGACATTCACCCTGTAAAGCCTGGCAAAGGTGCTTGGCGCCGTCCAGGAAGCAGCTTCACAAATGGCCTCCAGAGGCACCCCGGTCATGGCAGCCCACGAGGTGGAGAGGCTCCTAGTGGAGTGACAGCGCACGCCGCTCGGCAGGGGCTGATCCTGCAAGGAGTAAGCCACAGAGATCATCTCCACAATCCAACGTGCCAACCGTTGTCTAGAAAGGGCCTGACCTTTCCGAGAGCCAGCATAACAAACGAAGAGACAGTCAGTCCGACGAATGGGTGCCATGGAGCGGACATACGCCTCAAGCGCTCGGACAGGGCAAAGAGGCTCAGAGGGGGCACCAGGATTAAATCGGGAAAGCCGGAGCGGCAGCACACTGCCAGCCACTGCAGGCACCTTTGGCACAAAGGAAGCATTGGTCCACAGTGTAACACCGGAGCCATCCGGGTTCCACCGACAGCATGGTTCAGACACAGACAGAGCATGCAATTCCCCCACCCGTTTGGCAGAAGCAATGGCCAACAGGAAGGCTGTTTTCAGGGAGAGCCATTTGAGATCCGCCCCTGTAATGGGATCAAAGGGGGGGGACTGAAGAGCCGCAAGCACTAGCGACAAATCCCACGTAGGGGCCACAGGGCGCCTGGGCGGACACAAGCGCCTGGCACCCTTCAGGAACAGCGCGACATCCCCATGCCAGCCAACAGAGCAACCACCAAACCCAACATGCCAACGGGAAATGGCTGCTACATACACCTTCAAGGTGGAAGGGGATCGCCACAGATCCAGCAACTCCTGGAGGAAGGACAGCAAATGGGAAACAGGACAGCGAATAGGGTCCAGTCCCTTACCACGGCACCAGCCGGCAAAGATCGCCCACTTAGCACCATATGCAGCCCGCGTGGACGGCGCCCATGCGCCAGTCATGGTCTGTCCAACGCTGCCCCCATAATGGGAGAAGGCAGAGCCTGCACCTGTAGAGGCCACAGCGAGAGTTTCAGGCGACCCGGATCGGGGTGGAGAATCCGGCCTCCCATCTGGGAAAGGAGGTCTCTCCTGGATTGGAGGCACATCGGCAAGCTGGAGCAGAGCCTGCGCAGCAGAGGAAACCAGGTCCTCCCTGGCCAAAAGGGGGCTACCAGCAGGAGCTCGTGCCTGTCCTGAAGAACCCTCAGAAGCGTCTGGGGGATCAGGGGAAACGGGGGAAGGTGTTCGCCGTGCCGAAGGTGGCCCAAATGCGATCCACCACCTCCGGGTGAAGCCGCCACTCCCCCGGAAGTGGCACCTGCCGAGACAGAAAGTCCGTGGAGACATTCTGCAGACCTGGAATATAGGCTGCCCTGAGGCTGGCAAGGCGTGGCGGCACCCAGACCAGGAGCCGCCGGGCCAGGGACAGTAGTCTCAGAGACCTGGACCCCCCTTGGTGATTTATATGGAAGACAACCGTGGTGTTGTCCGATCGGACCAAGACATGTCGTCCTTGCAGCCCTGGAAGGAAAGCATGGAGCGCCAGGAACACAGCCATCAGCTCCAGAACATTGATATTGACCCCGCACTGCCGCGGGGACCACACCCCCTGAGCCGCACGGTCTTGCCAGGTCGCTCCCCAACCCTTGGAGGAAGCATCCGTATGGACGACTTCCCTCCGACACGGAAGGGGGCCGAGCGGGACACCCGCCATGATGTAGGACCCGTTCTGCCACTGGGACAGAGACTGTAGGCACCGAGGCACAACTCGAAGCCGTCGGAGCCGGTGAGTACGCCGGGAGGGATTCCAGGCCGACCCCGTTCAGCCACATCTGCAGGGGCCGCAATGAAAGAAGCCCCAGAGGCACCATGCTGGACGCAGCATTGAGCATGACCAGAAGACGCAGCCACTACACAAACCGTGGAGCCCTGCCAAGATGGAAGCTTGGAAGCACGGCCAGGATATCACGACGCGCCGAGGAGAAGGAACCAGAATTTAGAACCATGCCCAAGAAAATAGTCACCCGGGAGGGGGTCAGTCTGCTCTTCTCCAGGTTCACCCTCAAACCCAGCTGACGTATGTGGTCGAGCACCGTCCGGGTGTCTCGGATCGCCTGATCGCGGGTTGCAGCATAAATGAGCCAGTCGTCCAAATAGGGCAGGATCCGCAGTCCCCGTGCCTGCAGGGGGGAAAGGGCCGCTGCCACACACCGGGTGAACACCCGAGGAGAGAGGGAAAGACCAAAGGGAAGAACACGGAACAGGAAGTGCCTCCCGTGAAAGGCAAAGCGGAGAAAACGCCAATGGTCTGGAGCAATGGGGACATGAAAATAGGCGTCCTCCAGGTCGATAACCGTGAACCAGTCTCCTGGGGAGATCGCCTGCAGAACATCCCGGGTGGTCAACATACAGAAAGGCAGAACCTTGAGAAAAGTGTTCAGACCCCGGAGGTCCAGAATTGGACGAAGACCGCTGGTCTTCTTGGGAACCAGAAAATAAACTGAATAAAAACCCCCGGGATCCCGCAGGGGGTCCACCGGAACAATCACACCCTTGGCCAGCAAGGTGCAGATCTCCCGGTCCAGGGCCCGAGCCTTCATTGGGTCGCAGATGACCGTCATCTTGGCCCGGCTGGGGGTAGGAGGCCGGCGGCAGAACTGAAGACGGTATCCCCGGGACAGAGTGGACAACACCCACGAGTCCGGGGCGTGAACAGCCCAATAACTGAGCTGGCCCGGGGAGAAAAATCCCACCGCCGGCTCCAGATCACCGGCGGGCCCCCTGGCCCCAGGAGGGCCTGGGAAACGCCGACCGGGATGAGCAGACCGAACTGGGCGCAAACCCTGGGCCCCACCATGGTCCCCTTGGGCCCTAGTCGGTCTCTGTCACACCTGGCGCCGAGCATGGACCAATGAAGAGAGCGTGCGACCAAGCTCACGCGTCATCAGGGCGAAGGCCTGCAGAGAGGCGTCCAACAAGCCCTGAGTTGACTGGCCCAAGGGAACCGATTCCAACGAGGAGGAGGAGAGGCCCAACATCAGATGGGAGAATGAGTTCCCTATGCGGCCCATCCGGGCACCTGAGTCGTAGGCCCTACACAGTAAGTCGTCCGTGACACGGCATTGCGGTCGTGGACAACGGGCATTAGTCCTCAACACCTCATCGGGAGGAACAATGAAGGAGGCAATGGCAGACTCGACAGGGGCATGCAGCCCAACCCGAACTTGGGTGCCTCGTGCATGGCAGCCAGGGCCTTGCCATCCGCTGTCGGGCGGGAAAAGGCCCTTGTGTCCGTCCAACAAGCATGCAGCTCCTGGACGTATTCTGCTGAGGGAGGAACAACAAAGGCAGCCTCGGCATCACGGCGCCTAAAGAAGGCGCTAGATGGAGCAGGCTGGGCCAGGGGAACGTCCAGCTGCAAACGGCCCAGAGCAGTTTTAATAAATGCAGACACCGGTTCCCTCGCACCTCCCAGGGAGGCACCGGAGCCCGAACCTGAGGTCCGGGAGCCCAATTCCGGAAAGGCCTCTCGAAAGAGGGTGCCCGAGGCCGCAACTGATATAACATCCTCCTCGCAATGCGAGGACCTGGCCTGTTCAGGAGGGGAAGGCTCAATGCGGTCACCATCCCCCCAGAGAGACTGAAGGAGGGCCTTCATCTGGACCAGCTCCGTAGAAAGTTGGTCCACTCTAGAGGTCAGTCCCGGGGGGCCTTGCCGCTTGGCTCTCCTTCCAGACGCCAAGGGCACATCCTCAGCAGACCGTTTCGTGGAGGCCGCACCCTGTCCAAGCGGCAATGGATCCCGCTGGACAGAGACCGTCCAGTCAACAGGCTGCTCCACCGAGGACAGCCGGGCCAACCGCACTGCTCGGGACAGAACGCTGCAATTAGAGCAGGCATGATCTGAAAGCGCCTCCCTGAGATGGTCAACACCAAGGCAGGGAGGGCACATGTCATGGCCGTCCTCCGGCTGTAGGGGAGCCGAACAGGACGCACAACAAAGATTGTCCATGACCCAGTGGACAGATGGGGTCGAATGGGCAGAAAAAAAACGCCGTCAAGACCCTGTTACAGCAACAAGCCGTAGGACTCAGCACGAGCAGAAACGCCACCGGCTGGTCGGACAAACAGGAAGAAGCAAAAGCGAGCAGTAAACTACTGCCGAAACTAAACGGACTCAGCACGAGCAGAAAACGCCACTGGCGAGTCAAATCAAAGCGAGCAGCAATCACTGCCGAAGAAAGTAAATAAACTCAGCATGAGCAGAAAACGCTACTGGCGAGTCAGATAATCAGAAAACAAGATTAAACAAAAGTGAGCAGTAAACTACTGCCGAAACTAAGCGGACTCAGCACGAGCAGAAAACGCTACCGGCGAGTCAGACAAACCTACCAGAAACCCTGGAAGAAAAGGCAGCTTGCGCAGAATCATCCGCAACTCCGATCACAACGATCACGAGGCTCCCAGCAGCAAGCAATAAGAGGAACGAGGAACCAACAAACACAAGTCAACACCTGCATTCATCAACCTGCGCGCGAGAAGAAAGAAGGGACTGGGCTCCCGGTGTCATGTGACTGTATAGACTCACGTGAGCCACCGGTAGGTCACATGTGACCATGTTGTTATTAATTTCTCGACCTGCGCATGCGCAAGAATGATCATTCAGCGCTTGTAGCACCGCCTCTGGCGGTCAGTAGGGATAAAATAGAACCATGTTTCTATTAAAAACATAACATCAAGATTATGGTCAGTAATGAAGTCATTGATTAAAAAGTATTTTCCTGACAGAGATCTAATGTTCAATAACGGCAGTTTATATGACTTAGTGGCTGATATTAACTCTGACTGGTTGTACCTGACCGTTTATGGCTTTTATAGTCATGTTTGTTATAGATCTGACCAGCATGCAGAATAACACTCAGGAGAAAGGTAGTAAGTTAGAAGATTTATTTTCACGGGAGTGAAATGGGTTTGGGATCCGGGACCGGTAAATCTCCAAGTGCACAAAAGATGGGGAGAGGGAAAGACCAGAGGAAATAAACAGTATGGTAAAGTAGGTTTGTCTTTAAGCTGGGGAAGGAAGGTGAACCGCCAGAGGGACGAGACATGTGGGGTCTGAGATAGAGGCTGACATTTTTTCGGGAGTCCCACGGGACGGGAGACAGCATCAGTAAAGATCACGTGATTGGGACGGTACAGGATAAAAAATTAACAGGAGCAGACGGGAGCAGGAGCTAACCAATAGGAGGGAAAATAAACTAGGATCAATTGTCTTTGGAAATGTACAACTGAGACTTTGTTATAAACTTTAAGAAAAAAAAACTTGAATCGACGCCGCCATTGTGTAGTTTCTTTCCAAGAAGCCTATACTATAATGCGAGTCAAATGAACTACACGACCCACAAGCCAACAGTGCTTCTGATCGATGTTTTCCACCTGCGTTCAGAATGGAGGGAGCAAACGCAGGTGGAGAACTGGATGTGGTAAAATTGGATTTGTAACGTAATGTCAGAAATAAGGACTTATCTATTAAACTCATAGAGCTGACAGGAAAGTCGCAAATATTACCGAACTTCAGGAGAGTTGAATGTAGCGGTTTTAACACGCAGTCTGCTGCTTGCAAAACATGTTTAGTCGTAATCAAGGAACACTTGTAAGCAGATTCTGGATTAAATCAACCCTGCATCTCTTCATTCATCAAACCAAAATTACCAACATGTGTCAAGTCTCATCTGACAAACATAATTGCTGCATGTGCACTAAAGATTTAAGAGGTAAGGTACGGAAGCCCGTGAGGGGACATGGGGAAATTTATTTATTTTGCGTCCCCACGCAATACTTTTGCGTTCGGCATTTTGGAGCAACAGCACAGATGATAAACTGCTTATAAAACAAACACTTATATGTCATTGATATGGTTTATTTGTCATATGCAGGTTAACACGCAGTAAACGTTGCGATTAAATGCTTAGGATAAGAAGAACCGTTCAAATCACGATAAAAACAAAAACACTAATGGCGTACAAAAAAAAGTACACATCATGCAGCATTAATAAGCAAACAAAGTGTCACAGATGTGGTTTCGTGCAGTTTAATGGTCCAGAGTTCAGTAGTTTGTTTGACAGCTTGTGGATAAAAACTGTCTTTTAGTCTGATTTGAAGATAATTTTATTTAAGGCTGATTTCAAAATAAAACTCAATAAATCTCAAAACGGGTGTAGTGTTTGTTTCATTTTTGCAGTTATCTGGTTTGGAAACTATGTCACAAAGTATTGCGAAATAACGCAAAGACTATTGCGTGGGGACACAAAAAAGAAAAAAATCCCCCCATGTCCCCTCATGGACCTTGTAGAAAGGCTTCATCAAGGGAAGATTTTAAATAAATATGTTGTGAAATAGAAAAAAATTGAATGTACCATTAAATGTACAATTTATTTAATACATCATTAAATATTAAATGTACCACTAATTACGTCATGTCGTCTTTAAAATTATACTTAATTATTCAGTGGCACATTTAATTGCATAATAGTCAATTTTATGATATAATGGTACATTTATTGTTTCTAATGATGTATTAAATAAATAAATGGTAACTTTAATTTAATGGCACATTTAATGTTACATTTCTTTCATGTTACATTTACTTCACTTATGGGACATTCACAACATTTATTTATTTAATGATTATTTTATTGTATTAATTTTGTCCAGTTTGACCCTCCATTCTTGATGCCTGTATAGGAGGTCATGTCAGAATTTGAATCAGGTGTTCTGGAGCAGACATACATCTAAAGCTTGCAGGGAAGGAGTCCCTGAGGACCAGGGCTGTGAACCATTCAGGTACAGTTTCTAAATTGTGAAGGTAATGCCTTTTTGTCCTTTTGTTCAACAAGTACAGTTCTCTTACTAGGTGCATTTTTCTTTCGTTTCAGCAACTTGAAACATAAAAGTAATGTCATTGTTCAAAGGAAACGATCACTTAATAAATAAGTAAAATACAACTATGTACATTTTGTTTATTCAACTAAGATAGGCATGGTCTGTTTCCTTGTTTGATATTTTATTATTTCTTCATTATTATTCTTTTTACTATAACCTGCCTTTACTACAGCTAAAAACAGGGACCTAACTGGTCCTTCAAACAAAGAAATTGCCAAAAGACTAAATGAAGAAAACAAAAATGGGAGTAGCACAGGAGTGGGAGTCGTTCTGAATGGGAGCGGGATGGGAGTGGGAGTCAATTTACCAGGAGTGGGACGGGACAGGATTTTATTCGTTATGCTGGCCTGGGATTGGGATGGGACAAGACATTTTTCTGTGGGAGCGGGATGGGACAGGAGAAAAAACCACTCCCGTGTCACCCTCTAGTCTGAGAGCACAACGCAGGAGCAGTTCTGTGAAGGTAGATCCTGAGGAGCCTTGATTCAGGACTGTGTGATGAAAGCGGATTGATGGTGTCGAGCACAGGTTGGAGGTACTTGCGTGAGAGTTGGTTGGAGGGTGGACAGGGTTCGCTTATGATTTGATCAGGATGGTCGAAGAGCCAGGAAGCTGCCAGCTTGAACTTGATCCGGAGGAAATAGCTAGAGACTTGAATCCTTATCCAGAAGTCAGAAAAAACTCTTTAAGAAAATTCTCGAAACCAGCTTGAACTCGACCAGGTCTGGAAGCAATCTGAGGAGGAGGAAACACTTAAACTATTCAAAGTCCAGGAGGAAACAAGAAAGCACTTCTCCTGTAGAATTCGGCAGGGAGACCTTTAGTGATCAACTCTCTTTCTCAGCCAACTGCCCACTTACCTCTATCTCTGCTGTAGCTGTTGGTGGCAGCGTTATCCATGTTGTCTGCTGAAGGAAGAGGCTGCTGGCGTATTAATTATTGAATAGAAGAGATTAGATGTGAAACGTCTGGCTCCAGGCTTGTTCAAACAGAAACCATCTTGCTTGAAAAGGTGTCACTTTCCTCAAAACATATTGAAGTTGTCGATGAAGTTCACAGATGTCATTCACGGATCTAGTTTTAGTCCAGCTTTTCCGTAATTTTGGTTAAGAGATAAAAAGTTAAGAGTAAAATAATGCAATCAAGTAGGAAGCGGGGAAGAAAAGCGTCTGCGCAGGCATAGAGGCGGAAGTTGTGCGTAAGGTAGTTGCAGTTTAAATACTGTACCAGAGGAGGACAGTTCTCTCCTTCCTGAGCCTTGGGAATGTTTCTAATATTATCTTTATTTTGACATTGAAAGAGGATTTAGCTGATACTTTGGCATCACTTCCCTCTTATGGATGTTTTAACTGGTGTGCCTTTATTACTTTCACTTCCTCTCCCTTTAATGAAAATGTTTAGCAGAGTGGGACAATCCTGTCCTTAGATTTTAATCTTGGTGAGTGCTATCATCTTTGTTATTTCAGCATGTTATCTAGCAGTTTTTAACTTTACTTATGTTTTCAAGTAAAGTGGTTCTTATAATAAACTATATAAAGTAGGGATAATTTTTAGACCATTTTAAAGACTGTTATGATTTTCATTTCAATCAAATATTGTATATGGTATGTTTGTAAGGAACAAAATTTGACTTCCTTAAACAAGTGGGAGTGAACGACAGAAAAGCTAAAGTAATAATTCCATTGATATTACAGCATTTTGTGGTCATCCGCTTTCATCCAAAAATGGAACAGATTATTTCCAGACAGTTTCAACTACAGGTGGAAACTGGCCCTCCAGATGACAATCTGAATCATTGGGTGCTTATATGATAAATATTGAAAAACCTCTCCTATTAGATCCATAACAACTTCAAATATGTACCTTGTGTTTTAAATTTTTGTAATTTACTGGGGTTTATATTTTAACACTGATCAGGAGACAACCAGACATTTAAAGACAATCGCACAACAATCATTTAATTATTTTCTATTTATTTAATGAGCATTAGAAAAAAATATTTAGTTCTCAGAAGCAGTTCATTATATTGCAAAGTAAAGATTCATTTGTGATTTTACAAATATGAAAGTTGAGAAACATATGTTTTTGATGTTCATGCGTATGAAGTTGTTTCAATAATCCATCACATCTTCAACGGGCTTAGGTAAACTGGCCTCAGGGTTTTTTTTATTTGGTTTCTAAACAGCAAAAGAAAGAGATTAGTATTAGTATGATTGGTTAAATCAACAAAGGATCAGCAAAGATCCTATTTTGCTTTAATGTGTACATTCAGATTTTGACAATTATTTTAATTGATATTTTTTAGTTTCCGTTTTGTTAAGAGAAAATAGATTACCACCAAAATATTACAGGACCCCGGTTTCCACCCACAGCCTCTCCAGGGACGAGGTTTCATCCCCTCCGTGCCTTTATCTTTTACCACCTGTGACAAAATGAAGAGGAAACTTACCGTTATCATTGAAAAATGTATTTCTTATTTAGTTTCACAATATCAGAAATAAATAATAAAATGTACTGTATTTATGTCACTTCAGTAAGGCTTGCTGTCATCTTACCAGATCAGCCAGCTGCCGATGTAGATCATCTGTGTGGAGAGCAGCTTTCTCCGTAGAAGTGAAGGCTGTGGTGAGCAGAAAAACCTGCAGACACAATAGGCCCAGCAGCAAAACCTTGTCCATGGCTGAAAAACCGAAGAGTCTGAAGGTCTTTATATACTCACTGGCAGCAAAACACTTTCATGTGAACAAAGAGGAAGTATCGATCGTGCCAACATCTTACTCAATCAACAGACGTCAAACATCTTTCATCAGTCAAAACATTTGTTCATTCTGAAGACATCCAATGTCTGATGTTTTTGATGAAACAATGCAAAATGTGAAAATAAAGAGGTTTGTGTCTGTCTAATATTATTCAGTCTCAGGATTTCTAAAAGTCTATTTAGAGCTGTCACAACCTAATATGAACAATGACAAATTTCAAACATTGTGTTTCAATGCTGCAGCATCTGTCGTCTTATTGTTATCTTTTTCATAGTCACTTCATCTAAAAGTAACAACATTACTGCTAGCACTTGCTTTTCCATTCATTCTGTAGTCTTACACTACAGAGTATATACAATTTTGCATTGCACACTGTTTCCCGTGTTGTGATCAAGAATTTACATAGAGCTGATACATCTTTTTATAATGATAAAAACCACACATTGTGTGCCTGACTTAATATGTTAATTCAAACTATCCATCCATCCATCCATTGTATTTCGCTTATCCAGGGTCGGGTCGCGGGGGCAGAAGCCTAAGCAGAGATACCCAGACTTCCCTCTCCCCAGCTACTTGGACCAGCTCGTCTGGGGGAATCCCAAGGTGTCCCCAGGCCAGCCGAGAAACATAGGCCCTCCAGCGTGTCCTGGGTCTTCCTCTGGGCCTCCTCTAATTCAAACTAAAACAAACAAAACAACAACTGGGCAACAGACCTAAATGCCTACTTGGATACAAAGGTAAAAACAGGTATATTTGTTCATGGCAAACTTTTCTCTGATAAATACATGTAAACCAACTAAACGCAATAATGAGCAAACATGTTTGTTGGGGGCTTTATTAATGTATTTGAATTCAAACAAAAATATATTGTGATATTGAGCATGGGTGGCTGGGTTTAAATGCTGTGTTTGCTCTGGTCCAGTTTAAAATAAGCGGAAAATACAAACCACTGAGAGTGATAAATTGGGAGATGACTGAAAGAAAATGCTGGTTATTCAACCAGTGAGAAATGTTTTTTAACCTTCCACTACAAAGCTCCCCCTTTAGTCCATCCAAAAAGCGGTTTGTGTCCGTCTAATATTATTCAGTCTCAGGATTTCTAAAAGTTGATTTAGAGCTGTCACAACCTAGTATGAACAATGAGAAATTCCAAACATTGTGTTTCATTGCTTTTCCATTCATTGCGTAGTCTTACACTACAGAGTATATATAATTTTGCATTGCACCCTGTTCTATGGAAGCCCATTTCTGCCATGAAAGAAAAAATAAAAGACCAGCAGGAAGTCATAATTTCGACTTTCAAAGTCATAATTATGAGATTCAAAGTCATAATTTCGACTTTCAAAGTCATAATTATGAGATTCAAAGTCATGATTATGAGATAGAAAGTCATAATTATGAGATTCATAGTCATAATTATGAGATTCAAAGTCATAATTTCGACTTTCAAAGTCATAATTATGAGATTCAAAGTCATAATTATGAGATAGAAAGTCATAATTATGAGATTCAAAGTCATAATTTTGACTTTCAAAGTCATAATTATGAGATTCAAAGTCATAATTATGAGATAGAAAGTCATAATTATGAGATTCAAAGTCATAATTTCGACTTTCAAAGTCATAATTATGAGATTCAAAGTCATAATTATGAGATAGAAAGTCATAATTATGAGATTCAAAGTCATAATTTTTACTTTCCGAAACAGACAATTTCTCATTTTTTTCAGTAGACATGCTGTTTTGTCAGAGAATGAGATTTACACAGTATTCCATTTGATCAGTCTAACCAGTAAAACACAGATTTTTCCCCTTTTCAATGGATTATAAAAAAATTGAGGAGTATTTCAGATGTGGTTTAACCAATGATGAAATTCTTGCTTTTCCGGCTGAGGTTCATGGGGTTATTCTTAGCAAGAGGACTCTAGAAAGGATTCTTAATAAGAAGAAACTTTGGCGGCGAAAGAACAAAACTGAAGTGAGTGTAGTGACAGCTTTCATTCGTCAGTAACTTGAAACATCTGGACAATGTCACGGATATCGATGGATGCACCAAAAATGTTGGATGAATGGTCTTGTTACAGACAGGGAAACAGTTCGAGTCCTTTTACGCTTACTAGATGATGAAGGAGTGGACCTAAGGTCAAGAAATCGACTGAGGAGACGGATTTACTATAGTCATGGTCCAAACTATGTTTGGCATATGGATGGCTATGATAAGCTCAAACCATTTGGAATTGGGATCAATGGTTGCATTGATGGTTTTTCCAGAAGGCTAATATGGCTTGAGGCATACAAAACAAATAATGATCCAAGAGTGATTGCTGGGTACTTCATGGATGCCCTGATTAAAGCCGAGGGTTGTCCTGAAAGACTGAGAGTGGATTTAGGGACAGAAAATGTTAATGCGGCTGACATGCAAAGATATTTGCATCTTACAGAAGATCAACCTGAAAGCGTTAATGTAATATTTGGTCCAAGCACTGGAAATCAGCGAATTGAAAGATGGTGGTTGATCCTGCGAAGTGAATGTATCCAGTTCTGGATGGACCTCTTTGACAAACTGAAAGCAGATGGACACTTCTCGGACATGGTCTGAGCTTGATTTGAGCTACTCTGTCTTCTCATCTATTGAAAATATTTATGATTCCTATAAATTCAATTCAATTCAATTCAAAAATACTTTATTAATCCCAAAGGGAAATTAAATGTTGTTATAGCTCATATTATGAAGGTTTCCTCAAAGAGCTGTTGTAGATGCTGATGGCTGTGGGCAGGAAGGATCTCCTGTAGTGCTCCGTCTTACAGCAGATCTGAAGAAGCCTCTGACTGAAGACACTCTGTTGTTGTAGGACAGTCTCATGAAGAGGATGCTCAGGGTTCTCCATAATGTTCTTCATTTTATGAAGAATCCTTCTTTCCACAATGATCTCCAGAGGTTCCAGAGGAGTCCCCAGAACAGAGCCAGCCTTTTTTATCAGCTTGTTGAGTTTTCTTAAGTCCCTGGCTCTGATGCTGCTTCCCCAGCAGATAATGGTAGAAGAGATCACACTTTCCACAACAGACTTATAGAAGATATGCAGCATCTTTCTGCAAACACCAAAGGACCTAAGCTTCCTCAAGAAGTACAGTCTGCTCTGTCCCTTCTTGTAGATGGCTTTACAGTTGCATCTCCACTCTAGTCTGTTGTCCAGGTGAACACCGAGGTATTTATACTCCTCCACCACCTCCACTTCTTCTCCCATGATAGAAATAGTTTTTGACTTATTCCTGTTTCTCTTAAAATCTACAATCATCTCCTTTGTTTTAGTCACGTTCAAAATGAGATGATTGTTTCCACACCATGCCACAAAGTGGTCCACCACCTTCCTGTACTCAGCTTCTTGACCATCTCTGAACCACCCCACGACTGCAGAATCATCCGAGTATTTCTGCAGATGACAGGAGTCTGTCTTGTACTGGAAGTCTGAGGTGTACAGAGTGAAAAGGAATGGTGAGAGTACAGTCCCCTGTGGTGCTCCTGTGCTGCTGACTACCTGGTTAGACTCACAACCCTTCAGTCTCACAAACTGTGGTCTATTTGTCAGGTAGTCTTTGATTCAGGAGATTGTTGAGGCCTCCACCTGAGTCTTCTGGAGTTTCTGACAAAACAAATCAGGTTGGATTGTATTAAATGCACTGGAGAAATCAAAGAACATGATCCTCACAGTGCTGCTGGCTTTGTCCAGATGACAGTGGGTTTGTTGAAGCAGGTGTATGATGGCATCTTCAACTCCAACTCCACAGCGATAAGCAAACTGAAGGGGGTCCTGATGGTTTACTGTTTGCTTACTCAGGTGGGCCAACAGGAGTCTCTCTAGGACCTTCATGATGTGGGATGTCAGGGCAACAGGTCTACAGTCATTGAGGACTGATGGATGAGTTTTCTTTGGTATCGGAACAAGACAGGAGGTCTTCCACAACACCGGAACCTTCTTCTGGGCCAGGCTAAGGTTGAAGAGGTGCTGCAGAATCCCACAGAGCTGCTCTGCACAGGCCTTCAGGACTCTAGGGCTGACATGATCTGGACCTGCAGCCTTATTCCTATTCAGTCTCTCCAGTTGTACCTTCACCTGACTTCTTGAGACACACAGGTGGAAGGGGGAAGCAAAGGAATCATCAGCATCTTTTGATATGGTTGAAGGCAAACATGTAGAAGCAGAAGGGTCTAGGGCTGAGGTGGAAGATAAAAAATGTGAGGTGTTACTGGACAGCTGTGGGTCCTGTGGGTCAAAGGAAGATGGAATGTCTGTTTGGCTGTGAGCAGGAGAGGAGGATGTGTAGCTGGTTTCTGAACTGAACCTATTGAAGAATGTGTTCAGTTCATTGGCTCTGTCCAGACCTCCATCGGTGTGATCTTCTTTCTAAATATTATATAATATAATATATATAATATAATAATATAATTATAAAGTGATTATAATGTGCAAAGATTTATTTTCTGAGTATGATACTAAATTAATAGCATATCTTAAATATTGCACAGATTGCATGTTTGGATAGTTGCCTGAATTAAATTTCCCTGTTTTTGGATGAATAGCAGTGATGCTAGATTCATACTTGCATTTTACTATTGAATGCTTATTTCAAGTCTATGAGTTTAGTTTGGTTGTTGTTTTCTTCTAGAAAGAACTAAATGAAGTTGCTTCCGCTTGGAACCACCACAGGATACGTCCAGCACACAATTCACGAAGTCCTCACGGCCGCCCATCCATAATGTACACAGTACCTCAGGTGTATGGAACCAGAGACTATCTACACAGCATCGATCTGAACAGGGTTGAAGCCTGTTTGGAAAACTGTGTTTTCAAAGACTTTCCATGCGATGAAGACGTCTTCAGTATCTGTGTAGACCTCTTCAGTATCTGTGTAGACCTGATTTCAGAGCATAACCTGGATGTCAGATGATGTGTTTGCAACAACTGATCTATATATAAGACTCAGACAGCTAATTACCAGTGATTTGGAACTGCAGTGATACATGTAAAAACATTTTGTTGTGTTGACAGTTTGCTACCTTGTCACTAACTTGGACTTCAGTAGACATTTCCTGGGAGTACCTGTATTTGCTTCAACACAGTGTTGCACAAGTGTAAAGATGGGTCAAAGTCATTCACAAGCTCTGTAACTAAGTAAGAAGAGACACTAAAATAAGATCAATGCATGCTGAGCTGATAAAATAAGTCTGACATTAGAAAAATATATTGATACATTGCACTAGTATGGTCAGATGACTTTTCATTTTTATATTTTCCCTTTATTATCAATATCACTGCATTAGAGTTTGAACATTATGCTGATTATTAAAGAGGAAATAAAGGAATTGAAAACTGCTGTAGAAACCTCATTATTTTTCATGTGTGCATCCCAATGCTGATTTGAAGCCCCCATCCCAAATAAATCACACTTATAAACTGAGAAAGTGGTTTATTGTACTTCAAAATAATAAAAAAGTCTCTAAATAGCCATTACGGAAGACTTTACAGAAGATTTTTTTTTTAAATAATTTAAAAAAATAATGACAATGCTTCAAGGTGTAAAAAAAGAAAAAAAAAGTGTTCTTTCTCAGTTGTTTTCTGGTTAAATCTGATATTGATGTACTGCAATGGCACCAATCTGTTATTGAAGATATTTTAAGGTTATGCTTACTTATAACAGCAATATAAATAAAATGCTGAGTAAACAAAAACAAATTTTCACAAATAAGGGTAAATAAAACACTTTACTCCATTTGTTCCAGAACTATATTCAAACAGAGTAGCAACATGTTCATGCACTGAACATTTAAAGTAGGTGAATAATATAAGAAAACATCAGAAATTATTCATAAATGATTTATACACCTAAGAGCTGCTTGTTTACAAGCGTGGCGGCCATATTGTATTTTTAACTGTGGAATTAACCAGCTTTTGCGGCCTCAAGTAAAATGATTAAAAGTAAAACAAAATTATAGTATCTACATTTATCAAACCCAAAAATATTGAGAAAATAAATTTTACAGCCGACTCAAATTTATGTTTTAAACTTTAACTTTGGATTACTTTTAACAGAAATAAAACATAAACGCCGGTAGGAGAGTGCCTACTGTGACATTGCTGGTCTTATAAATACTCTAGAGAACAATACAATGCAAAATAGAAACACCGTGGAGGTAAGATGAGCTAAAAAACAGTTTTTAAGACTATGCTAAACTTTGAAAGTTTAATGCAAAAAATATCCTTAGTCACATGTTCTTCAACTGAAGTCTGTTACACTATATCCATCACCCATACACTACTTTCTAGGACCTTGTTTATTTCGTGTCGAAACTCTGGATAGTTATCATAATTAACTGGCAACTCTAGGTAGCAACCACATGTGTGGGCAACTGGCCGTCTCTGAATACCTTGAAGTTGAGTGAAACTAACACTGATGGGTTTTTGAAGAAACAAATCAGATCCTGTGCAGAACCGAAGAAAAAGTGACAGGTGCTGTGTGTCTGATTCTCTGAGATAAGAACTTAAATATCTGCTGATGTTTTTCTGCTGTGCATTCATGACTGCAGGGTTATACAACTGAACGTATAACCTTTCTTAAAGTTGGTTGGTGATTTTCATATGCAGCTGTAATACTTTCCATCTCTGACCTCAGCGGGGAAAGCTCAGTGCTCCACTGCTCAATAACAAAGGCAGGTTCCTGAATGAGCTTTTGGTGGGCAAGCTCCTCAAGTAGTAGCTCAATGTTATCAGCTGTTGGTACTCTTCGACAGTTATGGAGATCCATGATTTCCAGAAGCTCTTCTCTGTCCACACTCCGAAAATCTGAACGGCAAGATTCAAACACCATTCGATCGGACTCTGTAACATACCTTAGGAAGCTATCAACAAGAGGACTCTTTATACAACCAAGAGCTGCTTGTTCCAGTATTACTGGAGCAAGTTTTATAGGCAGGTACTTCTGTTTTTGCCAGCCAAAGGCAATGATTCGGCCAATGCTTTCCCATTGTTGCTGTCCAAAATCATGACGCAAGTAGGGCACCTTAAAGTTATTGCCCATTGTGCACTGTTCATAAACGTCCTGCCAAAACTCAGAGAGGACATCCCTCAAAACTCCTCCATCATCAACAGCCTTTTCTCGCCTTCCATCAGGAAGCACCACTTGAATACATATGTCCTCCTGAGTGACACTTAGATCACAAAAATGTGAAATTAGTTCTTTCAGGATTTGGCCACGGTGAAGAACAAGGATTTTTTTAATCCCTTCTCTCTGAACAATGGGCTCGTCCAAAGAATCAAAGTGTAAAGAAGAAAGCCCTGGACTAGATGACTGTGTAGACAGCGGAAGGGTGTCATCAAGACTGAGACTATCTGTGTTAGAAATGTGTCCTGTGAAAAAGGTAACAGTGCCACTGTCTTCTAAAATGTCAACATTGATTGCTGCATCTAGCTCTTGGACATTGGACAAATCACCCATGTCATCAGTAGAGTAAACTAGGTTAACATTATCACTGCTGCTGTTTGTCAGGTCACTGCTGGTTCCAACATATATGACATCAACACTGTCTGGTGCTTTGGATTGAGTCAGTGGTGTGCAAACCTGAGAGTGAGTAGAAAAACTTAAAGCTCCTTGTTCATTTCCACTGGGGTTGTCTGGTTCTGAGTCACTGCCAATGTCCTTCTTTTTGGTTGTTAGGTAAAATCGCAAAACAGGTAGTTTTGTCTGTTCATAAAGTTCTCCAACGGTAATATGTTGATCAAGTGGAATGTTCCTGAAAATCTGTCATGTCAACCTCAAAATCTGTAATTCTTCCCTGTGAATTTCTTTGAGACAGAAAAAACAAACCCACTGCCTTTTCAATTAACTAATTTTTTCTGCAGTCCTTTGACACATCAATTTTTCTTGTTCCACCACCTTTCTTTGTCCTAACTTGAAAAAACTTCCCATCTCGAGAATTCAGCCATCCTATCTCAACTTTTCAGATACTTTTTTGAGCATTTCTGATGCTAACATTTTCAGAGACCTGCTTCTGATCGTTGCCTTTGTTCCTTGAAATCTTGGCTCTCAATCGGTCAAAAAGTTTTGATTTTCGGCCAGCAGGATCATTTTCCTTCCGTCTGCAATATCCAAGAAGTGCAAGTCGATCACCATACGATGGGAGATAATCCTTAAGCTGCTCATCTGTCATGAGCAGAAGGACACTGGAGTCAATCTAGAGAAAAAAAATTGTTAAAACAGTTATTTAACCTTTAAAATGGAAAACAAACCCAGTAAAAACGGCCACATGATAAAACTTATCTGTCCTCACTATGTCTCTATAATAGTGTTGTATAACTCCTAAATGGTACTGATTTCCTTAACAATCTAGCTACCTTATCCTTTTCCAGTCGTTGTATGACTTCCTCTGAAACATCCCGTGATTTTAAGAAGTCATATATCTCATCCATGTTACATACAATAACTAATGAATAATGTCTAATAAAAATATACATAGCAAAAGATTTATTATGAACATGATAGTACGGATGGATGATATTACTGAAAAACAACGATACAAGCATTTTATATCAGTTTATATCAATAATTATTGATTAGTCTTTTTTAATATCTGAAATACTGCCAAACTGGTGATGTGACCTTTCCTATTTTATCCACAGTTTTCACACCGTTATTTATTCATTTATTTTCTAAACAGTTATGAGGCACAGTGGTGAAACATGAAACTGCTGCTCCGCAAGTTTAGCTTGCTGCTAGTTCACCAGTGAGTGAGGGAGTGAGTTAAACAATGCCATCAACCTAGCTGAGCTGGCCTTGAGAGGTTGAGTAGCTAAAGCCTTTCCTCCACCTACATCCTCCAGAATGCTATGTGGTTCTGGATCAGAGTTCAGAGAATATTCTATATGTTGAATATTCTATCAGATGTACTACCTATTGATACTGATCACGTGTATATTGTGATATATATTACTGATTTATTGTCCAGACCTACATGACAGATAGAAACTTTATTTCAGACTCAAGCTCCAGCTTAAAAAAACAGGATAACAGACAACCAAACAGCTGTACAGATCTGCAATCATAAACCAATACACAAAGAAACTACATAAGAGTAATAAAGAAACTCTACCAGTGACTCCACAACTAAAGTTCTGTGTTTACATTTGTCCCCTAAAATATTTTAATGGTTGAACACTTTCCAAAATGAAACTGTCATC
Organism: Girardinichthys multiradiatus; assembly: GCF_021462225.1. NCBI lineage: Eukaryota > Metazoa > Chordata > Actinopteri > Cyprinodontiformes > Goodeidae > Girardinichthys > Girardinichthys multiradiatus. Next base: position 31,863,143 of record NC_061799.1, on the reverse strand, counting down.
TTTATAAAACGGTCAAGTACATGAATAAATGATTTTTACAAGAGTTGCCACTTACCTCTGTTTAGGTTTAGGTTCAGGTCAAAGGAACCTCCTCGGTCTGTCTCTTTAGCCCCTGTAGTTATCCTGAAAGTTGAGTAAAGTTAAGAATTTAACATTTTTAACAGGGCCTGCCTGTTTTTGTTTTTTGTTTTGTTTTGTTCCATGTTTTTCAATTTTCCTTATTTTTAATTGCTTTTATAAATATTGTCGATCTAAAGCTGTAGATCACCGGCATTCGCTTAGCTTAAGTGTACATGAAACCGCTAAGAAAACAGGTTGAAAACTGATGCATATTACTGTACTTACATATTTTACTCTTGTCTAGATATCGACAAAAACAATTTAACGGTGAAGAAAGTGAATCACATTATGCTTAACAAAACGTGCATACAACAAGCTGATGGGTGTGTTTTAACCTACTAGCTAGTGCTTATATTTTTACTGCAAAATAATTAAACATATTAACTTGTTGAATTCTTGGAGTGCATTAACGAACTTTTTTTCGCACTCTGAAATAAGAACGATCTAATCAACGGACTACTTCAAAAAACCATGCTAAATATGCTATAACAAGGTTAGCGCGCTTTGACGGTTAACCTGCAGCTAGCTAAGACAAAGACCGATGTACACACCACCACACGATCAAAAAGCATTTAAAACGAAGGAATCTAAACCGAAACTATCCAGCAGCTTTTCTCTGATACTTACAGTTCACTCGTTTACATATATGATAAAGCCAGTCTGCAGGCGTTTCCGTGGCGACACAAAACTAACACAACTATAACCTAGGCAATCAAGAAAGGCGAACCGACCTTTTACTGACTTTTAATCCAATAGCAAATGTTACCGAATAATGAGGTCCTAACAGTTTACCTTGGATTTAGGATCATATTTAACTGGGTGCTGGAGCATGCTGTTTTTCTGAGGGGGTTGTCTCTAACTGCTCCGGTATCTCATAATTATGACTTTGAAAGTCGAAATTATGACTTTGAATCTCATAATTATGTTTTGATCAAGATGTTACATCGAGCTGGTAAATTGTTTTTATAATTAAATCACACACACACACACACACACACACACACACACACACACATATATATATACATATATATATATATATATAAATATATATATATATCGTAAATTCCGGACTACAGAGCGCACCTGATTAAAAGCCGCATGCTCTAATTTTAGAAAGAAAACCAATTTTGTACTTGTACAGGCCGCATCGGATGTTAAGCCGCGGGTGTCCCACGTTGTAATATGATTTACACAGAAAGATATTACACGTGAGGAATTTTTAACTTTTAACTTAATCCATATGGTAATATAAACAAATGCATATTGCAAATGCTTTTTTTCGAACAGTGGATAACACGACTACCTTTAAATATACGTACGTTATCAGTAACTGAAGAGCAACTGAACAGTGCACAAACAACATTCCAGTATCTCCTAACTGATATACACTGCAGCCTACCAGGTCAAAAGTAATTGATCGTCTTCTTCATCTTCTTCCTGCGCACTGAAACCATCAAAGTCCTCTTCTTCAGTGTCCAAATTAAACAGTCTCAGGATCTCTTCACTCACTTCAGCCTCTTAGTTGACGCTCTCACTTGAGCGCACATGGTCCCTTTTAATCACGCAGCAGTCCAGCCTTACGAAACCTGTTGGTGATTTTCCATGTTGATGAGGATGAATACAATACCGGTAATTGAATTGTGAAAGTTCTCTTGATTTATTGCACAAGTTCATAGGACCTCTTTGAACTACTCAGCAATTTCATTGGTCCACTGTTACCAGGCAAAATGTTTTTGGTGGCATGAAAAAAAACATGCATCAGCCTCACCGTTGTATAGGCCGCAGTGTTCAAAGTGTACACACACACACACACACACACCGGTCACTTTATTAGGTATACCTGTCCAACTACTTGTTAACGCAGATTTATATTCAGCCAATCACATGGCAGCAACTCAATGCATTTAGGCATGTAGACATGGTCAAGACGATCTGCTGCAGTTCAAACCGAGCATCAGAATGGGGAAGAAAGGTGATTTAAGTGACTTTGAACGTGGCATGGTTGTTGGTGCCAGACGGGCTGGTCTGAGTATTTCAGAAACTGCTGATCTACTGGGATTTTCACGCACTACCATCTCTAGGGTTTACAGAGAATGGTCAGAAAAAGAGAAAATATCCAGTGAGCGCAATTGCCTTGTTCATGCCAGAGGTCAGAGAAGAATGGCGAGACTGGTTCGAGCTGATAGAAAGGCAACAGTAACTCAAATAACCACTGGTTACAACCAAGGCATGCAGAAGAGCATCTCTGAATGCACAACACGTCGAACCTTGAGGCGGATGGGCTACTGCAGCAGAAGACCACACCGGGTGCCACTCCTGTCAGCTAAGAACAGGAAACTGAGGCTACAATTCGCACAGGCTCACCAAAATTGGACAATGGAAGATTGGAAAAACGTTGCCTGGTCTGTTGAGTCTCAATTTCTGCTGCGACATTCGGATGGTAGGGTCAGAATTTGGCGTCACTAGCATGAAAGCATAGATCCATCCTGCCTTGTATCAACGGTTCAGGCTGGTGGGGGTGGTGTAATGGTGTGAGGGATATTTTCTCGGCACACTTTGGGCCCCATAGTACCAATTGAGCATCATGTCAACGCTACAGCCTACCTGAGTATTGTTGCTGACCATGTCCATCCCTTCATGACCACAGTGTATCCATCTTCTGATGGTTACCTCCAGCAGGATAACGCGCCATGTCATAAAGCATGAATCATCTCAGACTGGTTTCTTAAACGTGACAATGAGTTCACTGTGTTCAAATGGCCTCCAGTCACCAGATCTCAATCCCATAGAGCACATTTGGGATGTGGTGGAACGGGAGATTCGCATCATGGATGTGCAGCCGACAAATCTGCAGCATCTGTGTGATGCTATCATGTCGAAATGGACCAGACTCTGTGAGGAATGTTTCCAGTACCTTGTTGAATCTATGGCACGAAGAATTAAGGCAGTTCTGAAGGCAAAAAGGGGTCCAACCTGTTACTAGCAAGGTGTACCTAATAAAGTGGCCGGTGAGTGTCTGTATAGGCAGGTTGTGGAATATGCTTAGTTGTATCCAGCTGACTACCCTGGCTGTGAGGTGTTCAATGTATTCATCAGAGAACAGTTTTTCATTTATAATTCTTTTTTGCAAAATTATAAGCAACGTTTTTCATAGAATATTCTTTTTGCACATTGGTTTTCATAGTTTGTCATCGATTATTCTTTTGTAAGAAATAACCTTGCTTACTATTACTTATAGATGAGATTTCACACACAGACCAGAATAATAAAGTATAAGTGCTAATGTTTGCTTTCAAGCATACGGTTGCATAAGCATAAGGGTGTTCATTAGTATACTTGGCACTAGGACACCCTTGGCAGGAGGTCGACGATTGACTTTGTCGGACCATATTGGACCATGTGTACGTTGCTGGAGCTGCTATGCTGTTCAGCGTCATCGGCCATTTTGTACCCCAGGATAGTCTGCTACTACAAATCCCAGAGGGAACCGTGCCTGATAGGACGGGGGCGTCGCAACTCTGATGCCACAGTGGACTATATATGGGCACCGGAGACGCCCACCATTGCTTTCAAGCTGGAAACCGGACCAGCATCTGAGGCGCGTCACTCTGTAGATAATCCAAGAAAATCCCACGTGGACTTTCATTCATTCTCCCCCGTTGGCCAACGAGACGAAAATTCGTGAAAGAAGCTCCGGGAATAGGAAGGCCCGAAGTTTGCAACTTTACAGATCGAAGGCGTGGATTTGACACGTGACCAAAACCACGGAGGTTTTCAAGGAGACGCAATCTTCCTCCTTGTTTCGTCCCAGTCGACTGTTGACGGTCCGTCATATTGCTTCTTTTTGCCAAAGGAGGCCAAGGACTACGCTGACCGCTTCTTGTAGTTAATTGCGGACGTGCAGTAACTCCCTCTTCTCTCTCCCCTTCCCTCCCTCAGCGCCAGAGGAGGCACCACCAAGTAACTCCGTTCTGTTTTTTTTTATTTCTATTAAAATAGCTTGGGCAGGATAGAGTAGGATTTTAGGGCGATTTAGAATCGCCACTTATTGTCCAATGTGTTCGAAATTGTATGTGCATGGCTTACGTAATTGAATTTTAATTATAGCTGGACTCCGAGGCCGCCGAGTCTCGCAAGTTGTGCTAATGTGTGAAAACCTGAGCGCAGGTGCCCTGTAAAATTGGACTGCTATAACCTCATGGTGAAACTCTACCATTTTCTTTGTCTGCACCCTGCGTGTTCCTTTTAGCGGTTGCCGCCAAATGTTTTATTACTCTTTGTGTCTCTCTGAGTTACAACTGTGGGGGGATGTTTTATGACCCTGTGGGGTGTGTTACACTGAGCTACGTTTTGGGGGGTGCCGCTCCAAAGCTTCGTCAGCACCATATAACTGCAATAACTGCTGGTTTGATTTCGTACACACTTCATGCTGTTTTATTCTGTTTAATTAGATATTGTACTCCTTTCTTTTGTGTAGAACTTTGCATGCTTGATTAGGTGAAGATTATTGAATCAGAATAGTAAGGTGTATCAGGGCTGTTGATTTAATAAATATTCACGTAGATAAAGATAAAGCATTTGTGTTTATTTTGAGCAAGAGTGATTTGTCTGTCAAAATAAGGTCAAAGTTCCTCACGTTTTGGCAGAAACAGTTGATTAAACAGTGACATCTAGTAACAGTTATCTATTAGTACTGATAATTTATTAATTGTAATTATTAAGGGCTTTGAGTCACAATTACAACACCAGAGGACATCTCTGATTTTGATTCATAAATAAGGATTTTTGGTTAAGAAATTAATTTTCTCAAATTATGATTTTCAATTATAATTATTGATAAATATTAATTAATCAATATTCATAATCTTAACAACTTTGTAGTCGTCTCTTCAGACCTTTGGCTGCGTGTTTTGGACACTCAGGTGAAGAGAGATGCTGAGCTGTCCACCAATCACCACCTGGTGGTGAATTTGATCTGCTGGAAGAGGAGAAAGCTGGGAATGTCTGGCAGAACCCTCAGCCAGGAATGTATTCAACTCCCACCTCTGGGAGAGCTTTGACCAGATTCCGTGGGAGGTTGGAGACATAGAGTCAGAGTGGACCGTGTTCTCTGCGTCTATTGTCGATGCTGCCGCCCGTATCTGTGGCCATAAGGTCTGCAATCCCCAAACCCGGTGGTGGACACCGGCAGTAAGGGATGCTGTCAAGCTGAAGAAGGAGTCCTATCGGCTTTGGTTGGCTTGGGGGACTCCTGAGGCGGCTGACGGGTACTGTTAGTCCAAGCATGCCGTGGCCCAGGCTGTGGCAGAGGCAAAAACTCGGGCCTGGGAAGAATTCGGTGAGGACATGGAGAAGGGCAACCAGTTGGCCTTGAAGCAATTCTGGCAAACTGTCTGGCGCCTCAGGAGGGGGAAGCAGTGCTTTGCCAACACTATTTACAGTGGGGGTGGGCTGACCTCGACTGGGGACATTATTTGCCGGTGGATGGAGTACTTTGAGGATCTTCTCAATCTTGCCGTCACGCATTCCCTGGTGGAAGCAGAGGCTGATGCCTCGGGGTTGGTCTCTTTTATCACCCAGGCTGAAGTCACCGAGGTGGTTAAGAAGCTCCATGGTGGCAGGGCTTTGGGGCTGGATGAGATCCACTCTGAGTACTTCAAGTCTCCGGATGTTGTAGGGCTGTAATGGTTGACACGCCTCTTCAACGTTGCATGGTGGTCAGAGACAGTGCTTCTGGACTGGGAGACCGGAGTGGTGGTCCCCCTTTATAAGAAGGGTGATCGGAGGGTGTTCCAACTATAGGGGGATCACACAAGTGTTTTGTGGACCTGAGGAAGGCTTTCAACTGTGTTCCTCATGGTGCCCTGTGGAGGTTGCTCCAGGAGTACGGAGTCAGGGACCTTTTATTAGGGACCATCCGGTCTCTGTACAAGCGGAGCAGGAGTTTGGTCCACAGCGCCGGCACTAAGTTGGCCTGTTCCCAGTGCATGTTGGACTCCGGCAGGGTTGCCCTTTGTCACCGGTCCTGTTCATAACTTTTATGGACAGGATTTCTAGTAACACCCAAGAGCCGGAGGGCATCTGGTTTGGGGACCAGTGGATTTTGTCACTTCTATTTGCAGATCATGTGGTCCTGCTGGCCCCACTAGCCAAGACCTACAGGATGCACTGGGGCGCTTCACAGCTGAATGTGAAGCAGCTAGAATGCAGATCAGCTCTTCCAAGTTTGAGGCCATGGTTCCTGACCGGCTTGTCCTCTTCAGGTCGGACGGGAGTTCCTGCCTCAAGTGGAGGAGTTCAAGTATCTTGGGTTCTTGTTCAAGGGTAAGGGGAGAATGGAACGGGAGATCAACAGACGGATCGGTGTTGCTTCCGCAGTAATGGAGGCACTGTGCCGGTCCGTTGTGGTGAAGAGAGAACTGAGCTGAAAAGCAAAGCTCTCGATTGGTTGGTCTACGTTTGTACACTCACTTATGGCCATGAACTTTGGGTCATGACTCAAAGAAAGAGATCCTGGATATAAGCGGCTGTAATGAGCTTCCTCTGTAGGATGGCCGGGCACTCCCTTAGAAATAGGGTGAGGAACTCGGTCATCCAGAAGGAGCTCGGAGTAGAGCCACTGCTCCTCCACATCGAGAGGAGCCAGTTAAAGTGGCTCTGAGAAACCTTTACTCTTAAGACTAAATAAGAGAAGAATGGAACAACACCTGAGGGGTTCTAATACTTTTGTCAGTTCCTGTAGAGTATCAAGGAGCAAATCAAGCAAGGCACTAAAAATTTCCATAACAGTGATCTGATATTTAGTTGAGTTCATGTTTTCACCAGAAAGATGTTGGAGCTAAAAGAGGGGAAAGAACTCTGGGAATGATCAAGCTCAAATAGTGGTCTGGCTGCAGTCACGCTCTGGTGGCTTTACTTTCCTCTGCAGAACTATCTCCATATATCAGAACACAACAGATCCATTAGTGCGGCTCAGAGAGTTCTCCATCGGCAAATAACAGAGGAACCTGGGTTACATTTTTAAGTCTCTTGTTACATAAAATATGCAAATACTCTGAGAGCAAGTTTATTTGACTTAAAAAGTACATATCACAGTTGGTGATGGTTTTCATAAATGTTCTTTTTAACCGCTGACAAAAATTTGGTGAATGCTCATAGTGTAATATCTTACATATTTGATATGTAATCAAATTTTATCCAGTATAACTAATAAAATTACTAAAAATAAAATATAATAATAGTTTGAAAAATTGATAAATGCAGAGTTGAAAGGACACTTTTTAGAGAGGGAAGGGGAAGAAAAATGGGTTTGGGCTAAATCCCCCAATCTTTGAAGACTCTAAATAAATACGCCCCTGTGTATGACCTTTTGACAGAATATTAAAATTTTTTTGCAGATTTATTTCCTCCATGGAAAATCATTTTCTTTCATCTACAGTGGCCCTAATACTCCATTGTAAAAAAGAAATATACATATACATATTCAGTTGTAAATTTTAGAAATGAAAGACTGCATTAAAATGAAAGATTTGTGGTTTTCAGTAGTAGCTTAACTGTTTTTACAAAATTAAACATTGAATTACATGGGTTTTGTAGAAGGAATTTATTTTGTTAAATTGTATTCTTGGCTTAAGAGAGCATGTTCCTGCCAAAAGACAAATGTGATAGCTTTGTTCTGTCCAACATGGCAAGTAAGCAATCCAAAAACAACTCGGACATGGTGGGAGTGGAAAGATTACTGGGACTGTAATTGTAAAACTGTCACAAAGATTGATTTGAAATCTTGCATGTGGTGTTATTCGGATTATTCCGGGAATCTCTGCTAAGAGTCCATAGTAAGGATTTGCGTAAGACCAAATGTTACATTGGATTTTTCAAGGGTTTCATGCACACACCAATGTTATGAATCTCAATAAATACACCTTGTAAGAATAGAAGGAAGGGATTTTTGGAAATTTTGGTGAAGACGTTTTTGTGCAGTGAATGCAAATAAAGTTTCCCCGTGTAGACTGGGTGAAGAGAGAGCTCTCAGTTTTGTGTCTAATTGTTAACTCAGTAGTACTGCTGCTGTCTTCCAGAGTTTCCTCCAGGTACTCTGATTTTCTCATGCAGTTCAAACAGATGCATGTTGGGTTAATTGGAAATTCAAAATCTATCTTAAGTATCACTTTGGGAGTAAAAGGATTTTCATATTTATGTTGGACTGGTGACTTGTCTAGGATGTGCTACCAAATGTATTAAACCCAACTAAATAGCAGACAGTTTTAAATGAAATTAAAAGAAAATTCAATGTAGTACCTTTTAATCAAAGAGCGCTGAACACTTGTGTCGAACCTTTAGATCCTAGTGGCCCTTGTTGTTTATGTAATGGTTGGAAGATGATCACTTGTCATGGCATCCCTGCCTTGAAGCAGGTTAAATCATTTCTGTACCATTTATTTACTGAGTTGCTGAAGTTTTTAAGGTTAAGCTTATCTCTATATTAATAATTGTATGATTGTTATAGAAGTTTATGTGTTCATTTACTCTGTTTAGGGGGTGGATCCCTGCACAATCGAGCCGGTAACGTTTTATTAATTCACTGTTGTTCATTGTACAAAGAATGTCTCTTTTTTTTCTCTTTCAGCCATCTTCTCTGCTTAAGACACTCTTAGGCTCATTTAAAGTCCTCCTCGCTACTCTTCACGTTTGCTCACGTTAGGAGCTCTCTTAAGCCCTGAGGTGCTTTGTTAATAACTTTCATCCCAGTGAGATAAAATTCTAAGAAAAATCAAGAAATTCTAAGATTTTTCTTAAAATTATGTCACTTCAATTCCAACTCCACAGCTATAAGAAAACTGCAGAGGGTCCTGAAAGTTGCGTGTTTGCTTACTCAGCTGGGCCATTTGTGTGACTATGCTGTGCTCGCTGTTGATGGTCTCCATAAATCTGTTGACAGCCTCACTGCACTCATGGCATAATATTTAGAAACGGTTACACCTATGCTTAAAACCATGTGTAATATGCTTTTTGCAACACCAGATGACACCAGACCTGTATTTCTCAAGGAGGCCTCTGTCATTTGATCTTTGATCAATGCTGCAACTACATTCTTGTTGTCCACCAGATAAACTCTTTGCAAGCAGATGAGGACACCTAAATTGCCAGGGACATCCTATACTGGTGGCTCAATTCTGGAGGTTGGTGTGCTGGGATTGTCAGAATAATCCTCTGCCTTTCTGCAATAGTTCTGTGTCATTATGTGAAGTTAGAAAAAATGATTTCCAAATTTTGGTTTAAGATTTCTTTCTGTGGATTGCAATAGGTCTCTACACATCAATCCCTCCCTTGCCCTAGACTTTTCCTTCTCAGACGACCAAGATTGGAAACACAGTAATTGGCTAAAAATAAAGGGGTGATAGGCATGCCTTGTACAGGGGACAAAACTGGTATGACACTACTGTCCAGTATTACAACTTCACCAGAAATATTTCACTCTGACAAATCTATAACTTTCTATAGCAGTTGGTGAGAGGCAGACAATTGTCCTTGTTAACTCATTTTTATTGATTTGTCATCAACCATTTCCTCCAGGATATTCCATCATATTTTCTTCAGAAGGAGTTTAGATGTCTTAAAAGCAGTAGGAAAAAAACACCTGTGTGAAGTATTCAATTTACGCATATTCTTTACAAAAGAGGAGATGAAAGTTTTAATGAGGAATGATTTTTGGTATTTGGTCCAAAAGGCACAGTTTCAGTTTCTTGCGAAGCCACCCTGCTGATCAAAACAGTGTCATTTGAGACATAACTCTCAAGTGTTTACCAGATATGGCGGTCCAATACTGCCATAATTAAGAATACATAGGCAAATAAATAAATGACCCAATAAAATAATTACTGGGCCAATAAGTAGCATTTAATAGTGTGCCATTAAATGCAACAAAATAATAATAAGAGATTTGTTGGGTGTGAAAACTTGTATCTTGTGTTTATCACTCATAAGACCTTGTAGATTCTGCACATGTGAAACTAGACATAGAGGCTGACTCGTATCTGCTAATCTTCTAAAAACAGCTGTTCCTCTTTTTACACATACCCTAACTGTCTGAACTGTCTGTTGAACTGTTTGAACCAGCGTATAAATAAAGAGAGAAGGGGTGTCAACACTTTGTAGTTTGCACTGCAAAGTGGACTACCCTTGCTGCAAGTAAAACTGACTGTATCGTTCTTGCCTCTGAGTTGACTAATTAATACCTAAAAGCCTGGATTGATGTTATGTCAGTGAAAAGAATCCTGACGTTCCCTGTTGTGGATCTAAAGCCCACCCTCTTTTGAGGACCCACCCTCTTTTGAGGACCCACTCCCCTTCTTGAGGACCCTCCCACCTTCCTGCGCTATATATCAGGGTCTAACTGCGAGCTCACAGACTCTTCTTCTTCATAACGGCGGGCGGCAGACCTTGAGAATGTATGGAGCGTACGGGAAAACACCATACTGGGACCTCTACAGCCAGCAAGAAGAGACCGTCTTCTCTCCTGATCATGATAAAAGCTTCAACACCGGGCCGTATCATCCACCTTCTCCAGACCTCTACTCACCAGCCGCCTCATCGTCGCAGCTCTTTGAGTCCCTATTCAGTTCAGGGACACCGACAGGATACAACCTCAGATCGTATCATCTGCCTTCACCCGACCTCTATACACCGCTATGCGTGGCTGAGTCTGTGCACACAGATATCCAACCTGAAGACAAGAGGGTGATCGTGGAGGACGAGGTAACCATCAGCTACTCACCCTCCCCACAAACTCCAGACCCGATACCTGCCCCTCAGCCTTCACCAGAGGAGGAGGAGAGTAATCAGGGTGATGAAATTGACGGCTGGATCTCAAGCGCTCTCATCAATACGGTGAAAACAGCAATACTTCATTTATTCAACATAACCTGTTTGAACTATGTCAAAGAAACCTGTTATGGGTGCATTACGAACCACCCGAGCCAACGACAGCATCAGTGCCTGGAGATATTGGAGGAGGAGTATTACCAAGTCAACTTTCAACGCATCGTGCGATGACTCGTAAACCCCAAGCTCCTTCCTGCTATTCGGAAACTTCTGACACTTCGACGCATACAAGCTGATGACTTCAGAGTGAAAACGATTGCTGAGACAGTTTTATATGAACTGAAATCGGTACAAGGCTTCCATAGTGCAATCACTGATATGTACGATAAGATGAGTGGTAATGATTGTCTCAAGCAGCTTAACTCTGTCTCAGAGTGCTACAATCCGATCTCAGATGATTGATGACTTGTTTTGTCTTTTCTGTATTCTCTCTCAGCTTTCTACTGGTATACATATATAACAGTTTTTTTTTTTTGAAAAGATTGCAATGTTTGAATTGATCTTTATTATCTGAATGTGTTTTTTTTCTGTTTCTCTACTAAATACAGGTACAAAATAAAAAAAGAAGTATAAATATACCCTCAGGTGTTTGTTTTATTCATTATTTAACAAGTAGTCGTCAGAGTGAGCATAAAACTGGGATGTCTGAAAGAAGGATCATGAAAAATTTATATTACAACCCATCAAATCCTGGAAGTTTAGGGGGTTTAGAAAGGTTGAGGAGGGTTATACAAGATGAAACGGGGAAGAAGGTAGCGGCTGAAAAAGTTAAAGATTTTTTATCGGGAAAAGATACCTATACACTACATAAACCTGCAAAAATAAAGTTCCCGAGAAACAGAGTTTTTGTCACCAGACCATTGAGACAGTTCCAAGCCGATCTCTGTGACATGCAAGCTCTGGCCAAGGAAAATGACGGTTACAATTATTTATTAACAGTCATTGACATCTTTTCAAAGAGGGCGTATGTACGTGTTTTGAAGAGGAAAACTGCTGCAGAGGTGCTAAAGGCTTTTGAATCAGTTTTTAAAGAAAGTCGGGTCCCAAAAAAACTTCAGACTGATGCAGGGAAATAATTTTTTAACAAGAAATTTAAGCTTCTAATGGAGAAACACGGTATTGAACATTTTGCCACAGCAAGTGAAGCAAAAGCCTCTGTGGTTGAGAGGTTTAACCGTACGTTAAAAACAAGGATGTGGAGATATTTTACTGCTAACAACACCCGGCGGTACATTGACGTCCTGCAAAATTTAACTAGAAGCTACAACCACAGCTACCACACCAGCATTAAGATGAGCCCAATGGAAGTGACCTCAGAAAATGCCTTTCAAGTGTTTCAGAATCTGTACGATGTTACCTCCAACAGATATTGCAGGGACTCAGTGACAATGTTTAAACAGGGGGATCTTGTCAGAATAGCCAAGGTCCGTGGAGTGTTTGACAAAAAATACAAACAGAATTTTACGGATGAAGTGTTTAAAGTGTATGAGCGGATACCCCAATCTCCTGTATACAAACTCAAAGATTTGGATGGAGAACCTATTGAGGGTTCTTTTTACGCTGAGGAACTTCAAAAAGTAAAAATATTTAAGGACAAGATGTATCAAGTGGAGAAAATATTAAATCAACGCACCGTCAAGGGTGTCAAACAGGTTTTTGTACGCTGGAAAAATTGGCCTGAGAAATTCAACAGTTGGATCAAGTTTGATGAACTACGAAACGTATAAAATAGGTGTGTACTAAAACCTAATGATTCATACAGCATCATGGAACGCAAGGCAGAGGATGACGGTTTTTACATTACCCTTCCCTCTAATGCTAGCATGGAAGTGTTTAAAAATAATACCAGTTCGAGTTTCCGTGTAAATTTAGCTCAACATATTGATTTAGAAGGCCAATGGATGGTTGCATTAGTAGAGATTTCATACCCTCATACATGGCATAATTTACCGGATTATGATGCCTAATTTGAATGGAGGAAGGTTGGCGATGTGGAGATCAATACGCAAAGGATCCGAAGTGGCTACTATAACAGCGCTATTCAACTCGAGACAGAGATGGAACTGTTTTTCAAAAAATGAACTCGGGTATACGCATTAAATTCAGCAAAGTTCAAAAGAGATTTGCATTTCAAGCAAACAGTCCGTATGAAATACGCTTCTTCAACACTCTGGCTTATATGATGGGCGTGAAACCAGGGGAATGGATTCATGTATCTGAACCAAAACTGGCTCCTTTTCCGGCAGATATAAAGACTGGTTTCTATCACCTATACTGTTACAGCGACGTGGTCAGCCCGCAAATAGTAGGCGACACTTTTGCGCCTTTACTGCGGACCGTCAAAGTACAAGGCGACTTCAGTGATATGGTTACTCTGACGTTTAACCCTGCCCACTACCTTCCAGTTTCCAGAAGACATATTGAAAATATCCATATAGAAATTAAATCGGACCAAAATGTTCCTGTAAATTTCGTCTATGGTAAGACCATCGTAAGACTACACTTCAAACCGGTGATATCACAACGTAGTCTGAGATAAATTTTATTTGTATAAACAGAGATATATATAACCTCTAAGACTGATTGATTATCATTCATATTACCCTGGCCCTTCAACACTGCATCAAGCAGGCAAGAGAGAACATGGCACATCTAAGTCTGAGACGTGATCCAAATCGCTTTGTAAATTACTATGTAAGTCAATCAGGCGGTAATCTGCCAGGGTTTTATGGGGCTCCGGTAATGTACGGACGCGGAATCGGATCATTATTTTCAAAATTATTCCGCTTCGTATCCCCTCTGGTTAAAAAAGGATTTGCTATTGCAAAACCCCATCTTAAAACGGCTGCATCAAATATCGCTTCGGATGTCATCAGTAGAGCCGTGAGTAAAATGAGTGGTTCTACATGCACCAAAGGTCAAGAAGGTTCAGGAATTATGGTTTTATCCAAAAGACCCAGAACAAGACCCCCTGGTGATCGTTTAAGGACAGTTAAAAAACAACGACAAACGCGAAAAAGGAGATCAGTTGGAGCTGACAAACAAAGAGGAAGGAAGTCATCCGCTAGTTTTGATATATTTAAATAATGGCTCTTTTACATAACAAATCATCAGAGTGCACGCTGGCAGAGTTGGACTTATTTTCTGCCCCAATGACGCAGCTATCGATTGAAGATAAAATTTACACCGAGATCCAGCCTTTATCAGCAATCACCGATGGAGGCCCGATCGAGTTTTTCATTCCGGGAGATGGAGAAAAGTATCTAGATCTCAACGATACGCTGTTGCATCTCAGAGTGAAAATTACTAACGAGGATGGAACAAACCTGCCGGATGATGCACCTGTAGGGCTCATCAACTACCTGTTAAACACCATCTTCAGTCAGTGTGACGTCACTCTCGGAGATCGATTGATTTCACAATCCAGCGCTACACATCCATACAGAGCCATGATTGAGACATTGTTAAACTTTTCTGAGGATTCTTTAAAAAGCCAGTTTAGCTCTGGTCTTTTTTATAAAGACACTGCAGGGGCTCTGAACTCTATTGTTACAACTAACGGCCCTAACCAAGGTCTTAACAACAGAGCAGGCTTTACGGAAAATTCCAGGGAGGTACATCTCCTAGGCCCCCTGCATGCAGACATATTTTTCTGTGAAAGACTTATTTTAAACTCTGTTGACCTCAAAATTAAACTTACAAGAGCCAACGATGCCTTTTGTCTCATGGCCGCAAGAGACTCTACTTTCAAACTCAGGATATTAGGAGCATCTCTTTTTATCAAAAAAGTTACTGTCTCTCCAGCTGTACGACTGGGGCACGCTTCAGCTTTAATGAAGGCAAATGCTCTGTATCCACTTTCACGTGTGAATGTAAAAACATATTCCATCCCTGAAAATTCAAGGGTATTCAACCAAGAAAATCTTTTCTTAGGCGTCTTTCCTAAGTATGTGGTGATTGCATTACTGGATCATGACGCTTTTACAGGAACACGCAATCTCAATCCGTTTGACTTTAATCATTTTGATATGGAATATTTAGCTTTGTGTAAGGATGGCAGACAAATTCCAGCTAAGACCTTCCAGCCCAATTTTAACCAAGGTAATTCAGTGAGAGAGTATTACAACTTGTTTACGGCTACAGGACGACATCTAAAAGATCTTCCACTGAGTATAACACGTCAGGAATTTAATCAAGGATACTCTCTATTTGCATTTAATCTTAACCCGGGCGAGGACACATATGCTCTATCTCCAGTTTCCAGTGGGAATTTAAGACTGGAAATGCGTTTCAGAAACCCGTTGCCTCATACCACCACGCTGATCATCTACGCTTGTTATGACTCTATTTTAGAGATTGATTCAAAGAGGCGTGTGCTGGTGGATTATTATTAATCTAATCAGACATGAGTAATCATGAAATTGAGAACATACTGCATCATCTGCTGGGAGATTTGTTTTGCGGTGTGTGGCCGTGCGACCAGCTCCCGCTGCTAGCTGACAAATTCCCAGGGCCGGCCTACTTTATCGTGAATACACATCCTTCACACATGCCTGGAGAACACTGGTTAGCTCTGACTTTGGATGAGAATGGTCAATCCAGCTTTTTTGACTCTTATGGATTCTCTCCGGATTTCGAGTTCTACCCGTCAAGCATCGTAACATTTTTAGAAGACAGATCCTCAAAAATATTGTATCATAATAATCAGCTTCTAAACACTCTGTCCACTGTGTGCGGTCACCATTGCATTTTTTATCTATGTCATAGAGCGATTATCATTGCAGCAAGTGTTGTCAAAATACACCGGAGATGTGATTAAGAATGATTTAATGGTATCTAACTTTGTGAAAAAATATCAGAAATGTGTCATTAATCAAAGTTGTACATTTTATACTCACGGAACATGCTCTTTGGAGATATTTATGGATTGTTATGGAATTTAAATTGTCTTTTTTTTTTCCATTGTTTGTTTTTTCTTATGATATAATATTTGTGTAATGACATCATATGTTAGTGTGTGAAGTAGAGAACGAAGCTAGACTTGAAAATATAATCAATAAATATTTTATTGAATAAAAGAAATAGGCTACATGTTTCATTTTCTTATAACGGTTTATGGTGAAAATGTAATCCATCGGGGTGGTAGTGTCGTCTTACAAAAATACTTTTTTGACTTCCTATCAGCATTTTTTGGATCTTCCAGCTCGGATCTCGACCAATGGGGAGAATGAGTTATCTGCCTTCTTCTTCTTGTTCTTCTCTGCTTAATGCTGGGTGGTGTACCCCCATTTTCAATAGATGTACCCCCTGTTTTGAACCGTCTATATTCATTACGAGCATAAGGGTTAATGACTGAAGATATGGGGATGTTTACCTCTGACAAGGTATGTAGAAAGTCTGACCACCCTTGGGGTAGCCATGCTCCAGATTTTTTAAACGGAAGGATGAGATTTTTCAACAAGTCAATCATGTGGGACCCCTTTACAACATTCCCTTTATATACAAATTCACCTCGCGAAGTCCAACTCTCACTTCTTTCGGATAATTTCATCAAAATGTACTCAACATTTTTACGGTTATGCTTCGGTAGGCTTTTCAGTACATCCGTAACAACCTGATCCTTAGGGGCCTCGTCCGGCCCTGGGCCTTGTTTTTCTTGGGACCGCTCATGTTCAGGAACCTCTGTGTCACGCTGCAGCGTTAAACTTACCCGCTGTTCTTCTTTCACACCTTGCTTGACTAGAGTCAGATACCTCTGGAAAAGTGCATCATATTTCTTGATTTTTTCATAAGAAGTCAAACCGGGTTCATTTATTATCGCTCTCATTTCAGCATCCAAATTCTCCCCCGCCATCTGTCTGATGGACGTGTCTGACTGGGTCAGACGCTTGAATTGATGAGGGGAAATGAGAAACATCTTCTGCGATGTTCTGAGAGACATTATCTCCTGATGATTCCACCCACTAGATCACCTATCAAGGGAGCAAGAGCCGTTAAGATGGGGAGAATAAAACCACCTCGTTGCCTTTTGAGAGCCAGCTGTTTAGTTTTTATTCCGTTTTTTTTATCACCCAACAATCTGATGATTTTTCTTTGCTTCTTCAATTTCCGGTGTTGAGATGGAGATAGTTTAATGTTACCTTTTAGGATATTCAGAGCAATCCCGCACAGAGCCTGAAGAAAGTCGGGAGAGCAGTGTGCAAGAATATCTTTGCGCTTCTGCGTGGTGGCCTCAAACAAGGCTCTGAATAATGGTACATTCCTTTTTATACGTGCAGACATGATGACTTACTTTGTTCTGGGCACATACACAGCAGGCCACTGGTGAGGAAGTATGCCTGTTCTCAATCTGAAATGTTCTGGGCAGGTAGGCGTAAAATCGATGATTAAATATCCATGAGCTTCTCTCGTCGCATCTTCAAAACTCTCCAAGAAGAGACCCTTTTGAGATGGAAACATTTGACGGGCCAGTATATTCAGCTGCAGCTTATCACTCGGGTTCTTAAACAACACCATATAATTACAGTTCAAACTAATAGTGCGACTGAACTTTCCTTGATGAAAAACATTCTGAGTCAACATCATAACACTCTTATTACGATGGTGACGAAACTGGGTAAAGACCTTCATCACGTTTTCATCATCTGAGGCTTGAGCGATAACATCGTCTAGAATAATCAGATGATTCTGATCAGGAGGAAACAGGTTTTCATCTTCAAAAGAATGAGGCAATCCTTCCACAAATTTTATATTTTTATTCATCTTCTGCAATTCAGCATACATGGGTTGAAAAGAAGTGTAAATCCACACAATATTTTCTGGAACAACAGCCATGACATGATTACAGTTCTGCAAAACACTTTTTACAAAAAAGGTTTTTCCACAACCACTGGGTCCTATTATCATACATGAGAAAGGCGCTCTAAATCTAGGATCAAAATCAACCTCCTGTAAATTGGCAGATTGCAACATTTTTATTTTATCTTTCTTCTTCTTCTTCTTATGCTCTAATAACCGAAAGGCAGAGGTGTCCCGTCAGAAAAAAGGCATCTTTTGTCATACACCAACCGAAACCTTTTAACAAATGCAGCATTTCTTAAGAGGAATCTCTTTTTATCCCTCCTGATCGTGTGTTGAGGGATTTCAATGACACCCTCAGTTGACCCCTGTAAGTAGCCCTGGACCAGCCCTTTGATGCTGTCCAAATTGACCCTCTCACTGCATTCATGCGTCTGAGTGATACCCTTAGCACGTATCACTAGCTTTTTCTGGTTTTTGGTTTGATATGCATAACTCTTGGGTCCTGTTGATGCAAACTCTGAAATGCTGTCTCCTGCGAGCTCGTCAGTAAGATCACCCAGATAATTCACCACTTTTTGTCACATAAATCAAACTGCCTGTGTCAATATAAATCAATCTGTCCTGCAATTGCTCCATGCTGCTGAGAAGTTTTAAACGCGCATAAGAGGTGGTGAATGCTGCAATAAACACATTGTTTACCTTGCTTGGGGGAGAGATGACACGTTTGCTGTAGTTCCACTGCACTACACACATTTCAGGGTTGAAGAAATGGAAATAGTTAACCCTGTATTTACTCGAGAACATGAAGCTGAAAAACCCATCAGGGTTAGTGATGACTGTGGTCTGAGACAGATCACTTCGCTGCGCAAACTTTCCCCAAAAGCTGTTTAAGCACAGTTTCGCTACCTGTCTTTTGGCAGGGTTCACCTCGATTTTGCCTGCGTCTAATTGGATACCCTGGTGAAGTTTGTAGTCTGCGACATACTTTGACCTGCTCTCCTCATCCACCGCTTCAGATGGGTAGCCTGAAGCCTCCTGCTTACCCTTTAAAAAGCAGTGAATGTAACCTTTAAAGATTGTGTCGCTGGTCTTCTCAAAATGCCAAACTGCAGTGATTTTAGCTAGGCGATAACCACACTGCAGCGCTTTACAAAACTCTACACTCACCCACACACCTGTCAGAGCTCTGTCCTCATCATTATGCCTGCAGGGACCTGACTGGTTATTTATTTCAGCACATGTGCGGCAGAGAGTAAACACCAGTTTACCTTGGGATGTTCTGTAAGGCAAAACAGGGAAAAAGAGCCCTCGTGGTGGGTAGACCACAGCTCTGATTAGGCCAAAGTAGCTGCTGGGGTCATCAAAATCTTTGTAAATGAGGGTGGGGTGCCCGAGGGGAAAGACGCAGCTAGCATTTACATAGAGGTACAGAGATGTGTAATCCACATAGTGTACAGTTTCACCTGCCCCCGCTGTGTACCTCAACCTCATAGGACAGGTGCGTCCACCATATAGAGCATCTCGGGGTGATAGCGGTTCGGGTGCATTAACTTTCTCAAGAAAGCTGATCACCCCTGGGTCTGATTTTTTCATTTCAGTCCACTCATGCTCCCAGATAACCTCGAGACGAAGACCGTACACAGTTTGGAGCACCTTGCTTCTCTCAACAGTGGCTGCGTAAAACTGTTCAAATGCGACCCCTCTCAACGGACATTTGTCATGAGGCATGTAACACTTTTTACAGCCGTGGAAAAAACAGCCGTAAAATTCAAACGCAACTTTGACACCGTTAATCTCTGCATACCCATCCACAGAATATGGACCAATTTTCCTTTCCCCCATGTTTAATGCATGTTCGATGTCAATTTTTCTGCTGTCTGAAATCCAGCCAAGCCATTGAATGGACGTGCTGGAAAACGTCTTACTACTACGCCTGTAGTCCAGAGGTGAGGGGATGGCCAAGGTTTTAGGAGGAAGGAAATTGGTTACAAAAACCTTCATGCAGGCTGAGGCTATCGTGACGCATTTAAGTGGATCCACACTTGTCTCCTTAAAGAACTCATCCCTGAATTTAACACAACCTTGATAAAGAATGTCCATATCATTTTTACAATAACGAAGAGCTTCCTTCTCAAAGTCAAAGACCCCTTTGCTCGCTCCTCTGTACCAGCTGCTAAACACCTGTTGTTCTTGAAGGCTCATGCGTTCTACAGCGTAGGAGGAAAAGACCCCACATACTGGAGATGTTGCTCAGACGAGAATAGGTGGGGGAAAAAACCTTTGGTCTTATCACTAAAACCTAATGCTTTCGGCATCGCACTAAGCTTCATACACATGAAGGACAGACTATCAATGTATTTTAACCTGTAATCAGGGTCGGTTAAACAGAGAACTTTACTTCCCTGCATGGTGAGATGAGGTTTAATGCCTAACTCCAGCATAGCTGTGATAATCAGGTAGCTATCATACCCACGTGCGTTATGAGCTATTAAGGTAAAGCCTCTGTACATCGGTCTCCTGAAATGGAGAAGTAATTTTTGGGTGCAATTCAATCCATAAGCATGCCATTCCTCACCTTTCAGCGTTTTAACACAGACCAGATAGGGGATATGCACACCGTTCTCGTCAATGAAGCATTCAAAATAATAAAAAACCAGTTTATCATCTAACTGATTACAGGCTTGGGCGGTTTGAATGTAACACAGATGACCATCGCACGTCACATCTAAATCAGCAGGTATATTCTCACCACAAATACGGCATTTTACATTACACACGTGTGGTTTATCCTGCTTGCTGATTGGAATAACGTATATCCTTTTGCACACCTTGCACAGTTTTACCAACTCACAGTCACTCATGGGCCTGTCAGCACTAGGTCTTTTGCGAGGTTCCCTGTGTCTACTGAAACAAGAAGAGTTACGACAGATTCTGTGACAACCTGCACAGGCGACAGGTTCGTTAATTTCACGCATACACTGGTATGAGTGACACACCGGACAATAACCTTCACAATGGTGTGTGTCTGGCTTTTCATAGCTCCCGTAACAATATGCACAGATGTATCTCGATCCTATAAAACCCTTGAGATTTTTTATCCCATAGTAGTGACCTTGAAATAACAGCAGAAAGAGGGTTTGATCGATCAGGGAACTGGTCTCAAATTTACACAGAGCTGCAGAGTCTGTAACGGTTCTGTGAAACACTACAATTTTTCTCTTTAGAATGTTTTCAAATTTACCAATGTCGCTGAAAGTTACTGCTGTCTGATCATCTAAACCAGCCCTGCGTTGCCACTCCCTCCCCAGCTCTTAAGCCTGATTATCAGTAAGGTTAGAGTCAGAGACGTGTGCAAGACTTATGGCAAAGCATAACTGATTGCCGGTATTATCTACAATATACAGGTGACGCTTTTTCTTATTAATCAGTTCACAGTCTAACGTTCCTTTAACCTTACGTTTTGACCCTCCTGCAGGGTCATTAACTACCTGTAGAACAAATTCCAGGTTATTATCTGCAGGCATTTCAGCGTTGGACTGTACTAACTCATCCAGAAAATTCTCAAAAGCAGGCAGAATCATATTCCCATCATCGTTAATGGTAAACGTGACGTTACGGTTCAGATTTTCCCCGACTAATTCTAGCTGCACATCGTTACGTCTGGCTAAAGATCTTGCAGTATCGGCTAATTCAGTGAGAATATGCATGATGTTTATATAGATTGTAGCAAGATCAGGAACATGACCAGGGCAGGGAGGCGGGATGGTAAAAGGTCTCCTTATTTCAATGTTATTAAAACGTTCACGTTCAACAGTCACAGGAGGATCTCCCTCAATCTGATCAGGGTTGACTGCAACCTCTGGATTGAAATTACCGCCATGCTGCTCAGTATAATCAGCGGCGTGTGACGTTGAAGGAATTTGTAAGTCAGCTGATTCATTTTGCTGAATGCTGGATGGAGATGGTGTTCTATTTAAATCTTCAACAGCCTGTTCTAATGAGCTAAAAAAGTCACCGTAGAGATTTTGATTTATTACATTTTCACTGTTAGCAGGAGATGCATTTAACCCGATGTTATCTGCTACATCAGCATTAATAGGACTTTCATTAAGATGAGCAACAACATTCCTTATCTCATTCAGCACATGTGTGATCTGGCTTTCCATATTAATATCAGAAGAAGAAGAAGACCCAGGGATCAGTTTAAATTTCCTTGATATCAGCGCAATGTTTCACTAACAATGTCTGACATGCTGCCAGAAGCGTTAAACATGATGCTTTATTACAACGGTCACGTAAGGATAGGGGAACTCTCTGTCTGCGATGTTGCTGTCCAGGTCTCGATGAAATCTGCTCCACCATCAACGTTGCCTCTGGAAAGATAAAGAAAAAAAATAAATTAATGAAATATGCGAATTAATTCATTAGGTAAATGAGTATAAGAAGAATTAAACTTACCATTCAATAAACCTTTAACAAGCCTTGCCCTGGAATAAAGAGCACAGAGTCGCCGTCTTTTCCTCAATTTAAGATATTCTGTGAAACAAAATAAAGTTACCTTACAATGCAGGTCTTTTGAAAAAAAAAAATCTTGTTTCTGTGAAGATTTGAATATAACTATAACTTACTCCGTACACGGGGTATTTGAACAGTTCCGGGCGGTTCCAACTCTTCCTGCACTGAACTGCTACAGTTCTGCTGAATGTTATCCAGGCTTGGGTTCTGGATTAAATCATTCGATATATCTGTAAAATATTTTATCAGGGGTTAAAACAAGTCTGCAATATCGCATAGACTTGTGAAAACATATGCTTAGAAATATATATATATATATATATATATATTTTTTTTTTACTTACTCTCCTCTTCCGGAGCTGTTAATTTTTCTGGCGCACGGTCTGGTGACTGTGGTACATGAATGGTTTCGCCCTCTATTTCATGTTTCGCTGGGATCGGATTGTCTTTTTTAAAGACAAGTTTCCGTCTCAACTTTGATTTTTTCGGAGGCAGACGGTTACAAACGCTGACCTCTCTAACGTTCAGGAATACGTCTCTTGTTAAATCTGTAAGTAGAATTTATCTCATTTATTTTTTAAATCACAAAATAGCATTCACCAGTTGACTAAACTAGATGTTGTTGTTGCAGTTAATAATTACCATAGTCAGACTGTGTAAAAACGATACCATCCAGCTCATCACTCGTGGGTTCTAAAGAATATAAGTTAAACATTATTATTATCCAACGAGCATTCACAAGCACTTAAATAATTCTTAAAGATGAATACTTACTACTGAAGATTGCGTTGTATCTTTCGATAGAAGCAGAATGTTCACCTTCTTCGTTTCCTGAAATATTTTCCGACATTTATTTTTTCAGCTTCTCCTTACAAGTGTTCTAAAAATATTTCAGTGTAACTGGTTAAAAATAAACTTTTAGCTACCAGATTTGAAGCCGATCTCCCAGTAAAGATTACGCTGTATCTCTCGATAGAACCAGGGATGACTGACTGCTCCACCTTCAGCGCGCTTAGTTACGCCCCTTGGCCATACCCCCCCGAGACACCTCAGCAACAGCGCAGACGCGTTAATTCATTAAACAGTGGATGTGTATTGTCAGACAATGCTCGAGACTTATAGCCAGGAAAGTGCTATTTTCCACTTGATTACTTTTGACTACAGTTGGTGTGAAGACTGTCTGAGACAATACACAAGTTGTCTGCTTTAATTCAATAAACAGTGACATGTCTGAGGATTTTATAACCTTTATTTTTTATTTTTTCAGTTTCTTGTTACGTTTTACATAGACATACTGGTTACAACCTCTGACTCCCACGTGGAATGAGGAGAAAACTGTTTTCTCTAAATCATCAATAACTATTGCTCTAAGATGAAAAAAAGAAAAGCTTAAGGTAAGTAAAATTACCATCCATTTTACCAAATGGAGTCTCTCATAATTCCAAACAAAGTCTTTTAGCTGTAGAATCCATTTCTAATTTGGAAACAGGATGCTGAGCACTCATAACAATTTTTTTCAGTTCATTGGTTTCTCTGTTTTAGATCATCTCTACAACAGAAGCCAATTCATCCTTCTTTTCTAAATAGCATCTAAATAACCCCCTGTGTTAAAACAAAATAAATTTACAATCTGTCAGGTTCTCTCTTCTTATCAGAATTTCGTGTGATGTGCCTGCATTAAATTGAGTGACCTTTTAAAGTGGAGAAACTACATGTTTTGTTTTTAGATGTAAAAAACATCTAAAAACATACAATTAGAAAGATTCGCTTCCTTGTAATGACAACTTCCGGTTAATGACAACATCCGATTAATGATGATATCCAGCTAATGACAACATCCGATTAATGATGATATCCGGCTAATGACAACATCCGATTAATGATGATATCCGGTTACGTCACAGGAAGCCCCAGCCACCAGAAGTCCCGCCCTAGGATGTCCCAGCCACCGGAAGTCCCGCCCACCTGTCAAGATTTTCACACCTCGTTTGATTGAAGGATGTCCTTAATGTCTCTTACAAGGTCAAGAATAATCTCAGTTGATGCATAGAGGCTTTCTTTGCCATTCAGATTGACAAGGGTGGATATTAGAAGTTTCAAACACTGGATTTCCATTTTTAAAATAAATATAGAGGTTTTGCCAACTGTACCATGCATTGATGAAATGAGGATGCTCAGGAAGTCAAGAGGAAAAAGCTGCTCCATTGTAAGCTCTTCCTTAGCCCATTTTTTTGCTATAATGACTGCATCAGCATCAGACTTGTCATTTTCACTGATGTAGTGCATCACAGTGAGATACATGGCTTGAATCAACTCAAGACTTTCAAAAATGTTGCATGCTGATTGGCTGATGGACTCAACTAAGGACTGCACATGATTGGAGATATTTTCTCGAGACAGTTCTTCTGGTATCTCCACAGACAGCGCACACAGCTCTGTGATGTAAACCTGAGCATGCTGCAGAGTGCTGCCGGAAGGGGGATCATTTATCCATTCATCAAACAGAAGATTGTCCAGAGCTGACAGGATCTTCCCCAGCAGATCAGCTTTTGGAGTAGTGAGACTGAGATCTGAAGCTTCAATGTTACATTTCAAAGAAAGGATTTCTAGAAGCTCATCTTTCCCACTGTAAGATTTACAGTAAGCCTCAAATTCATCCAAAAGCCCAATCATAACATTATGTTTAGACTGTTGCTCTTGTCTACTTCTCTGTTGTTTTTCATACTGCTCTTTAGCTCGTTCCCTTGATTCCTGTACTCTTTGACTCAACTCTTCTTTCTTTCTCTCCTCTTCTATCCGTTTTTGTTCTTCTTGTCTTCTTCTCTCCTCCTCTTTCCTTTTTCTCTCTTCCTCTGTTCTTTTTTGGTCCTCCTGTCTCCTCCTCTCCTCCTCTCTTCTCTTTTGCTCCTCTTCTTTTATCCTCTCTTCTTCCATCATTTTCCTTTCCTCCTCTCTCTTACGTTCTTCCTCTCTTCTCTGTTCCTCTCGCCTTCTTTCTTCTTCTTTCCTTCTTTTTTCTTCCTATTCCCTCCTAAGTTCTGCATCTCTGATTGGCTTATAAAAGCAATCAGGGCAGTGATATTGGTTATTATTGCCAACTGGTCTGTAGTATTCTCCTCCATTGAACACATGCACATGCTGCCCATGTATGACGTCTTGTCTTAAATTATCAAAGGAATGACATGGAGGCAAGACTCTATTACACTTGCAGCACCTAAGACTGTTGCCCATGTTTGCTTCTGATGGTACGTTTCCCATTTTTTCTGAAATATTTTGAACTTATGAGGTAGTCAGCATCTGCAACAGGGGTCTACCTGAAAGATAACAAGAAAACAGCATATCAGGCATATTTAGAAATTTCATTATTTTGCTAGTCTTGTACAAAAAATATATATGCTTTACCTATATAGTTCAGATTAATTAGATTCCAACTCTGTAACATTTTGGTATATCCTCATTGAGTAAAAGCTGGATAATTAGTATATTAAAGGCATCCTTTTCTGTTAAGTTTGTGATGTTTAGATGAAATCATCTAAATGCAAGTATTAACTTCCAATTACTTTCCAATTATCTGTCCGGTGATATACTATCAGCAGTATATCAGAAGCTTTTCTACAAAGTCACCCCCCCAAAAAAAAACTGGTCATTCTAAAAAGGAAAATAAATTTTCAAGAGTCCTCAGAAACTACTCCTACTACATTTTATGATTTTATTGACAATAAAAAGTAGAGAAACACATTATCAAGTACTGATGAGGGCTCCCATTTCCAGACTTAACACAAACACAGAAAGTGGCTGTTTTGATATATTTGAAAGTTGTTTTTAAAATAAAATACATCTGAAAAAAAAAAAAGAAAATAATTTTCTTGCAGACAGCATTGTCTTTTTAAATAAAGCTGTAAAACATACATACATACATATGTATATACATACAGTGCTGTGCAAAAGATTTAGGCAGGTGTGAAAAAATGCTGTAAACAAAGAATGCTTTCAAAAATGGAATTGTTAATCATTTATTTTCATCAATCAACCAAATGTACTCAGTACTTTCTGTGTTTTTCATTAAAATCTATTTCGAAAAATAACTATTATAAAGCACCTGAAGAACGATGGACTGCACAGGCTGGTCGAGTTTGTTGGATCACCAGGGATTTCGAATTTCAAAATGACGCTGATGATAAGCCCCCACCTCACTGTGTGTTCCGTCGGCACTTGCGCACACACACACTCACTGAGTTACTTGTTTCTTCCCTACTCAGCCATAGTGTTTTGTTAAACGACGTTCTGTTTGGCCCTTGTGCAGTCAGGCAAGGGGTTCCACAAGGCTCTGTTCAATAAACCATAGGCTCTGTTTTGGGTCCCCTGCTTTTCTACCTCTATCTTGTGCCGCTTAATCAATTACTAAATACTTTTGGAATTCGTTTTCACTGTTATGGTAATTTGCAGATATATATGCCTCTACGTTTTGATAATGGGTTTAGCTTGTCTAATCTTGAAGTCTGTCTTTTAGCTGTTAGGGATTGGTTCTCTGAGAATTTTCTGTTCCTTAATTCTGCTAAGACAGAGATGGTGATCTTTGGACCTCAAAAACTGCATCATCTATTTGAAAATGTTTATTTGTCTTTTGATAACTGTGCTGTACAATGTACTGACAAAATGAAAAACCTTGGTGTTATTTTCGATCAGACCCTTGTATTTGAAAAAAACATAAGATCAGCTGTATCCTGTCTTACAAGGAAGCTGAAGTCCTCATCCATTCATTTCTAACATCTCGCTTGGACTGTTCTAATGCCCTGCTGTCTGGAGTGCCTCAAAAAAGCTTTAGAACTCTGCAGATGGTGCAAAATATCGCTGCTCATATTCTGACCAAAGCAGGGTCATATGAGCTTATTACCTTGGTGTTAGCCTCTCTTCACTGGCTTCCTTGTCAGGTTCGAGCTGACTTAAAGGTGCTCTTGCTAACATATATAACACTTCATGGACTTGCACCTCCTTATTTAAATGATCTTCTTAAGGTGTATGTACCATCTCGGGCCCTCCCTTCTCAGGGAAGTAGTGATTTGTATTTAAAAAAATATCCTTCTTCACCTAAAGTAGAGCCCTGGGTGGGACTATTTTTCTAATCCCGCTCTTGCTGAATCTCTGCCCATTACTGCTTCTGCTGTCTGTCTCTATCATTCCTGCAATATTTGCTATTAATCCCGCCACCCCCACCACTTTGATACACTGCATAATTCAATAAATGTATTTCCACAGGATGTTTTGTTGCAGTTGTAAAACAGCAGAATGAATGAAATACATTCAACAAAAATCTCTGCGCTTTGAATCACAAATTCTCATGTAAACTGAGGTCAGAAAGCAAAATAAAGTCAGACAGTCAGTCATTTTCTACCGCTTCTTCCATAGTGGGTCGCGGGGAAGCTAGTGCCTATCTCTAGCAGTCTATAGGCGAGAGACGGGGTACACCCTGGACAGGTCGCCAGGCTATCGCAGGGCAGCACACAGACACACACAGGACAAAACAACAACGCACACACTCATTCATGCCTAAGGGCAATTTAGAGAAATCAATTAACCTAAGAGTCATGGTTTTGGACTGTGGGAGGAAGCCGGAGTACCCGGAGAGAATCTGAACACCTCTTTAGGAAGAAGTTCCTTTCTACTAATTTTCTTAAGGTGTTTGGTTATTTTTGCTTCTGTGCTTGTACCATCTTTTTAATTTGACTGTAGAGCTTAAAAAACAGCGTTAAAGAACATCTCTCTCTGTCCCATGTCTTCTGTGTGGAATCTTCCCACAAGGTTTTGGAGGACTTCTGCAGCACAAGCAGGGGAATCGTTATTCTTGAGCCTTGGCAGATCCAGAGTATTTGATGCCACAAGACATTTTTCCTCAATTATAAATCCTCGTGTGAGGTGAGGAATCTGTGTTTCAAAGATCTCTTTCCAGTACAGAAAGTAGTCAGACACAAAGTCTTTGAGCGTACCATAGATGATATCAGCCTCATAGACACTCATGAAAGATGAATCAGTTTGTTTCCTCATGTTCGTTCTGACAGATATTCCAAGGCTTTTGTAGAGGTCAGACCACTCCTTAGTTTACAAATAAATAATAACACGACAGTAAAATGAAACTGGGACATCTATCTTGAGATTACTGTGCAGAAAGAGTACATTGCTGACAGACTGGTCTTGGGCTACTGCAGCTTTCTTCTAAAATGCGTGCACAGACATGCTCTCTTTGACGCCTCACTGGACTCACTCAATAATAACTCTGCAAGCCTTGACAGGTAAACGTTCTTTGTGAATGTTCCTTACATAGGATTCTGACTGGTTTGTGCAACAGCCCTGAATGGAAGTATTCTGACTTTGGGCCTGAATTATTGGAGGAATCTTCCTCCTATTATGCAAACCAGATATTTTGGTGAGGGGCTTTTTGGCTTGAGGCGCTACATGTCAAAGCTAAGGTTGTGAATGACTGCTTTTGCATCTTTGGATGAACTTGATCATATTTTATTTCATAAAGATATTAAAGTTGCTATTTGTCTGTTTTCACGATTGTGTCATTCAATAATATAGTTTATTTTCTCCATTCTCCAATCTTGATTTTATTACCAACCTCAGTTGTACTCTTCAGCCTTCCAACAATCTTGGGACCCAGTGTCTTTTTTAAGACACCTGCTCCCACAATATTTACATCGATTCCCGTGGACCAATCCTAATGCAGAACTCTAGTGTGGAGTCCGCACAACTGAACTGTTCTACTGCATTTACAAATTAACCCAGAAACATGTCCATCAGTAGACAGCTCGGTCGGCTACTAAATGTGAAGTGGTAAAAAGACTACTCTCCATTTCTCCTCTGTTCAGTAATAGAAGAATTAGCTGCTAATGGGGCCAATTACAAAACAGGAACATATTAATAAATGGTGGGCCAAAACTGAAGCTGACAGAGCAGAAACTGGTCCTATCTCGTAACAATCTACCCCGTTTACTGTAGTTTATCAGGACAAAAAATATGATGCAAAATTACTATTAATATAGAAATTGAACAGGGCTGTCGCTGAAAACACTTGCATGGGCCAGATCCTTGTAGAAAATGTTTTTGTATGGACCAGATCCAAATCTCCTCTATACAAAGCATCTATTTTTGGAATAGAGAAAGCCTTTCTTTCGGAAAATGTTTGTGTAATAGCATCAAATTGACAGGATATTTGACAAGGATAATATTAAAATAAATTACATAAATCACCAATTCTACTAAACTATCTTTTCCACAGTTTTGCTAAACATGAAACTGGAACTTTTGAAGTTATTGTAAATGTGTGCTAAATCTCCTTTTACTTACTGGTTTTGCCCTAATTTGGAAAATTAAAAAAATTGTCATATATTCTTTTAGAAAGAACCCTGTGGCGTGGTATTAAAAATGGTATCAAACTATTTTCTTTGTATAGGTATTAAGTTCCCCTCCTTGAACCGCCACCTTAACGTGGTGGAGGGGTTTGAGTGCTCGAATGATCCTAGAGGCTATGATGTCTGGGGCTTAAATGCCCCTGGTAGGGTCTCCCATGGCAAACAGGCTCTAGGTGACGGGTCAGATAAAGAGCGGTTCAAGAACCCCTCATGACGACTACAAAATCGAGGCACGTGACGTCGCCCGGTACGGCGGAGCCGGGCTCCCACCCTGGAGCCAGGCCTGGGGTCAGGACTCGTTGGAGAGCACCTGGTGGCTGGGTTGCTCCTCGCGGGAGCCTGCCGGGCCAAGCCTGAACGAGAGACGCGATAGCATCCCCTAGTGGGCCCACCACCTGCAGGGGGAACCGTGAGGGACCGGTGCAAAGAGGATTGGGTGGCGGACGAAGGTGGAGACCTCGGCGGCCCGATCCCCGGATGCTTAGGCTGGCTCTAGGGACGTGGAATGTCACCTCGCTGGGGGGGAAGGAGCCTGAGCTTGTGTGGGAGGTCAAGAGATATCGACTAGAAATAGTCGGGCTCGCCTCCACGCACAGCGTGGGCTCTGAAACCCATTTCCTCAAGAGGGGCTGGACTCTCTTCTACTCTGGAGTGGCCCACGGGGAGAGGCGGCGGACTAGGGTGGGTTTGCTTGTCGCCCCCCAGCTCAGCCGTCTCGTGTTGGGGTTTACCCCAGTGGATGAGAGGGTCGCATCCCTGCGCCTTCGGATTGGGGAGAGGTCTCTGACTATCATTTCAGCCTACGGGCCGAGTGGTAGTGTGGAGTACCCGGCCTTCTTGGCGTCCCTGTTGGGGGTGCTGGATAGTGCCCCTCCTGGGGACTTCATTATTCTGCTGGGGGACTTCAACACTCACGTGGGAAACGACAGTGACACCTGGAGAGGCGTGATCGGGAGGAATGGCCTCCCCGATCTGAATCCAAGTGGTGTTTTGTTATTGGACTTCTGTGCTAGTCACGAATAGTCCATAATGAACACCATGTTCAAACATAAGGGTGTCCATCAGTGTACTTGGCACCAGGATACCCTAGGCAGGAGGTCAATGATCGACTTTGTTGTCGTATCATCAGACCTTCGGCCGCATGTTTTGAACGCTTGGGTGAAGAGAGGGGCTGAGCTGTCCACTGATCACCACCTGGTGGTGAGTTGGATCCGCTGGGGGAGGAGAAAGCCGGACAGACTTGGCAGGCCCAAACGCATAGTGAGGGTCTGCTGGGAGCGTCTGGCTGACCCCTTGGCCAGGGATGTACTCAACTCTCACCTCCGGTAGAGCTTTGACCAGATTCCGAAGGATGTTGGAGACATAGAGTCAGAGTGGACCATGTTCTCCGCATCTATTGTCGATGCTGCTGCTCGTAGCTGCGGCCGTACGATCTGCGGTGCCTGTCGCGGCGGCAATCCCAGAACCCGGTGGTGGACACCGGCAATAAGGGACGCTGTCAAGCTGAGAAGGAGTCCTATCGGCTGTGGTTGGCTTGTGGGACTCCTGAGGCGGCTGATGGGTACCGTGAGGCCAAGCGTGCTGCGGCCCGGGCTGTGGCAGAGGCATAAACTCGGGCCTGGGAGGAGTTCAGTGAGGCCATTGAGAAGGACTACCTGTTGGCCCTGAAGCGATTCTGGCAAACCGTTCGGCGCCTCAGGAGGGGGAAGCAGTGCTTCGCCAACACTGTTTACAGTGGGGGTGGGGAGCTGCTGACCTCGACTGGGGACATTATTGGGCGGTGGAAGGAGTACTTTGAGGATCTCCTCAATCCTGCCATCACGCATTCCCTGGTGGAAACAGAGGCTGGGGACTCGGGGTCAGACTTTTCACCACCCAGGCTGAAGTCACTGAGGTGGTTAAAAAGCTCCGCAGTGGCAGGGCCTCAGGGGTGGATGTACCTGAAGTCTCTGGATATTATGGGGCTGTCATGGTTGACATGCCTCTTCAACATTGCGTGGCGGACGGGGACAGTGCCTTTTGATTGGCAGACTGGGGTGGTGGTCCCCCAACATAAGAAGGGTGACTGGAGGGTGTGTTCCAACTACAGGGGGATCACACTCCACAGCCTCACTGGTAAGGCCTACGCCAGGGTATTGGAGAGGAGAATCCGGCTGATTGTCGTACCTCGCTAGTGTGGTTTTCATCCCGGCCGTGGAACACTGGACCAGCTCTACAGGTCCTTCTCAAAATATTAGCATATTGTGATAAAGTTCATTATTTTCCATAATGTCATGATGAAAATTTAACATTCATATATTTTAGATTCATTGCACACTAACTGAAATATTTCAGGTCTTTTATTGTCTTAATACGGATGATTTTGGCATACAGCTCATGAAAACCCAAAATTCCTATCTCACAAAATTAGCATATCATTAAAAGGGTCTCTAAACGAGCTATGAACCTAATCATCTGAATCAACGAGGTAACTCTAAACACCTGCAAAAGATTCCTGAGGCCTTTAAAACTCCCAGCCTGGTTCATCACTCAAAACCCCAATCATGGGTAAGACTGCCGACCTGACTGCTGTCCAGAAGGCCACTATTGACACCCTCAAGCAAGAGGGTAAGACACAGAAAGAAATTTCTGAACAAATAGGCTGTTCCCAGAGTGCTGTATCAAGGCACCTCAGTGGGAAGTCTGTGGGAAGGAAAAAGTGTGGCAGAAAACGCTGCACAACGAGAAGAGGTGACCGGACCCTGAGGAAGATTGTGGAGAAGGGCCGATTCCAGACCTTGGGGGACCTGCAGAAGCAGTGGACTGAGTCTGGAGTAGAAACATCCAGAGCCACCGTGCACAGGCGTGTGCAGGAAATGGGCTACAGGTGCCGCATTCCCCAGACCTGGGCTACAGAGAAGCAGCACTGGACTGTTGCTCAGTGGTCCAAAGTACTTTTTTCGAATGAAAGCAAATTCTGCATGTCATTCGGAAATCAAGGTGCCAGTGTCTGGAGGAAGACTGGGGAGAAGGAAATGCCAAAATGCCAGAAGTCCAGTGTCAAGTACCCACAGTCAGTGATGGTCTGGGGTGCCGTGTCAGCTGCTGGTGTTGGTCCACTGTGTTTTATCAAGGGCAGGGTCAATGCAGCTAGCTATCAGGAGATTTTGGAGCACTTCATGCTTCAATCTGCTGAAAAGCTTTATGGAAATGAAGATTTCATTTTTCAGCACGACCTGGCACCTGCTCACAGTGCCAAAACCACTGGTAAATGGTTTACTGACCATGGTATCACTGTGCTCAATTGGCCTGCCAACTCTCCTGACCTGAACCCCATAGAGAATCTGTGGGATATTGTGAAGAGAACGTTGAGAGACTCAAGACCCAACACTCTGGATGAGCTAAAGGCCGCTATCGAAGCATCCTGGGCCCCCATAAGACCTCAGCAGTGCCACAAGCTGATTGCCTCCATGCCACGCCGCATTGAAGCAGTCATTTCTGCCAAAGGATTCCCGACCAAGTATTGAGTGCATAACTGTACATGATTATTTGAAGGTTGACGTTTTTTGTATTAAAAACACTTTTCTTTTATTGGTCAGATGAAATATGCTAATTTTGTGAGATAGGAATTTTGGGTTTTCATGAGCTGTATGCCCAAATCATCCGTATTAAGACAATAAAAGACCTGAAATATTTCAGTTAGTGTGCAATGAATCTAAAATATATGAATGTTAAATTTTCATCATGACATTATGGAAAATAATGAACTTTATCACAATATGCTAATATTTTGAGATGGACCTGTATACCCTCTACAGGGTACTCGAGGGTTTATGGGAGTTTGCCCAACCGGTCCACGTGTTTTGTGGACCTGGAGAAAGCATTCGACTGTGTCCCTCGTGATGCCCTGTGGGGGGTGCTCCAGGAGTATGGAATCAGGGGCCCTTTACTAGGGGCCATCCAGTCTCTGTACAAGTGGAGCAGGAGTTTGGTTCGCATTGCCGGCACTAAGTTGGACCTGTTCCCGGTGCATGTTGGACTCCAGCAGGGCTGCCCTTTGTCACTGGTCCTGTTCATAACTTTTATGGACAGGATTTCTAGGCGCAGCCAAGGGCCGGAGGGGGTCTGGTTTGGGGACCGGAGGATTTCGTCTCTTCTTTTTGCAGATGTTGTGGTCCTGCTGGCCCCCTTTAGCCAAGACCTACAGCATGCACTGGGGCGGTTCGCAGCCGAGTGTGAAGCGGCTGGGATGAAGATCAGCTCCTCCAAGTCCGAGGCCATGGTTCTCGACCGGAAAAGGGTGCCTGTCCTTTTCAGGTTGGAGGGGAGTTCCTGCCTCAAGTGGAGGAGTTGAAGTATCTCGGCTGGCCTGGGAACGCCTTGGCCTTCCCCCGGAGGAGCTGGAGGAGGTGTCTGGGGAGAGGGACGTCTGGGCGTCTCTGCTGAGTCCGCTGCCCCCGCGACCCGGTCCCGGAAAATGCGGAAGATGACGAGTACGAGTGCGAGGTACTAAGTTTTAAGTTTTTGTATACAACCCCAATGAGAGAGAACATGTAGAAGGAAGAAAAGGGACAACCTCATCAAAGGAAATCTGTGTAAAGCCAATCAACCATGTGAAAAACATATGGAGTGTTGGTCAGGCAGATCTCCGCAGATACACAGGCATTGGTCAGACGGGACATTATGTCAAGCACACCTGTTAAAAATCAATTTCTGTCTTTAATCCATCAGCCTCTAAAAAGGCACGAACAAATGAATTTTACTGAGAGGTGATGACTGCGGCAGAGTGAATAATTTTTGGTCTGAGTGAGATGAGGCAATGTATTGTTAATTTTATTGAAGCACTGGACTGCACACTTCAAAGAATATATCTGAATCAGTGATTTTTTTTCTCCATCAGTTATTGTTACTTTAGTAAGATTGTTCTCCAACTTCCATGTTGACTAACTTGAGTATGTGGTGATACATATTTCTGCATTAAATAGTTAACTTGAGTATGTGGTGATACATATTTCTGCATTAAATAGTTAACTTGCAGTAATAATTAAGCAAGTGAACAGGTAAATTAGTGTGAAAGCTGTGAAAAGAAAAGTGTTGACAATTGGTACAATGGTATTTTAAGATGATGACAAAACATAGTTTCTATAAAATTTTGCATATGTTTTTACAAAAGTAGTGAATTTTGCAAAGAATATTGGGTTTTGTGCTAACCACACCCTCTGGGTGTGTGATTGTGCTAATTGTGTGAGGTTTGTTGAAAAAAGGGATTGTGTTCAAAATTGTGCCTAAAAAATTGCAATACTTCTTGTGTATATATAAAATGTAATTGATTATATATTGGTCATTTTCTCTCAGTTTTGTGACTTGTTTAAACATCTCAGATTTTGATGACTTAGGTGACAGAAGGCAAGGGGTCTTCTGGAGAATCACATAAAGTAAAACAGATAATAGATCCTTCTAAATTCCCCCCCCCGTTTTACAACCCTTTTGGATTCCCTGCTGCTACAGACTAAAACACATTTATCACACAGTGGAAGTTTTTAATATGAGTGTTTTGGATTTCTGCTTAGGACAAAACTGCCTGTTGTTGGCACCACAAAGCAAAAAAAATGCATGCGTAGGTTCTTTCCAGCTACTCCGGCTTCCTCTCACAGTCCAGAAACATGAGTGTTAGGTGTTGCTTAGATTGTCCTTAGGTGTTAGTGTACGTGCAATGCAGTGTGTCTCTGTGTTGCCCTGTGACGGACTGGTGACCTGTCCAGGGTGTAGCTCGCTTCTCGCCCAATGACAGCTGAAGGTACACACCAGCACCCCCCAGCAACCCTGCAAGGAACAGCGGGTATAGATGATAAGGGATGTGCCCTATGCGCCTTCTGCTTATCCGGGACCGGGTCGCGGGGGCAGCAGACTCAGCAGAGACGTCCAGACGTCCCTCTCTTCAGACACCTCCTCCAGCTCCTCCGGGGGGAGCCCAAGGCGTTCCCAGGCCAGCCGAGAGACATAGTCCCTCCAGCGTGTCCTGGGCCGTCCCCTGGGCCTCCTCCCGGTGGGACGTGCCTGGAACACCTCCCGAGGAAGGCGTCCAGGAGGCATCCGGTATAGATGCCCGAGCCACCTCAACTGGCTCCTCTCAATGTGGAGGAGCAGCGGCTCTACTCCGAGCCCCTCCCGGATAGCCGAGCTCCTCACCCTATCTCTAAGGGAGTGCCCGGCCACCCTACGGAGGAAGCTCATTTCAGCCGCTTGTACAGGGACCAGATGGCCCCTAGTAAAGGGCCCCCGATTCCATACTCCTGGAGCACCCCCCACAGGGCATCACGAGGGACACAGTCAAAGGCCTTCTCCAGGTCCACAAAATACATGTGAACCGGTTGGGCAAACTCCCATAAACCCTCGAGCACCCTGTAGAGGGTATAGAGCTGGTCCAGTGTTCCACGGCCGGGACGAAAACCACACTGCCGAGGTACGACTATCATCCGGATTCTCCAATACCCTGGCGTAGGCCTTACCAGGGAGGCTGAGGAGTGTGATCCCCCTGTAGTTGGAACACACCCTCCAGTCACCCTTCTTATGAAGGGGGACCACCACCCCAGTCTGCCAGTCCAGAGGCACTGTCCCCGACTGCCACGCAATGTTGAAGAGGCGTGTCAACCATGACAGCCCTACAACATCCAGAGACTTGAGGTACTCAGGGCGGATCTCATCCACCCCCGAAGCCTTGCCACCGCGGAGCTTTTTAACCACCTCGGTGACTTCAGCCTGGGTGATGAAAGAGTCCAACCCCGAGTCCCCAGCCTCTGTTTCCACCACGGAATGCGTGATGGCAGGATTGAGGAGACCCTCGAAGTACTCCTTCCACTGCCCGATAATGTCCTCAGTCGAGGTCAGCAGTCTCCCACCCCCACTATAAACAGTGTTGGCGAAGCACTGCTTCCCCCTCCTGTGGCGCCGGACGGTTTGCCAGAATCGCTTTGAGGCCAACCGGTAGTCCTTCTCCATGGCCTCACCGAACTCCTCCCAGGCCCGAGTTTTTGCCTCTGCCACAGCCCGGGCCGCAGCACGCTTGGCCTCACGGTACCCGTCAGCCGACCACAAGCCAACCACAGCCGATAGGACTCCTTCTTCAGCTTGACAGCATCCCTTACTGCCGGTGTCCACCACCGGGTTCTGGGATTGCCGCCGCGACAGGCACCACAGACCTTGCGGCCGCAGCTATGGGCAGCAGCATCGACAATAGATGCAGAGATCACGGTCCACTCGGACTCTATGTCTCCAACATCCCCCGGGATCTGGTCGAACCTCTCCCGGAGGTGGGAGTTGAATACATCCCTGGCCGAGGGCTCCGCCAGGCGTTCCCAGCAGACCCTCACTATGCGGTTGGGCCTCCCAAGTCTGTCCGGCTTTCTCCTCCTCCAGCGGATCCAACTCACCACCAGGTGGTGATCAGTGGACAGCTCAGCCCCTCTCTTCACCCGAGTGTACAAAACATGCGGCCGAAGGTCTGATGATACGACAATAAAGTCAATCATCGACCTCCTGCCTAGGGTGTCCTGGTGCCAAGTGCACTGATGGACACCCTTATGTTTGAACATGGTGTTCGTTATGGACAATCCGTGACTAGCACACAAGTCCAATAACAAAACACCACTCGGATTCAGATTGGGGAGGCCATTCCTCCCGATCACTGTCACTGTCGTTCCCCACGTGGGCGTTGAAGTCCCCCAGCAGAATAATGGAGTCCCCGGGAGGGGCACTATCCAGCACCCCCGACAGGTACACCAAGAAGGCTGGGTACTCTGCACTACCACTCGGTCCGTAGGCTGAAATGATAGTCAGAGACCTCTCCCCAAACCGAAGGCGCAGGGATACGACCCTCTCATCCACTGGGGTAAACCCCAACACGAGACAGCTGAGCTGGGGGGCAACAAGCAAACCCACACCAGCCCGCCGCCTCTCCCCGTGGGCCACTCCAGAGTAGAAGAGAGTCCAACCCCTCTCAAGGAGATGGGTTCCAGAGCCCACGCTGTGCGTGGAGGCGAGCCCGACTATTTCTAGTCGATATCTCTCCACCTCCCGCACAAGCTCAGGCTCCTTCCCCCCCAGCGAGGTGACATTCCACGTCCCTAGAGCCAGCATAAGCATCCAGGTATCGGGCCGCTGAGGTCTCCACCTTCGTCCGCCACCCAATCCTCTATGCACCGGTCCCTCACGGTTCCCCCTGCAGGTGGTGGGCCCACTAGGGGATGGCCTCGCGTCTCTCGTTCGGGCTTTGCCTGGCCGGGTCCCGCGAGGAGCAACCCCACCACCAGGCGCTCTCCGATGAGTCCCGACCCCAGGCCTGGCTCCAGGGTGGGACCCCGGCTCCGCCGTACCGGGCGACGTCACATGCCTCAATATTTTGGTCCTCATGAGGGATTCTTGAACCACTCTTTGTCTGACCCATCACCTAGAGCCTGTTTGCCATGGGAGACCCTACCAGGGGCATTTAGGCCCCAGACAACATAGCCTCTAGGATCATTTGAGCACTCAAACCCCTCCACCACGTTAAGGTGGCGGTTCAACTTATTATTGGTCATGTAAATATTTGGTAAACCATGCAGTGCGCACAGTTTAGAAACTGTATGAAGATGGTGCTGGACAAATGGATGGCAAATGACTGTGAAGGTGGTTACAGATTCTCAGCTTGTGATTTGGTGCTAATTTAAAGGGCTATCTCAGTAAAGGGCTATCTCAGTGGCTTTTGTTTAGGAGCCTGCTTTTAATTAAACCATCTCCAGTTAAAAACCTGACATGTTTACACAACTAATGCCCCAAAGGGATTATTTTATTGTTAATATTAATTATTTACAAAATATTTTCAGACCTATGAAATCTTTATCCTATTTGTGAAACACAAAATGTAGTATTGTTGAGGTGTTACTTTGTAAAAAGTATGCAAAACTAAATGTGTAACATCATTATTTTGTTATTAGTTTTTTAGCGGAATGCTACCTTTTTTGGGGGGGGGGGGGGAGAACAGAGGGAAGACTTCGCCCATTATTTTTGCAAGGGCCACCAGTGCTTCTGTTCTATCAGAGTTAAGCAAATCTGCATTCCAATTGTTGTGAAACTTTATTGCAGAAATGGTGGTTTCTTTAAATAAAATGCCTACAGTTTACTGGAAGCTTTGTTACAGAACAAATCAATAAAACATGGTGTTACTGTTTAAGAACAAAACTAACGTCAAAGTAAATGCAAAGATAATAAATTTTTTGTGGAATGTCTTTTGATTACATGTGGTTTGTTCCTTTGTTTTGCAGCTTGTAAACGTCTGTTAGTGCATGACACTGTCCCACCCCTAAAACAATCATGTGCTTTTATGATTGAGAATACAAAAAGTATGATCTACATAGAGTAGAAAGATGTTCTGAAAAGCACTGAATATTTGTGAGGAAATAAATAAAAAAATATTTTGAGAAAGCACTTTACAGAGCATAGATGACGTTAAAAAGATGCCAAAAAATGCACTTACCAGCAGGTGGTTTGGCTCAGAGCCAGCTCAGGGAACATTTAGTTAAGAAAGTGTAATCTGAATACACTTCACAGCAACAACTGAAATAAGAGAACGGGTAAATCAGCATAGGCAAATATCTGGATGTGTATTTTCTACCCAACTTTACTTATTACAAATTTAGACGGCCTCATAAACTTGTTGATCTTTTAATGAGAACAAAATCTTAACAGTGTCGTACCAACTTACTGTAGATTAATTAAATTAAAGAGCGATTCAATTGTTTTACATTACCTTCATCAGAAGTCTTGACCACAACGCAAGTGAACTTGAACGCGAACACTCTCAGGAATACTTGTGAGGTGCATTGATTCGTCCTTATCCCCGAGTGGTTTGAAGCCTGTATTTAAGATAAGCCAGGTCTGACCACGCCTCTCAAGACAGGCAGTTAGTTTATATAACATCTTAACAGTGACATAAGTTTTCTCAAACACACTATAAATATTTAAATTTTAGAAAAACTTTCACATGATTTACAATTGCCTACAGACATGTTATAAATAAGCTAAAGAAACTGGATTGTAAATACAAAAGCAAACAAAAAAAAAAAAAAACGTGCTATAACTTAAATTATCCTGATTTCTTATATTTTAGTGCCAAGATTAACATGTCATTTATCGTCCTTTATTTTCAAATTAAGCCTTGTTGCATATCATTTCCCTATTACAGCCCAAAATATTTATGTGGCGATAATAAATGGATTTTAAATCAATTTGATGAAAAGTGCATTTTTGCTGAGAATAAAAAAAATTAATGCTTGGGCTTTCTTGAAATTGATTAAATGCTGTTATTTTCACTTAAATTAAAATGGTATTTGGTTTCTCTTTATGGCAGATGGCTGTTTGCCTGTGTGAGTCTAAGCTTCAGTTTTCAAAAAGTCAAAAATCTGGTCATGCTTAATAAATGCAGTATTTTTTTTTTTTACATTGATTTAGTTTTTTAATGACATTGATTTGAACATTTTACCCACTAATAGTTTTGACCTATTGCCTGAATGCACATAGTCACTGATCAAAAAATGATCATTTCAAAACTGGGTCTGGTTAAAATGCCAAACAATGCACCAAAGGGGCTAATTTTTGAGTTTTTACAAACAGAACAAAGGGGCCAAATTCCACAAATTGTGCATTAGAATTTACATTTTTTGTTGGATAATCCAGTCCCTTTTTGGCATATGCAGGAGCACATTTTACAGCTGGTCCAAATTAGTCCAAATGCTAAGAAGCAGTGAAATGGAGCTTAGTCATGCTGTGGAAATCATAGGCTAGTTTTAGCAATGTGTTGTTTCATTATTTGTGAAACAGAAAAGACTGCAATTGACGCAGTTCATGTTTTTAGCTCTTTTTTATGCCAGATGTTTAATATCCTGGTGTAAGGATTATGATTATTGATTAATGAATATTTATCAAGAATTATAATTTAAAATCATAAATTGAAAAACAATTAATTTCATAACCAAAAATCATTACTTACGAATAGAAATCAGAGATGTCCTCTGGTGTTGTGATTATGGGCTCAAAGCTCTTTAATAATTACAATTAGCTATACATCATTAATAATTGATAAATTATTAACCAAAACCACAAAATGTCACTGTTTATTCAACCGCTTCACCGAAGGTGGGGGATCGTCGACTTTGTTTTGACAAATAAATCATTCCTGCAAGAAATAAACACTTCTCTTAATTATATATATGAAGATATACCATTATTCTGGTCCAAAAACCTTTACCTAACTAACAAGCACTATTGTACACCAAGGGAATAACAATGACTACCTAACAATTCAATTCAGTTTATTTATATAGCGCCAATTCACAACACATGTTGTCTCAAGGCACTTCACAAAAGTCAGGTACATACATTCCAATTAATCCTGATCATTGAACAGTGCAGTCGGATTCAGTTATTTATTCAAATTGGATAAAAAAAAATTCTGTCTAAGGAAACCCAGCAGATTGCATCCAGTCAGAGACTTGTAGCATTCACTCCTCCTGGATGAGCATGTAGAGACAGTGGACAGTCACTGGCGTTGACTTTGCAGCAATCCCTCATACTGAGCATGCATGTAGCGACAGTGGAGAGGAAAAACTCCCTTTTAACAGGAAGAAACTTCCAGCAGAACCAGGCTCAGTGTGAGCAGCCATCTGCCACGACCGACTGGGGGTTTGAGAGAACAGAGCAGAGACACAAAAAGAACACAGAAGCACTGATCCAGGAGTACTTTCTATGGGAAGGAAAAGTAAATGTTAATGGATGTAGCTCCTTTAGTCGTTTCACCTGGAAAGAAAGAACAGATAAACTTTGAGCCAGTTTTCAAGGTTAGAGTCTGAAAGAGAGCACATAGAGTTAGTCACAGTAAAAGCTCAGTCAATTGCCATGTCTAGGAGAGAGAAAGGATTAAACACTGAAAGACAGGGCCATGTGGATCATCGGTAGAGGGTGAGCATTAAATTGTTTCCAGTAGAAGCTTGGACGATGCCCCTCTCCAGAAAGGTGTCACAGGTAGACACATAGTCAGGCCAGTTGTAGCTTCTAGGAAGAGAAAAGAGAGACAACAAAGTTAAAAGCTGAAATAACAGCAAATAATGCAAAATTGGAGAGTAGTGTGAGAATGTAGCAAAGAGGGTGTTATTGGTCATTATGTCCTCCATCAGCCTAGGCCTATGGCAGCATAACTACAGAGATAGCTCAGGATAACCTAAGCCACTCTAACTATTAGCTTTATCAAAAGGAAAGTTTTAAGCCTACCCTTAAAAGTAGACAGTTTGTTCATGTAGAGCCCACTGACGGCCATTGTTATACTAAAAACAACAACGATTGGGATACCTCTCTGTCAGATTGACCATAACCATTGGAAAAGAGAGGGGGTCATACAGGTAGCAGAAATGTAGGGTGTGTTTGCACCTCAACTATAACTGAGCCGGTTTAGGCTAAACCTGACTCCCCCTTACTCCAACCAACAGGGAGGGAGGAAGATGGAGGTAAAAAATAAGGGAGATAGCTCAGGATAACCTAAGCCACTCTAACTATAAGCTTTATAGTTAATAGCTTTAACAATAATAATAAAATAAAAATATACGCGCATTGAGTGTCTATGAAGATCAAACCAGAAGTTTTATGGACAAAATGTGTAATTTGGGTTAAATGGAAAGAGAAGTCCTCCTGGTGTGCTGATGTCTCGATTGCAGCGATCAGCTGATAAAACGGTGGGGCAATGCCCCTTTAGCCATACAGCTGATTGCCCCAAATCTCGAACAAAGAGTCATAAAACTCTAAGGCGGGAACTCAGTGGAAAAACTCCAGTAATAAAACTGGAAAAAAGGAATGGTCAGGCGAGGCCTGGACCGCAGTTGCTTTGAATGAAAAACTTTTAAAAGTCCAACTTC
Organism: Girardinichthys multiradiatus; assembly: GCF_021462225.1. NCBI lineage: Eukaryota > Metazoa > Chordata > Actinopteri > Cyprinodontiformes > Goodeidae > Girardinichthys > Girardinichthys multiradiatus. The sequence continues at coordinate 31,820,497 of NC_061799.1, read as the reverse complement.
TAACTCCTGGCTGATTTGGGATCAGCCGGACAAAACATGTACACGCACGATTCAGCAGTGCTTGCACAGCAAATCAAAACACAACTCAGCATAAACACCTTAATCAGTATTACATGCAACAAGTTGATACCTTGGATTAACTACTGATGATTCTAAATCACCTTAACTATGCCTCATCCTGCCCAGACTTCTAAATGTACCTATCCAATTTAATATAAAAAGAACAAAATTACTTTGATGCTGATTTCTTCTCTCCACCGGTCGAGGATGGGTCAGGTCTGAAAAAAAACGAGGGAGGGGGATCACGCGTCTGTGATCAACTCAAGAAAAAAACGGTAAACTTCTCATCTGTCCAGGAGGGGAAAATATGAAGAACCGTTTAGTCGACTTTATCAACAAGGAGGAAACTCATCTCCTTGGAAATAAAACCTCTGTGGGTTTTCACCTGCCGGGTGTTGGCTTGGTCTTCGATGGGTATATAAATCTTCTGACCTTCTTGTATCAGACAGATTTCCAGCTTTCAGGCTCTTCCGGGAATGGCCTTGTGGAGCAAAGGTTCATCTGCGAGCTTTTGTCTCTCCAGATATGCACCTCCGTTGCGTCGTCCCGTGAGACACGCTGGAAATGGCAACGAAACTTTCTTTTCTGTGAGTTTTACAATCCCGGGTGATGTCAGAGCTGCGATGTCTGTTGAGCTGCGCATGTTCAACTGTGCGACCAAAATGGATGACTCTAACACTGGGCCAAACCCAATAAAGAATTACAGAATAACCGAAGTTAGGTTGCCAGGATTTGTTATGTGCATGTGTCAGGTTCAAACAACCTAAAATACTTATAACATCACAAAAAGAGGAGAAAGACAAAGAATTAGTTATTTTACTCGCTGCGAGAAGAACGGACAGAGATGTGCTTTCTGTTACAAATCTCCTACCCCTCTGAAAACCATCTGTCCGTTCCTCTCTTTTTATTTTTTTTGGGGGTTCCCTAGTTACAATAAACGTTGCTCTCTAAAGGATGGGAAAAACAGCTGCAACGTATACAGGTCATAAACACCATTATCTTGTAACAACACACTTCCACAATCTCCCCCATCTTAAGATTAGTGTGTCTTCTGCTCAGCACAATCAGCCACCCTCTTTATGACACCCTCATCTGTGACTGCTTCCTTCCCAGCTCCACCTTTGATCCTTGACTGCAGACAAACTCATCACATCCTTACTCACACATATATCATGAAAGGTTATAAAGATCAAATAGTAAAGTTAAAGACAAGGAAAAATATACGATAAATCTATATACAATTATTCCAACATTTCCCCCCAGTTTATCTTATATTTGCTCATATCACTTAAACAGCCACTTCTTTTGGATTTTGAACTGTAAGATAATTTTTCATGAGCACAAATATAATTACACTCAGAGGAACTTACTGACATTTAAATCACAGAATCATATAGAGATGGATCTGGGTATGGGCCAGAAAAGTGGTCAGTCGCATCATCATTATCTTCATCATCCTGATGTTTAAGTAATGGATAGAGTTGGGTAACTCTGTCTTACATAGGAGAAATAGCTGTGGTGATGAAACGGTGGGTGTAGTGTTTGTTTCATTTTTGCAGTTATCTGGTTTGGAAACTATCCCACAAAGTATTGCGAAATAACGCAAAGACTATTGCGTGGGGACACAAAAAAGAAAAGAATCCCTCCTTGTCCCTTCGTGGACCTCGTTGAAAGGCTTCATCAAGGGAAGATATTAAATAAATATGTTGTGAAATAGAAAAAAATTGAATGTACCATTAAATGTACAATTTATTTAATACATCATTAAATATTAAGTGTACCACTAATTACGTCATGTCGTTTTTAAAATTATACTTAATTATTCAGTGGCACATTTAATTGCATAATAGTCCATTTCATGATATAATGGTACATTTATTGTTTCTAAAGATGTATTAAATAAATAAATGGTACCTTTAATGTAATGGCACATTTAATGTTACATTTCTTTCATGTTACATTTACTTCACTTATGGGACATTCACAACATTTATTTATTTAATGATGATTGTATTGTATTAATTTTGTCCAGTTTGACCCTCCATTCTTGATGCCTGTATAGGAGGTCATGTCAGAATTTAAATCAGGTGTTCTGGAGCAGACACACATCTAAAACTTGCAGGGAAGGGGTCCCTGAGGACCAGGGCTGTGAACCATTGAGCTACAGTTTCTAAATTATGAAGGTAATGCCTTTTTGTCCTTTTGTTCAACAAGTACAGTTCTCTTGCTAGGTGCATTTTTCTGTCGTTCCAGCAACTTGAAACATAAAAGTGATGTCATTGTTCAAAGGAAACGATCACTTAATAAATAAATAAAATACAACTAGGTACATTTTGTTTATTCAACTAAGATAGGCATGGTCTGTTTCCTTGTTTGGTATTTTATTATTTCTTCATTATTATTCTTTTTACTTTAACTGGCCTTTACTACAGCTAAAAACAGGGACCTAACTGGTCCTTCAAAGAAAGAAATTGCCAAAAGACTAAATTAAGAAAACAAAAATGGGAGTAGCACAGGAGTGGGAGTCGTTCTGAATGGGAGCGGGACGGGAGTGGGAGTCAATTTACCAGGAGTGGGATGGGACAGGATTTCTTTCGTTATGCTGGCCTGGGATTGGGATGGGACAAGACATTTTTCTGTGGGAGCGGGATGGGACAGGAGAGAAAATACACTCCCGTGTCACCCTCTAGCAGCAACCAGTGGAAAAACACTTAAGAGTGACGACAATGGAATAGTGAATATTCCACCATGAGGTTCTAGCAATACAACTTTAAGTTCATTTGAGTCTGCGCTTAGGTGTTCAAACACAGTGAGACACGCACAGCTTCAAAGCACGGCAGCTTTCAGAGTCCAACAGCAATCAAAGTTTCAGTGATACATTGCATGCACATACAACTTAGAACACATTGGACTATAACTGGCGATTCTAAATCGCCCTAAAATCCTACTCTATCCTGCCCACGCTATTTCTTATAGAAATAAAAACAAAACGGGATTACTTGGTGTCGTCTTCTCTGGAGCGGGGGGAGAGGGGGGAGTTTGTTAAGCGTCCGTAACAAATTCAAAGACAGCCGGGCTTCCTCCTTTGGCAAAAGGGGAAAATATGACGGACCGTCAGCACTCGACTGGAACAAAAACAAAGAGGAAAATTTTGTCTCCTTGGAAAACCTCTGTGGGTTTTTCTTGGGTTACGTGTTGAATCCACGTCTTCGATCGGTAAGGTGAAACTTGCAGGTCTTCCTATCCTTGCAAGCTTAACTCGTTGAGTTTCTCATGAGTTTTGGCCATTGGGGAGAATTAATGAAAACCCACGTGTGGTTTCTTCTACAGAATTATGCGCCTCCTTTGCGTGGTAACCGCGTCTCAGTTTCCAACGGGAGAAAAAGCAAAGGTGGGGCGTCTCGCGTGTCCTTATATAGCCCACTGTGACATCAGTGCTGCAACGCCCTTTCCTATCAGATGCAATTCCTGCTGGGAATTGTGGTTGCAGACCATCCTGGGGTATATAGTAGCAGATGACACTGGGAGATATAGTAGCAAACAAAAGGTCCAACACTGGGGTTCGCTCTGATCAGTCATCTTGACAATATACTATATATACTATTCCATTGTTATTCTGTACATGCACAAGTTTTCTAATATCAAGAAAGTACAAATCAGTGCTGTAGTGTAATATTTAATGGTTATGTACACATGACCATTTAATTTTTAACTTAGATCTTAATTTAAAGTAATTTAGCTTAAATTAGTTTGGAATTTTATGACTGACATGCTTTTTAAAAACAGATTTTACACTTGTCATTAAATAATTATTCCATGTACATATTGGAAGTTTTCAGCATATTTGACCTTTCTCATAACATATAGATTTGTGCTCATCATCAGTGGTCAAAGCCCATGATCAATCAGATTCAGTTGGCATAGTTATTACTTTCAGTTATTAATTTTAACTTTAAAAAAAGAACTTTAAAAAAAATATTAGTTATTAATTCAAAGGTAAGTAATTTACCTCTATGGTTTCACCGCTTAATAATAAGCATAATATAAAGAGAGTCAATTAGGGTTACCCAGGTGGGAGTTTGGATCAGAGAAGCTTCTAGACCCTAGATGTCCATTTTGAGGTTTTGCAAGCTTGCCAGTTCAGTGATGACATGAGAGGTTCAATGACAAAAAACTATGGTGAGCTCTTCTTTAGTTCAGCTATAATGGCTGAATATGTATCTGAGTTGCCACTTTCACTGACCAGGTTTAGATACAGGGCTTGATTCAAATAAAGGGCCTCAGAAACATTACATATGGACCTAACTGATGACTGAAACTTAATGGACATATATTTTTTAGTTTATCTGATTTTGCTAAAAACAGAGCACACAGCTCAGTGAGAGAAAGGCAACAGTCCTCTATTAGGGGCTGTTAGAGACATTATTCTGAATTTACTCTCACATACACTACTGAAATGTTACAGGCTTTTACACACTACTAAAATGCTGTCATATACACTAATGAAATGCTTTTAGACGCACTACTGAAATGCTCTCATATACACTAATGAAATACTCTTACACGCACCACTGAAATACCCTCATACACTCTCATACCTCTCCCATGTTTTTCTCTCTAATTGCGATTGAAGCAGCATTTACATTCACACATTTTATATTGGCCAACTGGTCTGTAGTATTCCCCTCCATTGAATATATAGACGTCAGTCATTATTGGTAATAATTCTCGAAGAAGGTGCATGGGGGCAGGATTGTATCACACTTGCAGCATCCCAGGGTGGCACCCATGTTAGCTTCTGATATTTGCTGGTTCACTCAGCAGTCCAATAATAGTTTATCTGCAGTTATTGATTATCTGAAAAAAACCCAACTCTATCTAAAACAACGACAGTAAACTTTTAAAAATTTGGATCAATTGCTTAAACTAAGACATTTTAAATGTTAACTAAATTGGTTTTACATATTTTGCTCTAAAACTAGAAACAATAAATCTTTATTATGAATAAAGTTCTTATTGCCACTAGTTTCCCACCATGTAAAACTACATTGTTCTGCTACAAAAGTTCTCTTTGCTTCAGCTCAAGTTCTGTGGTTCTGATCTGATCACTCCCTGCATATGTTGGTCAACACTCCATGGAAGGAGTTTTCTATACCCTTCTGTAACTAAACATGTCCAAGGAATGTTAAGCACATCTCCGACCTCAGAGGTCACAGTTTGATACTGGGTAGTAGAAACTCTGAAAGCAATTACATGAAGCAACTCAAGATGTTTTGCAGCTGAACTAGGCTATCCAGATTGGAGAAGTTTATTTGAAGGGTTAATGTATCAAAAGCAGCACCAATTCAAGTTGACTGTCTTGCAGATGTTACTTCGTACAGTATATGTTTTAATTGCAAAATATAGATTTAGTTTTGCAGTCAGATTAATATTGGATTGCATATAACAATTTTGTATTTGTTTCCTCATTGGACCGGAAGAACCTCCAGCAGTCCTTATCAGGAAAGGCTCTTGGAGTACCACATAATTGCAGACAGGCATGCAGGAGAAGCACGTGAGTAAAAAAGTTTAATGATTAATGATCAAAAACTTACAAAGCAGGTATGAACATGGGCAGGCTAGACATGAACAAAAGTAGTATTTTCCAGTGGCAATTGACATAAACCACCTTGAGTCAGCACATGTAAAACATATTGCTTTTACTTTGAAAGATGAGCAAGCGCAACTACCATAATTTATTATGTTTTCCAGCACAACAAAACTTTGTGAGGGCTCACTTGATTGTCATTTTCGAAGTGGAAGCTGGCTAGAGTGCAGTAAAACAGCGGCAGCCACCGTGGCAGCATCTTACTGGCTTTTACAGCTGGTCTGGCACCCTCATAGCACCCTGTGGTACCCTTGTGGCACCCACTGGTCTAGCACCATCTGGAACCCTCATGGTCAGGGACTTCCACAGAGTGCCAGCGTGTTTTTAAATAATTCATTTTTATATTCTGTGAGTAACAATTCACAGTAACCATTCATGATCTATAATAAACTGACTGTGGAATGGCTGTTCATAATCTTTTCAGCACATTATACATACACATAATGCTATTTAGGACATAGTTTCCATCTCAGGTAAATACAGTCGCCTTATATTATGTGTATAACACTCTTTATTAAATAATAACCAATAATGACAATATATCAATCGGATCATACAGATTTCAGGTCAGGCACATGCATTCCAATTAATAACTAACCATTGAACAGTGCAGTCGGATTCAGTTATTTATTCAAATTGGATAAAAAGTTTTTCTGTCTAAGGAAACCCAGCAGATTGCATTCAGTCAGTGACTTACAGCATTCACTCTTCCTGGATGAGCATGTAGCGACAGTGGACAGTCCCTGGCGTTGACTTTGCAGCAATCCCTCATACTGAGCATGCATGTAGCGACAGTGGAGAGGAAAAACTCCCTTTTAACAGGAAGAAACCTCCAGCAGAACCAGGCTCAGTGTGAGCAGCCATCTGCCACAACCGACTGGGAGTTTGAGAGAACAGAGCAAAGAAGGAAAAAGAACACAGAAGCAGAACGCTGAAGCACTGATCCAGGAGTACTTTCCATGGGAAGGAAAATTAATTGTTAATGAGTATAGCTCCTTTAGTCGTTTCATCTAGGAAGAAAGAACAGATAAACTCTGAGCCAGTTTTCAAGGTTAGAGTATGAGAAGGAGCACATACAGTTAGTCACAGTAAAAGCTCAGTCAGTAGGAGAGAGACAAGGTTAAACACTGAAAGACAGGCCAAGTTTATTATCAGTAGAAGGTGAGCATTAAGTTGTTGCCAGCAGAAGCTTGGACGATGCCCCCCTCCATGAAGGTGTCACAGGTAGACACAGAGTCAGGCCAGGTGTAGCTATACGAAGAGAAAAGAGAGAGACCATAAAGTTAAAAGCTGAAATAATAGCAAATAATGCAAAATTGGAGAGTAGTATGAGAATGTAGCAAAGAGAGTGAAAGTGGTCATTATGTCCTCCAGCAGCCTAAGCCTATAGTAGCATAACTACAGAGATAACCTAAGCCACTCTAACTATAAGCTTCATCAAAAAGGAAAGTTTTAAGCCTAGCCTTAAAAGTAGACAGGGTGTCTGCCTCACGGACCAAAACCGGGAGCTGGTTCCACAGGAGAGGAGCCTGATAACTAAAGGATCTGCCTCCCATTCTACTTCTAGAGACTCTAGGAACCACCAGTAAACCTGCAGTCTGAGAACGAAATGCTCTGTTAGGAATATATGGAACAATCAGATCTCTGATGTATGATGGAGCTAGATCATTAAGGGCTTTATATGTGAGGAGGAGAATTTTAAATTCTATTCTGGATTTAACAGGGAGCCAATGAAGGGAAGCTAAAGTAGGAGAAATATGATCTCTCTTTTTAATTTTCATCAGATCTCTTGCTGCAGCATTTTGAATCAGCTGAAGGCTTTTAACTGCATTTTGTGGAGATCCTGATAGTAAAGAATTACAATAGACCAGCCTTGAAGTAACAAATGCATGGACTAGTTTTTCAGCGTCACTCCTGGATAGGATATTTCTAATTTTGACAATGTTCTGGAGGTGAAAGAAGGAAATCCTAGAAACCTGTTTAATATGAGATTTAAATGACATGTCCTGGTCAAAAATAACACCGGGGTTTTTTACATTATTACTGGAGGTCAATTTAATACCATCCAGGTTAAGTGATTGAGTAAGCAGTTTCTTTTTGAAAGACTCCGGTCCAAAGATGACAACTTCTGTCTTGTCTGAATTTAGAAGCAGAACATTTAAAGTCATCCATGTTTTTATATCTTCAAGACATGCTTGTAGTCTATCTAACAGGTTGGTCTCATCAGGATTTATGGATAAGTAAAGCTGAGTATCCTCAGCGTAACAGTGAAAATTTATCCCATGCTGCCTGACAATATTACCTATTGGAAGCGTATATATAGTAAAGAGAATTGGCCCAAGTACTGAACCCTGTGGTACTCCACAATTAACCCTGGAGTTTAAAGATGATTTCTCATTTAGATGAACAAACTGGAATCTGTCAGACACATAAGATTTAAACCAGCCTAGCGCTGTTCCCCTGATCCCTACAGCATATTCCAGCCTTTCTAAGAGAATATTATGATCGACTGTATCAAATGCAGCACTGAGATCTAACAGAACCAATACAGACATATGTCCATTATCTGAGGCCATAAGAATATCATTAGTGACTTTCAGCAGAGCTGTTTCAGTGCTATGATGAGCTCTGAAGCCTGACTGAAACTCTTCAAACAGGTCATTGCTGTGTAAATGCTCACACATTTGATTAGCAACTATTTTCTCAAGAATTTTAGATAAGAATGGAAGATTGGATATAGGTCTGTAATTTTTCAAGTCATCTCGATCAAGCGAAGGTTTCTTAAGTAAAGGTTTAATTCCAGCTACCTTAAAAGCCTGTGGTACATATCTATTTACTAAGGATAGATTAATCATATCTAAAATGGGGCTGGTAATCAGAGGGAACACTTCCTTAAATAATTTGGTTGGGATTGGGTCTAACATACAAGTTGAAGGTTTAGATGAAGCTAATATTTTTGATAACTCCGGAAGCTCCACAGGATCAAAACAGTCAAAATACAGAGTTCTACAGTTAATTCCAATTTTGTCTCACTTGCTGAGGATGAAGTAATCATCTTTATCTTTAATAGAATACATTTTATTTAAGAAGAATCCCATAAAGTCATGACTGCTGAGAGCTAAGGGAATGGATGGCTCAACAGAGCTATGACTCTGTGTAAGTTTAGCAACTGTACTAAAGAGAAACCTAGGATTATTCTTGTTCTCTTCTATTAATGATGAGAAATAAGCGGTTCTGGCTTGGCGAAGTGTCTTTTTATACAACAGTAGGCTATTTTTCCAGATTAAGTAGGAATCCTCTAGGTGTGTAGAGCGCCATTTTTTCTCCAATTTTCTAACATTATGCTTTAAAGTACGCTGCTCCGAATTAAACCAGTGAGTCAGCCTCCTATGAATAATTACCTTCTTTTTCAAGGGGGCTGCATTGTCTAATGCACCATGCAATGATAAAGTAACACTATTGTCATAGTTTGGGGTTTTTTTGGACCAAAGTGCTGAGACAGGTGAGGAGACGGCATGGCGAGCAAAACGATGATTTATTTAAGATCCAATATCTGGCAAAGCAGAAGGCAGGCTGGCAGGATGGGTATAACAGAAGGATTTACAGGAATCCAGGTCAAACACAGTACAAGAAACAATAACGGGAAGTAGACACTGAGAATGTGATGCAACAAACCAGCGAGGAACAAGGAAAGCAGACCAACTAATATACAGAGGGAAATCAATGAGGAACAAAAGACAGGTAATCAACAGAACTAGGGACAGGTGTGACATGTGAAGCAGGGAGGCTGAAGGACAGGTGAAACTAATACAAAACTAAACCATGGGAGAAGGGACTAATTAACAAACTCAGAGAAACAGACCTTAAGGAAACTATAACAACCTAAGATATAAGAACCTGGCAAATAAGAATTAACAAAAGAAACCATAAAGGAAACCCTAACTGCAAAAGTAAACAAACCCATACAAACACTCGCTGAAACTAACTGGGAAGGGAGCAGAGATAGCAAAGACTAGAATAAATGTAAACAATAAGTGGAACAACGTATAGTGGCTAACAATAACTACAAGCTAACCTATAGAAGGAACTGAAACAATAAAAACTAACACAGGGACTAAACCAGGGATAAGGCTGGGAAGAACTACAAACATAAAGGGAGACGAACACTGAGTAAATAACTGAAGGGGAAACTAATGACAAGAGGAGTAACAGGGAAAAGAAACTAGTAAACTAGAAGAGTGCAGCAATAACAAATAACCAAACCATAAACAAACACAGAGAAACTAAATGGGAACTAAACTAGTGAACCCAAGGAAGCAAGAAAACTGTAATAATAATAATAATAATCAGGAGAAAACCATTCTGAGTAATAAATAAATGAGAAAGCAACCACCAAGGGAACTATGGGCGAGGGAAGAAAGAACTATAAACACTAGGAGGCAGGAGAGAGAACAAAACTATCAGGAAACAGAAGGAAATAAACACACATGACTACAAAACCCAAAGAAATAGAAACAACTAGCTGAAAAGTAAACAAACACAAAACCACAACAAAGTTGGCCGCGCCGATTAGAGGACCCTCGGAGCTGGAGGTCAGGAGGTCGGCCGAGAAGCATTGAGGACCCTCCAGAAACTAGGTCTGGAAGTCGACCTTGGTGGAACCACGGAGGCTTGGAGTCAGCCTGTGAGTCAGGCTGTGAATCAGGCACCTTAATAGTCAGGCATGGAGTCTGAAACACAGTCGGTCAGGTCTGGAACGTGGATCAGAGGCGGTCCGTTCTCGGACCCCTCTGGAACAGGCAATAGAGGCGGTTCATCCTTGAACCCCTCTGGAAACTCTGGAAACTGGATTAGAGGTGGTCCATCCTTGGACCCCTCTGGAAATTCTGTGACCTGGATAAGAGGCTCTGTGACATCTGGACGAACTCCAGCAGCTACAGGAGCTTGGACATTCAGATGACCTCCAGCGAAGATCAGTGCTGGAGCGTCAGGCTGAACCGCAGTGGAAACTGAAGCTGGGCCATCAACAGATTCCTCAGAAAGGGCAGAGACAGAAAATACCTTGTGCTTCCACCGGAAGCCACAAGGGGACAGCAAATGATCATTGAGGACTTGAGATGAACCCTTGGCTTGGGATGCCTGAGCTAAGGACCGCTGCATCGGGCCAGACTGAAACTCGGAAGCCAGGAGGGACGCCGGAGATGCAGGGGAAAGGCGAGAGGCGGCGGTCCAAACCCATACAAACACTCGCTGAAACTAACTGGGAAGGGAGCAGAGATAGCAAAGACTAGAATAAATGTAAACAATAAGTGGAACAACGTATAGTGGCTAACAATAACTACAAGCTAACCTATAGAAGGAACTGAAACAATAAAAACTAACACAGGGACTAAACCAGGGATAAGGCTGGGAAGAACTACAAACATAAAGGGAGACGAACACTGAGTAAATAACTGAAGGGGAAACTAATGACAAGAGGAGTAACAGGGAAAAGAAACTAGTAAACTAGAAGAGTGCAGCAATAACAAATAACCAAACCATAAACAAACACAGAGAAACTAAATGGGAACTAAACTAGTGAACCCAAGGAAGCAAGAAAACTGTAATAATAATAATAATAATCAGGAGAAAACCATTCTGAGTAATAAATAAATGAGAAAGCAACCACCAAGGGAACTATGGGCAAGGAAAGAAAGAACTACAAACACTAGGAGGCAGGAGAGAGAACAAAACTATCAGGAAACAGAAGGAAATAAACAAACATGACTACAAAACCCAAAGAAATAGAAACAAGACTTCTTAACTTCAGTCAACAATCAACAATGTTTTTGGCAAAAAACAAATGCAGATCATCACCCCGCACGATGAGGAAGAGGGAATTTGGGATTGTTTTACTTCAACAATACGTATTTTTAGCAATCATGGAATCCACCAGAAACTGCTCTATTATCCAGATTTGAGGATATCTGTCCGACAGTTCTTGCTTTGTAGAAACTGCCAAGCTTTACCAGGGTTCTACCGGGTGCATCAGCCTAGGACTACAAAGCTCAGGGGTACTCTATTTATCTAGACAAAAAAATTCATACATGAAACAAGGAACAGTTTGCAGCTAGAGAGGCAGAAAGCCTAAAGAGCCAATGTAAAGCTGAGGGCATGAAAAGGCAATAAAAGACAAAAATATAAAAGCAGATTAGTTTGTGTGCATCACGAACAAAGATAACACTGACTAAAGCTTACAGAGACTTTCGTCTGTCAGTACACATATTCATATTGTGAACTTCACCCCCAGGAATCCAAAGTCAACATGTTTGCTTCCTTGTTAAACTTAAAATACGGTCAAACTAAACCATTAAGGTTTACTAATTTTTTAGTCAGTTTAAATACTGCTTCACATAACAATAGAAGGACAATTCTCTCCATTTGGTTCAGCATTGGTGAATACATGCACAGTTTAACTTTGGTGTCTAAGCACAATATTTTGTTTCTCATAGGAAAATGGAAACATTATGTAAATATATAGGCACCAGCTCCCCCGCGACCCACTATGGAATAAGCGGTAGAAAATGACTCACTCACTGACTGATGTAAATATATTTGTTATTCAGAAATTAACTTGTAATCCTTCAAATGGAAAAAAAAATATTGGGAGTTTTTAGGTATTTTAAAAGAAATTTTAAGAATAATATTAAAATTAATGTTTTACTAAACATTAAAAAGCTGACATTCTATGCGTAACATTGGTGGGGGGAGTGTGCTAACGGTAAGTGTTTGGATTACGGTAAGAGCCGCAGTGAACAGGCCTTGACACAGGCAACCCTTTGTTCAAACATAGGCACACACACACACACCCAGACTCAGGCCCTCCAAACCTCATATTACTTTTGTTGGGGCCACAGCCATGGGTACAACATGATTAGAACTTTTCTGGAACTTTCAAAATAAATCGCATTAACCTACTTCCAGCACACCCAGAAAAGGGGTAACAGCGGACTTCCCGTGACGTCACTGTCTGAATAAAAACCCCGCTTTTGCAACAAACTGAGCTCTTCCACGCAGGTCCCCAGCAGAACTGGAAGGAGGGATACAGCGCGCTAATGTCTCTTTGCTGGCAAACAGACATAACTCTTCAAACTGGATCCAAGAGTGTCATACGATCATGCGATTATATGCACTAAGTTAAGTAGGAATGAATTGCTGTTTGTGTATTCATTCATGGACGGGGGTAATTAAGGTACAAGCGTTGCTTGACTTTCTCTCTGAGGTCTACAGAAGCAAACTGTGTTCCAGAGAGTTCCCAGCAGAGACCCTGTCTCTACGACACCGAGTGGAGCAGTTTTCCCGGTCTGAAGGAAGGACAACAGGACCGCATCATCGTGGTTACAGCTTTAACGTGAAGTTCAGCCGGCCGACAGAACGAGGCGCCCCACCCCACAGCTACGGAGGTTAGCTGCAGTTAATCCTTTGTTCACTGTGGATGCTTCCTACAACTTTGTCGTCCGGACAACTTTTCCTTGCCACGGTTCACGTAAGAGGTTGTGTTTTGGGCAGAGAGAAGTAGTTCAGAGTGAAATAATCTAAACATTTTTCGTTTTATGACATTTGGTTTTGTTTATGTTGAAAACTCAGCCATCTTAGTGCTAGCAGATTAGCTGTAAGCACATGTGCTCAGTTTGTGTTCTGTGTTTTTTTCTTTTAAGTTAAGATAAACCATCTTTGATCAGCTTATTCATATTGTACATAGCCCATTAGTCTTCCTTATTCTTTCATTTTGTTTGGTCATTTAGTTGGATTGTTTTAGCAGAGTAAAGAGTTTGTTGATTGAAATATGTTTGACTTTGACTTGACTTATTTTTGTTAATAAATTCTTGTATTTTAAGAAATTGTGTGAATTCATTCCATGTGTGTGCTGTTATGGTTTGTGAGATATAGGACCCCAGAATGCAGACCAGAAGGCAGCATGACAATAAGTGCAAAATATTTAATAACAAAAAACTCACTCACTCACTAGGAGGCAGAAACCAAAACAATAAACGCACAGGCAAAACTGACATGGGCAGGCTGGCAAGACAGGCTTGACATGAACAGGAGGACATGAGCTTGAATTGAAAACAAGACTTGAGCATGAAAAAAGTTTCCGCGAAGAACAACTGAACAGGAGTGTATATATGGAAAGTAAACCAGGTGGAGCTAGGGGACAGATTAGTTTGAAGCAGGTGAACCGGATAAAGATAATTAACAGACAGAATAGAACGTTTCGGCGGGTGACCAGGAGGTCGTCCCCAGCAGGCACAGAGTTCCGGCGGGCGACCAGGAGGTCGTCCCCAGCAGGCACAGAGTTCCGGCGGGCGACCAGGCAGAGTAGAGGAGCCCCCAGAAACTCTGTGGAACTCCGGAGGCGTGGATCCTGGCAAACCCTCGGAGGCTGAAGCAGAGCCTGGCAAACCCTCGGAGGCTGAAGCAACTCGGAGGCTGAAGAAGAGCCTGGCGAACCCTCGGAAGCTGAGGTAGAGCCTGGCGAACCCTCGTCTCTGGGTTCAAAGGCCAGAACGAGGACAAAACGTTCCTTAAACCCCTCAGGAACAGGGTTCAGCGGTGCTTCCTCCTCGAACCCCTCGTCGCAGGGTTCAGAAGCCAGAACAAGGACCAGTTCCTCACTGAACCCCTGCAGACTAGGAACACGAGCTGAGGCGTCGCAGACACCCCCAGTGGCGTGAGCAGAGGCTGAGGTGTCGCCGAGACCCTCAGTGGCGTGCGCAGAGGCTGAGGCGTCGCAGAGACCCTCAGTGGCGTGGGCAGAGGGGACAGATTAGTTTGAAGCAGGTGAACCGGATAAAGATAATTAACAGACAGAATAGAACGTGGATGGAGCAAAACAGAGACTCTTGAACACAAACTAGAAAAACATGAAGCAAAAGCATAACCAGATCCGAAAACCAAATGTGACAAAACATGAACAAGACAACAAAACAAAAGCATGACCAGGAAAATAAACAGAAACCTGATTCAAAACTTGAACTGTGAATAAGACCAACAAAAACCCAGAAACCAAAAACCAAACAACCCCAAATCATAACGTGCAGAGTTTATGCTGTTCAATAATGTCAGAGCTTGGCTCATCCCTTTCAATTTTTTATTGGGCTGGTATTCACAGGACAGCCCTTCACAGACCAAAATATTATTTAATAAAATATTAATATTAAATGTTAAATAATATATTCATATTCATAATTACAACACCTGTGATGGTCCTGGAGAACAGCCATCAGCCCTCCAGCAACCCGGCATGTATAAGAAGGTATAGAAAATGGATTAATGTAACCATTCCAAAGAAATTTGGTTATTTTTTTCCCATGAAGTCTGTTACTGATAAAAGAAGCAATGCAACTAAATCCTACAAAAACTCTTCCATAAGAGTTGTCCATCAAACAGCATTGGTACTCAGGTGTCAAACTTTTGTTTTCCTATTGAAACTTATTTCAACTATGCAAAAAACATAGGTGTAATTGTAAGGACCGGCAGAGTAAAGTTACCGCTGTTTATAGTAACTACTTTTAAGACTACATGCCTTTATTTTGATAGCTTCCTAAGGAGCGGAAGTAGGGTAATGGGACCAGCTCAGTTGGACAAAAAGGTAAAACCGGAATGACTTTGGCAACACAGGGAAAGGATGACGGAAAGAGTTAGAAGGCAACCTAAGCTTAGCTTCAGTCGATAGGGGAACAAGGTTTGTAAATGTGATAAAGTGTATTTGAGTAACCTAAAATGTTTATGCAGAAAGATGTAAAAGGTAGTGATAATGTAAAGAAATGTACTAATGTAATGGGCTATGCATGACAATGGACTGTAAAATGTTTCAAATTATTGTTATTTGCTCTTGTTTAGCTCTTACGTTGGTTGATGACACGGATGGATTCAATAAATCATCATTTAACCACCAATACTGGCCTTCTCAATATTGACTGGATGCTACAGTAAGACCTCATTGCTGCATCACGTGG